>NC_140594.1:874216175-874820820 GCF_964204655.1 Triturus cristatus | reverse complement strand
ATCGGACTGTGACATAAAGTGATCCTTAACAGCAAGGGTATTGGGCTTGGGTGGCACTTGGGTCAGGTACCTTTATGGGGTCCAGAGAGCAGTTAACAGCATGCCAAGAAAATCCCTAGGGAGTAGTACACCCAATGAACTCCTGTTTGGTGTGAGAATGTGGGTACCAGACCTCGATAGTGTCAGCACAGTGGCGGCTGAAACACCATTTGACATCAATTAATGTTAAGCTGTTTTTACAGGAACTCCATGAATTCCGGGCTTTACAAAACAACGGCTGAGTAAAACGCACCGCCACTGGGGAAGTGAAGGTAGTTCCAGAAAGAACTGCCTGGGTCCTGAAAATTGGGGACCTCGTCAGAGAGAAAATAGTGGACAGAAGATAATTTGGGCCTGTACCTATCCTGGTTGTTGAAGGTACCAGAAATGTACTACTTTTGACCCTTGCCGGTCGCAGAGACAAAATGTTTGTCTCCATTGATCTGATCAAACCACACTATGTGGCTGATTCTCAACAGTAGGCCACGGGGGCTCTCAAGTAGCTGTCACACTCCTCTTGCTACTGTACAAGAAGTTCAGATGGAAGCTTTAATATAGACAGAAGATTCCACTCTCCAAAGAGAAGCTGTAAAGAACAATGAAATGATACTTCTCCCTGTTGAAACAGCTACACCTGTACAATAGACCAGTACAGAAATCTCAATTCGAAAAATTGACGAAGTCTATATAAATATGCCACAGGTAGTCATCTCCCAGTTCTACAAAACCTGCTAAGCTGCCAAAAATAAACCGGACAGCGTCTGGCTACTTTGTGCATTATGAGGACTTCTCATCGGCTTCAAGTGAACCAGAGCTGCCACCAACGTCCCTCCCTTTCAAGCTACGCATGTATGCTTTCTACTTTTGGTTGAAAAAGGCTTCCTGCATCCCGCCCTGGTTACATCTCTGGATTGCAATATGGTTACTTTTCCTGGTACTTTAGATTGTTTTGGTGACTTTCTTTTTCCTACTTCTGAATGAACACTATCTCCCAGAACGCTCCACAGTGCAACTCGTGAACTTGGTTCTTAAACCACATGCATCATCACACCGTGAACTAAGGGACCTGTCCCTGGTGAACATCACAGCAGTTCCAATCCCTGAAGGAATTGTTGGAGACAGTGTATCGGATGATGTGTATGATCCTACTGAACGTTCGCAAATTCCATATTTAAAAAAAAATTCTTTACATTACAACACCTCTAGTACTTTCTCTGATGATTGGGACATTGAAACTGTGCACAATTTGCTTGCAGATCTAGAGTAATCAGCTGGATTGTATGATGGTACATCTATTTATGGAGACATTTTGTTACCAACATTATGGTCCCCATGTTTTACACAAAGCTAGTATCCCACGTGCGGTTTATAATTACACACCATGAGAACAATGCCCAACACCGCTGAAAGGTAGTTCAAAGACTTTTGCACAAAAGTTAGCTAATTTTTCAGGTTTTGAAACATCAGACCTAGCCCCCTATTATTATAGGCTTGCCAAGAAAAATATGCTAACAAACACCAAGCTGCTTCCTTTATTTCCCAACTGTCTTTACAGGGTTTATACTTTTGGAAAGACATAGACACAAAAACTGTCTGGGGGACAAAACATTGGCAGGTTCAGGGATTATTCAGAGCATGTCTCATACCACATCAAATGATTTTCCTGAACAAAACAGTGCAACAAACTTTATATCTTGGTATAGCAAAAATTAAGGTTTTGAACCCACCGCTTATTCCCGCATTCTCACACTATGAGAATTGGCAGCACTTAACGCACTTCAATGAGGATACACTAGATGCATTGATACGTAATGGTTCTTTCAATTCATCAGGCCCCATTTGATCCTGATGTTGGCTGACAGACACAAATTGGTGTCAATCTAGATTCCTGGGTAACACCAAAGGGTTTAGGATTAATATTCCTGATCAGTGATATGTTCAGTTAGAACACTCTGGGTGACCTCATATATTGCTGGGAAGTTGTGCCTAGATTGGCTAAAAACCTTCACACTTTCCCAGGTGAAGCAACACTTGTCCCTTCTTTCTGATGACATGAATCTCAGGGATTTGTTTTAGGTCCCCAGAACCCACGTCAAAAGCATTTTTTGTATGGAATATACAACGAGCTGTGGAAGATTTCTCAACAGTAAGCTGCTGAGAGATTGCAAAAGATCAACATCGAATTTAGAAAAGGTTTTGGCTGTGGTTGACAATGGTATGACCACATTATCTAGGATTTATTCACTGGGCAACATAGTGTTTTTTGCAATCGACATAATACAGCAAGACCTGTCTATTTTACAACATAGACCGTCCCAATTAAAGTTCATCATAATTCTGAGTTGGGTGCTACAAAAGTATGTTCTGGCTACGTGGAATGGCGTTACATCAACAGTACTAGTCTGTTTTCTGAATATGATCTGACAGATGCTAATGGCACGCAGAGAGGCAAGGTATACTATGTTGCACATTGACAAATTAGACTACTTAACTTTCAACTTGGCTGAGACGCCATCCGCAGACTGGATAATCCATGGTTACATCATACTACCGGTCACTGCTTTCCAATTTCAATACTGTCTCCAATACCAACAGGTGGGCAGATATGAAGCTCTAGGGGAAGGTTATGTGCATGAGTATTGGGAATTGCAGCTCAGGTTTAGATGCAGGAATGGGGACACTGAGGTTTTCCTTAGTGGGTCGACTGTGAGGATACTTTAAGTGGATCCTTAATCTACAAGGACATTTCTCCACGGGGTATGCAATGCTTTGGTAGCGAAATTATCTCATCAGAAGGGTTCTCCAGCTGCCACGAATCATCGCAGTTCAAGCTGCTTGTGGATAGGAGCTATTTGATGCTGAATGATCAAGGTTGCTGCAGAATGGAACTGGGCACTGCTTATTTATTGACATTTAATTCCATAGCACAAATTTATTGTTTCCATCTGCCCACATCGTTAGGGAGGCGGCGCTCTGGCCTTCGATAAATGCTTCCAACATACAGTTTGATTCTTGTAACAAACGGAAAGACATGTTTTTTCAAAAGGATGTGGCTTTAACTTCAGCAAGAGATATGTTTTATCTCCAGATTGCATCGTCCATGTCTGAGATACCGACACTACTCCACAATAACTTCCCCCTGCATTTTGGGGAGCTGGTCCACCATAACTTTAACATGTCTGATTTGAAGGGAATAGTACACTTTTTTTTAAATGTATTGGCTCTGGTCTAGTTAGCACCTTTCATGTGATTTTTCAGAGTTATACCATCTTTCCAACACTCCCTGTTTTTGGAGGGCTCCTGCCCTGTCACTTGTCAGAAATCCCGATTTAGATTTTTCTGCTCCGCAAAGGACGTCCCAGTTCAACCCGGAATAGAGTCTGCATTGCTGGTTCTGCGTTGCAGTGTGTGCATGGTACACTGCTCGCACACCTTGGCTTCAAGAACTGAACGAGCACTGGTTCTTACCCTTCAGGCCTGTCTGGTGTGACTATATGCCACCTGTCTTCCGCTGTCTGGTTTGCAGCCCCAAATACGTTCTGGATAGGTCTGTGATCACAATTGGGTGTGCCACTGGACATTGAAGTACTGATGGGACCCTTAAAGGCCCATGTGTATTGTTGTCCCCAGCATATACCATTGATGATGAATGCATTCTTAGAGCCACCATGGGAGGCTTCAGCTCCTAGTGATGTGAATAGCAGCTCTGTGGATCACTTATGGGTAACAACACCTCCCTCAGGGGCTGCTGTGGGAATTGGATGGAATCACCTTTGCCCCATGCTTCGAGGTGCGCCTCTCAGTCGGAGGCGAGGTGCATCGCCATGCTATCGCAATTCGTTTCGCCTGGACCAATCTCAGCTAAAGGAATTTCCTACTCTGCTTCTTTTTTTCGTTGGTTGGGAACAGGCCCAGCAGCACTGGCTTTATTTCTCGAGGTACTACGCACCCAGTGGTCTCCCTCAATCGAGTCAGGGACATCTCCCAATATGTTGTCAGCTGTCGGCATGTCCATACCGTATGGATAAAGTCTGCGTCTATATCTCCACACCTAGGACACTCGCCTGATCGTTCCGGATAAATTTGGCACAGAGTCCGCGCAGTGAGATATGTCTGATGTATAAAATTATATTGAATAAGTGTAAAGCGTGCATTCGTTTTTGTGGTTTTGACTCCTACATACATTTTCTTCCATGTCGGGCAGTTAGAGGCTCCCAAATTATAGTCTCTCAATTTTCCTGGGTGGGAAGAGGTTCCCCCAGGTCATCTTCACGGAGCGAGCGATATAGGTGCGAGATTAACAGTCAGCCCTGTGTCATAGTTTGCAATACATTGGTGCGGGAGGGGTTCTACTGGGAATGATGACTAGAGTTTGTGTGCTACTCTTGAAATGTTCCCATAGTTAAAGAATTGACCTGTTCCCATAGCAAAGGTGGCTTCCGCCTCCACCCTGGTAATAAATCGCCCATTGTCGTAAAGGTCTCCCATCTGGTGACATCCCCCCATGCCGACATCTCCACACAGACAGTCTATCTGTCTGAATGGTTTCACCACCCATAATAGCATATCCGGGGCATAGGGCGCACATCTTACTACCTTGCATACCACTCTTTCCCATAATCTTGCAGCATGTTGCACAATCTGTGGGACATCAGCAGGAACCCCGGACCCAAGCATCAGGAGCTCAGGGAGAAGTCGCTCCCCACACATACCCCACAGTAGTTGTTTTTCCCAGTTCTCAGCATCATCCAACCAGTGGACTGCGTGCTGTAGTTAGGGTGCCATATAATAAAGCTCTTGGCAGGGCATCTCCAGACCTCCTCCACCCCACGCCCTCAGCAGTGTTTGCAGCCTTACCAGTTTCTGATTGGATGCCCACAGAAGGCTCACCATCAACCCTTCCAGCATCTAGAAATGGTGACTAGGCTTTCGTAGAGGGAGAGTTTCATTGTGTAGAGACATCTTGGAAGGATGATCATCTTTGCGATTGCAGTCTTTCCCATTAGGGATAGGGGTAGGTCCCTCCAGAAACATGTAGAGCTTCCTAACCCCTCAGTACTTTTCCTATATTAAGGTTCAAGTATGATGAGGCTTTGTATGCTAGATTAATTCCTAGATACCTTGTCCCTTCAGTCTCCCAGGGTAGACCTACCTCGGGCAACTCCTCCCTGGGTCTCAATGCCATTTTTCCCATGGGAATCAATTCAGATTTTCTCAGGTTTACATGGAGACCCGATAAGCTCCCAAAATCCTGCAGGATATCAATAATGACTTGTACCAACTGCACAGGTTCTCGGGCAAACACCACCATATCGTCTGCATTTAGAGATACCACATGATTTGTCTCCCTGAGATGCATCCCCCACAGAGCCAACCGCCTCCGCAGTGTGGCAGCTAGAGGCTACGTGGCGCCCGCAAAAACAAGCGGGGATAAGAAGCACCCCTGCCATGTGCACCCTGGCGACCAGGGTAGTATACAACAGCTGCACCCATCTAAGAAAATCCGGGCTTGTTCTGAATATCTGTAAGACCAGCCACATATAGCATTAATTGCATGAGTCGAAAGCCTGTTCTATATCAATGACTGCCTTTGCATGGTCGTCCTTCAATAGGCACGGGTCATGCCAGACATGTACCAGGCGTCGCAAGTTGTGAGTGGTACTCCGTTTCGGTATAAACCCAGCCTGTTCATTATGGATCATGTGGGGAAGAAGACGTGCCTCTAAGACTCCGCTAAGTATTTTCATATCAAGATTCAAAAGAGAAATCTGTAGGAACCAGGTAATTCGGGGTCTTTATCTGGTTTCAGGATCATGACTAATAGTGCCTCTCTCATGGTAGCCGGAAGGCTCTGAGTCCTCCAAGCTTTAGCATAAACCTCCAACAGAGGGTCCACCAATTGCATTGCAAACCTCTGATCAAACTCAGTTGGAAGACTGTCGGTCCCAGGGCGTTTTGCTGGTTTCAGGCGCTTGATAGCTCCTAACACCTTTTCTCTAGTAATAGGTGTTCCAAGAGCTTCCTCCGCCTCTGTACTGAGACTTGGCAAGTCAAGAGTAGCCAAGAAATCCTGCACCATTTCTGGTCACGAGGGTTTCTGCTTCTCGTATGTTTTGGCTAACCTCTTTGCCAGGACTTCAAGAATTGCCTGCTGTGTGTATACCAACTCCACGGTATCTCCCCTGAGTTTCAATATGGGTACTGTGGGTGAATTTTTTCTTACAAGCAATGCCAGAAGGGCACCCGTCTTGTCATCTCCCATATGCAGTGGCTGGCGATAGGCCTTGTATGTGAATTTTTCTAGCCTACCGCAGGTCTCCAATAGGGCCGTTCGGGCTGCCCCCCACTCCCCTGTGACCTGGGGACTCGTGTGGAATCTAGATTCTAATCTACTCAGCTCCTGCTCTTGATTTTTTTTATAGCGCATTCTAGTTGTTTTCGTACTTTGTAGGTTGTCTTAATACAGACTCCCTGAAGGACAACCTTCATGGCTCCCATTCCACTGCTGAGCCCCAATTTTCCTTGAAGTATCTTGGCAGTGTTTTTGTGACCACTGCGACCAAGGGGGCGTCCAGCAGCGCCTCCGCATGCAATCGCCTGGAGAGCATTGCTGGACGCTCCGGTGTCCCCCAAAAACTTAGTAAGACTGGGGAATGGTCCGGTATTTATTTAGGCAAGTACGTTATCCCATCCACCTCTGAGGTGAGGTCTAACGACAGGAAGAAGTAGTCCAGTCTGCTGGAGGTTCCCATTGCCAGGGAGCGACATGAGAACGTTCCTTTGCCTGGGTTACGGTCCGTTCACACATCCCTCAACTACAACCCTTCCCTGAGAACTGCCAGGGTCTCCGTCACCTGGGGCCTTGTATTAGCGCGTGCGGATTCCCTATCCAGATAGGGCGCAGCCACCGCCATCAACTTTGGGAAGGAGGAGGAGCAGTCATTGTTGGGGAGCGTATATTTAGATAATACTCAGTGCCCTACCATCTAGTGTACCATGTATAGTAACATACTTCCCTTCCGGATTTGTTATGTGGTGTAAGTGTTATAATCAATCAATCAAAGTGGCTTTATTTCGATATGAAAATATCTTTAAAAGTATTACAGAAATAAAAACACAACAAAGTTAATTAAAATCTATAAAAACATGAACAATAAGTGGCTAAAAAAAGGTCAAGTCACAAAGACCATAATTAAACAATTAGTAAAAGCCATTTTGTCCTAATAAGCCACGCCCAGCTTAAGTATTTGGCTAAGCCACAAACCTACAGCGGCCGAGTATCTGAGCTCAAAATTCGCAGGGCCACGCTGCATTGTCGAGTACCCAACTCCCTGCACAGTGGCTTTAGCCACCTGGAGCGGGGCGCTTTGTAGGCAGGGCATACAAACAGAAAATGGGGGATCGATTCTATCTTCAGTGGGCAAAAAGGACAGTAGGGTATAGTTTGGGCCGGAGGTTTCCACCGGGCGGTCAATGATCTCACCGGCAACACACCAATTCTGAACTTAAAAAACAGAGCTCTGTCCCTGGGAATTGTAATGAGGTCCAAGTAAAGTTCCCGAACTGCCACATCCTTTACAAGAAAAAAATCCCTGGAGGCATGGCACAGGCTGAGATCGGTATTTCTTTTACTTGTTACCCAAGACCAGTATAAGTTCTTCAAGACTGATTTGGGAGGGGCAGACCGAGAATGCCAAGCTCCCTCAAGACCAAGATCAGTCAGCAAGCTTTTCACGTCCCTTAACCACCTTATTTTTGCCCATCCAGACCAGCCTAAAATCTCCTTTAGCCTCTCGGCATAACTGGCCAGTTCCGGGACCCTCCACAGGCGAGCCCACAGCAAAAGAGGACGTAGCCTAGCCTGGTCCTGGATGGGACGACACCCCATGTCCAACAAAAGGGGGAGAGTGGGAGTACTCTTAGGAAGGGACATCAAGTCCCTCAGAGTTATTCTCTGAGCGCACCAACTGGCTCATATTCTGAGCGCCCCATAGCTCTGCTCCATAGAGTGCCGCACTAACGGCTCTAGCAGCATAAATGTCGAGCACCGGGGCGATAGGTTTCATAGAGGATGCCTTCTGCTCCTTCAGAAGAGCCCCCACCACCCTTTTGTGGCTTGGGGTCATTTTGTGGAGGTGACTGTCCCACTTCATGGTTTGAAGGAGGCGTATGCCCAAGTAATAAAATTCCTTGACCCTTTCCAAAGGAGCCAAGTTAAGCACTGGGGGCCGTCCAAGTTTTTTGGGAGGGTTCAAAACAAGGAACTTGGTTTTGTCAGTATTGATCTTTAAACCTGTTAACTCGCAGAATTGATCAAAACCATCCAAGAGACTCTGTAAGCCAACCGGGGTCTTGGAAATTAGCAGGGTGTCATCGGCAAATAGTAGGGTTGGGATCTTCCTCCCTGCCAAGGATGCTGTATCAGCTGGGATTTTAAGGAGATGATCCACGACTCCATTTACATAAAGTGAAAAGAGGGTGGGAGCGAGGACGCACCCCTGGCGCACACCTCTGCTAACTTTAATGCGAGCAGTCCTTTGTCCCTGGGTTCCCCACCTCACCTGCGCAAAGTTGTTCTCATGGAGTTTTATTATTAGACACAGTAGGTACAAGGGCATGCCTAGTTTTGCCAAGACCCGCCACAGGCGCTCCCGGGGTACTAGGTCAAAGGCAGTCCGCAGGTCAATAAATGCCAGATACAGACTGCCTTTGCCTATCACTACCACCTTCCAGTAAATCATCAACAGTCGAAATGACTGTTCGATGGTCCCGGTACCAGCCCTGAAGCCTGCTTGGAAGTCACAGTATTTTATTCTCTTCTGCCCATTGGAGAACCCTACTCAGAATTACTTTCTCTGCCACTTTTTGGGACGAGTCTATCAAGCTTATGGGGCGATAGTTAGTTGGGTCATCCCGAGACGCTTTCTTAAAGATCAGGACGACCTCTGCACCCATCCACGACTCTGGGAGTGGAGCTCCTTGCCTAGATACATTAAGCAAGGAAGCAATAAGAGCCCCCCACTCTCCCGAATTAAGGCGGAACAGGTCCCCAGGCAAACCATCCGGCCCTGCAGCTTTCAACGGGACAAGGGATTTGATAGAGTGTTCAACCTCCCTAGCTGTAAAAAGGACATCCACCCCTGGGTCGTGACAACCAGAAATGGGTGGGAAAAAAGGGTCTAGTTCATCCTCCATGTTCACAGTGTAGAGGGAAGAAAAGTGCTCAAACCAGGACTCCTCAGGAATGTTACAAGTGATGAGCGAGTCTATGGGCCTGTGTTTAGCTCTAATTAGGTTCCAAAAACCCCTAGGATTTTTCTCTGCACTTGCGGATTTCAGGTCACTCCAGAACTTGTCCTCCCAGTCTCTGGGAGGACAAGTTCTGGAGTGACCTGAATGTGGTGTTATGTGGTGTAAGTGTTATAAGGGAATCCCTAGTGCCACTCATATTAGTGTCCCCCTTGCAAAGTCCAAATAGGAGGTAGCATAACGCTGGCCTCTTCACCTCCTTTTAATACAGGGCAACAAATCTCCCCAAATGTGTCCCCTGCAGACATCCAATGGCCCCCCCATAATGTTTCAGATAGGCCAACACAAGTATGTGTTTCTTAAACTGTGCCAGTCCCCTAACGTTCCATGAGATTATTTTCATGATGTGGGGGGCCATGGTTCCAAGCGCTATCCCCTTACTCGGGACCTTGCCTTGCTCAGTCCCTTTCTATGCACCTTCCCCCAGGAACCCCATAACAGTTATCTGTGTACCATTCGACACGGAAATAACCAACTTAAGTCAAACCTTATAACTACTACATTGGAAGCAATCCCAACATCTCCCCTCCCCTTTGGCATCTGCCCTGACATTTCCCAAACGCAGAGACCCAAGAATCATGGTTCCATGCCCCATTTCCTCCCGAACCCGAAAATCAATAAAACAAACATTCAAAATTCCATGTTAACCTTGTAGAATAAGCCTAATGCTACGCAATTGGTTGGGCAACCAGTGGGGTGCGAGGTCAAAGCCTCTAGCTCCATGCACTGTGCCTATCCTCTGAGGGGGGATCCCCGCTGACAAACACAGCATATATAGAATTGATGTTCCTAACTAGAAGACCCAGTATATTGTCTTAACATCAGGGCCACATCTTTTATCCAATATTAGTCATCTAGTTACATACTCATCTAACCTCTTCAGATGTGTCTTCACAGTGTTTCTTCAGCTTTCCTCTCCTCTCGAGAGGCTCGGGCCCACCACCTGATGTGTGTTGTTTCATCCGATTCCAGATTTGTTATCGACGCCCTTAACTTTCTATCTGTGTAGACCCAGACTCTGCTTGGGCTTCCTGTACCTGGTTTGGGCCTCCGCCACATCTAATGTTTTTTTTCCTGATCCTTGCTGGAAAGATTTGTCGACTGTGACATGCCAATGCCGCAGGCACCAGACATACGTCCGATTGTCCTTGTGAGTCCAGCCAGTCACTTACTTCCATCGCTGAAAAGAAAAACAAGACCTTTCCTTTATATTCAGTGCGGAATTTGGCCTGGAAGAGGAGACTGTATTTATAATTGAGGTCTCTAAGTCTTCACTTGACTGCCAAAAACGATTTTCGTTGGTTTTGGACACCTTGTGTGTTGTCTGGAAATATCGCAATAGGATGCACCTCGAAGTTCAGTAGATCCCCGGTTTGCGAGGCCTGCAGAATTGCATCACGGATCCTATGGTTGAAGAGCCAGGTAATCATAGCCCTGGGGGGTGCCCCAGGGCTCAGAGGAGGAGCCAGGGTCCTGTGCGCCCTTTCCACCTTAAAGAACTTCAATAACATGGTAGGGGCCAACTCCTTCATGATCCACTCCTCTAAGTAGAGCTCCGCTGAGGGGCCCTCTGCCTTCTCCAAAAGCCCACAAAGCGGAGGTTGTTCTGACGCGACCTTCCTTTGGACTCCTCTGCTTGGTCATCAAGTTTCCCTACTTTTTTTTGGAGCACCAACACTGTATCACAAAGTGTTATGACCTCCGTCTGGAGTGTGTCCACATTGCGCTCTGTGGTAGTCACCCTCTCAGAGACCCGGGTCAAATCAGTGTGCAGGAGATTGATCTCAATAGCCACTGAATCTATTCTGTGGACCATATCCTCATTCGTTGCCTGAATCGCCACCAGACGTCCTGCAACATGGGGGGCAGCCTCTCCGGTCTCAGTCTGTTTTACATTTTTGTCTCCTAGCATGTTCTCTTGAGGCCCAGGATCTTGGGGTAGCGGTTGCGCACAATTTGTTTGCGTCGTTCATGCTTCTTTGTCATTCACCATCTTTTATTGGCCTCTAAGGTGCCACCCACAACACCACCACTCACGAGGAGGCACTGCTGTTCCAAATAACGTATTGATTTGTACCTTGTGCCGCCACCGGTGTGGGTCTGACAAGGTTTCTCCACAATCATAGGGATTCTCTCCCTCAAGCAATCAGTGCGGGCCAAGTTCCCAGGGCATAGCTGCAGCCGAAGGGACATTTTTCATCAGACAGAGGTGCCACCATATGTCTCCGCTTTACTGGTCCTCGCCCAGATCCCCTGGTGCAATTAACCTGTTGCAGGCCAAAATCCGCATCCGTTCCTGTGTGCCTCCCTGTTCAGGCTGTCCGTTTGTGCTCCTCCCGGGGCGTTGGGTTGTTTTTCCTCCCTGGATAACCTTCCGGGTCAACTCTTATGGACCAGAAGCAGTCGTCACATTTCCGGGACGGACCGCTGGGCCAGATACTTCTCGTCTTGGTGTCCGCTGCCCAGGATCCCGGCTGTAGTTCGCCCCTGTATCTCACCAAAGACAGCCGTCACTTTGAGGTTGCAAGGCCTCTTACCTTGTGGGCGGACTCCGGGTAAGCATTCTCTGCTCCGAGGGTCTGAGCCCTCTTCGTAGCGCGTTAATCAGCAGCGGGACTCACCAGCAGCCCCCCTTGATGCTGGCCCCACAGCTAACATTCGGGTCAGTACCAGTGCGAAACCTCTGGCATCCCCGGAGCTCTGGTCAGGGGCCTTTAGCTACTCTTCTCGTGGCTTTCAAGATGGCGCAGCTTCTTTACCTGGCCTCACCCAGTACGCGGTCCACTGCTCCACTCGTGCTTTCGTCTACTATTTGTTTCTGATCTCGGATGAGTCCCTGCCACCTCCGGATCCTCCGCCCTTCATTCCAAGTTATTTCTACTCCTGGAGACTTCAGGATAATGTTTGGTGGATAGTTTGTCAGCTGACGTGCTGGCAGACGCGTCTACACGGCTATGATGCTAAGCCACGCTCCCCCTAGCTTCCCAACATTTAATTTTATATTTGTGTGTTCATAGTTTTTACGGTTAAATTACTTACCCTTTGCTCACTGTTATAACAGTTTGTTTATTTATTTTTGCAGGGTGTTTAACTCCTCCGTGTACCATGTGAGTTCGTACAGATTTTTTATTTTGGCTGTGATAGTACGGTTTTTGTACCGTCATTTGATAGGTATTTATTTTCTAGTAATCTACCAGTGATTTGATGATGTCCCAGAGTGGGTTTGTTGATTGTCATTCAGAAGTATCATTTTGGTTGGATCATCCCCTTTGTACTGTTTCTACTCTCCCTACTTTTCTTGTGAATGAGCTTTCCATCTTGGGCATTCTGTCTTACCTTTCATAGGCTGATAATTGCTTCTTTAGTGGAGATTGTCTTGAGTCAGTCATTGAACTTTAGCTCTCAGTTGATTATTGCCACCTGCACGAAGTGATCACTTTTGGCACTGGACAGTATTTGAAAGGAAGCCACCTTCTTCAGCAGCTAATGTATAATCCAATACTGTTGCAGAAGTGCCAACTATACGAGTTGGCCTAGCATTTTTATCAGGCTTAAATATTGCCATTTATATTTATCAGCTCTTGATCGAATTGGGTTGCCGGATTTGGTGGAATATATACGTTGTAAAGAATTATGCCTGTGTTATGGCCCTTTTGGAAATTTATATTTTTTCTAAGTTACTAAAGTAACTAGTCTATAATTTGAGGATTTCTAAACAGCTGACTAGTGGAGTTCCCCATAGATAAAATAATTTTTGTCAATCCACCCGATAGCCTGCCAGGCTCAGAAAGTTTCACTGCTGGATTTATCTATGTGATGTAACCAGTTACCTCGTCCTTTACCCAGGTTTCCTGCAAAGAAATTATTGAAAATGTGTTTAGCTGTCCTGTTAGTTTAGTTTTTGTTTTAAATGTATTTGCGTCTGCCAAATTCCAGGAAAGCAGTGATAGCTGATTGCTATTGGCACAGTTGTGACCTAGGTTCTCACCTTGCTAACACTTGATTGTGGTTGACAATAGAGTTGATGATCGAATTCTCGTGAGCCAGCCTCACTCATTTGATCCTACTTCGTGTGCCTCTTTATAATGAATAGTGCTCCAACTGATTAATCCATTCCCTGACCTTGTTTGAACAATGGAGATGTTTCCCCATTTCACAATGTCTTGCTGTGGTCCCCGTGCACTTCTCAGGGTGCACATTTTCTCGTACTTCTCATTTTGGGGGACAATATTCTGTTTGTCTCTAAACGTTCTGAGTGGTGCCTGATATTTGGCCTCCTTGTGAGCCATGTCAGTGCCCCAAATCTAGAAAGACATTTCCTTGGAATTTGATGAAAGTAGCAGTTTCTACCACATAGCAGCTTTTGTTGGTCCTCCCAGTATGCTCTTTTCCCATCACCTCTAAGAAGGCCACACATCCGGTCACTTGACTTGATGTTGGATAGCTGTGTAATCACAGTAAATAGCTGTAACAGGGTGCCTCTATTTAAAATGTCATGTGGGCCTTCGCTGTGATATTGAGGTGAGTATGGAACAGAAAGTGTTGATTGCACAAGCCAGTTTTTACTTGCTGGTTCCTCATAAATTAACTTTGAACTAATTCACGTGTATGCTCAAGTGATTACTCTGTTCTATTGTGTCCGGAAAACAAGCTGAGTTGTCAATGTCTCAGTGACCACTCGTTCATGTGTCTATCATCAATTCCTTTGCCTTGATGATCCCTGTCGACTTATCATTTATTTGCCTAGTATTAACATTATTTGGATGTAGTTGCACATGGTTAGTGTCAGAGTGAGTCGGGATACCAGGACCTAAGCCTTGGGTAATAATGATCGTTTGTCCTTCCTTTGTTTACCCCACAGAATATTCTGGCCCACCTGACCTGATTATCCGAAGCCACGTTGTGCTTTCACACTTTGTCTCAGAATAGGCAGTATATTAGTTTGAATACTTTCTGGTACTTCTTGTAGAGTTTCGCAGGATTGAGTTGCTCTTTCGAGATTCTTATTGGCCATCTTAATTGATTTTAGTTCACCATGAGCTGCCGTGTTTGTCCACTCCACTTGGTTTGGCACCGAAGTGAAGATGTTCTTTAGTGTTCTTTTTTAAGTGTTCTTATGTTCTGACCCCATTTTACAAGATTGGAGCAGACTAATTGTTAGAAATGGGATTCCTTGTTGTTGGCTAAGGTACACACTCAGGCCAGGCAGGAACCACCACTCTAGTCTGGGTAAGCTAGATGCACACTAAAAGCTAACCTGTGCTCACACTCTGTTAGCTTGGCACAGAGCAGTCCGGCTCATCTAAAGAGGCATTGTTGCTGCATATTTCTCTCAACACACATACGGTAACAGAATGAATGCACCACAAAAAGACTCCACATAGGTAAAGAACAATTGAGAATATTTCTCTGAGTAAAACAAGACCAAAATGACAAATTCAATCAGTAGAAGTAGATATATGAATTTTTAAAGATTAAATGCACCAATAGCGCTTAGAAGTCACTAGCGGCCAAAAGGTTACTTGAGGTCGCGAGGGACCGGTGGAAATCCTAAGTTCAGGCTGACTGCGATGGAGGGCAGGCCGGCAACAGGACCCACGCAGGGCCCACAGTGAAAGTGCCAAGGATGGAGCAAAGTGTTGACACTGAGAGTGCAATGTGTCAATCTTTTCCACGCAGTCTGTTCGCTGCGTCATCGTTGAGCTTCACTGAGATGAAGGCAATGTATCGTCATCAGGCTGCACAAAGTGTTGTCGTTGGGCCACACAGGCTGTTGAACCGCTGTCGTCGAACAGTCAGCATTTAAGGGCGATGCATCGATTCCGACTGGCGCAGTAGTGACAATGCGTCCATTTTGTGGCAAAACGTCTGCTGAACCCGCTTCTGAGGTCCAGAACTTGGAGAGGTCACCTCAGGTAAGGGTAGAACTCACAGATGGCAGAGTCCAGCAGCACCAGGGGAATTGACTGCAGGAAGTCTTTTGTGTCCCTGAGACTTCAGAAAACAGGAGGCAAGCCAGCAAGCCTTTGGAGATCACTTGGAGGGAAGGCAGAGTCTAGCTCTCCTTCAGCAGAGTCGGGAAGCATCAGGCAGCAGGTCAACAGACAGAAAAGCAGACCTTCCAGAAAATAAGTCCAGTTTAGTCCTTTAAGTAGCACCACAGTCCTTCTGACCGAGGTTTGGTTCAAGATCCAGAAGTGTCTGATTTCAGGGGGGTCAGAGATTCAGTACCTATATACAAAAGTGCCTTTGATGTAGTAGGTGACATCAAAGCAGCTCTCTGAAGTGCACAAGGATCCCTTGCAACACAGTCCTGTCTGCCAGGCTGTCTGTGGAGGGTAAATCAGTGCTTTGTGTGTGGACAAGACACAAGGTATTGAAGTGTTAGTGTCAGCCCCTCCCATTCATCCCTGCACAGGAAGACGCATCAGAACGTAGATGAGTGCTCAGAATGCATATGGGCCTCACTTTCCTGTATTTATGCATTCCCTCTAGGCAGCCACAAAGTGTAGCTTTCCCCACCCCAGACATGTATTGGTGACAGGCTGCCAGACAAATACAGCAGTACGTGCAGAGAAATGTTGTGTGTCAGTGAAGTTGTGTTGCAATCAAATCTAGCTCAAAGCTATTGTAAAATTTAGAAAATCTTTTCAAAGTTTTTTTTTTTTAAGACAAAGTGTGCACTCTGTGAAGGGGCTCCACCCTCGCTCCAAATATATGAATAGTGAGAATTCCTAGAACCAATGGGTCTAGACAGTCTGCACTAAAATATCCCCAATCGGGGTTACAGCATAATATATCGGCAATAAACACACTTAGACAGAATAAACAGAAAGCTTAAATCAAAAAATGTGCTCATTAAACAATGTAATACACATTTGACTATGTAAATCAAATTTCTTAATCTGATCGAATTATTCCAAAGCCAAGATTCTTGTACATGGTTTTTCCATATGAAAGCTGGTCTTTACAATCTTGTAAGACTAGCAATCCAATTAATCCCAATGCATTTTGGGCCAATACAAAAGCCCTTCATCAGGGGTATCTACAAACAAAAATAAGAATGAGATTTTTCCTAACGGGTCATTGTCAAATTTCTCGCTAAATTCACATAGCCTCATTCCGTGAGGGACACCAAGGTATGTGAAAGCGATTAAAGAATCTGCCACCAACCGATTCACAAAAAATGGATGGGGGAAGTGCTAGGCATGGATACTAAAGAGAACAAACACATTATCTCAATATAACACTTCATGCGTAACGACCTTCAGTGATAACTGCCTGGTTGTTGCTTGGTGAAAAAAGTGAATATGTTATCCAATGTTACCATGACTACAGTATAATACGGACAATTAAGAGAAGATCAAGTGTGATATCTGAAATTATTTCGCGAAGTGTTATTGAGTTCGAAAGTGACAACCTGTATTTCTGTATTTAAAAAAAGTGGAAAAGGAGAAAACTACATTTTCCAGCATGCATCAATGGGTGATGCAGCAGACTGTTAGAGTTGTGACTTGCTTCCGGTCAAAATGAATGATAAGTGGCTCAGACCTTTAAAAGATCGAATATTAGCCAATACGACAAAAGTTGTATCTGTAGATAGAAGATTCTTTCTGACGAATAGTCAGAACCCAGCTGTCATAAAGAAAAGTGTTGTAAAGAATTACTGCGACATGTACTTCAAAAAAGACAGTGAATTGCCAGTACTGCGTGAATATTCAAGCCTCAAAGGTGATTCTTACCTGGTTGCGATCCAAGCTGTGTCCTTCGTAACGAAGCTTCAAGTGAATCGTGATGCTAATGTTACGTTTAAAAATATGCTACGGAGTGCGTGCTTGAGTGTAGAGAGGTGAGTCGAGAGGAAAAACAGTGAAGGAACAAGAAAGTTGCTGAGGAAAAGTGGTAGCTAAACTAAATTGATTCGAAAAAACATTTAGATAAAAAATTGTATGATGCATGTCCATAAAGATCTGATAAAAAGGCATCTGTGACAACCATGAATCATTGTACATAAATGAGTGTCCAGATTTTAGTGCTCATTTGTAAGGACAACACTTGGTGGAAAACAGTGCCGAGTGTTAAAGAATGTTAAATGGAACAGAATTGTATAAAAACGGCCATCTGTGTAATTTTTCAATTCTAACTTAACATGAGGAGCATAAGAAAGTGACAAGATCTTGTATGTGGAAAAATGTCTATTTAACACAATGCATCCAGCAAAACCTTCATTCCAACCAGAGATGATTGCGTGTTATCATAAGTATTGCTGGCTTGTTCACACTACCAACGAACATAGTTGCATTCACAGAGTAACATCACAGAAAAATAAGACTGTTGTATTTTGCCTCTCTGCACTATGTATATTTTCTGTCACTTGGTATGTTCTCCCTTCCCCTTGTAATCTTACCCTGTCGAACATTCCAAGGGAGCTCACAATAGAATGTTGGAAGCTGTCAGTTGGAGTTGGAGAGGGGATGACTGATTAAAGGAGCCTCTTCAAGTACCTCGCTTTTGTCTCCTTTCTTTGTACTTTACAACACTGGCGACTAGGAGCTGTGAAGGGGGCAGCTCAGCCATCTCCCCTTTGTGTGCTCTCTCCATTTTAAAGTATGGTGGATGTGGCATACCACTTGTGACCATTACAAGTCAACTCTGCAGTTCTAGCACTCAGATCCACACTTTGAGCTTGGTGTGGATTATCAGCAGCACCCGGTGATATTCATTTATGCCTTTAAGGAACCACTTTAATTTATGGAGTTCGTTGAAGATAAAGTCAAGTAATTCTACTTGGTTACCTGTTGGTCTGTTTGGGCGATGCAGCTGCTGAGCTCAGTGCGGAATCGGAATGCCGATCTGGCAGTGGCTTTTCCTTGGGCATCAGCTGTGCATGTGTGAGGGGAATCTTCTTGCTTCGCATATGAGTTTGAAGTGGCAGGAGTTGGAGCGTTTCACACTGTCATTTCCTTTTCATCTTTTCAGTACGCATGATCCCTGAAAGATCCAAGTCATTTCTGAAGTGCACATGAACTTTAAGTTCAGTCAGTAAGTGTGCATATCTCTTTTAGATGTGATTTCCTCTGTGGTGTGCATGAGCCCTAAGTAGCGTTTAAACCGTTGTGCGCATGATCTGCGTGAGCCGTTCCTGTCAAAGGAATTCTTGTGGAAATTCACTTCCGAGGTATTGTCTGTCAATATTTTTTTTTTTCTTCAAGACAGTATCTAAATCTAAGTGAGACTTTCCTTCAGGCTTTGTGATCGGGTGCTCAGCAACGTGAGTGTGTTTCAGTTAGGCAGCAGTTGCATGTTCCGCTAACTTGATAAGCAGCTGTAGTTTTATCGGTGGTTGACGCGACTATTATTGTTACCTGCATACAAGTATGGAGGACTACTGGAGAATTCTGCTTACAGCCCTTTAAAGGTGGAAGAATCTAGTGATAAATAGTCTGCTATATTTTAACTTCAGTGTGTCTTGTGTCTATTTTGCAATCCCTATTATAGTTACTGCTACTTTTAATCGATAGCGGGTTTGAGAGGCAATACTCTTTTGCATGTACTACAACAGTTATACTTGAATATTACTTTGTAGGTGGTTCACTTATTTATTACTTTAGTAAATCTTGCCTCCAGGTTATCATCATGATGGCTGCTGTAAGCGTGAGTCAGCCTCGATCGTTTCTCAATGAAATGGGTGAATCAGACATGCATTGGAATGACTGGGTAAAACTGTTTGAATCTTATTTAATTGCAATTGGGGGTGAAAGGTTCACCACCCTACGCAAACAACATATCCTACTGCATAACTTGGGGGTACAGGATTGGAAGATTTATGAGACACTGCCTGAACCAGATAATGAAGGAGAAGGGGAGCAAGAATTTGTGGATATTTACGCAACTACATTGTTGAAGCCAGACTTACATTTTGGTGACAAGGTAAATGTGGTTTTAGAACGTCACAAGTTTTTTTTTCAGATTGCTACTGAAACCAGAATCTATAACCAATTACATTGCAGCTTTGAGGGGTTTGAGAAAATTGTGTGAATTTGGTAACCTGACTGACGCATTAATCAGGGATCAGCTAGTACGGTGCACAAATAATATACGTATACAAGAAAAACAGTTTGCCAAAAATCCTATGCTGAGAGAAGCAGTTTCCATTGCACAATCTGTGGAGCACACAGCCGAGCGTATCAAGGAGATGAAAAGTACCTCCGAATGTGCAAGAGAGTGTGGGTGAGGGTGAAATTTGTGCAGTCAAGAGTAAGGTAAAGTTTCCTAGTAAACCTGACCTGAGTGGAAGACCGCTTAGGTGTTTCAGGTGTGGCAGCATTAATCATTTAGCAAATAATTTACAATGTCCAGCAAAAAATGTAATGTATAAGAAATGCAATAGAAGGGGACATTTTGTGAGAGCTTGTAGAGAGGGAGAGTTTAAAAGCAAAGAAATGGGAGAAAAGGCAAATAAGTTAGCTGGGGTGCATCTATTGAAAAGAAATATATTTTCGAAGTAAAGGACTCTGAGGCTAAGTTTAATATTATTGTGAGAAGTTGGCCTGGTATATGATATCCACTGTTTAAAGTGGGCACCTTGCACCATTCCAAACAACCCTTATGGTCATTTATGAAGTGAAAGATCATTTTAGAAAGATATCCAACTGGCAGCTGTGGAGAGCAGCCTTCGGGCTTAGTCGTGAAGGAATGTTAAGCAGCTTGCTGTACCAGAATGCAACCTTATTGTATTGGTTAAATGAAAGGAGAACCACACAGTAGTTATAAGAATATATATATTTATAATTATAACACCTTACATACTTCACAGTGTCTGCAACACGCAGATAAACACAAAGCACGCAATACTGTAGCACAGAAACAATCGTAAGTAGCACGAATACACAGTGGGCTCCTGGGGGAGACCAAACCATATACTAAAATAGTGGTATAAGAACCACGACTCAAGTCAAGACCGTGTCAGAGTGTAGAATCGCTGGGACCCCAAGGAACCACCCTAGGTGAGTAAGCAGGGACCCCATGGAGGTCTATGTGAGAACACAACCGCGTTCTACGTGCAATTCAATGGGAGAGTCGCAGTTGCAGTTTTACAGTTTAAGGACCCTTCCCAGTGGATTACGAGGAATCCCTTTGGAACATAGAAGGTTGGAGAGCCACCCCACCCGTGGATACCGAAGTACCAGAGTTACCTATCCCAGGGAAGCCGGGTGCATAGGGTTGCAGTGGCGTCGGAAATCACTCTCATTCTCAATGGGATTCTTCAAAGAAATGGCACTGCTGAGAAGAAGAAAAGTGTTCCATGGAATCTGCAGGTGGATTCTTGATGGAAGGAAGCTGAAAGCAGAGGGGACAGAGTCTGGGTCACTCAGGTGTGACCAGGGGCTCGGTAGACGAATGCCCACCGATGTCGGGTGCTTTAGGTGTGAAGGAGACCTTGACTCTACAGCTGCAGGGACCAGGAGAAGTCGAGGATGACCTGGAGCTGGATACGAGCTGTCCCACAAAGGATGTCGAGTGCTGAGGTGTCGGTGTCCGGCGGGAGCACCAACAAGCCTTGGCAGCGGCAACCCACAAAGAAGGACAAGAAAGGTTACGGTCTGGCCCAGCAAGGTCCAGGGGACTCACCACAGCAAGGGGAGTCAGGGCAGGCCTGGAGCAACCAGGGGAGCCCAAGAAAAGCAGTGTTGTCCCTCAAATGGACCCACAGGCCGAAGGCACAGGAGTCGCGAGGGGACCTCTAGCAGTTTCACAAAGTACCAGCTTGCAGGGCACAGATTGTGAGGAGGCCGAAGTCCTTCGTACAAAATGTGCGCTGAGGTCGGGGCGATCGACAGCCCAATGCACAAAGTTGGAGAACACCAACAAGCATATGCACTTGCAAAAGTACGCGGTGCACAGGGGTTCGGGTTATGCGGTCCCCACGTGGGATATTGGCCTCAAACTTGGGGAGAGAGCAGCTCAACCTCAATGAACGTAGGAACCCACCTCCTGTATTGCTGGAGCCTTCGAAGTCCGCAGGAGCTCAGGATCAGCAGACCGGTCAGTTGCGTTACGGTGCCTGCTAACGCTGGGGAGTTACTCCTTCACCCCAAGGGAGATACTTCAGTTGTCCTTGATGCTCCACAGGTCCTGCATGGAGCCTGTATGACGCATGGGCACAGACGATACTTTGGACGGAGAGGGAGACTAAGTCGGGCCCAGGCGAAGTGCAGTGTTCAGACGGTCGAAGGTCAGTGGTTTCTTGTTCAGAATCTTGTCCACGTCGAATCTAGGGTCCTACAGCCAGGTAAGCCCTTTCGTACCTACGGGAGAGGGTTGGACAGATTAAGGGGGCCCTCCCAGGGGATGGTCAGGACAGGGGGGAGGTTACTCCCATGTCCTTTGTCCAGTTTTGCACCAGCGCAGTAGCCAACGGCTCCCAGGACTGGTTTGAACTAGACTATGCATAGGGACACCAAATGTGCCCCTCGTGCAGACTTTCAGGCACTTTGGAAATGCACCCACCCAGCTCCAATACACTAAATCCTGTCTGGGAGATGGTCAGACCTCCCTGTGACAGGATGCCTATTGTGCTACCTTTCTCTGCTCGAGCTTGGCTCAGCAGCAGGAGGGCAGAAATGTGTCTCTGGTCGGCAGCAACCATTTTGTGCTGTCTGGGTCGAGAAGGCCGGTACCGGGAAGACCAGGGACCCACAAAGCTTGCTTCAGGAGTGTGGAATCCTACCTCCCACACAGGTTACCGGTGTGGAGGAATGATTTCAAGGTGTATGATATAGAACTCGACATGGTTTGTTGCAGCAGTTTTCAAGATGGCATTTTACGTGAGCATATAATGCACCTCTACCTATATGTCTGGCTGCGTCACCAACAACCCAGGAGAATGGTCTCCGAAGGCTGCAGGTGTGCTCTGCTCATGCATGGGCCACCTCGCAATTAAAACCCAGCACCTTGCCTTCAGGATTGTCAAGGCCTGCTATAGAGGTGACTTATAGGTTTTAAGTGTACTGACCTATAGATAAAGTAAACCTATATCTAAAGTAAGTGGTGCATGCACCATCTTACATAGGCTGCAATGGCAGGCCTGTAGTTCCATTTTGCATGGCCTCTTATGTGTGGCATAAAACATGCTTCAGCCCATGGGAGGCCTCTGGGGTACCTATGCCCTGGGTATATGTGTACCGTATAATAGGGACTTATAAGGGTACCCACACTCTGGAGTGTACCTAAGTACATGTCATTACATTTTAGGGAGAAAGCAGATAGACTGGGGTCCTGATTAGCAGGATCCCAGTCAGAGTAGTCAAAAACTGTGTAACATCAAGCAAAAAGAGGGGTTACCCATAAGAAGCAGTTCCTACTTTCTTACAATTATTTATCCTAAATGTGAAGAATTTCTCAACAAAAAGGCAGTTACTATGTATGCAGACTCTTGTTCGCCTTTCACCTTGTTGAATTATTCTGGTTTTTTTAATATGACTGTAAGGGATGATGTAAGTCTGATTAAACCGGATATCTCTCCCACAGGTTATACTAAAGAACCCATTCCTCTTGTTGGCATGAAATAAATTCTCATTGAATTTAAAGGCAGATCAACTGTGGGAAAAAGTTACATTGTTGAATCTGGTTCAAATTCATTGGGGTGGCAACATCCAAAAGAATTAGGGATAATTCTAGATCCCAATAACCAGGATCAAGTTCTTCTAATGGATGAAGCAAGGATATGTGAAGAGTTTCCAAACTTATTTGCAGATAACCTAGGACTACTTTGTGATTCCCAGCACAAGATTAAGTTAAGATCAGGAGCCAAGCCTGTGGTACACAAATCTCGCCCACTGCCACATCTCATGAAGGAGCCATTGGAAAAAGAATTGAATAGATTGTGTAGCATGGGTATTATTCAGCCTATTGATTCTTCAGAATGGTTGGCTCCAATTGTTATTGCTTCCAAACCCAATAGAGAAGGCATTTGTTTGTGTGGACTTGCGTAGCTTCAACAATAACATCTGGGTTGAAAGATTCCCACTTCCATACATAAATGAGATGCTTAGTTTGATGTGTCGGGCTAAATACTTCAGTGTAATTGACCTACCACCAAGTTGACCTCCATCCTGATTCAAGACCACTGGCAGCGTTCATTACTCCCTGTGGTGTAAACATGTTTCTTCGAATGCCATTCGGGCTGGCATTAGCTGCAGCAGTGTTCCAGAAAATAATGCACCAAATTCTAAAGGATGTAAGTAGCACACTTTGCTTCCAGGACGATGTTTTGGTATATGGGCCTTCAGTAGAATCCCATGACAAAACCCTTAGATCTGTTTTAAAAAAATTGATGGATGCTGGGTTAACAGTGCAACGTAGCAAGTACCAGATCAAAGTAAAGTCTGTAGATTATTAAGGTCTCACGTTTTCGGAAGAGGGTTTCAGGCCTAAACATAGCCTACTGCGCGCGGTAAGGGAGGCCCCTTATCCTCAGAATAAAGACAAACTAAAATCCTTGCTAGGATTGTTAGAATACTTGCCAAAATACATTAGGAATTTTTCAGGCAAATGTGAACTTTACGTGATCTTCTAAAAAATAGTAAAGAATTCTTGTGGCAAGATGAACATAAAAATGTTGTTGATTCCTTAAAGGAAGAGATAATCGATGCACCAGCTTTAAGCACTTTTGACCATAGGAAGAAAACCATCCTCACAACGGATGCTTTCAACAAAGGCATAGGTGCTACCCTTTCACAAAAAGAAGGTAAGGAGGAGAAGATTGCCTTTGTACCCATTTGCCTTACGAAAGCTGAGAGTAACTACTCGGTTGTTGAGAAAGAGGCCCTAGCATGTTTTTGGACGGTCAAACACTAAGTTTTTCCTGTGGAGTTTAATATACTCTATTCGCACTGATCATAAACCCCTCACATTTGTTTTCTGTCAAAGGATTGGGTAACAGTCCCCTCGGCATATCCAAATGGATATTGGGTCTTGAGAATTTCTGCTTCAATATTGAGTATGTCCCAGGTGGTGAGAACAAAATTGCAGATTTTTTGTCCAGGGCTCCTTTATAAGTTGAATCACAAGAAGAGGAGTTGGACAGTCCCATATTAGCTATTTGTGAACCTGGATTATCTGAAGAAGAATGGAAACAGTGCATGGAGAGGGACTCTAGTTTAAGTACGGTCAATGAAATGATTGTCAAGGGGTGGCCCAACAAGTGCAGTGAAGAAGAGATCAGGGATTTTTGGGAAGTAAGATTTTAACTTTGTATTATGGAGGAAAAGGTGTGTCAAACCAATAAGATAGTGCTACCAGAAGGCCTAAGAATGAGAATAGTTGAATTTTAGTGTATGAGGGACACCTTGGTAGAAGTGTTACAAAGAAAAGTCAGGATACATTTCTGGTTCCCTAGAATGGATTCTTTAGTAGAGCAAATTGGAAAGGATTGTTCTAGTTGTGCTAAGAGTGACAAAACTAAATGCAGACACAAGTCCCCTTTAGCTCCTGTGGTTGTACCAGAGAAACCATGGAGCAAAATAGCCATGGATATAACTGTACCAATGAATCATATTGGTATGTGCAATAAATACATGTTAGTTTTGATTGATTACACCTTGCATTGAATCATGTACAAACTGGTGCAAAACACCAGTACTAATATTGTCCTAGAATTCCTCAAAGATGCTTTCAGCAAAGAAGGAATACCCTCAACCATTGTCACCGACAATGGTTTCCAGTTCACATCCCTACAGATGACTGATTTTTCGCAAAACATCAAACACAAGAAGACTGCATTCTATTACCTAAAGGCAAATGGATTAGTTGAGATAGCCAATTAGCCCATCAAAGAAAAAATTCAACTTACTGTTGTAAATGGTCATGACTTGAAACAGTCTTTACTAAATTGCCTTTGGGCCTATCACACATCTCCTAATCTTGTCACAGGCATTTCCTCTTTAGTTTCCCTCAGGGGGAGAAAACCTTGGACCAAAATTAACACCTTGTGGTTGGGTTGAGGTGTAAGTGTTAGGTCTGATACGACTATAACCAGTGGAACAACACCAGAGCAGGTACAAAAAATGGGATGATCAGAGGAATAGAGTGAGAAATCACTCATGGATTGAGGGTGATTGGGTACAGATTAAAAGGAGCACTACTGTTCAACAAAGCCACAGTAAGTGTTATCCTCCATGCCGTGTGTACAAAGCCTATAACAATGTAGTGTTGCTTGAGAATGGTCAGCTGTGGAGTTCTGATAGGATTGTCAAAAGCAAAGAAATGTATTTGTTATTATGATATAAGGGAGGTGTGTTGCAATTTGCCCCTCTGCACAAAGTATATTTTCTGTCACCTGGTATGTTCCCCCTTGTAATCTTACCCTGTTGAACATTCCAAGGGAGCTCACTATAGAATGTTCAAAGTTGACAGTTGGAGTTTGAGAGTGAATGGCTGATTAAAGGAGACTCTTCAAGTACCTCGCTTTTGTCTCCTTTCGTTGTACTTTACAACAAAGACATTAACATGAACGTTCAAAGGATGTATGTGTGAAAATTACCAATTATGTTTAAGGATTTCTGAAAAATTGGAGTTCAATTCTAAGAGCGGAACAGTAGTTTTTGAGTGATTATACTTGATAACATATGATGATAATTATCATTAGATTACCCACAATTTGCAAGTTTAAAATACAACAGTAAGCGAGGCTGTGACAAATTCTATGGTGGGACCAAGATCTGTGGGAGTGATTCTACAATATAGGGACTAGTATGTTAACCTGCAGTGTGGGAAAGGTCTCTGTTGTAAAGCTATCTGCATCTAGACCGTGTAGGTGAAAAAGGTTAGGACCTGTTAGTCCTCTCATAAGGACTAGCGCTGTATAGTTCCATTTGGCGTACTGGGTGCTTAAGGTGCTTAGATTGCTCCTTATACAGAGTTTGAAGAGTACTTTGTTCTTCCATGTGAGCTATTCTGAGATTCCCCCTTCCCTTATTGCCAGACTCATTCTCTGTTAAACTGGCTGGGAGTACCTCTTCTAGTTCCATGCTTCTCAACTGATTTTTCAGTATAGATAGCTGTTTTATAGCATTGTTTAAGCCCTTCATATGTTTGCTGGACTACTAGCTTTAGCCTGAACGCTCTGGGGTCAACACCAGGTAATTCTTTTACGTGTTTTACGTATTTCTGTGCATATTATTCACTGTCTGCCCTCAACTTTTCCTGTTTCGGTTCCCTGCAAAATAAGCCAGTCTGTTCACCCATGTCAACTTCACTGTGACATAAATTTCCCATTTGCAAGTATGCTCTTGCTTCCATCGTTGCTATGTCTTATATGGCAGCTGTACTTTTCCCATAATTTTATAGGGAGGGCGTCACCCCTATGGACCTAGTAGAGACACTACCAGTCTTTTGGAGCTTCTTACGTGCTCGAGTTTGCCGAATTTTGCCTGGTACTCTCGGGCCAGTGGTGAAGCGCCTGGGTTTCTACCTTGCTCCCTTAGGTGAAGCCTTTGCTCAAAAACCCTTCTTGGGTTAGTTTTCCCAATCACTCTGCAGTGCCATGTGCTGAATTAGTGATATGCAAGTCCTGTGATGCACCCCTCAGTACTGTGCGGGAGTTTAGGGGGTTGGTGCTCTGTGATGCACAATCTGCACCTTAATCTAGGCCCCTGACCTCAGCCTACCACTGCGCTCATCCCTGTGCCGCTGCGCCTAAAGTGCCGTGGCTCACCTCCTGCTTAGTGGAGCTGTAATGCTTGGGAATTATATGTTGAGTAATTTTGCAGCTCCGCATCCAGATACGAGACCGGTCTTCCCTTCTGGTGTCTCTGATCTTCCCCCTGCTCTGAGAGCCATTTCCAGGAGTTCCTGAGGACCACTAAGAAGGCCACGGAGAGCCACCTTTAGCTGCCTCCTCCCCACTTTAATTTACTCTTGTGGGGCCTCACCACACTGGTGGTCTGAGGAACTCAAACCACACAACCGCAGGTAAAGGGTGGATGTGCTGTCCGTGAGCAGTGTGAGCAGCTGCTCCTTTCACCTCATTCCATGGCTGCTGTGTTGTACGTTCTGCGTCACATTCTACGTTGTAAGGAGTGCAAGGATTGGTGCGGTCTCATCTAGATGGAGGACAAGTGGAAGAGGCAGGTCCTCCTAAATCATCCTCTTTTGTCCTTCATGCAGTAGCCTGGTCTTTAACCAGGCAAAGAAATCTCACCTTATTACCCCTTTCATAAGAGGGCTTCACTGGCTCCCTTTGGGAACTAGACTTGAATTCAAAATAGCTAGCACAAGCATAATCTTACTAACATTAGAGATACCCACAATTAGAAAAACCAAATCCATAGTCAAGCCATTTCCTGGTTGGCACTCACTTGGTGAAAGTTCACTGCAACACATCAGACTGCATCTAAACCTCTTCGCAACCCGAAGACACCCGTTTTTAGACTTGCCTTTCTGCTAATTTACCTATTCTTCCTACCTCTTATTCCATTGTATCTGTTGTTGAAATGTAACTTTTGTTAAAGTATGTTTTTGCAAAGAGCTCCCCTTAGATTCAGGTCACCTTCATGCTATATATCGTTAATAAGTTGTGAAATAAAAGTGTGGTGGAGGGGGTGATCAATCTGAGGAATTGAGGCCTGACAGAGTGAGACAAAATTGTACATAGTTTACAGCGAAAACCTGAGAATCAAGTCGCCATGTTCAAAAACCCACTCGAGACAGCCTACATATAGGTATGGCTTTAGTCCAACACTGCTTAAATGCATTCATAGAGCACACAAGCAAGAAGACCTAAAGGGACTGTAGAGATGACCAGACAGAAAGAGAAATGCATGAATGCAGTTGTCTTACCTACTTCATCTTTAGACTTTTCACTGACCGATTACATTTGAGGTAGTGAAATGAGTGCACTTTGATTGATCTGAGTGACCCCAGCAAAAAGAGGTAGAGGGTGGAAAGGACGTGCAGAGTGCTGCATTCATAAAGAAAAGTGGATTTTTCCAAGAAGGGAACTGAATGAAGATGCATGCAGACTGAAGTATTCATTCACCCAATAGTATTGAATTTTCCAATGACAGGACAAGGATTGAAAAGCCTTGGATAAAACTCCTTTCTTGACCGTAAAGCTAGGCTACAAAACTGGTGCCTGGTACACATGGAGCAAGCTATGAAAAGGTTTGCTTATTCCTGCTGTCAAGACAATGATGTGCCTCTTATTTGACAAGAAGATAAACTAATGAAATTGTTAAACATTATTCTGAATGTTTTAGCTCTTCTAAATGTGCATTTGATGTTAAATATGTTGTATTTTAATGTTCCTGTTTTCGCACAAAATACATTTTTTGCCGCTTGACGATCTAGAAAAAATACTGCTTCTACCTGAAATTCTTGTGAATTATTTTTCCATGATTTGCTATCTGCATATCTTTAATTTTACTGGCTCAACATTGTTTCTGAAACAGAAATCACTATAATTCGAAAAGAGGTGTAAAATACCGAGCTCTGCTTTGAAAATGAGAATGTTCCCGTTACCAAGCAACCATGACATGGATCACATATCTACCATTACATTTACTTGCTTCAACGGGCTGTCTGTACATGCAGCACATTATTTCACCAACATCAGTGGTCTACCAATGAAAATAGCAAAAAATGGATTCGCTTGTGGGAAAGAAAAACTCAAAGCCTGTGCCATGATGCTTGTGTATTTCTCTCAACCAGTTGGATAGTATTTTCACAGACCAGTCTCCTGACCGCGTATTTTATGTTGTATTCAATAATTTGTCTTGAATTGAACCCTTGCATAATAGATAAAACTTTTTTGAAAGTCATGTCTCTTACCCTGTATAGATGATTTCTATTCCTATGTATATCTAAAGATGTTTTTTGTGCAAAAGGACATTTACATTTGTCATTGCGTGCATTCAGTTGAAAAATACTTGAGGAAAAAGTTCTTACCTTGTGTTTTTTCTTTAAATCTTGCAGGAGTCTATTCATGTTCCTGACCCCGTCATTTCTGTTGCCATGAAGCCTATAAACAAGGTAAGTGGTCTAATTTCATGAAATTCATATCTGTTGGCACATTGCTCTTGAAATCTGATGCGATTTGTTTGTGAATATTTTTTGTTATTTTTAATAAACATTTTGCATTCTGGAGAGGCACAGCATATTCAGGAATTATTTGTATTCATGTGCTAATTCATATAAGTATGCCATTTCATATCGGATGCAAGTATTTTCACTAATTTGTAATATATACAAATGTTTTCGTGCATGTTCTTCTCGTTGAAGAGACTAAAAAGTGTTCTGAGAAGTTATAGAATGGTATGTCCTGACACATAATCCAAAGCTTTGCTAATAACTCATGTTTTTAACTTGTTTCCACTGCATCTGTCTTCCTTGCTGGTTTTATTTCTATTTTTCATTTTATACTTTAAGTAATTTCTTGGGTTGTAACTCGGTTTTAAGTATTAATAGCACAACAACCATCGAGCAATGATCCTGTGTTTTATCATGGTTTCCCAGTATTGCTTGGTTTCCTTTGCAAATATTTCATACCCACATATCTTTGCACCCGTTGCCCATTTCGTCCCTGGCTATTCATAAATGTAGTACTAGTGCTGTTTACCGATGACCAGAAATGTCACTTTAAAACTGCCATGAAACTAGTCTGTCCACTTTTATTCTCAAATCTTGCCACCACCCATCCAATACAAACTTGTTGCGGATTTCATTTCATGTGCAAACTCACAAGTTGGGTCTTATTTACTCATGCATAAATGGTGTCTGTGATATTTTCCCATCTGCAAATTGCCTACACTTTGCTATTTGCCCACAGGTTTTGGCTAGGCAAAATGTGAAAAGAATCTTTTCGGCAAGTGACGCAAAATTCCAATTTGTGCACCCAAGAATGCATGTTTCTGCCCTAATGTGTGCACCCAAGCGTCTTCAAGGGTGAACAAATCAAACTTTTGGGCCAATTGCGCGGGGGGAAGCAATTTGTACATTGTCAAATAGCACATTGGCAAATACTGCTCGACTTGGGAGTTTGTACAATTACCATCAACATTGTAACCAGAGCCGTGATATTGTGGGTCACCTTGCTGCAGGAACTAGAACCTGGCTATGTAGTTAACACAATCTTGGACTATGAGACTTAGGTTAGTATCCATCCTATTTCTCAATCAAACATTCTTCCTCTTAAATAATATTTGGTGTTATTTTTTGTAGATTCCTTGTAACTCCTGACATAAGTCTGTCAAGTCCTACTTGGTCCACGGTCCTATCGTTCTTAGCGCTTATCTTAAAAGCTATACCGCCATGCTAAATCTCTCCTGTTTCTGTCCTTGCCATTATTTGATCGAGTTTTCAGGTTGGCAGTGGCAAGTGATGCCCATGAAAAGAGACATCTTGCCCTTGTTAATGTGCAATTAATTGCATCTTTTAAAAGCCAATTTCAGAGAAGTAACCAACCACAAAATTATGTTTCGAGATATTCTGAATTTATATGAAGTCTACTTTTAATTCATGGTGCGTGGTATTACACAACCTAAATTACTAGTGGGCAGTATACCTGATTCGCACGTTGCGTTGTCTCAGTCCCTTTGTTCACAAATTCTAGTGTAAGGGTTTACTACTTCGGCGCTTTGGTTTGCTGGTACTCTGAGTAAAGAGTGAAGTTTATATAAAAGTAGTTGTGCACAAAATAATTACTTTTCATACCTTTTATATCACTTTAGTGTGCAAAGGGAAGAGCCTTGTCTAACCAAATTAACAGATAGCATTTCAAAAAGAGTAAATGTTTGAGTGATTGCAGCTCAGTTTTCTAGAAGGGTGGCCACAATCTGGTAACAGTTGCACTGCAGGGATAAACCATCACAGTGAATCTACAAGTAAAGGGTAATATGGTATTGTGAAAACATGAGTGTAATTGAGTCTTGCTGGCCTCCAGACAATTTAAAATATGCTGCTTCGGCCCATCTCCTGCTGCCTGCCTCAGTGTCATAGTCACGCAGTACTCTGCTAGCCTTGATCTCATTGGCTGGACTGGACACAGGAGCTAATATGCAGGCAATATGAACCCTTCGATGCTGTGAGAGTAAGGATTGTTATTCATTCATTATTAATTGGATCCCTGATTAAGCCCAGTTTGTTGGACAAAGCGTGTTGGGCTGGGCTGAGAATCTTTTTTTGAAGAATAAAATCTTTGTGCATGACAGACACTGGCTCAAGTATTCTGAATGGACTGAATGACTATTGGATTTGGATATATATTGGACATTCACTTTTTCTTACTTACGTGTGTGAAATTATTTTTCTTTTTTGGGCATTCTAACCATTATTAGGGCTCCCATCAGTGTAGTGTGTTTGTGTTAAACTATGTAGTTGATCCTGAGACAATTTGATTTGACCTAGATGTAGGTGGCTGAAGGCCAAGCATGTTTCTTCGCAGGAACATAAAGCTTACCCTTTTAACTTATGAGGTAGGTCTTCTTGCCCCAACATATATTCTCAGTTGATGACAACCTTCTCGGGGATAACTATAATTAGCGAAAACATAGCAGTAATGATTTGATCATGTTTAAACAGGAATTCTCAGCAAATAACTTTAACCCCGACTTCCTAAGTAAGATGACATCCAAATCATGTTAGACTATCTCTGTGAGTTTAAAACTCTTATCAGACACTTACCAGAGTAATGTACCAAGCATAGTAGAGGTGGAACGGTAGGATAGGTCTCCTAACAAAACAGTGTGTTTGTAGTATGTGTTGCTGTTGAAAACATGCTTTGCACGGTTTGCTTCTAGTGTTGGGTCTGGATGTTGCAAGTGGTTTTTCTTCAAAGTACAAGTTTCAGTTTCGAGTTAACTCTGGATCCCTCCCAGAACACACAATGTACCAGGACAAAGATTCACACTCAGTGTGTTTTAAATCCATCCAGTTTGGGTGTGCTATTGGAGATTTGGGATAGGTTAGCTAAATCAGCAAGCATTTGATGCCACTTGCTGACTCTCCGTCTTCGTCGTTGAAAGAACCACTACAGTCGACCATGACAGGTTGGTTTCTCTGGGCTCCAGGCCAAATCAGACTCATTTTGGGGTGAGGGGACATTATGGAGAACATGCCTTTCCAGTTCTGTTTCAAGTGCTACACTAAGTTCAATTGAGGAACCAATATCCTGTTTGCAACCTCTGCATGGCCATTGGCTATAAGGAATCGAGCTGTTCAGCCTGCCAGGCCTTCAAAAACAACCACTATTTAATTGGTTAGTTGGTGCGCGCAATGTAGAAAACAGCATGAAGACCCTACAAGGCTGGCACCGTCTTTAGACCGAGCAAAAGCCATTGGTGCAATCCAGATGCAAACTGGCACAACTGTTCTGCTGTTGCAACAGGCGCAAGGAAGTGCAAAAGCTGCAGCAACACAGCAGCTTTCCGCATTCAGAATCATCGGCTGCTTCTGGTGGGACAAACCCAAAAGTCACAAGAGGGGGCTTTAGAAGCAACGACAGAGGAAAAGGTAGAGGTGGGCCAGATAATGGCCCCTACATCTCCAAGCAGTGCTTTACTCACCATTCCCCCTGATCGTACAACACCTATTGGGGTTGGAACGGGTATGTGGAAAATCAGGTTATTCTTTCCACAGTGGGGAGTAAACCACCTTGGACAAGTCCTTCCTGTCTATTGTCCAACAAGGGTATAGGTTGGAGTTTCACATCACCAAACCTCACACCTTGCCATCATGCATTTAGCCGGTAACATCAAATATTGCGGCAAGAGAAGGTCGAGTGACTTATCAGCAAAGGTGCTGCTTAATCGGTGCCTCCATACCTAAGCGGTCATGATGCATACTCACTCTTCCTTCATCATGAAGGAGATCAGCCTGCAGCCTTTCCATGAGCTACTAGGCCTTTACATACTGTTGGAGCACTGAAAGAAGACCACCCTGCACAAAGTCATTCCACTCTTTTGAGCAGGCGATCACTTTCTCATCCCTATTTATCCAGCATATTGTCAATGCCTTGAGTTCATGGTAAGTGGACAATACGACCGGTTTGAAGTTCTTTCTTTCAGGGTTACAACAGCTCTAAGGTTTTTACCAGGTGCCTAGTATCAATTGCAGCGCCATTCATGTCTGTCCATATCTGGAGGACTGGCTGATAAAGAGCAGCAGTTACTAGCAATTTCTAGCTTACACTCGGACAGCTGTGCCACTCTTACATATGTAAGGTTTCACGGTCAGTGGCAAGTATCCTCCCTCCCTGCAGCAAATACAACCCTTCTTAGAGGCGGTATTAATCACTGTCACAGGCAAAGCATATTCAAACCAGGAAAAAGTAATAGCACTTCAGAGGCTGCTTCCTCTTTATCAGACATCTTGTGATTGGAAGAATGATCATGTAATTGTAGGGGATGACGGCCTCGTGTGTTGCAATAGTGCTGCAAGCTGTACTGTGTATGACAAGTCACTAGTGACGGGTCAGTGGGAAGATCTGGTGTTGGTAGAGCCCAGAGGTCAGTACAATATCAAATGGTGGAACAGCATGAACTTGTTACTGGACAAATTGTGTGTCGACCCTCAGCCGCTGGTTACCTTTAACATAGACTCCTCACTTGCAGAGTGGGGGAGCATCTAGGCAATCTGACTGTTCAAGGTCTAGGTGCAGCAGAAAATGCATTTCAGCTTCTTAGAGCCAACAGCAGTTCAATTGCCACTCAAAGTGTTCCATATGCTCATGTGCCGCAAAACATTCCTAGTGAGAATAAACAAGACTGCAATGTGTTACATTCAGAAATAAGATGACACTTGCTCACCTCAGCTGTCGGCATGGACACAAACAATATGGCTGCGGTCCAAGTGTCCCCAAATTTGCTTCTAGTTCAGCACCAGCCTAGGGTAGACAGTGACTTTGTGAGCCTAATAAACAGGGCACATTAACAAATACATGGAGGAAGATAAATCCTTAAGTACTTCAGGAAACTGGGGATGCCCACAGTTCTGTTTGCCACTTCAGAAAAACCGCTATATGGCCAAATTTCACCTCCATTTACTCAGTCCATGAGCAATGCACTATGGATAAGCTAATCAGGGATATTTGTCTATGCTTTTTAGGTCTCACCTAGCGTTGCAGCGCATGCGCTACTTGCTCGGCGAGATTTATTGTCAACAAGGAGTTTGAGAAAACGGGTTGAAGCCCCGCCCCTTATTTCCATTTGCTGGTGTCACCGTTTATGGTAAACGGTGGGCTGCCATTGGAAATTAGCAGTTTGTGTTACCTCCCTTTCGCTTTTTGGGCCGGCCCACCCGGACTGGGTCGCCTGCTTTGCTGCTGTTGCAAAGCACTTCCTTATCTTTAAGGGGCCATGTGTTTCTAATTAGAAACACATGGCCCCATAAAGACAAGAGATCGATGCTTGTTGGTGTGGTGTGGGGCGGGAAGGAGGGGAAAGGGTCTGTGGGGAGACACTTCGGGGCCCAGCATGTACCCACCGACAGCACGGGGAAGCCCAGCCCTGTCTGCGTCTGGCACTTCAAGGGGAAGGGAAAGTGGAGCAGCAGGGCTGCCGCCTCGAATGAAAGCAGCAGCTGAGCATGCTATCAATGCAACAGTTGGCCTCCCTCCCTGCCGAGGAGCAGCAGCGCGTCCTCTGCTCGCACGTGGTAAGGATTTGCTCTCTTTCTTTCTGCAGGCAGTGATTTTCTGGGTGCCTCGTGCACGCAAAGTGCTCCGTGTTGTATTAATTTATTGAGCCGGTGCTGCGCTGGCTGCTCTCTCCTACCTCGTATTTATTTCTGCAGTCTGTGCGCGCGTTGCCTCTGTTATCAAAGAATGATGCCACCGTCTCGTTTCCGGGTTAGGTGTGCTGATCATAAGAAACAAGCTGGGTGGGAGTTAGTCACTGCCCCGTTTGATTGCAGCAAAGACCTGTTGCTGGATGTCTGCGGGACATGGTGATTTACTTTTGAGAGCTTGTTTTTGTAGCGATTGAGTACTCCATATTAGTGCATCTGCTGGCAGTCTTCTCTACTTCCCGGCGTGTTAACCGACCACCCTCCGCCATTGTTTTGAACAAACCCCTGCCACTGCTTTTAAGAAACCCCTTGCCGCTGCTTTTAACCCACCATGTCTTCCTCCCTGCTCTCTATTGTTTTCCCCATCCCCTGCTTCACCATCTCCCATGCCCTCACTCCAGTCCCTGAATGTAGTGGATTACTTTACATAAGCACCATTTACATTACACATAGACACTCCCTTCTCCCCCAGCTTCTTTTAACCCACCACGTCCTCTTCCCTGCTCCCCCCCCCCCCCCTTCAGCCACTTCCTGCGCTCCCACTCGTATCCGCGTAGGTATTGGAGTTCTTTACATGAGCTCCATTTACATCATACATAGAAACTTTTTTTTTTTTCGATTACGTGATTTGCCCAGGATCCCCAGTTCCAAGGTCAGCAGCTCTGCCTTAGACATGCATTAGTTGTGTTAAACCACCACCCTCCTCCTCCATTTTTATAACATCCCTCCCTGCTTTTAAAACTCCACTTCCTCCTCCAGCTGTCTGATTTACTCACCCCTCATCTCCAAACAGAAAAAAACCCACACATAAATAATAGAAAAGTGCTTACGCGCATGATCTGAAAGTCAATATTCCCTGAATACTCTCAAACAATAGTAACTCAAGTATTGACAAAGCCAATAGCTCTTGCATAGAGGAAATCTATTGGCTTTGCCAATGCTTGTTTTCTTTATTTTGTGTTTCCTTTTATCCACTGCTCATCCAACACACACGCCCTAAACACATGTCCTTAAAATGCAGTATATTAAATTGCGTTTCCTCTGTGGGATTATCTCCCTGATCTGAGTCAGTGCTGTTAATAAGCAGCAGAATCTAGTTTTGCAGGAATCCCTCCCAACCTTTCATCTTTAAAGGGGATTGGATTTACCCGGATCGCATATATGGCACGCCAAAAGAAGGTTCTGCTGTGGGAGTGTCTGGCGAGTAGCCCGGCGAGCGTCTGCTCCAGAGGCCGTCTTTAAAAAGCAAGCCGTTATCTTTGAGGATGAGAACTCTTATTTATTTATTTATATATGTATGTGTGTATATACACACACACACATATATTATCTCACACTGTTATTCTGCTGTTTCTACTCTATGTAAATTACAGGTGTTACTATTTAACCACTTCAGAGAAATTAAATGCAGAGTTAGCCTGGCTTGAATCTGTGACCTGCAGAGCACCGTATGTTTCAGGAGCGAGCGCCTAGCTCACTTTAGGCATCATAATAGGGCCATAGCAAACTGGGATCTGTCGCCTCTAGCCCAGTTCCTTGTGGCCTGGAGTGCATCGTTAATTGCCACCAGGGCTCTGGCTCGGGGCTTATACGAGGCATCGCTTAAGTTTTCTCTGAATTCAGGAGAGAGCATGGCTGCATTGATGCTTGAGGGGGCCATTGCTACACCCCACCCGTGAATCGAGCCAGCAGCGCGCGCCGATGTTATTTCATTTCACTCAAAGTTGTACAGTTATTGCAAGGTTTGTTTTAGTAATACATTTGTGTCTTTTTCTAGGGAGTTAAAGGTTTAATTCAGTAGGCCGCCTTTTCCTCGCTGAAAATGCAGCACTGATGGGCTTTTCGTCCACACACAATTTTCATGTTTTTGTGATGTGCAGTGCTGCATCAGCTGTTCACACTTCATGGCCAGTGGTGGGTTCATTGGACAGTAGCGGTGGAGACGCGCTGGAAAGCCCACATTAGGCCTACTTGGACCGCAAGAAACCAGAAACCTGTAGCCGAGGTTGTAAACCCGGCCCACTTTTGAATCGTACAAAAGAAAGGCATTGTATGTTGTTATTTATGTGTAAATGCTGGCTTTGCGGCTTATTGGCGCTTGCAAGCTGATATGAGGGTAATCCCTATACAATGAAAATTTCCATATCCTTATATGTTACTTATATTGTTTGCCAAATACGGTGCTTTTCAAAATAGTGCTACAAAAATCAGTTTGCAAATTAACATTTTATTACACCCTGGTGAGCCAGTATGACCGGTAGTTGCTGGTATGATCCGTGCCCTTCATAGTTCCTGTCATGTCGGGCCCATTGAAATTTACTTTTTTGGCTCAATGGGCGGCAACAAAAATAATTTCAAGGTTGACGTACGGGATGTAAGCATATCATGCTTGTAGGTGCTCCATGAAGCCACGCTGAGCAGGCATTTATGGTACCATTGCTAGAAACATCCTGTTGCAACTTCGAGAAAGCTTTGAAGCAGATGAGAGGATGTGGCCTAACGGCAGAGCGGTCGACCTGGAAGCTAGGGAACCGGGTTCGAGTCTCGGCAGGGAAGCTCAACATCCTGTGATTCTGGGCAATCCCTTAATTTCCCCGTGCCTACCAAAAATAAACGTGTCCGTCTTTGAAGCAACTCGAGAATGTTTAAGTTGGTACTGTGGGCGTCAACCTCTGAAAGTACCCGAGTGTGTGCTGTGAGTACCTGCATCAAGAGGTGGCTGTCGTTTCAGCAGGGCAAGTTTTACTTTGTACATGTGCGCTTTTTACTCAACCATACTTTTGCAGGTAAAAGCAAAACGGAAAATTCAGCTTTTTTATGGTAATCAGGAAAGGTAGAAAGCGTCGCACGTGGCATGGGGCGCGTGTCTGCCTTAGCTCGCCTGTTGTGCGTTCTAGTGCGTTTATCATAGGTAGTGCTTTGAGTATCTGCTGCGTGAGCCGTGCCTGCCTCAGAGTTCAGTGTCTGCAGCCATTGGAAGCATCTCCGATCCAAACAAGCATTTGCAATGCAACAGGTCTCGCATTTACGCAAGTTTCAGCTATTGGCATTGTAAATGACCATGCCTTTATTTTTCTTTTGGTGTTTGAAACATAAATAAAACGCATTGTCGTTTACAATGCCAATAGCTTAAACTCGCGTAAATGCGAGACCTATTGCATTGCAAATGCTTGTTTCCCACTACCTCTAATCTCTTATGTAGTGAGAAAGTTAAGACGGGCACTCATGACAGTCATTCTAGTAGCTCCAATGTGAGCAAGGCAATCATGATACATGACACTGCTGGAAATGTCTGTGCACCAATACAAGACATTTCCCTTGAGAGCAAACCTCACGTAGCATCGGGGTCGACTGAGACCTCCAAATCTAAAACAAACTAATTTTGAAGTTTGGCACCTGATGTCTTAAGAGTTTGATTATCTGCAACTTCCAGAGAAGTGTATGCTCTTTTAACATGAGGCTCACAGACCTATTGTTCCAGCGTGGTATGCTACAAACGGGAACAGTTTTTCCACTTTTTCCTGAATAAGCATACACAACCACTGCAAGCATCAGTTCAGGATGTAATTTGCTACCCATTACACCTCCTAAAGTTGGGTATAACGTACATATCTGTTAGAGTTCATGTAGCAGCAGTTGCTCCTCGCATGCGAAAACAGACACGTATCTTTGTTTAAAACGCCAGTCTTCAAAACGTTCATGGGGTCTCAAAAATGTTATTCCTTCAGACACTACATGTGCCAACCTGAACCTTAGTGCAGTCCTCACAAGACTTATGGGCTCTTTGCTTGAGGTCTTCCATTCTTGTCAAATGCAGTATCTTTCATGGAAAGTTGTAATTCTAGTAGCAATCACTATATTTTAGAGTCTTTGAATTGCTTGAAATTAACGGTAGAAGAGTCTTGCATTCAGTTTCGTAACGATTGAGTTGTTTTGAGGACAAAACCACATTTGCTTGCAAAGGCTGTCTCCTCAATTCATGTTAATCAGACCATTGACTTGCCTATTTTGTTTTTGCATTCTGAACCAGTGGCAAAAAGAGCTTTGCACACATTAGATGTAAATAGGGCTGTAATTTATTACATTGGTTGGATCAAATCCATTCGCAATATAAAGTAACTGTTTGCTGCCTTCGCAAAACCCCATCTGGGGAAATCCATATTTCCAAGTCAGGACTTGTTAGATGGATAATAAAATGTATCCAAGTCTGTAATGCTAAAGCTAAACGCACTCTTCACACAGTGCTTACAGCACATTCTACTTGCAAAGAGGGAGCCACAGTGGCCTACCTGGGAAACGTACCACTCGCAGATATCGGTAAAATTGCTATGTGGTCCATGCCATACACTTTCACTAAACATTACTGTGTTGACATTCGTTCCTTATAAGAGGTACAGGTCGGGCAAACACTTCTTAAACATTATTCTGAACATCTGCCCTATCCACTCTCAAGCCACCACTTTAGTGGAAGGGCACTAGTTTATAGTCTGTGCAAAGCATATGGTCTACAGCTACACATGCATCTAATGGAAAAAATGTTCTTCCCATGTAGCTATCTCTTTGTAGCTTGTAATGCTATAGATTCACATGCATCCTCCCGCCGCCCCAGGCTTGAGTGAATGCTACACATTGCGCCTTGAGACCCTCCTCGGTAAGTAGTGCGCTCTACAAAGTCTATGATTGATTGACACATTCTGCACATTAATTGCATACTTTATTTTACAATGGACCTGAACACATCTGGTCCTGCTTCACTCTACTTTGTTTGACTCACTGGCGAGGCAGGCGAGGAGAGAAACACCAGTGGATCTAGAGATCCTTGTTTTGGTGCATTGTGGGTTTTGGGGGGAGGGGTGTTGGGGGGAGGGGTGTTGGGGGAGCACGAGTTCCCTGGAAACCTTGTACTTAGAAGAACATCAATATGCAACACCTGTGCCCAACACTGGATGGCAGTGTGCAAAGCATGTGGTTCTGCAGCATGACAAGCTGGTGATAATTACAGGGTAAGTAACATTTTCCTTCTCAGTTACCCTGTAGAGACCTTACGGTAGTTGTGCTACTACTCTGGATGTGTGACTTCATGTACTGATGTTTAAACATCTTGGTGTTCGCTTGTTTGATAGTGTGAGCTCCATCTTGTCCAGTTGGTAAGATGAGACTGCTGAATGTCAATAAAGTAAAATATTGCACACCTACTATATTCTCTGTTTTCAAGAACGACATTGAGAAGTTTTCAAAAGGAATTAACCGGTTCACAAGAGAAGATCCTACGTTTAGAGTCCACTATGAAACGGAGAGCAAAGAGACCATCGTTTCTGGAATGGGGGAATTGCACCTGGAAATCTATGCCCAGGTAATGTTACTGACTTTGTTCCTCACAGATTTCAAAGTCTTTTTAGACAAGTTTCAGAATAACTTTTTTTTATATATATTCTGTATGTGTTCCATAGCGCCTGGAAAGAGAGTATGGATGTCCCTGCGTCACGGGCAAGCCTAAAGTTGCTTTCCGAGAAACTGTCACGTCATCTGTGCCGTGAGTACAATTTCCATCTTTTGGGGGATTTTGTTTTGAAACGGTGTTGTGTGATTTTTTGCGTCCAGTTTGTTTTTGTTTGCTTCTTCTTGCCACCTCAGACATCAGTATACAGTCAGCAGGCTCATTTTCCAAAATAGTTTTTCAGTGGGAAAAAAAAAACCTTGGAGGAATCCTTTAAAAAAAAACAACGTCCAGTGTTTCGTGTACTCCGTGCAAACAAGTGTAACTAACAAAGTGGCAGCTTCGAGCTTTCTGCCATTCAATTATGTGCTTATTTGCTCTGCCCTCTTTGTTGTGGCTTCATCCCCGCACCCTGGGTGCCAAAAGTCTCTCGTTGCCAGGGAATTATTCACGGCGGACCAAAAAAAGTCAATTAGTTACGTACTGCAGGACAGAGAAAAATGGAACGGAAAAATGCAGGCCTGGAATACTAATGGCGGCCCTCAGGAATGCGGGGCTCGGGATAGTTGGGTTTGTACTGTCCCAGGGCTGCTGGGAGCCCTGAGCGCCGTCTGCCCTGCACGAGAACAAAAGCATGTGTGTCTGAGGGGAGAGTGGGCGACGCGTTGATGCAGCCCGGCAGAGCCGTCTGCCATTCTTGCCGGCGGCTTGTTGCTATAGGCACAGGAATGTTGATCCAAGGAAAAACCGCTCGACAAACACGTGGAGTAAAGGTCACTTTCCATTACTTTGCTACTTCCTATCTTGTGTTTTTCCCCCCCTCTGTTTTTCATGCGTGTCTCAAACTTGCCATTTTCAACATCGTGTAATTCTGAGTTTGTCTATTTCCTGAAAGCTAGAACATATTGTTCACGGAAGTGAACTTTTTATTTTTAAATAATAACCTGGCAGCATTCGGCCCGTGCTGCATGGCAGAACTACAGTGCCGAAGGACGAGGGCCTTGTGAATGTCACCAGGACCGAATGTAGGACCATTTTCACATGGTCCCCAGGTATCTCTTTCTATATTGGGTTTGTTTTGAATTCTCTTCAAAGCGCAGTTGTATAATTAGCACCATTTTACGTTTTGTTTGCATTTCATGGATAAAGTGGCCTGAGACATCTGTATCACACAGGACCTCAGTTTACTGTCTATGAAGCAGGAAGCCTTGGTCCTGAGGAAAGGTCACATGGGTCCTGAAAGAACACAAGGGGTCAGATTTTTCTAAATAATTGTGACTGCTATTGCAGTGATAGATAACTACAGAAAAAAATGCTGAAATTAAATCCTTTTACTTCTAATGCTTCCTCCCGTTTTCTTTTATCCAAACGTATTCATTCCACAGGCTCCCAATTTTCACTTAGAGCGGCGGGTGCACCACCACCATTCCTTAGTGGTATGCATACGATCCCGTACTGAGGTGTCCTTGAATTTCCATGGGCTTTGCCCTCATTGCTTCTGGATGGACTCAACAGACCCACTTCTGAGGCACCGCTGGTATTCCTCGTGTCTTTCCTCAACCGCTCCTTCATGAACTCTGTAAGGGTGAGAGTTATTTCTACGAGGTGGACATAAGGCCATCGCCTCCATGATTTGTGACTTACTGCATTAGTTGGTCTAGGATCTTCCTGATGCCCTCTAATCTCTCTCCTAGGAAATGGTTGTGAGAAGTTGGCCTGGTATATGCTGGTCACTAGTTATAGTGGCCACCTGGCACCAGTACAATTCGACTCTTATGGTAGATAGGTTTAAGACAACCTTTTAAAGAAAGCTATCCTAGTGGTAGCTGTGGAGAGCAGCCTTCAGGCTAAGCCTTTAGAGGAATGTAAAGAAGCTTGTTTTACCTTATAATCTCTTGAATTACTAAATGAAAGGACACCACACAGGTGTGTATATATATAAAATATATATATATGTATTTATTTCTAACACACTCTACTTATCTCTTTATGAGATTAGAAGTCAGGAACATATGCACAAATCAACAGTTCACAACAAGTTAAGCCCAAATATGTCTGGGGCCCTAGGGGCGTACCAGACCATATACTAAAAAAGAGACTTAGGAAGATCGACTTGCAAAGGGACAAGGCCTAGGGCCTTGAGAAGCGCTAGGGCCTCACTAAACCAACCAAGGCAGGTAAGTAAAGGACCCACGGGAGACGCATGCAGTGTGAGAACACAGCCGCGGATCCCAATAGACTTCAATTGAGCAAGTCGCGGTTGGAATTTTAAACTTTTAGGATACTTCGGGAGAGTCTACAAGCAAGTCACTTACAGGGTAAGTAGTTCTAGAGCCAACACACACAGGAGCACAGTAGTGCTGGAGTTACCTCACCCAGGGAAGCCGGGTGCATAGGTGTCTTTTGGTGTCGGGTCGCGGCGTCGTTTTCAGTGGGAGCCAAAGAAGACTTGCTGCTTGTGAAGTGTCCGGTGGAATCCAAGGCTAGATAAAGCAGACCTGGAAGCAGAGGAGACAGTGTTCAAAGTCACTTGGCAGTGACCCGGGGCAAGGAAGCTGGATACCCACAGTCGTCGGGTGATTTCGGGTGATCACGGGTGTCTTGACTCTTTAGCCACGAGGTCCAGGAGGCGTCGACGACAACCAGGAGCTGGATTCGGCGTGTCCCACGAAGTCTGCAGCTTACTGCGGTGTCGGTGACCAGATTGGAGCCAACAAGCCTTGGTAACAGCAAGTCTCGTGGAAAGTGTAAAAAGTCAGCGGTGCAGACCAGCAAGGTCTGAGGGACACACCCAGCGAGGGTAAGTCAGGGCAGGCCTGGAGCAACCAGGGGAGCTCTTTGAAACTGTAGAAAGGTCTTCTGGGGACCCACAAGCCAGCCAGCAAGGGATCGCGAAGACGCCTTGGGAGGATTCACCCACCAGGAGCCCATGGTCACTCTGGACAAGATAGGCCTCTGATCTTCGGAGGAAATCCTGCTGGAGGCTTGGACCACACGTGGTCCAATGCACAAGTTCATAGAACGTCGTGAAGGGGTTGCACTCGACAATAGTGCACGGTACCCAGGTATTGCTGTTCCTCGTCACTCGTGGGGTCCACTTGCCTCAGCGTCACTGGGGACTCACGATGGCCTTGGAGAAGTCAGGAAATCCACTTCCGGGGCTGCAGGGACTTCGGACTCCGGCGGGAGCGGGAAAGTTTGCGACCGTTGATTCAAAGTTTTGGTGTCTGCCAAGCAGGGGAGTCACTCCTTGACTCCAAGGGAGATTCTTCAGTCTTTCAGAGGTAGTGGAACGTCGAAGGTCCAGGGTTCTTCTTCAGAGCGTCGTCCAGGGATATCTAGTTTGCAATGGCAAGGGTTCCCTAACTTATACTACAAGAAAGGGAGGGACTAGCTCTATGACCCCTCCTATGGGAGGGTCAGGGAAGTGGGTGGCTACACCCACTTCCCTTTGTCCAGTTTCGCGCCAGAGCAGGGGCAGGTAGCCCCTGAACAGGTTTGAGCTGGCATATGCACAGAGGAGCCTACTGCTCCCCAGTGCGGGACTTCAAAGCACTCTAGAAGTGCACTCACCCAGCCCCAATACACTAAATCCTGTCTGGAAGGTGGTTACACCTCCCTGTGACCGGATGCCTGTTGTTGGGCCTCCTCCACTGCGAGTTTCGGTCAGCAGCAGGAGGGCAGCCCAGTTTCTGACTGGTGGCATCCATTTTGTGATGCCAGGGCTCTTCAGGATTCTACCGTGTTTCCACAGTGGGTACTTGTCTATCCCTTTAGAAGGGGTGGGGGGGGAATCATACTCCCACACCAGTTACTGGTGTGGGGGTATGATTTCAAAGCGTTTGGCACCAAACGCGACATTTTTTGATGCAGCCATCCCAAAGTTAGCATTTACCGCGAGGTTATAATGCACTTAAGAGTATATGGTTTAACCCCATCCACAAACAGCCACAGAGAATGGACTCTGAGAGCTGCAGAGGGGCCCTGCTCAGGCAGAGGCACCCCCTCACATGGAAACCAAGCACCCTGCCCTCAGGATTGATAGGACCTGCCTTAGGGGTGACTGATAGGTTTATATGTGTGTGTAAGGTGAGATATAGTGAACCTATATCTCAGTGAGGAGTGCTAACACTACCTCACCCAGGCTGCAGTAGCAGGCCTGTGGTGTCAGATTTAGTCTGCTTCCCAGGGGTGGCATAATACATGCTTCAGCCCCTGGTAGGCCTGTGAAGTACCTATGCCCTTGGTACCTAAGGTACCATTTACTAGGGGCTCATAAGGTACCACAGTATCCAATCGCTAGTGCATCTAATATGCACTCCAAGTTGTTTAGAGAGCACAGAGAGACTGGGGCCCTGATTAGCAGGGTCCCAGCCAGACTATAGCCAGAAACCAGTGTTCACATCAGAAAAAAATTGGGGGCAACATAAGTGCAGATCCTACTCTCCTACAATGGTAAATAAAGAATAGACCATGCGTAAAACAAGGATATAGTGCACTTGATGCCTGCACTATAACTAAAAGGAACCGACTTTGGAATGTTCAACTTTCACAATACCAAAGTACGTTGTGCATTCATATACATGCATGAGAATTTGCACAGTCCAGAAATCCCCAGTTAAAGTCCAGCAACTTGCCTGGCCACTCCAAACACAGAGGAAACTAAGACACCAAAAGAGTCACTCCCTGCATGAGACCCCGGCCGAACACTGGTCTCGCCAACAGGGAATAAACATGGAGGAGCGCTATTGGCTGCACCAACGCTACTCTGCAAGAGACCGCCTACTTTGCGGTCCCACCAACAGAGGAACAAAGAGCTAGCCTGCTGGTCAAGCCGTGAAGTCACCAGCTGCCCTGCACGCTCTTCTGCAAGAAACAGCCGTAAACGCTGTCTCGCCAACAGAGGAACCTGGGCACAAACAACAAATGTGGCCGTTAAGAATGAGCAACCTAGACGCCAAAAGCACAATTCAAAGGTGCAAGGAGCACACTTACCGCCTCTGAAAATCCAGAACATGGCGCTGCATCCACGGGAGAATCCCATGAATAATCTGCAGCGTCCGGATCACCTGGCTTCCCTTTATCCGGTTCCTGCTCAGCGTCTGAGTCACGTGGAGCGTGCTCCCGCTATGGACACTGGGAAATGTAGTTCGTTATGACGGGTACTTCCTGGTTCTCTTGTCTTTTGCGGTCAGTCAGTGTCCAACCGGCCATTAGATCCTGACAGGGAGATGCCCAGAATTGCTTCCTCTCTAAGTGATGTACATGATCTTTTCCTGATTGGGAAGTCCATACCTGGCACCCTTCACCACAGTTCTGAGCAGGAACTGTCTTTTTTGTTTCACCATGCACTTCCCTGTGAATGGTTCCCTGGGGTTGCCTTAACGTTCAGCTGATCCTACAGCCTGCGTTATGCATTTTCACTGATTCCACATCTGTTGAGAGTTGAAGACCAGGGAAGATGAAGCACAATTGACCCTGGACGCTCCAAACAGAGCAAGGAGGTTTCAGTATGCCAATGGATTGGCACTGCTTTCAACCACTCTTTCTCTCCAGCAGAAGGTGGGCTTGCTGTTACAGCAGCATGGTAAGCCCCTCAATCTCAATCCCAAGAAAGCTGCAGCTGTGCACACTTTGAATGAGCGAAAATGGCTAGGATCCTTTTGCTTTCCATCTGAAGTTGGGGACGTCTACAGGGTGGCATGAAAATGCTTCGAAAGCCATTTATGTGGGTTGCTGAAACAAGTTTGTTCAATGGCATGAGTAAGTAGGACTGAGCCCATTTCAGCCACAACTTTGTTTCCCTCTGATTCACATTAAGTTTGGCCCAGCAGGTCCCTGCAATTCCTACTGTAAAAGGTTATTCGGCTGCCCTATCTGACTTCATATATCTCCCTGGCCAGTCTTGTCTGTTTGAGTGGCTACAAGTAGTGCATTTTGTAAAAGGTTTAAATTGTACATTGTCCCTCAGTGAGATTTGAATCTTGTGTTGACTTTCCCCATGGCATTCCCCTTCGTGCCTGGTTTTCTCTTCTTACTCTGAAGACTGTCGTCTTGGTGCTGGCAATTTTAACTTCTGGGTTCATGAGACTTCCATTACTCTTTGATAGTTCTTCCCCTCTCTTCCCACTAAGGAGGAGGAGTGGTTGCTTAGACTAGATTCCCAGGTATCTAGTATCCCATTACGCTTACTTCACTCTACAGGACAGAGTGGGTGATCCCCTGTTTCTAGGCTTTTTAGACTCGAGATGGGCCAGTCAGTGGCCAGCTGGTCCATTTTTGCATAGGGTTCACTTCCAGAGAAAATCAAATAAACATAAGTAGTGTCTGAGCGTTTTTTGTTTCAGTGGGGTGGTGGGTTAAGGGCACGCGATAGAGCACGATATGCATGTAAACCTATAGACCAGATTCTCTAGATATTCTTGCACATAATCCCTTTGTGACAGTAAAGTTATTCCCGGTTATAAGGATTCCTATGATTTATAGCCTAGAATTGTTACACTTGGTTATGTGAAAAACGATCCCTCCATGCCACCACACTTCGAAGCAAGAGTCTGTATGTAAACCCTTCTGAAAATCACCGTAAGGTATTCTTGGCTGCCCTTATGACTTCTTCCAACTAGAAGCAACTTTAATTTCAAATAGTTCCAAACAAATGTCTCCGTCATTTTTTATGTAGATTTGAAGGGACTTTTCATTTTAAATTATTGAAAATCTTTAATGAGCAGAGGGATTTTTTCATTTGTAACTGTAATAACACTGTTGTATACATTGCAGATTTGATTTCACTCACAAAAGGCAGACTGGTGGGTCTGGACAATATGGCAAAGTAATTGGGGTGCTTGAGCCTTTGGACTTAGAGCATTCAACAAAAGTGGAGTTTGAAGACCGAACCATTGGAACTAATGTACCAAAGCAGTTTGTACCGGCTGTTGAAAAGGTAATTAAACTATATACTTGTTTCTAAGTGTCGATACTTGTATGGGAATTTTACATTTAGACACTTAACTTGAACTGCATTATCTTAGCAAGCCAAAACGTGGAAAATTAAAATGTTTCATTATAAACTGGAAATGAATGTATGCATCTGCTACTATAGGTGTTCATAGCTTTGGCAGACTAGAATATAACGTGTTAGCTTTTGTAAATTAAAAGTCATAGATGTACATTTTTTTAGTGTTTTTGGGTTTCTTACGTGTAAGCAGTTATTCCTCGCTTCTTCACCTTACCAAATCTTGCAATCATCCATTCAATCATAATGAAAAACCAAACAAATTCATGTTACTTAAATACACCTAGCATGATCTGCTGTTCATCCCTCTTTCCATAGATGAGTTAATTGTGCCTTGAAGCACTCTGACATTGTTTTCTCTTTGAGGTTTTCTTGCGGGCCAGTATTCATTTTGATTGCTTCATAAAATACAATTGCTTGTTGGCTTTCAGCTATTGCTCTTAGCCAGTTTTCAAGACATTTTCACATGGTCTGGTCCTGCTCTCTTCGATTTGGAGATTTTTAGGCATTGTTGACCCTGTGATTTCAAGCAAAGACATGGCTACCGCTTTGCCAACAAGACTTTATCTCCTACTTAAGGGCCACTAAGATCTTGCCGGACATATGCAAGGCACAGTACCAAGCAAGGAAATAAATGGCTGTTGGTGCGGGTGAGATTGGGTTTTCCCCTGATTTCATGGTCTTGATCTCATCATGAGGGAAGTCCATGAAATGCATAGTGCTAGTTCAAAATTCATCTTGGGCTGGGTGTTATAGCTTCATTGAGCTCTGTGCTATATTTTCGGCACAACAACTGGATCCTTATTTGTCTGGTAAGCTTACTCTGTGGACGGCTGATCCAGATTGCATTTTGAGTTTGGCCAACCAGTTCTTGACATTTAATTAGATTGCCTGATAGTGGTTTAGCCTTTTATCAATTCCTAGCCTTGTTATTCTTGGTTGTCCTTTCTGAAAAGTTTGCCATTTTGCAGATTTTGACACTTGCTTGAAACAAAGGATTCTCCTATGCTAACTAAGAAAGTTGTTCTATTTCCTAACCTTACAAATTACCACTCTAGTACCTCCATTAATGAGCTTCTTTTAGAAGGCTCATTCTTTATCCGTCCAGGTCTGTAGTGGACCTACTTTTGAGGTCAGTGGTCAAAAGGACGTTACCCATCCTGCACACTCTTAAGAAATCCATCTAACATGACCACCTATGAACTGAAGGGGTATGCACAGCCTCCTCCATGCACAGGGTGGCACACCCGTCTTCTCTATCTCAACTATTCTAGGGCTCCTAAGACCAAAACAGCTAGCAGTCTGTCTTCTGTAACAACCATCTTCCTTTACACTTCGCTAGAAGAACGTTATTCAGAATATCCTGTAGTCCCTATATACCCTGGTATACTATCAACCAATCGTCACCCATCCCCCCCGCCCCGCCTGTTTTTTTTTATGTCTATGGTTAGATTTGTTAAGTTGTACTGTTATATGCTGTCCACTCCAGGCATAGCCTTTATTAAGATGTTCAGGAAATAAAATAGGTGCAAATACATATTTTGGGGACATTATTCACGGTGACTGTGAAACCAAGTCTTGTGGGACGTATGTACATTAGCAGTTTTAAAGCTCTAGGCACTTTACGTCCCTCACATTGTCTGGATTGTGGATTCTTAAAGTGGTCATGAGGCAAACTATGAAATACTGGAAAGCTTTATTTAGCACTTCGAGAGAGAGAATATTTACTCTATATTTTTCTTAATTGCCTAATTTTAAGAGATTCACTTAGAAACTCAAATTAAATTACCTCAAGGAAAACTGGACTCATGTGATTATTTGTTGAATCCACTGACCTCCAGCCATTCTGAATACATCCTGGCCCAGTTAGGCCTTTTGCATTTTAAATTCAGTATTGGACATCTTTCATCTCTTCATTGGAGTAGTACTCAAGCTATTAAATTGAATTGGCATAACCAGTCGAGGCAGCTCCTGTTAAAGGACTTATTATACATGTTCGATGCCCTTTCTCTCATAATAAAAAATATGTTTTCTATGGTTGCCAGTAAGCAATTGCTAGATTTTCTCACTTTGAGCTGTACAAATAATCTTTAACAACTTGATCAGCTCTTTTTACTTTATAAGAATGGTAAAACTTTAATCAAAGAACCTTTTCTCGAGAACATGCACTCATATGTTGCTCTCTGAATGACACAATACTATGAAAAGCTGCCTTCATAGATTAACCATAAATTTATTTCGGAATGAAAGAATTTGAGTGGACTTTTTGCTATTATTTTGAAGGCCTACAATGTTTGCTTTCTAAAATATTCAGCAGAGCTACTACTTGGTATTTTATTTTGCTTCCTGTAACAATTTTTATAGGGTTACCGTGAAGCCTGTGAAAAGGGCCCGCTCACTGGTCACAAGATTTCAGGAGTCTGTTTTGTCTTGGAAGATGGTGCTAACCACATGGTTGATTCCAATGAAATTTCTTTCATCCGAGCAGGGGAAGGTGCACTTAAACAAGGTAGAAAATCTCTCTAATGTTTGATTATTCTACATATTTTTGAAGATGCGTGGAAGAGAATTGTTGTTTGGAAACTGCACATATTTGAAATCTAGTCTCCAAAAACACAAACTAAGTGTATACATTTAGAAGGTGAAGAAAGCTTTTTCTGTAGTCAGTCACCAACTTAGGTTAACAAGCTGAAATCTCTCTCTACTTTGGTTGAACTTGTATTTGGGGATGATAACTAAATATGTGAACAGTTATAAACAGTTTGCATGGCAGAATCCACAATTGGATCAGATACCACGTGTATGTATTTTTCTAGACCATTATCAGTGAAAATGTGTGTCCCTGATATTTGTGAGCTAAGAATTTTGTCAAATTTATTTTATTTGCGCAATTAGTTAAAACCATTGCACAAAGAGAGAATTATTATAAACAAAAGGTGGGTGTAAGCTTTAGAAACATTACTTAAATGTGTACACACCCATGAAATCAAAATTAGCCAGGATGAAACCTAAACAACATAGTTTTAAAATGCTTAATAACATTTTGATCTGATAGACAATTAGCCGCAGATTCCTTAATGTAGAATTATCCCCAGGCGTGAGACTGGACCCGGAAAACTTTCTTGCCCAGCATCTCTGCACGCCGGGGGGCGGTACCACACGACTTCGCCCTGACATCCTCCGCGGGCGTGACGTCAGCGAGGTCACATAAGCCCCACCACGGCACACTGATGTCAGTTTTCTTCTTTTCCGGGTGCCCGGATCTTGTCCCTGGTCTGTTTCAGGCCTTCTTTTCCACTTTTAGGCTATTTTCTTGAGAACAGTGTGCGAATGCCTTCAGGCTTTAAGACGTGCTCGTCTTGCGCGCGCCAGATGCCGGCGACGGATCCTCACCCCGTCTGCATGTGGTGTTTGGGGGAGCACCACGATTCCACGGACTGCGAGGCATGTCAGCAGATGAAGCCAATGTCCCGGCGGGAGCGCCAGATGAAACTCCTTTAGGCGCGCATGTTCCGGTTGGCATCGTCGCCACGACCGCCCCCCCCGCGGAAGGCTTCAAGACCTGCCGCTTCCGTCTCCGACATCGTCCCTCTACCAGGCCGCAAGGGCGTGGCTCACCTGCAGGTAAGTGTCGCAGTTTGTCCTCGAGGCCCGGTCCCCGCGTGTCGCCACCCTATCAGCCATTTCCTGGCACGGGGGTGACCAGAGCCCAGATGGAGGCCTCGTTGGCTCCTCCTTCTTCTTCTCTTCCTGGGACATCTGCGGATCCCTTGCCGCGTGCGGGGACTCCTGCAACGTCGCCGGCGGCTCCGGCGCAGACAGGTTCGGATCCAGGTTTGGAGGATGTGGTGCCGTCTGGGTTCCCTCCTTCGGACAACGGCACCTCTGCCTCGCCGCAAGCCCCGCGGGGTCCTTGGGGTGTCGCGGGAGGTTGCCGGGGCTCGGGCGTGTCCTCAAGTCCCCCTCTGTCCTCTGGGCAGGCGGTTGCCTTGTCCGAAGCCGCGGTGACGCCGCTCAGGTGCCGGCAGCTGCTGGCCCTGGTGGCGCCGCAGGGGCCTTCTAGGGGTCGGGGCGTGACCCCGGGCCCCTCTCGTCCCTCCACGCAGGCGGCTGGCTCGTCGGAGGTCGAGTCGACGCCGTTCCTCAGCCGCCCAGGCTCCGACCCCGCCTTGGTCTCCTGCGCTGCGCGTTGTGGCGGAGGTCGTTCTGGCGTCCCCTTCGGCGCCGGTCGACGTTGACCTGATGCCTACGGCGCCAGTCCGACGTCAAGTCGTTGATTTCGTCTTCGGACGCCCACTCTTCTCCAGAGGTTCGGCGGTTGTTGGTTTCGTCTTCTCTGGAGACTGGTCGTCGCGTCATGGCCTTTTCCCCGACGTCCTCTTAGGATGGCTCATCGCCGTCGCCGCGCCCGCAGTCTTCGCCAGAGGCGCCTCAGGTTCCCCATTCATCGGCCCACCCTCCCCGTTTCAGGCTTGGCCATTCCTTCCACCGGTTTGGCTGGGGGGCGGCCACATTTAGCTTGCAGCCGCCGCCCACGGAGGAACTGCTTTCCCCGCCGCGGAGCCCTATGGAGGCTAGTGCTGCCTTCGCTCTGGCTATTTCCACGGCTGCGGGGATCCTGCGCATGGGCGATCCTGCTGCCAGTTTCCCCACGGATCATCTTCTAGAGGTCCTCCATCAGGATTCTGGTGGTCTGGAGCTGCTTCTTCCCTTCGAGGCTTCGCTCCACACTTCTCTTTTGGGGGCGGCCCGCCACGGGGGAACCCGGTGCCCCAGCAACTTATGCACCGCCACCGTCCTGCGCCGCATGATCCGGTCTGTCTTTCCCTCCACCCGGGGCCCTCTTTTACAGACTGCCTTTCCCTCCCTGTCATCTGTGTTGTCTCCCCGTCACGGAAGGCCTGCTGGTTGGACTCCTGGGGGCGCAATATCTTCGCCTCCACCAGTGCGGCTTTGCGGGCCCTTACCACTCTTTGTGTATTGGCTAGGGCCACTTCTTGCTTGTGGGATTCGGCGGAGTCCCTTATGTCTGCCGCTTCTCAGGAGGGTGCCTGTGTTGATCTGATAAAAAAACAACAGTTGATGGGACAGAATGCAGTCCTACATTCACCCCAGGACACAGATCTTGGCCTAAATCCATCATTATTTTGCTCACCATGCCATTCCAATTTGAACCCAGCCATATGCAAATCAGTCTTGACCCTGTGCCTCATGGGAACAGTCCAGCCCCAACTGCAAAGCCAGGTCTTCCCTGCACTGGAACCAAGCATCCTAGGACCGGTTTAGGGGTTGCACCCCTCTTCAGCCTGGATAGCTTGATTCCAGTGGCATGGCATGGCAGATCTCTGTACTGGGGTGAATGTATGACCTTGTTCTGCATTCTGTCCATCAACAGTTGTTTTGACATTGTCACCCCGAGTGGGATGGGTATACCCAGACGTGGGTCCCGTGCTCTCCATGCCACTGGAATCAAGCTATCCTGGCTGAAGAGGGGTGAAACCCCGAAACCGGTCTTTTAGAACTGGGGTCACCAATTCTGACGTGGTAGCTTGGCGCGAGGTAGGAAGGCACCCGAAGGCAGTGTGTAAAGCGGTTGTGCAGCACTCACTCACCCGGACTCAGTAATGCGCACACAATGAAGGACACCACACCAAGTTGATTTGTAAAACAAGATTCTTTATCTATTTCAAGTCATGGCAAATCAATTCATTTCAGGAATAAGGCAGATAATTTCAAGGCAACAGTCAATTCATTCAAGTCAATGGATCAGTGAATCTCAAGATAACAGGTAATTCATTTCAGCACCAAAACAAGCGTAAATTCCCTTGAGTGACTAGCGCAGGTAATCTCGGGGTAACAGTAAATTCATTTAAATATATCAGGGCAGAAACAGAACAACAACGCCTCCAATGGGTAGGGAAATAATGAAGGCACCATTCCTTATATGGTATTGCTGCAGTTGGTATCACTTGTGCACATCTCCCACCCCGTCACTTGGTCATTTCAGGCAATGGGCCGACTGAGGACTTAGGGATTGCAGCCCAGTCCAATGTGCAGGGCGGGTGACGGCTCCAACTAACGTTCACAACACCCCAAGCAGGGAGGTAAGTCCCACGTGTACCTTGTGCACAGGGGTCTCGGGGCAGGCCCCAGCTTCCCCGCACTCACCGCTATCTACACCGGCCCGTAGGCAGTTCCGTTGCACTCCGGCGCTAGCGTGCGCCTCGCGCCCCTACCCCCAGGCTGCCCGCTCCATTCTTCCCTCGGGGCCTTACCTGGGGGTGGAACACTCTGTAGGCCGGCGGAGAACTTCACGGGGCTCCGGCCCCACCGCGCTGCTTCCCCGAGGGCTCCAGGCTTCTTCCTCGGCTCCCGGTGCGGCAGCCAATGAGAGCCCGGCGTTCCGCGGGCAGCGGGAGCTAATAGAATGGCGGCTCCCAGAGGGTGCGGCCACCGGAGCCAATGGGGCTGTGCCTGCCACTTGATGCAGCCGACGACGTCACACTCCAGGCCTAGCACGGCCCTCCCAGGCTTCGGGGGCCGCAGCAGAGAACTCGGGTGACAGATGGGTCTCAGGACAGCGGGTGCCGGGGCCGCGGCGGTGCCTCTCAGGCCTGCGGCGCACCCCGCAGCAGCGCCCGACCAGGGCTCACCAGCAGGGCACACCGACAGCCCCTCGGATGTCCTAGCGCCCGGGCTGCAGCGGTGATCCTCGGCAGGTATGGCGCTTCCTGGCACAGCGCTAAGGGGCAGGTACTGTCTTGCGCCGCTGGAAGGTCACAGCGCTTGAGAGACTTAACAGGTAGGGGGCATAGTAGTAGTACAGCCACGGCCTGGGCTGCGGTGGTGATGGACTGGCAGCGCTTCGAGGTCACAGCGCTTAGGAGTCTTAACATGCAGGGGCATAGCAGTGCCAACCATATAGCGCTGGGGAGGTGGGGCGCAGTTCTGGCAGTTTAGCGTGAGGTGGGCACATCGCTTTACCGGCAGTTCCTGATCAGCAGCGCCCACAGCAGGCAGTCCCCTTCTTCTTTACAGCACCTGGGGGGCACAGCGCTTATCTTGGGGGGAGTAGATGGCTGGTCTCAGTTGCAGGTTCTTGGTGGGAGAGTAGGGATTGAGTTGGCAGGCATAGAATGGCAGGATGGTTCCCTGCAGCACACTGGAGTTGGTCCCCTGGGCTCCCCCTCACTGGGCAAGATCAGTAGGCTGGCAGAGTCCCTCATCTAACTTGGGTACAGCAGGGCTTAAGCTCAGTCAGTCCCAGTAGTGTAGGTTTCTCCCCTAGGCCCAACCGCCTGCCTACGCTCCGGCAGAGGTTCCCCCAGGTCCAGTGGTGCCCCAACTAACTCGTTCAGTTTCCCTCCTTTCCTCTTATACCCCCAGGTCAGGTGACCCTCCTGTAAAGGCGGCAAAATATAACCTCTCCCAGGGATGGAAGCTTCCAGGAGCTTCCACATATCTGTCTATGGGACAAAAAGGCGGGATGGCGAAGATACAGTATCAAGATGTCCCAGCCTGCTCCTAACCACTAGTGCGTGTATGCAATGGCCACTCCGCAGTAGCAGGGGCCTGTGGCAGCCATGTTATTAGGAGAGAGCACCTGCACCCCAGCACTGTTTGGCAGTGGTAAGGCACCCAGAGACCTAGGGCCAACAAAAAGATGGTGGCAAAAATGAGGCGACAAGGGCAAAAAAAGGGGTAATACCACCCTAGGGCTGACGGGTCTAACATGTGTCCCCCCCAGCCGAAAGTGGGGAAAGCTACCCAACCTCTAGGGAATTCTCATCACTAAGGCGGAAGAACCGAGTGAGACCGTCAGCGTTGGCGTGGTCTACTCCGGGTCGATGTTCCACCACAAAGTCCATCCCCTGAAGGGAAATGGACCACCTCAGCACTTTGTGTTTTCGCCTCTCATTTGCATGAGCCAGCAAAGGGGTCGGTGATCGGTCTGAATGAGGAAGTGAGAGCCAAAAAGATATGGCCTCAATTTCTTCAGGTCCCAAACCACGTCGAAGGCTTCGCGTTCTATCGTGCTCCACAGCTGTTCCCTGGGGAGTAGCATTTGGGAGATAAAGGCCACTGGCTGGTCTTGGCCTTCCTCATTCAGTTGAGAGAGCACATCTCAGAGGCGTCTGTCTGCACGATGAATTCCCTGTTGAAATCTGGAGTTCTAAGCACCGGAGCGGTGCACAACGCGTGCTTAAGGGTGTCAAATGCTTCTTGACAGACAGCCGTCCAGATGATTTTACGTGGTTGTTTCTTAGATGTCAATTCATTCAGGGGGGCCACGATGGTTTCATTCCCCTTGACAACCCGGCAGTAGTAACCTGTGAGGCTGAGAAAAGCCCGGACCTCCGTTTGGGTTTTGGGGGGCTCCCATGCCAAGATGGTCTCGATTTCGGCCTGGAGGGGTTGCACCTTACCCCCACCCACCAGGTGTCCCAGGTAGACGACAGATCCCTGTCCAATCTGGCACTTGCTAGCCTTGATGGTTAGGCCAGCCCGCTGTAGAGCCTGTAGCACCTCCTGGAGATGCTCCAGATGGTCCTCCCAACTGCTGCTGAAGACAGCTATGTCATCCAGGTAGGCAGGTGAGAAGGCCTCTAAGCCAGAAACCACCTGGTTAACCAACCGCTGGAAAGTGGCAGGAGCATTTTTCAGCCCGAAGGGCATCACCTGAAATTGAAAGTGGCCCTCGGGGTGGAGAACGCCGTCTTCTCCTTAGCTCCGTCCACCATGGCAATCTGCCAATATCCTGACGTCAGGTCGATGGTACTCAGATACCGAGCTGCTCCCAGTCGGTCAATCAGCTCATCTGCCCTAGGGATCGGGTGAGCATCCGTCTTCGTCAAGGAGTTCAAGCCACGGTAATACACACAGAACCAAAGTTCTGGTGTGGTGCTCGGTGGGGCCGCTTTCGGTACCAACACCACCAGACTAGCCCATGGGCTGCTGGAAGGCTCAATCACCCCCAGCTCCAATATCTTGGCCACCTCACTCTGGATGCTGGTCTTGATCTTGTCGGACAGACGATAAGACTTGGATTTCACGGGTGGGCTGTCCCCTGTGTCCATGTCATGGGTACATAGATGCGTGATCCCAGGAGTGATGGAGAACAACGAGGCGTACTGCTCCAATACCTGGCGGCAGTCCCTCTGTGTTCGAGGCATGTGGGCTGCTGAATTCATATCTGTGCATAGATCGCCGCCTAGTGTTGGGTCCGGATGTTTGCACGTTGTTGTCCTGGAAGAGTCTTCGAAGTATCCTGAGATAGGTGACTCCTCCCCTGGACTACAGTGCACATGGGCATCCTCTCCATCCTCAGATTGTTTTTTTCCGCCATTGGGTTCGGATGTGCTTATCTTGACTCAAGTTAGGAAAATCTAGTTTCAGGCCAAAAGGCCTTTAGTTTTCGACAGTACTGTTCCCGATCGGTATCGACAGTTTACAGGCTAGTTTACTAATTTAAACAACTTTCCGGATCCATTCAATCCGACCATCGACCGAACTTCGACGATGGAATCGAGGACCCCATTCAAGCGGTGTCCTGTTTGCCACGCCAAATACCCCCATATCGACGTCCACCCGGTGTGCAACAAATGCCTCTCACCGGATCATGACGAATCAAAATGCATGGCCTGTGCCCGATTCCGATCCAAGAAGACTCTACGGAATCGACGAGCCGCGAGACTTGAAGCGCAGCAAGCGGCACCGGCCCCAACCAACATCTTCAGCACCGAAGACGAAGATGTCGAAAGCGTGGAAAATATGCCCTCCAGCCCTACTTCCGAACACGGTTCCCGATCGGAAGATGTCGATGAAGAGCTTTTTCACAGGGAAGAAGCCGACGATGAGGTAGGAGACTACGACGAGGCCTTAGGGGCCGAAGAAGGTAGCTCCGGCGAGGAGCAAGGCCTACCCGTCCAAATAGAGGATATCCCAGTGAGTCCGACAACGGCTCCGGTCGAGGGATCGCCTTCGGGCCTTACCCAAGACCAATCCCGCAGTTCCTCGGCCCCGCTCTCTGGCCCGGCCACGGACATTCAGCGAGAGCCATTGTTACCAAAGAAGACTGGTTTCCCTACCACAAAACCGAAACCAATCATCACTCTGGTTCAACAGAAACCGAAAGTGAAACTGACACTGGTCGGCTCGAGGACCTCCACACCTTCGACGCCAGCCAAACCCGTCGGCTCCGACCGCACCAAAAGGGACTTCGGTGCCGCACTCGCTGCAGCAGATGTCGGCGACGACCCGAAAAGAAAATCCATCGGTGCCGTCAAAGCGCCAAGGCCCCCGGCACAGAAGCAATCCGCACCAGCCATCAAGGTGAAAATGGCCACTGCATCGCTATCCACCTCGAAGACAGCGACTAAGGTACATTCATCGACGCCGTCGACGGCTCCTACCCCTCCTCGGCTCGATGACCCGGTGTCTCCGAAGACGTCCACACCTGCCTCTACGGAACCTCTCGGCGCCAAAGAACCGTCGGCGTTCCAGGTGCAACAGGTGGCAGCATCCTTGCAACGGATCAGAAAAAAGGCAGCCCTCCAGACCTCGTCGGGCTCAGAACCGAAACGGGCACAGAAGGCACCTTCGGCACCGGCCAATATCACCTTTGGTTTGCCGCCACCCACGGCGCCAAAAATGTTCGAAATCAGAACCCGCGTTACCCAGACAAGGTCCCCATGTACCGAACACTCTACTACTGGGACATCACCGTCCCACTTCATCGACACCGGCAGGCTTATGCTCCGAAAGCGAAAGATCACTTCGGGGCACGCTTTGGACTCTTATAGGATTCCACTAAAACAAAAAATGCCGGCGGAATCGGAACCAGTTCTTTATGAACGCATCCACACTCCTTACACAGATCCATCATTCTATCCAACGCACTCCGATCCCGATGCGCTGGAGGACTACATGGGTGACAACACCACCTACCCCGAAGACATGGACCCTAAGGGCCAGCAAGACCCTGATCAGGTCTGGGATGACCCAGTGGAGCCAGGTGCTGCTCTGGATACACAGGACACACAACTTTATGGCGCAAAAACGTCCCCCACAGAGGACACTGCTGCATTCAATGCCCTCATCGAACGGGCCGCAGCCAATCATGGAGTGCAACTCCACTCAGACACTATCGAGGAGGATTTCTTGGTGGACACCTTCGCATCCTCCGAGAGGACTGTAAAAACTCTTCCCATGTTAAAAGGTGTCCTCAAGCCAGCAAAGGACATTTTCAAAGAGACCACAAGAACACGAGTGATAAACCCCAGGATCGAGAAAAAATACAAACCCGCACCTGGGGACCCCACGTACATTAGGAGCCAATTGCCTCTGGACTCCATTGTGGTTGCCAATGCTCGCAAACGGGCACACTCGCAGTCAACTGGTGATGCTCCTCCCCCGGACAAAGAGTCCAAGGTTCTAGAGACCTCCGGCAAACGAATTGCAGCCCAGGCAGCAAACATATGGCGCGTCGCCAATACACAGGCCCTCCTAGCTCGCTACGACCGCTCACACTATGACACGTTAGAGACCCTACTCCAACACCTGCCAGACGAATACAAAGAGGCAGCGGAGCTCCTCCTCATCAGGGAGGGACAACTGCTCACAAACGCATCCATCAAGTGTGCACTAGATGCTGCAGACACTGCTGCTCGGGCACTAAACACCAGCGTCATGCTACGACGACACGCCTGGTTACGAATCTCCGGATTCAAACCTGAATTCCAAAATAACATCCTCAATCAACCGGTCAACCCCGACTACTTATTTGGACCGGAGGTTGACGCCACCTTAGAAAAGATAAAAAAAGACACAGACACTGCGAAGTCAATGGGGGCTCTGCAAACGCAGACATTTCGTAGTGGCTCCTTTCGTCGCCCCGGAAACAGAGGTGCAGGGAGAGGACAGGGGGCACAGCAAACCTACAATAAAGGGGGAACACAGAGTTCCTACGATAAAAACACCCGAGGGGGATATCGTGGTTCCAGCACCAAGGGCAGAGGACGTGGTTACGGCAATACCAGGTTCTCCCCTAAGAACAAACAGTGACGCCCTCTCCCTTCCCCCCGACCACATAACAGCTGTCGGGGGGAGACTCCAGCGGTTCCTGTCCACGTGGAATTCCATCACCACAGACAGGTGGGTGAAAGATGTTATCCAACACGGTTACTGTCTCGAGCTAACCTCCACTCCACCCACCATACCGCCAAGGCACCGTCCTATGTCCTCAGAGCACTTAGCGTTATTACAGCAGGAAGTGCTAAGTATGCTGCAAAAAGGCGCAATAGAGGTCGTGCCCGTACACCAGCAGGGGACAGGGGTGTACTCTCTGTACTTCTTGATACCAAAAAAGGACGGGTCACTCAGACCTATCCTAGACCTGAGACCCCTCAACCAATACATTCTCTCGGAACATTTTCACATGCTCACCCTGCAGCAGGTTCTCCCGCTCCTCAGACAGGGAGATTTCCTAGCCACGCTAGACCTCAAAGATGCGTATTTCCACATACCCATACATCCATCACACAGAAAATATCTCCGGTTCACCATTCAGGGTCAGCACTATCAATTCAAAGTCCTCCCCTTCGGAGTCACAACAGCACCCAGAGTTTTCACAAAGTGCCTAGCTACCGTGGCTGCACATCTACGGAGGCAACACGTTCACGTCTACCCTTACCTGGACGACTGGCTTGTTCAGGCAAAGTCAGCCCAGCAATGTGCCAGCCACATGTCCCGCACAATTCACCTTCTTCACAGTCTGGGATTCTCATTAAATTACCCAAAATCACATCTCCAACCCGCACACGCACAACAGTACCTCGGTGCGACCATAGACACTCTGGCAGCCACAGCTCAGCCAAATTTAGTGAGGATCAACAGCATGCAAATGGTGATTTCCAAGTTCAAATCCCAACACTCCCTTCCTGCGAGAGTGTTCATGCAGTTGATAGGCATGATGGCCTCCTGCATTTTCATAGTCCCACACGCGAGACTACATATGCGCCCGCTTCAGGAGTGCTTAGCATGTCAATGGAATCAGGCTCACGGGCAATTAAAAGACCTAGTGTTGGTGAGCGGTCGGGCATACAACTCTCTGCATTGGTGGAATCCACAAAACCTTTGCAAGGGCCGACCGTTCCACGAGCCTGTTCCACAAATAATACTGACAGCGGACGCCTCTCTCCAGGGATGGGGAGCTCATGTACTCCATTACACAGTGCAGGGACTATGGATGACACAACAAAAGAAGATGCACATCAACCTTCTGGAACTGATGGCAATCTTCCTAGCCATGAAGGCATTCAAAGTACACTTGTGCAACAAAGTCGTGTTGATCCGGACGGACAACATGACTGCCATGTACTACATACAGAAACAGGGAGGAACACACTCTCCACAGTTGTCTCATCTGGCTCAGAGCATGTGGAAGTGGGCCATTCAGAGGAACATATTCCTCATGGCGGAACACCTCCCGGGCAAAGACAACCAGATAGCGGATCTGCTCAGCAGACACAGCCACCAGATGCACGAGTGGGAGTTACACCCATCAGTACTCCAACCATACTTCCAGCAGTGGGGTCATCCAGAGATAGACCTATTCGCGACAAGCGAAAACGCAAAATGCCAAAGCTTTGCCGCCAGGTTCCCACATCCACAGTCGCAGGGCAATGCGATATGGATGAACTGGTCCGGCAGATTTGCGTACGCTTTTCCCCCAGCGCCATTGATACCGCTGGTGGCACGCAAACTGCGACAGCACTCAATGACACTCATCCTGGTTGCTCCAACATGGGCACGCCAGCCATGGTACACAACCTTTCTGGAACTCACCGTGGTGCCGCACCAAAGGCTGCGGATCAAACCCGCGCTTTTGACGCAGAACCATGGAGAAATTCAGCACCCAGATCCGCAACAGCTGAACCTGGCAATCTGGCTCCTGAAGTCCTAGAGTTTAGCTACCTAAACCTGCCACCGGACTGTATGGAGATCATTAAGGAGGCCAGGAGACCCACTACCAGAGCTTGCTATGCAGCTAAATGGAAGAGGTTTGTCATTTATTGCAATAACAATGACATTAACCCGCTAGACGCATCCATTCAAAATATAATCTGTTACCTCTTACACCTATACCGATGCAATCTGGCATACACCTCAATACGTATCCATTTGACCGCAATAGCAGCCTATCTCCAGAACAGGCAACACCTCTCTTTATTCAGAGTGCCTGCCATCAAAGCTTTCTTGGAGGGACTTAAACGAGTAATTCCCCCAAGACACCCACCAGCACCGGTGTGGAACCTCAACTTGGTCCTCACCCGACTGATGGGTCCACCCTTCGAACCTCTCCACTCATGTGAGATTCAATTCCTCACCTGGAAAGTAGCTTTTCTAGTGGCAATCACTTCGTTAAGAAGAGTTAGTGAACTCCAGGCACTAACCATTCAAGAGCCATTCATACAGGTTCACGCAAACAGGGTCGTACTACGTACCAACCCCAAATTCATGCCTAAAGTAATATCGCAGTTCCACATGAATCAAACTATTGAACTGCCTGTCTTCTTTCAAAACCCACAGAATGTAGCTGAGAGAATGCTCCATACACTAGATGTAAAGAGAGCCCTCATGTACTATATAGACAGAACTAAGGTCTTCAGGAAGACAAAACAACTTTTCGTTGCCTTTTCGCCACAGCACAAGGGCAACGCCATTTCCAAAGCAGGTATAGCCAGATGGATCGTTAAATGTATTCAAATTTGCTATCAAAAGGCTAAACGCACATTAACGATTCCCCCACGAGCCCACTCAACACGTAAGTTAGGGGCGTCCATGGCTTTCCTGGGAAACATTCCTTTACAGGAAATATGTAGAGCAGCCACATGGTCTACTATACATACATTTACCAAACACTACTGTGTAGATGTACACTCAAAACAGCAGGCAGCTGTAGGACAGGCTGTTCTCAAAACTCTTTTTCAGACCGCTGCAGCTGGCACTGGTAGCCGCCGCTAATAGGAGGTACTGCTATATATTCTATGCACAGATATGAATTCAGCAGCCCACATGCCTCGAACTGAATATGCTACTTACCAGTATGCATCTGTTCTTGGCATGTAGGGCTGCTGACATTCATATCGCCCACCCTCCTCCCCGGCGCCTGTAGCAGCTGCAGCTCTCAGAATTACTGTATAGCATGGTCATCACTTTCTGTATCTACTCCATCACTGCCACAATGGCGAAAAACAATCTGAGGATGGAGAGGATGCCCATGCGCACTGTAGTCCAGGGGAGGAGTCACCTATCTCAGGATACTTCGAAGACTCTTCCAGGACAACAACGTGCAAACATCCGGACCCAACACTAGGCGGCGATCTATGCACAGATATGAATGTCAGCAGCCCTACATGCCAAGAACAGATGCATACTGGTAAGTAGCATATTCATGCTCAGGGGTCAAGGACCACTCCCCTCCACTGATCCATCCTTCTCTTGGGCCGCCAGACGGTCCGGATGAGGCTCGCTCTCTTCCTCCTCGCTCCCATCCGTCACCATAAGGAGAGCAAGCTCTGATCGCTCATGGTGCGGCTTCAGGCGCTTGATGGGGAACACCCTATTTGGTTGTCGGGGGGATCTTGAGATCTACACCGTAAGTGGTCTGGCCTCTCTTCTCCAAAATCTCGTATGGCCCTGTCCACCGGTCCTGGAGGGCGCTAAGCTCTCCAGGCTCCATGACCCACACCTTCTGTCCAGCATCCAACTCCACTGTCCGAGCGTTGCGATCGTACCACTCCTTCATGACGGCTTGACTAGCCTCCAGGTTGTCTGAGGCTTCCTTCCACAGCTTGGCCATCTGGCTGCGGAAGGCCAGCATGTAGCTGACAATGTCGCGGGGTAGCTTCTTGGAAGACTTCTCCCACCCCTCCTTCACAAGACTGAGGGGCCCCCTAACGTGGTGGCCATAGAGCAGCTCAAAGGGGCTGAACCCGACTCCCTTCTGCGGCACCTCTCGATAGGAAAATAGCAGACAGGGTTAGAGGACTTCCCACTTCCGTCTCAAGTCCTCTAGCAGACTCCGGATCATCCCCTTCAGAGTGTTATTGAAGCGCTCTACCAGCCCGTTAATCTGGGGGTGGTAAGGAGTGGAGAACCGATAGGTCACTCCGCACTCCTTCCACATGGCCTGCATGTAGGCTGACATGAAATTTGTCCCCCTATCTGACACCACGACCTTGGGGAATCCAACACGGGTATAAATCCCCATCGAGGCCCGCCCCACTGCCGGTGCAGTGATGGTCCTCAGAGGGATTGCCTCCGGGTGCCGGGTGGCGTGGTCCACCAACACCAAGATGAACCGGTGTCCCGAAGAAGTCGGCGGGTCTATTGGCCCGACCATATCAATGCCTACCCGCTCAAAAGGGGTACCGACAACCGGAAGCGGTTTCAAAGGGACCTTCAACTTAGTCCCAGTCTTGCCACTTGCCTGGCAAGTCTTACAGGTCTTGCAAAAGGTGTCAGAGGCAACTCGCATTCTGGGCCAGTAGAAATGTGGGACCAAACGAGCAAAGGTTTTGTCCTGGCCCAGGTGTCCTGCTAATGGTTTCTTGTGTGCCAATTCCAGCAGACAGGCCCGGTAGCATTGGGGGACCACTAAGGCCCTTGATGACCAATGCACCCGGAGCCTTAGGCTCACTGTAGAGGAGGCCATCCTCCCAGGAAACGTGGTCTCTTGGTTCGCCGCTTGGGCTTCGGCCTGCCGCCGCATACCTTCAAGCGTGCGGCACTCTCTCTGTGCCCGACTGAATTCCTCCCGGGTACGCCCTCCTTCCACCTGCCACTCTGCAGGGGTCGGCAAGTCCCCAACGGGAACAACATCCGACTCCGCGGATTCTGGGGTCACCTCCACGGGCTCCCCATCCATCTCGCAGGGTGTGTCCTCCATGACATCTTCTTGTCCAGAAGTAGGCTGGGCCATTGTTTCAGCCTCCAGCCTGGGTTGAGTTCCTTGCCGGGCAGCTATGGACCTCGTGACCACGCAGGTCCACCCTGGTAACCCCAGCATCTCAGTATGGGCGTTGAACTCCACTTCCTTCCAGGCGGTATGTTCCAAGTCGTTTCCGAGAGGACAGTCCACTGGCATAGCAGGGCTTACGGCGACTCTCAACTGGCCTGAGACTCCTCCCCACTCAAAGGGAACTTGCGCCACGGGGTAATGACCCAGGCTGTTATCAGCCATTACCACCGGGTGGAATACTTCAGGAATCACCTGCTCTGGGGACACCAGCTGATGTCTTACCATCGTCATGCTGGCACCCGTGTCCCTCAGAGCCTCAACCTCCTCCCCGTTAACCCGTACACTCTGCCGGTACTTGGCAGTGTTCGAGGGCAACTGCATCACTGGGACCATCTCTCTATCCCCCAGTGAAACCAGGGTCAAACCTGTCCACTCACCTCCCCCCCCCCCCCCCCCCCCCCCTCGGGTATCTTACCTCCTGTGGGGGCTGGGGTCCTTTTGCGACACTGGGGATCCCCCTTGTAGTGTACAACCTCCCCATATTCGCAACACCGGACAGTTCTGGGTTGCTGACTCTTGTCAGGGTAAGTGGGTTTCTGGGATCCAGATTGGGGTGGGGAACCCTGTCCCTTTCAGTCTATTTTGGGGGCCTTTAAAGAACTCCTTCTTTTTATCTCCCCCCTCTCTCTTCTGGGGAAAGCCCTGTCTGCCTTTCGGGGGTTCTCCCCCGGGTCCCTTGTGGGACATCTGAGTGCTGACCCAGGTATCTGCCTCCTCCGCAAGCTTCCGAGGGTCGGTCAGCTTGCGGTCCACCAGGTGTTGACGCAGCTCTGGAAAACATTTATCGAGGAGGTGCTCCCTTAAAAACAAGTTGTACAGCCCCTCATAGTCGCTCACTTCGCTGCCACGCACCCAACCCTCTAAGGCCTTACGTGCATAGTCAAAAAAGTCCACCCAGTTCTGTGTAGGAAGCTTATGGCTGTTGCGGAACCACTGGCGATACTTCTCTGGAGTGAAACCAAACTGCCTAAGCAGTGCCTCCTTCATGACAGGGTAATTTGTTCGATCTGCTGTTTCTAAAGTCAGGAGGGTGTACCTTACCACAGAAGGTACGTACCGATACAGGCCACCCTCCCCCAGTAACTCTCGGGCACCCCATGAGCTACCAGAGACACCTCATATGCCGCCAACCACTTATCTATGTCATCCCCTACACTAAAACTGGCCACCACCTCCTTAGGTAGGTAAAACCTAGGCTCCAGTGGAGCCTCAGCGGGTACGCTGCCACCATTCCTGTTGCTTTGCGCCCCTATTTGCAATGCTCGTAACTCCAAATTCCTTTAGGCTAAGCTCATGCGCAAGCTTCCTCTCCTCCATGGCTAGCCTCTTCTCTTCTCTCTCCTTCTCCATTTTATCAAGCTCTAATCTCCAATGCCTCTCCTCCCTCCTGTCCTCGTACTCCTCCACCGACACACTCCCCGCTGACACACTACTACCTGCTCTGGAACATCTCCCTGGCAACACATTATCACTGATGTCTATCTGCAGTAGGTCCAACTCTCCTGGAGTTCCCGGTTCCCCACGAGCACCCGGCTCCCCCAAAGTGCCCAGCTCCCCCTATCCCTCGTCCCCTCTTCCCCCAGGGTGGGCCAATACCCATGCCCTCAAGGCTTTTTGAAGCTCCTCTCTCTTGGCGCCTCGCTTGACAGACTCCCCCATCACCTGACAGAACTCCCTCAGCTGCGCCACCGTATACATTTCTAGTCTGGCCAGCTCGAACTCCATCCTGACAGGTGGGGCCCCAGACAATTCAAGGGAAAAATACTAGGACGTAGGCAACAGGTTCAAAACCGGAGCCTATACAATCAATCCGACTATGAAGGGCAAATTGTTAGGCTTGCGATACAACAGGTGTCCAATTTTGGCGCACACTGAATCCCTGTAGGGTGCTGCACAAGCACAAGTGCCAATCCCACCACTGAACACCAATGTTAGAACTGGGGTCACCAATTCAGACGTGTTAGCTTGGCGCGAGGTAGGAAGGCACCCGAAGGCAATGTGTAAAGCCGTTGTGCAGCACTCACTCACCCGGACTCAGTAATGCGCACACAATGAAGGACACCACACCAAGCTGATTTGTAAAACAAGATTTTTTATCTATTTCAAGTCATGGCGAATCAATTCAGTTCAGGAATAAGGCTGATAATTTCAAGGCAACAGTCAATTCATTTGAGTAGCTAAAACAGGTAATCGCAGGGCAACAATTAATTAATTCAAGGAAATGAAGCAGTGAATTTCATGGCAACAGTTAGTTCATTCAAGTCAATGTCTCAGTGAATCTCAAGATAACAGGCAATTCATTTCAGCACCAAAACAAGCGTAAATTCCTTTGAGTGAATAGCGCAGGTAATCTCGAGGTAACAGTAAATTCATTTAAATACATCCGGGCAGGAACAGAATAACACGGCCTCCCCTGGGTAGGGAAATAATAAAGGCACCATTCCTTATATGGTATTGCTCCAGTTGGTATCACTTGTGCACATCTCCCACCCCGTCACTTGGTCATTTCAGGCAACCGGGCCGACTGAGGACATAGGGATTGCAGCCCAGTCTAATGTGCAGGGCGGATGACGGCTCCAACTAACGTTCACAACACCCCAAGCAGGGAGGTAAGTCCCACATGTACCTTGTGCACAGGGGTCTCAGGGCAGGCCCCAGCTTCCCCGCACTCACCGCTCTCTACACCGGCCCGTAGGCAGTTCCATTGCACTCCGGCGCTAGCGTGCGCCTCGCGCCTCTACCCCCATGCTGCCCGCTCCGTTCTTCCCTCGGGGCCTCGCCTGGGGGCGGACTCTGTAGGCCGGCGGAGAACATCACGGGGCTCCGGCCCCGCCGCGCTGCTTCCCCGAAGGCTCCAGGCTTCTTCCTCGGCTCCCGGTGCAGCAGCCAATGAGAGCGTGGCGTTCCGGGGGCGCGGGCAGCGGGAGGCAATAGAATGGCGGCTCCCAGAAGGCGCGGCCACCGGAGCCAATGGGGCTGCGCCTGCCACTTGATGCAGCCGACGACGTCACACTCCGGGCCTCCCAGGCTTCGGGGGCCGCAGCGGAGAACTCAGGTGACAGATGGGTCTCAGGACAGCGGGCGCCATGGTCGCGGCGGTGACTCTCAGGCCTACGGCACACCCGGCGGCAGCGCCCGACCAGGGCTCACCAGCAGGGGACACCGACAGCCCCTCGGATGTCCCAGCCCTGGGCCACAGCGGTGATCCTCGGCAGGTATGGCGCTTCCTGGCACAGCACTAGGGGGCAGGTACTGGGTTGCGGCGATGACTGGCTTGCGGCGCTGGAAGGTCACAGCGCTTGAGAGGCTTAACAGGTAGGGAGCATAGTAGTAGTACAGCCACGGCCTGGGCTGCGGCGGTGATGGGCTGGCAGCGCTTCGAGGTCACAGCGCTTAGGAGTCTTAACATGCATGGTCATAGCAGTTCCAACCATATAGCGCTGGGGGGGGGCGCAGTTCTGGCAGTTTAGCGCTAGGTGGGCACAGCGCTTTACCGGCAGTTCCTGATCAGCAGCACCCACAGCAGGCAGTCCCCTTCTTCTTTACAGCGCCCGGGGGGCACAGCGCTTATCTTGGGGGCAGTAGATGTCGGGTCTCAGTTGCAGGTTCTTGGTGGGAGAGTAGGGGTTGAGTTGGCAGGCATAGAAGGGCAAGATGGTTCCCTGCAGCACACTGGAGTTGGTCCCCTGGGCTCCCCCTCACTGGGCAAGATCAGTAGGCTGGTAGAGTCCCTCATCTAACTTGGGTACAGCAGGGCCTAAGCTCAGTCAGTCCCAGTAGTGTAGGTTTTTACCCTAGGCCCAACCGCCTACGCTCCGGCAGAGGTTCCCCCAGGTCCAGTGGTGCCCCAACTAACTAGTTCAGTTTCCCTCCTTTCCTCTTATACCCCCAGGTCAGGTGACCCTCCTGTAAAGGCGGCAAAACATAACCCCTCCCAGGGCTGGAAGGTTCCTGGAGCTTCCACATATCTGTCTATGGGACAAAAAGGTGGGATGGCGAAGATACAGTATCAAGATGTCCCAGCCTGCTCCTAACCACTAGTGCGTGTATGCAATGGCCACTCCGCAGTAGCAGGGGCCTGTGGCAGCCATGTTATTAGGAGAGAGCACCTGCACCTCAGCACTGTTTGGCAGTGGTAAGGCGCCCAGAGACCTAGGGCCAACAAAAAGATGGTGGCAAAAATGAAGCGACATGGGCAAAAACACGGGGTAAGACCACCCTAGGGCTGACAGGTCTAACACGGTCCTAGGATGCTTGTTTCCAATCCAGGGAGGACCTGGCTTGGCAGTTCGGGCTGGACTGTTCCCATGAGGCACAAGGTCCAGACTGATTTGCATATGGCTGGGTTCAAACTGCAATGGCATGGTGAGTAAAAAACGATGGATTTAGGCCCAGATCTGTGTACTGGGGTGAATATATGAAATTTTTCTGCATTCTGTCCATCAAATGTTGTTTTTGTGTTGACTTGAGGCACCATGTGTTGGATGGCCGGGAGCTGGCAGCATATATTTTGCGCTCGGCTCTGGACATTTCGGAGGTGCTTGGTCGTACAATGGCTTCTTCAGTGGCCCTTCGTCGGCATGCCTGGCTACGGGATAGTGTGTTCCCGGAGAATGTTAGGGAACGGCTGGTGGATCTCCCCTTTGATGGTAGTCTTTTGTTCCACGCCCCTGCGGATTCTGCTATTCAGCGGTTTCTTGCGGGGCTTCATCCTCCTGCTCCTCTTCCCCCTCAGTGACCTGTGAGTCGGTCTGTGTTTCGGGGGGTGTTCTTCCGTTGTTTTCCCGCGGCCTTGTAGCGAGTAGCCCCGGTTGTCTGTTTTGTGTGGTTGATGTGCCTTCAGGTCCTTGTGTTAGGACTTTGGTGCTGTTGGCGGCTGGTCCGGCCCTGGTTTGACTTGTGGTTTTAGCTGTTTGTAGGCCCTGCGATTAGGCCTTCTGTGTATTCTTTATTGGCTGCTTGGCAAGCCATCTGCGGTTTTCTCCGCAGGTTTTTCTGTTTGTCCTCTGCTGCGGAAATTGTTTCCTAAGAGGTTTCCCATATTCTGGGACGTAACATGCCCTATGTGGGGTACTGGTAGCTATTATATAGCTCTATCCTGTGCTGGGGAGGTGTGGTCGTCCTTCGGGCTTCTGCTCTCCGTGGCGTTACGGTATGTTGCAGGTGCGATGTTCTTGCTGATGTTTTTGGAATGGTTTGCGTGGCGCCCCGGTCCGGCCTTCTCCTGTGTCGCTAGCCTAGCCTAGTCCGGCCCGCTGCCTGCGGCAGTGCGTTGTAGCGGTTTGCCTTTCTGTCCTCCTTGGTCCTCTGTCTGGTGTTCCGGGGGGGACTGGTTTCCCTGTTTTTTTGTGTTCTGGTGGACGGCTTGGTCCGTCCCGCTCTCTCTCTTTTTATATGCCTGGTTCCACTTCATTCATGGGTCAGTGTGTGCTGGCCCCTCCCTTGGGGCGTGTCCAGGCCCTTCCTGGCCTCTTACTTTGGCTGGCGCCTAGCTTGTCCTGGGTGCACTGTTACGTGGTGTTGGCTGCTGCTGGCTGTGCATGCCAGTGCTGGCCTCTTGTTCTGCTACACCGTTGTGGCCTTTGATGCATTCTCTTGTGCTTTTCTTCTTCCGTTTGCACTTTTGGCGGTGCAACCGTCCCTGCCTTGTCTGCTGCTTGCGGCCGGGGTGTGTACAGCTCTTTCTGTCACTGCGTATGTGTTTCTTCAGGTGGGCCCTGCCTCCGGTTCTACCTCTTCTCCCTAGGGGTTGAGGTGGTCCTTGTGTTCCTTGAGGCTTTTAGGGTGCTGTCTGCCCCTGCGGGGTGTTCTGCGGTTCTCCCTTGGTTGGGTTTAGGCTTCCCTGGCCTTTCCCTTCTTGTCCCTGTGACATGTCCCCTACTGGGGCCCTGTGTCTCTCCTGGTGGGGAGACTCTCTCGCAGGCCCCCCTCCCTTCTGGGTATGGCTAGGGTATCTATTCTACGTTAAGGAATCTGCGGCTAGTAGTCTCTATCAGATGTACAAGTTACTTACCTTCGGTAACGATGTATCTGGTATAGACGATTCTAGCCGCAGATTCCTTCACGACCTGCCCTTCCTCACCGTTCTGCGAGGACCCTCTGCTTGGGTTTCTGCAGTCGCCTCTCTCTGGGTGACTTGTCTTCTGTGGGTGTCCTCTTTGTTTTCTTCCGGTCCGGCATCCCTCCAGCTGGTTTCTCTCCAGCGTGTGGGCCTACTTTTGCTCTTTCCCTCTGTTGTCGTAGTCTCTGATTCCCACCGGGCTTCTTCGTTGGGAGTCTTTTACCTGTCCTTTGACTTCCTTCTCTTTTCAGAGGTTATGGCCCTCCTTGGCACTGTAGTCTGCAGATGGATTCCCTGTCCTTTGACCTCCTGCTCCTTTCAGGAGGTATGGCCATCCTTGGCGGTGTGGTCTGGGGATGGGTTGCTGTTCTCCTTTGTTCTGGGCTTGTGGCCCTTTCCCTATCTCTATCTCTCTCTCCTTCTCTCTTTCTCTCTCTCTCTTTCTCTCTCCTTCTCTCTTTCTCTCTCTTTCTCTCTCCTTCTCTCTCTTTCTCTCTTTCTCTCTCCTTCTCTCTCCTTCTCTCTCCTTCTCTCTCTTTCTCTCTTTCTATCTCCTTCTCTCTCCTTCTCTCTCCTTCTCTCTCCTTCTCTCTCCTTCTCTCTCCTTCTCTCTTTCTATCTCCTTCTCTCTCCTTCTCTCTTTCTATCTCCTTCTCTCTCCTTCTCTCTTTCTATCTCCTTCTCTCTCCTTCTCTCTCTCTCTCTCTCTCTCTCGCTCTCTCCTTCTCTCTCTCTCTCTCTCACTCTCACTCTCACTCTCACTCTCACTCTCACTCTCACTCTCACTCTCACTCTCACTCTCACTCTCACTCTCACTCTCACTCTCACTCTCACTCTCACTCTCACTCTCACTCTCACTCTCACTCTCACTCTCACTCTCACTCTCTCTCTTTTTTTCACATGCTCGTGCCTCCAGGAGGGCTCTTGCCTTGGCTTGCAAGGTGGTTCCACGGAGTGGTGCTTACACTTCTATGGCTATGGCCTTCTGGTGCTTTACTGCCACCTGGTGCTTTCGCCTTGGCTTGCACAGTTGTTCCTCAGAGTGATGCTCTGCTCTTTTCCTGCTCTGGCCTCCTGTTGTCGCCTTCTGGTGCCACCTGGTGCTGTTTCTCACCTTTTGTTTCTCTGGTTTTTCGCACACTGTTCCCATGCTCTCCTCAGTTTTGTTGTGATGGCTCCGCTTTGTGGCACGGAAAAGTTCTCCGAAGCAAACTGATGTCAGCGCGCCGTGGTGGGGCTTATGTGACCTCGCTGACGTCACGCCCGTGGAGGACTTCGGGGCAGAGTCTCGACCCCCGGCACGCAGGGATGCTGTGCAAGAAAGTTTTCCGGGTCCAGTCTCACGCCTGGGTATAATTCTACGTGAGGAATCTGCGGCTAGAATCGTCTCTACCAGATACATCGTTACCGAAGGTAAGTAACTTGTACTTCAGATAAATCCCATTTGTGCTGTGCTTCCTTTTTACCCTCTTTAGTGTTAACTAAAAATGTATCCTCTCAATGAATCAGAGTTAACCATAAAATCATCACGGTTATATAATACTGAAAAAAAGGTGTCCAAATAAAGTGCCTTTGTGCTGTACATGTTCATTTTTAAAAAAAAATGTTTAGCCTGTTTAACTTCGGGATCTTCCCTGGAATATGGACAGGAACATTACCAGACTGTTGTTCAGGGCTATATTTGGTTGGTTCAGTGCCTCCAAATAGCCTGTTTATATGTCTGCACAATCAGGTTATTAAACCGTCTGAAAAATGGGAACAACAAGAGAGCGAGGAAAAGAAAAACTTGTCCTCTTCCCCAAACAATATGACCAAACAAAATGGACAAGTTTTATGACTCAGAGCAAACTTTTTTCGCTATCATTATTGAAAAAACGTGAAAGGAGAGAGAAGCACAACTGCTGTGAATGAAACCCCTCACCCACCTACCTAGTAGGTGGCATGCTTCATCATCGGGGCCCAACTGGATTGTCTAGCACAATCCAGTTGTGCTACAACGCCTGAGATACAGCGGAGCAGGGTTTTGAGCAGTAAGTGGCGTGCTATGTGTGAGGTGTTTAAGAGTTAAAAAAGTCTCTGGGAGATGCCCTATGGAAAACTTTAATTATAAGGGTCCCAGGACTAATGTAAAAAAGGTTTTGCGGGATAAGTAATTAGGAATGTTATTTTCCTTATATCCCTTATAACTAAGGTCAACTAGTTTCAGCCTTCTCAATGGTTCTAGAGGCTTTCGTCAGGACCAGCAAAAAATTGTTGTGAATGGCCGTAAAAACAAAGTACAGGCCACGCGTGAATATCAGCACACACCCTAAAGTGTGCTGTGAGTGTAGTGATAAGGTACTCACAGTAACTCCGTTTGAGATTACCTGAAAATGAAGAATTAATTTAGATATGGAGAACAGTTGTGAATCATGCATATACACTAAATGCATGCTCCTTTCAACTAAAAGGCTAGTGATCTCGAGCCAAAATGACTTTGTGAATGTGCATGAACACTATAGAGGCTTGCGTGGCTACAATGTGCCCCACGGGATCCGTGGGTGAGTAAATGTCGTAATATTGGGGCACATGGTGCGCATACTCTTTATCCATTATGTGCGTGCCTATAACGCGGTCATACACATATTATTCATATTAGGTTGTGACTATGCAAGTCATGAAGACACTGGTAGCCGATATGCATAAGTGGCCCAGTGCGCGTGCAGTATTGTGATAGTTTGTTGACATGGTGGCATATATTAACTTAACAGGGTGTCCACTGTGTGTGGCGTTCAACAAACAGACACAAATAATTAAAATTGAAAGACAAACAACAGCTAAATGACAGACAACATGAAATACAGTCTCACTTGAGTAGAGAGGTTGTTATGCCTCTGGGATTAGAACGCCGTATGATTCTCCGCTTGACCTTAATGGAGAGGAAATGGCGGGGAGAATAGATTGTAAACGCATAGCGTTAATGAGCATTACCGTAATGGATTAGCGTGGCGTAACAATATAGGTCTAGCCGGGACCAAGGTAAACCCGTCCTTGTCTAGTACTCACAGTTTGTAAGGGAGGACAGGTCCGAAGTACCTAGGGCGGCGATCGGGTCCGCTTGTTCAGCGCCGATACACAAATGGGGAGTGGTTAAAGAAGCCGGCAAACAGGAAGTTGCGCGGTGCGGCTGGGAAGACTAGAACGCTGTGTCTGCGAATGGTGCAGACGTAGCTAATGTGTAGTAGAAATAAAAGAAATATGTGAATGAATGGATCTCGATGTCCCTTGTTCAGAGTACTAAGTAAAAATACCACGAAATTCAAATACAGAAATTTAGGTTTAAGTTTGGTGCAATTGAACAGTTTTAAAAGAATTATTTCATGGCTACATGCGGGACCTGGTGGGACAGAGTTTAGAGCCCCTCAATATTTAAATAAGAGGCCTGTGTCTGTGTGGTTACCTACGAGGCGATCTATGCCTGTGTGTTAAAGAAGAGAGTTAGGAGAAAGGATTCAAGCTACCTCTTAGGGCTGCGTTATGAGTTCTAAGTGTAGCGGTACTGTGTGCAGAACAGATGGTAGCTACGGTGAAAAGCGTAGGAGTCTGCACAGTTTCAACAAGTGGTTGCACAAGACTGAGCAAGTCATATATTGCAGACTAGAGAGTGATAAGAAGCAGTAATTGTTTACATTAGCTGTCATCAATAACGATGTATACTGTTCCAGGGTACATTATCGTTAAGTCCTGAGATGTGGGTTGAAAGTCTATACACCCAGCGTTGTTCTTTTTCGAATAGGCGTTCCTGGATGTCGGTTGGATTGGGATCTAGTTGTTCGATTATGACCCACGACATGTCATTGGTGGTATGCCCCTTGGCTAGATAGTGTTCTGTAAGTTTTGTCGTGCTGCGTTTGCAGCGGATGTTACTGCAATGCTCGCAGATTCTGGTTTTGACCTTTCTGGTGGTCATCCCGACGTATCGCAATTTACATGGGCATGTGATGAGGTAGATGACGTTTACCGAATGACAATTGTTATGTTTCATAATTGTCCAGATTTTGTCCTGTTCAAGCTGTAGTGTTTTCGTGGATTGGGTAAGATGGCAGATGCTGCAGTTGCCACATGGGTAGTGGCCTGTCACTTCTGGTAGTCCCCATGCATTCAAAACTGTACTAGGAATGCTCAGAGTCTTTTTTGGCCTGGTCGGCACTAGACTGTCTCTGAGATTATGGGACCTTTTGTAGGAAAATAGAGGTTTTTCCCATTGCAGTTTGCCTGAAGTTACAATTTTCCAGTTGTTTTGTATCAATTTGGCTACTTGATTAGAGATGGAATTAAAGGTGGTTACACACGTAAGTGGTATGGTGGTTGACAAGTTCACCTTGGGTTCCAGTAAACCTTCACGATTTTGGTTTCGGGCTCTTTTTTGCGCTTTGTGGATAACTTTGTTTGGGTATCCACGGTGTTGTAGTTTTGTAGTTAGGTCTTCTGATTGTTTTTTGAAATCTTTAAGTTCACTACAGTTTCGGCGCAATCTGAGGTATTGACCGAATGGCAAATTGTCCCTTAGAGGCCTAGGGTGGAAACTCTGGAAATGCAGAAGAGAGTTTTTCGCTGTTGGTTTAAAGTGAGTTTTAGTCATCAGTATTCCATCTTGTGCTTCAATTTCCAGGTCTAGAAAGGTAATTTTGGTATTGCTTATGGTGTGAGTAAATCGTAGGTTTGGGTCAAGTGTGTTAATCCAATTCAGGAATTCATTAAGTCTTTGGTTGTTACTTGTCCATATTAAGAATACATCATCGATGTATCTTTTGTAGAAGGTGATGTCCTGATTGTAAGTTGATTGAGGGTTGAGGATATACAAATCTTCGAAATTGGACACGTATAGCCCCGCTACACTAGGAGCGAAGGTGCTCCCCATAGATGTTCCGTACTGTTGGAGGAAGAGGGTACCCTCATATTCGAAAAAATTGTCTTTGAGGGCAATTTCCGCACATTCCATTATGAATGATTTAGGGGTGTTATACTCCCAGATAGTTTTATCAAGGGAGGTGCGGATAACCTCTAGGGTGTCATCTTGGGGTAGGCTGGTATAGAGGCTTTCTATGTCTAGACTTACAAGAATGGATGTAGTAGGGTTGAATTCTAGGTTGTTAATTTGGTTCAGTAAGTCTTTAGTGTCTTTTAAGTAAGCAGGAGTCGACTGAACTATAGGCTGTAGATAGAAATCACAGAAGCGGGACAGGGGTTCAAGCAGTGAACCTATTCCAGAGACGATGGGTGTGCCCGGTGGTGGTGTTTTATTTTTATGTATTTTTGGGATGGTGTAGAAATATGGAATGGTTCTGCCACCTGAGGTAAGGAATGATGCTTCTTGTTTGCTGATGTGGCCATTAGATTCTGCTTCGTGAACCATGATGTCAATCTACATTTTCTACACCATCCCAAAAATACATAAAAATAAAACACCACCACCGGGCAGACCCATCGTCTCTGGAATAGGTTCACTGCTTGAACCCCTGTCCCGCTTCTGTGATTTCTATCTACAGCCTATAGTTCAGTCGACGCCTGCTTACTTAAAAGACACTAAAGACTTACTGAACCAAATTAACAACCTAGAATTCAACCCTACTACATCCATTCTTGTAAGTCTAGACATAGAAAGCCTCTATACCAGCCTACCCCAAGATGACACCCTAGAGGTTATCCGCACCTCCCTTGATAAAACTATCTGGGAGTATAACACCCCTAAATCATTCATAATGGAATGTGCGGAAATTGCCCTCAAAGACAATTTTTTCGAATAGGAGGGTTCTCTTCCTCCAACAGTACGGAACATCTATGGGGAGCACCTTCGCTCCTAGTGTAGCGGGGCTATACGTGTCCAATTTCGAAGATTTGTATATCCTCAACCCTCAATCAACTTACAATCAGGACATCACCTTCTACAAAAGAGACATCGATGATGTATTCTTAATATGGACAAGTAACAACCAAAGACTTAATGAATTCCTGAATTGGATTAACACACTTGACCCAAACCTACGATTTACTCACACCATAAGCAATACCAAAATTACCTTTCTAGACCTGGAAATTGAAGCACAAGATGGAATACTGATGACTAAAACTCACTTTAAACCAACAGCGAAAAACTCTCTTCTGCATTTCCAGAGTTTCCACCCTAGGCCTCTAAGGGACAATTTGCCATTCGGTCAATACCTCAGATTGCGCCGAAACTGTAGTGAAATTAAAGATTTCAAAAAACAATCAGAAGAACTAACTACAAAACTCCAACACCGTGGATACCCAAACAAAGTTATCCACAAAGCGCAAAAAAGAGCCCGAAACCAAAATCGTGAAGGTTTACTGGAACCCAAGGTGAACTTGTCAACCACCATGCCACTTACGTGTGTAACCACCTTTAATTCCATCTCTAATCAAGTAGCCAAATTGATACAAAACAACTGGAAAATTGTAACTTCAGGCAAACTGCAATGGGAAAAACCTCTATTTTCCTACAAAAGGTCCCATAATCTCAGAGACAGTCTAGTGCCGACCAGGCCAAAAAAGACTCTGAGCATTCCTAGTACAGTTTTGAATGCATGGGGACTACCAGAAGTGACAGGCCACTACCCATGTGGCAACTGCAGCATCTGCCATCTTACCCAATCCACGAAAACACTACAGCTTGAACAGGACAAAATCTGGACAATTATGAAACATACCAATTGTAATTCGGTAAACGTCATCTACCTCATCACATGCCCATGTAAATTGCGATACGTCGGGATGACCACCAGAAAGGTCAAAACCAGAATCTGCGAGCATCGCAGTAACATCCGCTGCAAACGCAGCACGACAAAACTTACAGAACACTATCTAGCCAAGGGGCATACCACCAATGACATGTCGTGGGTCATAATCGAACAACTAGATCCCAATCCAACCGACATCCAGGAACGCCTATTCGAAAAAGAACAACGCTGGGTGTATAGACTTTCAACCCACATCTCAGGACTTAACGATAATGTACCCTGGAACAGTATACATCGTTATTGATGACAGCTAATGTAAACAATTACTGCTTCTTATCACTCTCTAGTCTGCAATATATGACTTGCTCAGTCTTGTGCAACCACTTGTTGAAACTGTGCAGACTCCTACGCTTTTCACCGTAGCTACCATCTGTTCTGCACACAGTACCGCTACACTTAGAACTCATAACGCAGCCCTAAGAGGTAGCTTGAATCCTTTCTCCTAACTCTCTTCTTTAACACACAGGCATAGATCGCCTCGTAGGTAACCACACAGACACAGGCCTCTTATTTAAATATTGAGGGGCTCTAAACTCTGTCCCACCAGGTCCCGCATGTAGCCATGAAATAATTCTTTTAAAACTGTTCAATTGCACCAAACTTAAACCTAAATTTCTTTATTTGAATTTCGTGGTATTTTTACTTAGTACTCTGAACAAGGGACATCGAGATCCATTCATTCACATATTTCTTTTATTTCTACTACACATTAGCTACGTCTGCACCATTCGCAGACACAGCGTTCTAGTCTTCCCAGCCGCACCGCGCAACTTCCTGTTTGCCGGCTTCTTTAACCACTCCCCATTTGTGTATCGGCGCTGAACAAGCGGACCCGATCGCCGCCCTAGGTACTTCGGACCTGTCCTCCCTTACAAACTGTGAGTACTAGACAAGGACGGGTTTACCTTGGTCCCGGCTAGACCTATATTGTTACGCCGCGCTAATCCATTACGGTAATGCTCATTAACGCTATGCGTTTACAATCTATTCTCCCCGCCATTTCCTCTCCATTAAGGTCAAGCGGAGAATCATACGGCGTTCTAATCCCAGAGGCATAACAACCTCTCTACTCAAGTGAGACTGTATTTCATGTTGTCTGTCATTTAGCTGTTGTTTGTCTTTCAATTTTAATTATTTGTGTCTGTTTGTTGAACGCCACACACAGTGGACACCCTGTTAAGTTAATATATGCCACCATGTCAACAAACTATCACAATACTGCACGCGCACTGGGCCACTTATGCATATCGGCTACCAGTGTCTTCATGACTTGCATAGTCACAACCTAATATGAATAATATGTGTATGACCGCGTTATAGGCACGCACATAATGGATAAAGAGTATGCGCACCATGTGCCCCTATATTACGACATTTACTCACCCACGGATCCCGTGGGGCACATTGTAGCCACGCAAGCCTCTATAGTGTTCATGCACATTCACAAAGTCATTTTGGCTCGAGATCACTAGCCTTTTAGTTGAAAGGAGCATGCATTTAGTGTATATGCATGATTCACAACTGTTCTCCATATCTAAATTAATTCTTCATTTTCAGGTAATCTCAAACGGAGTTACTGTGAGTACCTTATCACTACACTCACAGCACACTTTAGGGTGTGTGCTGATATTCACACGTGGCCTGTACTTTGTTTTTACGGCCATTCACAACAATTTTTTGCTGGTCCTGACGAAAGCCTCTAGAACCATTGAGAAGGCTGAAACTAGTTGACCTTAGTTATAAGGGATATAAGGAAAATAACATTCCTAATTACTTATCCCGCAAAACCTTTTTTACATTAGTCCTGGGACCCTTATAATTAAAGTTTTCCATAGGGCATCTCCCAGAGACTTTTTTAACTCTTAAACACCTCACACATAGCACGCCACTTACTGCTCAAAACCCTGCTCCGCTGTATCTCAGGCGTTGTAGCACAACTGGATTGTGCTAGACAATCCAGTTGGGCCCCGATGATGAAGCATGCCACCTACTAGGTAGGTGGGTGAGGGGTTTCATTCACAGCAGTTGTGCTTCTCTCTCCTTTCACGTTTTTTCAATAATGATAGCGAAAAAAGTTTGCTCTGAGTCATAAAACTTGTCCATTTTATTAAACCGTCTGCGCAAGAACTGCCTGCATTCTCTAAAAAGCACTGGACACAAACATACAACATGTATATGGGTTTCTTTTTTTTTCTTACATAATCTGCAGTTTGCGGCTGCTATTTCCATAATTCACCTTTTCCAAACATCCAGGGTTAAAAATGCAATTTATGGATGGATTGCTGAACAATTTCGAACACCGAGATCTGGGCCTAATTCCATCTTTTTTTTGTTCACCACGCCCTTTCAGTTTGGACCCAGCCGTATGCAAATCAGTCTTGACCCGGCTCCCCATGGGAACAGTCAGAGACAACCTGCCAAGCCAGGTCCTTCCTGGACCAGAAACATGCACACTAGGACTGGTTTTGGGGTATCACCCTTCACCAGCCAGGATAGTTTGATTCCAGTGGCATGGTGAGCACAGGACCCACGTCTGGGCTCCTCTGTCCCTCTTGGGGTGACAAATGCAGAAAAAACAATTGATGGAAAGAATGCTGAACAATTTCAAACACTCAACCCCAGTGCAGAGATCTGGGCCAAATCCATTGTTTTTTTGCTCACAATACCACCCCAGTTTGGACCCAGCCATATGCACTTCAGTCTTGACCCTGCTCCCCACGAGAACAGTTCAGCCCAAACTGCCAAGCCAGGTATTCCCTGGACCAGAAACAATCACCCTAGGACCGGTTTCAGGATATCACCCTTCATCAGCCAGGATAGCTTGAATCCAGTGGCATGGTGAGCACAGGACCCATGTCCGTCCCTAGCCACGAAGTTCAGGCTGTACTGTTATAATGGGGAGCAGGGTCGAGACTGATTTGCATATGGCTAGGTCCTAACTGGAGTGGCATGGCGTGGTGAGCAAAAAAAATGGTTTAGGCCCAGATCTCTTACTGGGGGTGAGTGAGTGAAATAGTACAGCATTCCCTCTGTCAGGTGTTCTTTTTGCAAAAATCCAAGGTTGGCAAGCCTCCAAACCAGTACAATATAAACCTATATTTGATATATGCTTCAAGTAACTTATGCTCATATCGGCTTGCTGACCTGTCTGGTTATAAGTGTTTATCACCATTCAGGCATGACTTTGACGTGCTAGTGCATTTTTATACTGCAGTCTACTAAGATGGAGAGCACTTATTGCAGTTTTTTTCTTAAAAACTATGTAGGCTGTTGGATGGTTCCACAACTCCCTTTACTGTAATGTGTCCTGTGTCTTTTCAGGAAATTGATGGTGTAGTGATGTGCTATGGCTCCTTGTGATTTCTTTAGATTAAGTTATCCACTGTATCTGGCTTTGAAGCTGTTTATTTATGGCACACAATAAGAACTGCATGCTGCCTGGCTATAACATGGTTTAGCAAGCCATATTCTATACACACCTCCGCAGCTGATGATGGTCTTGGAGATGAAAAATCAGAAGCTATATTTTAGCTACCAGGTTATTCAGGAGTCTTTTCATCATCTCCCAGCAGAATTTCAGACCCATAGGTTGTTATTTGGAAGTAGCTTCTCCTTCATAACCTGGAGGCTTGGTTCTAAACTGGAGCCCCGCAGGTGTTTCGAGGCGGTTGAGAAAGCGAATTGAAGTGCCTGCGCATTATTTATGATTGATCCTTTCTGTTGAGCCATATTTTTGTATCTTATGTAGGCAATATATTGTTATTCTGCCCTCATAATGTATTACATAAAGGTTGTAGGGCCTTATGAAGATTTGCAAGCATTACTGAAATCAGAGATAATTTTTAAAAATATTAAGGTTCAGGCAGACATATAGTCATTTGGATAGAAGAGATAATCTGCATGATGTAAAATGTTAATGTTGGTAGGTTGCTAATGTTATTTCTTTTATTTCAATTCTTGTGTTTGCATTTACACAGCGATGGAAAGGGCTGATATTTGCATACTGGAACCAATTATGTCAGTGGAGGTTGTATCGCCAAACGAATTTCAAGGAGCAGTGATTGCTGGAATAAACCGTCGACATGGTGTAATCACTGGACAGGATGGAGCTGAGGGTTATGTCACGATTTATGCAGATGTACGTATAGTTATTTATTTATTTAAACTTTTATTAATTCCAAAGCTTGTTTTTCTTTCTTCAGTGTAATCCAGAACATATATTGTGAGACTTTACTTTGGACACCTTTATTGATTCTGGAGTTTCGTCATTTTATGATTTTTTTCTTGCTCTTTTCTGAGGTTGAATTTTACTTTTGCAAAGGTTTTTGAAATATATAGTTCTGAGTTATAACTTCACTATTGTAATTCCTCCACTGCATGCTAAAGTCAACACTTGTGTTGTTTTCTTTACTTGTCTAGTTCTTCTATACCTAGCAATATTTAAAATCTGCCTTTTTGTTTTGTGCATACATCATCTTCTTGACAAAACTATTCTCCATGTTCCAGCCTTCTTTTAATTGAGCTAAAGAAGGCTTACACACAAAGGACTTTCATTCGCCCAATCGGTGATTGTAATTCAAGTTCTTGGACTTAAGTAGAAGTTTTGCCTAAGAATCCTAGTTTCTTTACTAGGATGAGCAAATGCCCAATTGATGACTTAAGGATGAACTACATTACTGAGCTCCTATCCAGCTTTACAAGCAGAACCATTTCAAATGATAACCTACTGTGATTTGGGTGGATAGGTATTAGATTCAGTGAAACAAAATGTGACCAAAACATTGTATTTCAGTATATTTTCCTATTATTCCAGGGTCGGATACAGTACCAATGATGAACGGATCTTGAGCACTGTTCATACACAGGGTCATAAATATAGATAGATCAGCTAACCTTTGCTTTCAGAAATGTTTCATCTGAAAGGAGAATGTGGTGGCTGCCTTTCAACTGCAGTCTCGGTCTTGGAGTCAAGAACCTTTTTATAGTTTTATAAAAACTCCCACAAAGAGCAGAATTTCACTGCAATCTTGAACAGAAATGACTTAAACCAGTGAAAAATTGATTAAAATGTGTGTAATTTCTGCATTGTAACTTGCAACTACTTCTACGTTTTTCGAAGGACTGCCAGATTATCCTATTTGTTCTGGAAGTCACATGCCTCTACTAACATCACTGTTGTGAACCCCACTTTTCCATAGGGGAAACATGATCAGATCGCCTAAGCACCAAGAGTATTGATACAGGTAGTCTTCAGAGAAAATGAGTACCGGCAGATGTCTTTCACCACTGTATAGTTATGGTTCAGCCACACTTTCTAGTAAAAAAGTTTTTTGATTTGTTTAACTTTTGACCCCCATGGACTGATTTGCACAAAACTTACTAATCTGCTAACTCAGCCAGCTAAGTTTGGCATGGCAATGTTCATGAAGATATGTCCACAGGAAAAAAAGGTGTAAAGAGTGGGGGGTGAAAGGGGGGCCTGTTCCCATTTTAACTAATGAAAGAAATTTTGCTGAGTGATAAAGCAAAAAGGGTTAATTAGATTTACACCAAACTTGGTATGAAAGTATATCTCTACCTAAAGTATATGCAGGGGAGTTGAAAATTAGATAATCATCATGAAAGCAGAGAAAGTCACTAAAAAGGACACAATTAAAAAGTAAGCTATGTTTCTGGCTCAAACTCTTCCGACCACTGAAATTTACCAGTTATGGTCAGCAGTGCACACAACAGATTCCATAATTTGAGATATATAGATAGAGATATAGATAGTTGATGGTATAAAACTAGATGGAGCTACAGATAGAGATATGTTATAGTAGTTTGTAAAGTGCCTGGTTACTCCAAACGGAGTGTGTGTATGCATGTGTGTGTATATATATAGATAGATAGATCTGTCTGTCTCTCTGTCTCTGTCTGTCTCTCTGTCTCTGTCTGTCTCTCTGTCTCTGTCTGTCTCTCTGTCTCTTTGTCTGTCTCTCTGTCTGTCTCTCTGTCTGTCTCTCTCTCTGTCTGTCTCTCTGTCTGTCTCTCTGTCTGTCTCTCTGTCTGTCTCTCTGTCTGTCTGTCTGTCTGTCTCTGTCTGTCTCTGTCTGTCTGTCTGTCTGTCTGTCTGTCTCTCTATACTGGCCCAATACATATTTTGTTTTCATTGTTTGGTTGGGACTACAGATATATTTGTCAGGGTTTTCAGAAATGCTTGTTTTTGTGGGGATTATGTCATATTTTAAATACAAAGCATACTGTAGGAAAGGTAGATGCGTGTATTCTAAAATATGTTTTTCTTTTGTACCACATTGACAATATAGAGTTGGTTTAACAAGATGTGTATAAAGAAAGAAAATAAAGTGCTATGTAAGACAGTAAATGTGTGCTGTCAGGGCTCCACATTTACAATGATTATTAACATCCACTAGGAGGATTCATTAGGTCATGCTTACATCAAGGATGAGCTTGGCATGTGGGCTGATTGAGGCTCTGGGAGCAGCACTGTCATTGTGAAAGCGTTTTTACCAGCACTGAAAGAATGACAAAAGACATGGTTCACTGCCTATCCATTTAACTTTTTTGTGTAAATATCCTACAGGCGCAATCCGCACTTCCTGCTTTTTGTAAAATGAGATCTTTAAAACTACTGCCAGCCATTCATTAAGAAGCCTCACCCATGTTTGCTATTCATATGTACCACTCAATCCCCAAACACCCTTGCACACACCCACCCCTACCTACCGCCTGGATGCTCTTGAAACAGGAGGCAAACACAGGTCTTTTGCAATAAATAAATATTTATATTACATTAATCAGACCTAAATCTTGTGTATGAGAATGGTGGTAGTTATTACGGTAATCGCAGCTGTCATAACAATTTGAATATTGGAAATACCTCAACCATTTTAAATCCCATATCCACTATTGAATTAGTCTACTTCCTACCTAATATCTAGATTTGTTATCAGGATAATAGTTGTTGTATAGGCTGTATGGTTATTATATGCCAAGCCATGTAAGTATCACTTCATACCTTAGAACACCAACAGATCTGCAGTTCTTTTTCCATTACTTGTTGGAGAAACCTGCTCCTAGGTGAGGGGAGGGCGAACTCTTATGCAGCTTAACTCGACAAAATCCTAGCAGTGCTTCTTGTTACATAAGGCTATGGAAGGCCCGCAAATGTTGCACTTCGTTTTTCCTTGCAAGCTGATTTTCCAAGGCTGATAGCCTTGCAGTTTTAACCATTTGCACGTAGTCCTCCAGTTTTCAGAGGATAAAACATTTCAGTTCTCTGTATTGTTAGCATGGCTGATTTTAGGTCTGAAAATAATATGGCAAACACTCACACACTCTCTCTTAGTTATTAGCCGCTTTGAATGATGGCTACATCTTCAGTGGAACATGATGCCTAAAAGGGCTTAGTATGGATTATTATGCTTTTGAACAATTAATATTCAAAATTAATGTTCACACTATTTCACATATAGGCACATATTTTCAAGAGGAAGCAGCAGATGGGGTCCCTTGTTCACTTTGCCACTGGATTCAAGCTAGCCTGGCTGATGAGGGGTGTTACCCTGAAACCGGTCCCAGGATGCTCATTTCCGGTCCGGTCCAGGGAAGACCTGGGTTGGCAGTTCGGGCTGGACTGCTCCCATGAGGCACAGGGTCAAGTCTGATTTGCATATAGCTGGGTCTAAACTGGGCTGGCGATGTGAGCTAAAGAACGATGATGGATTCAACCCAGATCTGTGACTGGGGGTGATTGTCTGAAAAGTTTCAGCGCTACATCCATTATCTCCTTCTGTTAGCAGATAGGGATGGTACATTTTATTTTTTAGTTTACTGAAGTTACACCCTACCGAAGCTGTGATGGGACAGCACTGTTCCAAATATGTTCAGTGAGTCTTGGAAGCGTATTGGTCCACTGCCATTTATCGATTTGAAAACATCTTGTTAATCCACCCTGATTAAATGATCTATTTGTCGGAAAAGAATTCAAAACATCTGTCGAGAGAAATGAGTGTGGAAGAGATAGTGATACTACTAGAGCAGGCTTCTCCCAAAGAGTAGCTCTTTAGCTACTGATATCTTTCCAGTTACCTAGAAGGAGCTCCCCTATGTCCAGTCCACGAAGTGAGAAGCTTTTGCTTGACTGAGTTAATATTTGTGAACAGAAATTGAAAAATGTGCATTCAAAACAAAAATATTTGTATTTTCAGAACTAATTGACTGATGTTTGAATTTCCCAAAATATTTAAAGCTGACATTTGAGCGATGAATCATTTTGTATTGAGTAGGTTTATTACTGATGTCATTAACCTGGCATTTAAGCTATGGGTGTTATATATTAATGTAGCACTGTGGGTTATGTTACAAAGGGTGGCCACTAACGTAATAGTTACAAAAAAAGATTATTACTTTTTTATTGAAATATCTCACACTAACAACTGTACAATTTATGCAAGAAACCACTTGAAGTAAGCACAATTAAAATCTGACTTTAAAACTGAGTTTACCTTTTCTCATCAACCCCTTCTGATACATTAGTGTCCCCATGTATGCATTTTAGCTCCAACACTAACTACCAAATAATAGAATTATAATTCTTTTATTATGCTATGAGATGGTATTCTGACTTTTAGAGCTTGAGGCCTCTTTCATAAAATCTTTCACCCAGGAAGCAATTTTAAATCCTTTTCAAGCTTACTCTAATAATAGACTGATCACACAGGTACAGGCCTTCTGTAAACCAGGATTATTTTGTAGGTAACATGACTGCAAACTTTTTTCCTATATCAGAGCAGGGTCTAAACCTGTGTATTTCCGGGGTAACCGTTGTGGAGAGTGTATCGTTACTAACTTCAGTAACCTGAGTAAGTTATGAAACCTAACGGCTTCTTTCCTGATGACTATGGTTATACCACCTGGATAAGCAATTACCTCCATGGCCTATAAGTCAAGTCAATGACAACATGCTACCAATGCACAACACTACGTGGACCACCTTATTCTTGTGCTATTTAAACCTTTTGTTAAGATAAAGTTAATTTAATGTGTTAGAAGTGAAAATGTTAAGTTTTATAAACCATTTTGTCATGTGTACTATATAAGGAATATATTTGCTTACCTTTCAGGTCCCACTGAATGATATGTTTGGCTATGCCAATGAACTCAGATCTTCTACGGAGGTAAAATAAAATCTGACATGCAGCTGAATGTGATGTCCAATGAATTTCCTTCAGTTAAAATTACATCTCATTGTATTTAGTTGTTTTTAAGGCACTTTATACAAGAGTTAGTTTGTAGTAACTTTTAGTTTTTTTGATCATGTGGCTCATTCTAACCCAGTCTTATCAAAGTAGAACACTAGAGCAGAACTGAACATTTCATTATACTGTTTGGAATCTCTTCTCCTTAGCAGTGCTCCACTATACAGTAGTATGTGGGCATTAGTGGTAGGCAGAATTCATACATTTATTTATGTACAATGTTTTATAGATTTCCCATATGTTGCCACTTCAGAGCTCTAGGAGAATAGGATAATCCAAATAGCAAACTCTGTGTTCCAGGAAGAATAACAGAAGGGGATGTACTAGTTCAGCATACAGCCATTAGGAGATTCATTCTACGTGGGGAGTCAAAAAGAATGAAAGATCTTAAAGGAGATCTGTGCCCCGGACCCTTATTAGGCGGGCAACTTATGAAAATGGAAATGTGCTTAAAGCATCTCAAATCAGAAAGGTTTTAAAGTTTCTCTTAAATTTGAGATAGTTCCTATGACCCCTTGAGGGCTGATCAAAATTCTAGTGGTCCCAGAGCTTTATGGGTCTCCCTTGATTTGGAGTGATGAATTGGGAGACCCATGAACCCTTTTGTTATCGCCAGCTCTATAAATAAAATAGACCATTTCCATGGAGTGCCTTGTACATGATACACAGCAACTTGAACTTGATCCTCTGTTGTGGAGCAAGTCAATGAGTGTTCTTCAAGGTGGATTCCCTCTTTGATATTGAGTCGCTGCCTGATTTTGTATTTTTAGTGTAGTTTCTGGATTTTAGAATTGGGGAAATTAATCAGCATACAGTATAATCGAGACATAACTCTTGAAATTTATATTAAGAAAAAGCTGGAGAGTTCGCCGGAATAAACATATTAAAGTAGCCTGTTATACCGACATATGTTTTTCATATAAATTATACAATCATTTTCAATACATCTGCTTGTCATAAGATGGCTACCCACATTTCGCTAATATAGTTTAAATTTGCACAGGCCAGTGCAGGTCCTTAAGACAAGTTATAGCTACCTCCACAGCCACTGATTTTCTGGCTGCTTATTAATTCCAAGTAGTCTGCAATAGGGAAGGGGAGCAAAATGGTTATGGAATCACTTAGAAAATAAGCATTTGTTACTGACTGTAGATAGTTGTCTACTCCTAGACTAACAGCCTTTCTTTCTCTAAAGTAGCCACTGCTCACTCGCTCGCTGCAGTGTGCATCTTATGTAATGTCAAAGTATTTATACGAAGTGCCTGTATATCAACATCTTGATTTTCTAGTAACATCTATCCATTATATCTATGTAGAAATATAGAAAGGAACTTGCCTCTGGGGTTTGTTGGTGGGACCAACTGATGTATAAAGGGAATTGCAGCTCTAGACTTTCAAGAGCGGAGTAGTATTGACATCATTACGTTCCACAGAGTGTATACTATCACTCATATATTGTCCCTTTTGAATGCAGCATTGCCCTGCATTTGACTGTTGATCAGTATTCAGTTGAAAATGCTGCCCCAAAAAACTAATTGCAATCAATTAAGAATTTTGAAAATATCTTTAGCGCTACAGTGCATAGTAAGTTTATCTACTCCCAAGTATGTCTTCCATTCTAATTTCAGAGTATCTCTAACTAGCAGAAAGCTATTGTTCGAGGCATATGAGCTGCAGATTGTACACTTTTGCATAGATCGCCATCTGGTGTTGGGCCCGTATGTTTGCAGTTTGTTTTTGTTCTTGGACAGTGTTTGGAAGTCACGAGTTCGGTGACTCCTCCTTCGGTCCGTACTGCGCATGGGCTTCGGCTCCATCCTCAGATTGTTTTTTTCCGCCATCGGGCTCGGATGTGATACTTCGTGCTCCGGCTTCGAACTTTTCCGGTTCCAGCCTCGACGGAAAATCCTCGTTCATCGAGATTCTTCATCTTCTTCATCTCTCGTAGAGGCACTTTCTCGATTCCACACATCGGCACTGGCCTTCGGGCCCTCCTCGACTCCGGTCCCGGCCGATGGAAAGGACTCCGTTCAAAAAGTGCCCAAAATGTGGGTCTAAATTTCCCCACACCGACCTCCATCAGGTGTGTAACCTTTACCTCTCTCCAGAACACAAGGCCAGAGACTGCCCCGCCTTTCGATCAAAAAAGACCATCCGGGATCCAAGAGCTCGACGCACCATGGCGCACTCATCGACTTCGGCTCCACCGGACATCTTCGGAGACGACACCGGAGCTTCGGGGCAACAACACACCGAGCAGGAGGAAGACATCGTCCGCGCTTCCGAGGCCGACGACTCCGACCTGGAGGACATCACACCGGCGCACAGGGTCGTGAGTACTCTACCCCCTCCCACCCCCGCGCCCATATCCAAAGAGACTCTGGTTACACCTTCGCCTCCGGGCCTAGGGAAAACCAAACATGCAGCTTCTATCACCCCACCTTCGGGCCCGGTGTCGAAGCATCACAAGTCTCACGGCAGCTCGGGCTCGAGCCAGCCTACTCCTGGTGCCGATAAACACCGTTCGGCACCAAAGAAAGTGACACCCAGCTCGACTCCGAAGCCACCGGTGCCGAAGCCTGGACTCTCGGTGCCGACGAAACACAAGCATAAATCCCTCGGAACCGACGCTCCCGCGTCGAAGCCTACCTCGACGCCGAAAAAACCAGAGGTTCCAAAAAGGCATGGCGCAGAGAAACCACCCAAGTCCTCGGCTCCGAAAACATCGGCGCCAGCGGACGATTCGGTGCCAACGGAACTATTTACACCTGATCCTTCTCAAAAAACCTTATCAAAGGATCCTAAGACTGGGTTATTGAGTTTGTCTCTCAAGAAAAGACGTCTAGACACACCAGCTCCTCCTCCACCGCAAAAACTGAAGGACTCTGCCACATCTCCTCTCAGAGTGCCCTCCCCACCACCTCCTACACCTCCTCCACCTCTTCCACCTCCTCTCCCTCCCAGGTCTCCGCCACCCTTTCCTCATCACTCCCCAACCCCATCCCCAGAACCGGATTACGGGGATCCAGATTATGATCCAGCGGACGCCCCGATGGACCCCACACCCCCAGGGACCCCAGACCCATGGGAGGATTACCAAAACCCTGACATACCAGATGTGCCTCAAGATGACCTCTACCCATCCAGGCCATCTCCCCCGGAGGACTCACTAGGGTTTCACCACTTAGTGCAGCGAGCAGCACACTATCATGGGGTGGAACTACATAGCGAACCAGTGGAAGAAGACTTCTTACTGGATATATTTGATATTCAGGATAAATCCACAGCCATCTTGCCCATGCTTAAGGGTGTTACCAAACATGCTGCAGAGGTGTTCAAAGACCCTGTCGGGGCCAGGGTCTTAAACCCCAGGATAGAAAAAAAGTACAAAGCAGCCCCCACAGATCCTGCATACATTAAAGGCCCTGCTCCTTTAGATTCCCTGGTTGTGTCCACAGCTAGAAAGCGGTCCAACTCCCAGTCCTCAGGTGAGGCTCCACCGCCAGATAAGGAATCAAAACTTTTAGATGCGTCTGGTAAACGCACTGCCTCGCAAGCCGCAAACATCTGGCGCATTGCGAATACACAAGCGCTACTTGCGCGTTATGACAGAGCACACTACGATGAGCTTGTGGCTCTTATGCAACACCTCCCAGAGAAACACAAACGTAAAGCTCACGACCTAATACAAGAGGGAAAGCTCATTACTAACACCTCCATTAAATGTGCCCTCGATGCAGCGGACACTGCTTCTAGAGCTATAAATACTAGTGTCCTGCTTCGCCGTCATGCCTGGCTCAGGATCTCAGGGTTTAAGCCAGAAGTCCAGGCATCCATACTAAATCACCCCTTTGACCAACAACACCTATTTGGGCCAAAGGTGGATGAAGCATTAGAAAAAAATGAAAAAGGACACGGACACAGCAAAGTCTATGGGGGCATTACAATCCCAAACCCCTAGACGCTCCTTTCGACGTTCTTCCTTTCGTAGCACAGGCAGAGGTTACTCCACCGATAGTGCCTCTACCTCCTACAAGTCCCCTCCTCAAAATACCTTCTCAAAGGGCTACCAAAGAGGTGGATACAGGGGCAACAATAATAAGGGCAGGGGCAAAACCAACACCACCCGTTCTGCCACACCGCCCACACAATGACTTCCCCTCGCTCCCCCCAGACCATCCCACTCCGGTCGGGGGCAGACTACAAAACTTTACTCACGCCTGGGAGTCCATAACATCGGACAAATGGGTGACCCAAATTATTCGGTCAGGGTCTCGAGCTAACATCTACCCCACCCAATATCCCACCACGGCACTGTCCAATGTCACAAGAACATTCCACACTGCTCAAACAGGAGGTGATCTCCCTCCTCCAAAAACACGCTATAGAGCAAGTCCCCGTCAATCAGCAAAATTTAGGGGTCTACTCTCTGTATTTTCTAATCCCGAAAAAAGACGGGACCCTGCGGCCCATTCTGGACCTCCGGCCCCTAAATGCATACATACATTCAGACCATTTCCACATGGTCACCCTACAACAAGTCCTCCCACTCCTCTGTCAGGGAGATTTTCTCACTACCTTGGATCTGAAAGACTCATACTTTCATATTCCAATGCACCCTTCTCACAGGAAGTACCTCAGGTTTGTGGTGGACGGTCAGCATTACCAATTCACGGTTCTCCCCTTCCGGGTCACCACCGCACCACGGGTGTTTACCAAATGCCTAGCGGTAGTAGCAGCACACCTCAGACGTCAACATATTCACGTCTTCCCTTACTTAGACGACTGGCTGATAAAAGCAGCGTCCTACGACCAATGTGTGCAACATACAAACAGCACCATCCAACTGCTCCACCAGCTGGGCTTCACGGTGAACTATCAAAAGTCCCACCTCATACCATCTCACAGAAAGCAATATCTCGGGGCCACTATAGACACCTCCAAGGGTATAGCCTATCCCAATTCAGCCAGGATCGCAAGCATACAAGCCTTGCGCCAAACGTTCATTGCTCAGCACTCTCTCCCAGCAAGAGTGTTCATGAAGCTAATAGGGATGATGGCATCTTGCATTTTCATAGTGCCCCATGCAAGACTCCACATGCGTCCACTCCAAGAGTGCCTAGCACGACAGTGGAACCAGGCCCAGGGACAGCTGACGGATCTGGTGTTGGTGGACGGCCGCACCCATCACTCTCTGCAGTGGTGGAACACCACAAACCTTTCCAAAGGGCGGCCGTTCCTGGACCCGGTTCCTCAGGTGATTCTAACAGAGGACGCATTGCTCTCCGGCTGGGGAGCGCATCTCCTACACCTCACGCTGCAAGGTCTATGGACGCCACAGCAAAAATCGCTCCACATCAACCATCTGGAGCTATTGGCGATCTTTCTAGCCCTAAAATCCTTTCAGAAACAGATTTCAGCCAAAGCAGTCCTCATTCACACAGACAATATGACTGCAATGTATTATATTCAAAAACAGGGGGGGACACACTCTCCCCAGCTCTCCCGCTTAGCACAGAGCATATGGAGATGGGCAATTCCACAAAACATCTTTCTCCTGGCACAGCACATCCCAGGCATACAAAACACCATGGCAGATCTCCTCAGCAGACAAACGCAACAAATACACGAATGGGAACTGCATCCACAAGTTCTTCGCCCATTCTTCCACAAGTGGGGGCATCCTCAGATAGACCTCTTCGCCACCCACGAAAACAAAAAATGCCCAAGCTTCGCCGCCAGATACCCACACCCATTGTCCAAAGGCAATGCGATATGGATGAACTGGTCAGGCAAATTTGCATACGCCTTTCCACCTCTCCCACTAATTCCATTAGTGGTCAGGAAACTACAACAGCATTCCCTCACACTCATTCTCGTAGCCCCAACATGGGCCAGGCAGCCGTGGTACACCACACTATTACAGCTATCAGTGGTACCACATCAAAAACTGCACCTGTCCCCATGCCTCCTAACTCAGAACCATGGAGAAATCAGACACCCGGACCCAGCTCAGCTCAACCTTGCGATCTGGCTCCTGAAATCTTAGAATTTGGGTACCTTAACCTTCCCCCTGACTGCATGAATATTATCAAGGAAGCCAGACGTCCTACCACTCGAGCATGCTATGCCGCAAAGTGGAAGAGATTTGTTGTTTACTGCCGTAACAATACAATCAACCCCTTAGATGCATCCATACAACACATTATATGCTATCTACTCCATCTTCAAAGGTGTAACCTGGCATATTCTTCCATACACCTACACCTAGCAGCGATTGCTGCTTACCTGCAAAACAGACAGCATTTATCACTGTTCAGAGTGCCCGCTATTAAAGCCTTTATGGAAGGCCTTAAACGCATAATTCCACCCAGGGCACCACCTTCTCCTGTATGGAATCTAAATGTAGTTCTTACAAGGCTAATGGGTCCGCCCTTCGAACCACTGCATAAATGTGAGCTACAGTTCCTCACCTGGAAAACTGCCTTTCTCGTAGCTATCACTTCCCTTAGAAGGGTTAGTGAAATACAAGCGTTCACTATACAGGAACCCTTCTTACAAATACATCACAGCAAAGTGATACTTCGTACGAATCCAAAATTTCTGCCCAAGGTCATTTCCCCCTTCCATCTCAATCAATCGGTGGAATTACCTGTTTTTTTCTCGCAACCTCAATCTGTTGCGGAAAGGGCTCTACATACACTTGATGTTAAGAGGGCTTTACTGTACTACATACAAAGAACGCAACCTTTCAGGAAGACCAAACAATTGTTTGTCTCCTTCTCTCCACCGCATAAAGGCAACCCCATCTCTAAATCAGGGATAGCTAGGTGGATTGTAAAGTGCATACAAATTTGTTATCACAAGGCAAAAAGAACATTATCTGTTCCACCTAAAGCACACTCTACAAGAAAGTTATGGGCTTCTATGGCTTTTCTAGGGAACATACCCTTAGATGACATCTGCAAAGCAGCCACTTGTTCAACACCGCACACCTTCACAAAACATTACTGTGTAGACGTGCACTCCAAGCAACAAGCTTGTGCGGGCCAGGCTGTACTAAAGACAATATTTCAAACCGCTGCAACGGATACCGGTGGTCGCCGCTAGGGCTGGGTACTGCTATATAATCTATGCAAAAGTGTACAATCTGCAGCTCATATGCCTCGAACGGAATATGCTACTTACCAGTATGCATCTGTTCATGGCATGTAGAGCTGCAGAGTTGTACACGCCCACCCGCCTCCCCGGCTACCTGTATCCGTTCCAGTCTATCTTATTTAGATACAACACACATGGGTTTCTCACTGTTATCACTACGCTCCATCATTTCCCTGCTGGCGAAAAACAATCTGAGGATGGAGCCGAAGCCCATGCGCAGTACGGACCGAAGGAGGAGTCACCGAACTCGTGACTTCCAAAGACTGTCCAAGAACAAAAACAAACTGCAAACATCCGGGCCCAACACCAGATGGCGATCTATGCAAAAGTGTACAACTCTGCAGCTCTACATGCCAAGAACAGATGCATACTGGTAAGTAGCATATTCCTTATGTCTATAATTGCATTGTTTTAGGCCGATCTTCTTGCACAATACTTTCCACACAAAATTATTGGACATAATGTCAGTATGGCAATGATTTTGTTTTTTTTTTAAACTTATTTGTACTGTGCTATACTTAGAAGTGACACTAAGGTATTCAAAAAAGCTGATGGGTGGAATGCTTGAAATAATCCCAGCCACTGGTAATTTCTCAGGCCGCATACAAATCAAATAATTAGCTTGCAAACCATGCCACCTCTGTTTGGACCCAGCCACATGCCAATCAGCCTTGATTCTGCTCCAAGAAGAACAGTCCAGCTCAAAGTGCCAGGCCAAGTCTTCCCTGAACTGGCACACAAGCAATACAGGCATTGATCCCTTGTTCACTGTGCCACTGGACCCAATCGGCATCCGACTGAGAGGACCAATTAGACCACAAGTCTTGGGTTGCTTGTGGTCCCGTTAAGAGAGTTCCTGACTTGACTGGTCTGGCTGGACTGAACCTATGGAGCAGGATCAAGGCTGATCTAAATATGGCTGGTTCTAATCAGCTGTGACATGGTCGGCAAAAAACGATGGCCTGTGATGCATCCCTACCAGTGGCAGAGAATAATTCAAGCTTTGCATTCCTAGCTTTTTTGTTTTCTTGATACTTGGACGACATCCTTGTGTGTAATTTACTACACTGTCCGTGTATTGAGTAATTGGCTTGACCATTTGTAGCCCGTGGACCTAGTGTTTGCTTCTTTTACATTTTCATAAAATGTAGATCATAATACACGTTTCATGACATTTTCACAAACACACTTTGAAAAAGAGATATATCTGCATGTGTACATATGTAACACCCTATCAGGAGTAGCATCATTGTTTGTTTTATTTTATTACATTAGCTTCACTACAAAAAATACTTCAAATCGACTTTACCATGGTTGTTTTCCTGTTTTTCTCCTAGGGTAAAGGCGAATATACAATGGAATACAGTAGATACCAGCCTTGTTTAGCAAGCACTCAAGAAGAACTGGTCCAGAAGTATTTGGAATCCACTGGTCAACTTGCCACCAAAAAGGGGAAGGCAAAGAGCTAATGTTGTGCAATCTGGTGATGCACTGCTGTCTGTTTAGTTTTGCCAGTTGATGGTGACGTACACCATGAACCGGACACTGCTTCAGAACTTCAGGGCTCTGTTTTTAAAAGACTGGATTTCATGATAACTTTGACTGATGGTTCACCTGGTTCCCTTTCTGAAGTTTGGCACTTTTATTGCATCTGCAGTGTCTAGAGAGCACAGTGATGATGTCTCCCTTCCTCAGTTGTGCTGCGCAACCTTCTCAAGTCTTCTATTGGACGTTGTATAGTCCCGGTTACAGCCCCATGAGTTGCTTGAAGAGTACTGTTAAATTAGGAACTTTATTTGCCTCCATGAGAGCAGTCTATCCTGAGCAGTACAGATGTATTCTTTTTTTTTTTTAAAACGTATTGCTGAAACAGTCACCATCCTATATCAAAAATGTCCTTCTCTGAACCTCCTTTCAAGCAAAAAAGATTGTTCTTGGGATTATAATGGCTCATTTGTGCCTACTCTTCACAAATAAATAACAGTTGAGAGTGAAATGCATTTTTAAGTTTTCCTTTTTTTTTTTTTCTTTTTTCTTTTAAATGTGAACTTTCAGACTCGTGAACTTTAAATATCTGCAGCTGGCATACTTGCAACATATTGGAGCTTTTAATCGTAGGCCAATCAACCCTATAACTGCGAGGACACCATGTGAAGGAATGCTGCCTCATACTTTTCTACTGGCAAAGTTCATTTTGACTTTTTACGTCTGACATACCAATCTCGTAACTTATTACTGTGACACATTTTTAATTCACAAATTGGTTACCCGAAGAAATTTCACAGCATAACAAACAATTTAAAAAACAAATGAGTCTTTGTAGTGCTCTTATTCAAGTTTACTCAATTGCATGGCTTATTTCACATGAAAATTGAGTTGTAAATTAGATATGGTAGTTTGTGTAATGCATATGGTGCAAATGTTTCCTGCAAAGCACAGTGTCCGTTTTAATAGCGATAGTACAGCATGGGATTTGGTAAAACAAGAACGGTTTTAAGTTATGTTGGGATTTTAATACGCAAGCATGAACCCAGAATTATCACCGGTTCTTTAGGCACCAAAGGCGATGGCGAGAAGCAGACAAGTGGAGTAGGTGGGCAGATTCACCTTATATATTCAACTTTAATCATGTCTTGTAGTATAGTAGGCAGAAGGGAGCTTTCCTGTGCTCTGTCAATGTTCAGAAGGCAGTAAAGGAACCCCCTTGCTCTGTCGCTCCCTAGCCATTCATCTCCAAGGTTTTCCAGAACGGTTAGGTGGCTCAGATGAAGGCTGCTTTCATATGAAGGTTTGCTTCAACTTTGGGATTCACACAGTCTAATGCTCTATGCTTCGCATCAAGGTATCTGAAGGTTCCTGGGTTCTGTCATTAGCCTCTTTGCATGTTCGCCGAGAAGGCTCATTTGGGATTCTTCTGTACAGTTCATACTTTGGTGGTTGTGCTTTTGCTTTTTTTTGGGGGTGGGGGGGAAGAAAGCATAATAGCTTGCGCCTCAAATTAAGACATATTTCCCTCGTGTATGCTATTTTTTTGTATGTGTGACTGCCCATGTTCAGTCTGAGGGAAATGTCATTTTGATCTACTTTTAAATTGAATTGATATGAATCGTGCTACCAGCCAAAAGAAAACAGTTCTGATTTCCTGTTGCAAAATATCATTTTGGGGAATACTCGGAGCCTGCACCGGTAATCCCTGCGGCTGATCCCTGCTCTGTAAACAGGAATTGAAAAAGCCTGTGTGCTTTGCACTTACGTATTTTCCATGCTCACATTGACATCACTGTTCACGGTCGGACATCGCAGTATACCCTTCGGTATGTAGGCACACACAGTGCAACATTGGTGGGAGCAATCTTGCAGACAGGCCTGTGGGAAATCAGGCCAGTGTGGACACTTCCTCCAGGTATTACGCAGTCTCTGTGGTCTCAAAGCTGTAATAAATGTCGGTGGTCTCAGACAGTGATGAACCTTAGCGGTGACCGGCACCAACAGCTCTTAATGGTCCCAGGCAGAAACCAGCTTCAGCGACCCCTAGGCATCACTGTCCCTTAGCAGTAATGAGGTTGGTAGAGGCAAACATAAACACCTTACATGTTTTTACGTTTTCCTTCTAGTTTTATCAGGGATTGTTTTTTTCCTCTATCTGTAGGTTCACAAGGCAGATATTTGTGGACTGTATCTTGTTTCAAGGAGAGCTTCCACCATGAGGCTTAAACGTCTGTCAGGAGTTCATGACATTCTTTAGGATATGAGTGGCCTGTTTTCTGGACAAGCAGAACAAGATAACTTTGGACCAGTGGGATACTCATGCCAACCTCCTCCAATGCAAATATCTTGATGAAAGAGGGTGTTGTACTAATATAATAGAATATAACAACAAACTGCTAATACTGCAAATCCTGTTCTATCACAACTTTTTTGTGAGGACACTTTTCGAGATAAAACAAAAAGTGTAAAAAACCTTCGTTTTCTTTGATTTAAACATATAATTTGTTTTATTTTCTTATTTGTTTATACTTCCATTTATAAGGACAATTTGCTATTTACAACTGTCTGTTAATGACCAATTTTTGAAAAATTTCCCCACACCACCCGTTGAAACATATCAAGCATACTTATCAAACATCTCATTCATTCCTCATACACATACATTCCTGACTCATTCTAAAATGTCCCGCAAATAGTTAATGAGCAAACAATCGACTTTGTCTATTTAGACCACAGAAAGATTTGTTTCACAAATTAGGCTCAAAAGTTATTGCATTGTTGACTTATTCAAAATTTCTTGTGGTCTCTTCACAAGGTCTACGCGTTTCGAGACCCATTTTTTCTGGGGCTCTCATCAGGACCTGAAAAGTTAAAAACAGAGCCATTTTTAAGTGACATAGTGAGTCCCTCACTCTTATGTACATTCAGAAGCCTCATTTAGCTTAAGTTTACCTCAAATGTGGACTTGTTACAATCAGCCGATCTGTAACGAAGAATATCACCTAAAGTGAAGAAATGAAGGGAAAACTTGTAGCTACGTGTTGAAACAATGTGTCACGTCACATTCATGCTCAGACATGCTGTTGAATTGGCTTACTTGTTAAGGATTCCGTTATAGAATCGGAAATTAGAGCAAGCATTGTCGCTAACGGCGAGTCTTGGCGAGGAGTTTGTGAATTAGTCGTGTGGAGTCTGCAAAAGGATGTACGGAGCCTTTAATTCCTGTGCAGAAGCGAATAATAGCAATTGTAAATTCAACGGTATAGGACGGCGTACCTGAGTTGATGATGTCCTCTTTTATGCCCTGGCTGGTCCGGTCTTTATGTGCTCTTGGGGGCCGTGTAGAATGAAAAATGCCATTAGTCGGCTAGTAAACCTCTCTTAGTCAGGTAATTCAGCATTACGTGTCGGGACCGACCTGTGTCCTCGTTTCTTCTTTCGCGGTATTCGAATTGAGTGGAGTCGGCGTTGTAATGCAGAAACCTAGAAGAAGGACTATCCATTGTACGGCGATTTTTAAAAAAAAAAAAAATTTTTTGTAGTAGTCAGTCAGTCAAAGTATGCTTTATTCGAATATTATTCATAAAAGCAAAAAACATTTTACAATAACAATTTCATACATGGTTAAAAAAGAATTAAATTAAGATCGATAGATATAAAGCATACAATATCTTATACATGACCCTATAACATGTTTTTCTTAGGCGGTAAAGAGTTAAAAAGTATTTTTAAAAAACATAAAACATAAGAGAGAATAATCAAAGGACTAGCAGTCTCTCCTAAATCATGAGAGTAGTCATACGACTAGCAATCTCTGTCTAATTGTCCACGCCCAGCCTAGATATTTTGCAGTGGCTACTGTAATCCATGGCAAGGTATTAGTACGTATTATACGCAAGGCCACGATGCCACTGGTTGTTCCTAGATTTTTACACATCGGTGACAACCAGTTACATCTTGGGACCGCGTAAAACTTGCAGACAAATAAAGTGTCCAATGGTTTCCTTGTCTGTGCCACATACAGGACATCCATCACACGAACCCCCTTCCCACTTAGATATCAAAGATTTGAGGGGAAGAGCACCTACTCTCAGTTGGAAAAGGAGCTTTCTTTCCAAGGCCCTTGTTATGATATCCCAATATGGTTCCAGACAAGGATACATCTTAACCTCCATAAAGTCTGCAGTCATGGAACCAGCACTCGAGCTGTTCCAGTTCCGTCTAGCAACCGACTCCCAATAAATGTTCTTTAAGGTGCTTTTAGATGGAAAGCTGGCTCTCGCCGGGTCGTCCCAAAGTGAACGCAAACCAAGTTTAAACAGAGATGTCCTAAGTGCCTTTAACCATTCTATTTTGTGGAAAGCATCAGACCTTATGATATCTAAAAAACCATCTACATAGTGAGAAAGGACAGGAGTTGTCCATATCCTGCGCCAATACAAAATAGGGCGCAGTTGTACCAAATCTGAGATTGCTTTTCTGCCCAGGTCGTATTTAAGGGGCAACAATGGGGTACTTTTAGGAAGACCGGTTATTGCCCTTAAACATTTATTTTCTGAGGATTGAAGAACCTTCTCAAAGCCCCAGAGCTCAGCACCATATAAGGTGGAGCCTAGAGCTTTGGCTTCATACACCTGTAGAACCGGTTTTATAGGTTTGGTCAATGATTTTCTATGCTCTGAGGAAATAGCGCCTGCCAGTTGCCTATGCCTGAGTGTAGCAATATCAGTGTGATGCCGCCAATTCTGTTCGCTAGATATATGCATGCCCAGGTACATGAAGGTGTTCACTACTTCTAGCGGGCGATCATTCAGAATAATTTTGGATTTAAAGCTACAGTGAGGGTTGAATATCATTCGCTTTGTTTTGGCAGTGTTAATTTCTAATCCATACTCCCTACAGAATTGGTCAAAAATAGATAAGGCACGCTGGAGTCCATTAGGGGTTTTTGATAGGATGAGCGTGTCATCAGCAAACATTAAAATAGGGATTTTAATCCCAGCTAAAAAAGGAGCGTCCACTTGAGCAGAGGTCATGCGGGCAACAACATCATTAATATATAGGGTGAAAAGAACAGGAGCCATCGAGCATCCCTGCCGCACTCCCCTTTCAACAGGGAAGTCCGTGGTTACCGAACCAAGTCCTCCCCACTGGATTCTGGCATAATTAGATTCATGCATCCTCATAATCAAAGACAGTAAATCGCTAGGAAGGCCCTGCTTATTTAAAACCATCCAAAGCTTGGAACGGGGAACAAGGTCGAAAGCGGCCCGTAGATCGACAAAGGCCGCATACAGGCTACCTTTGCCCAGCGTCACCGTCTTCCATTGTATTAGGGTAAAGCGGAATGCCTGGTCCACCGTACTTGTGGACCTTCGAAAGCCAGCCTGAAATGGTGAGAGAGCATTGGTCTCATCCACCCATTCCAGGAGCCTATTGACGATCACACGTCCCACGACCTTTTGAATGGTATCAATAAGACTTATTGGCCTATAGTTGCCTGGCAGGGATCGATCGCCTTTCTTGAAAATAGGAATAATAACTGCACCCTGCCAGGATTTTGGGACCGCAGCACCCAAAGCAATAGCATTAATGAGGAAATGAATATACTGGCACCAACGGTCCTCATCATTTACAAATAAATCGGCTGGCACACCATCAAGACCAGGCGCACGACCACAGGCAACCGTGTTAAGGGCCGACATGATTTCAGCTATGCCGAAGAGATTCACTTTGGGAAGGTCTAACCTAAGCTCATGGGCCATGCTATCATTGTTTGGGGCAGCATACTGATTTTTAAATTTTTTTATCCATTCTTCTTCAGGCACATTGTTATTTGGGGACCCAGGAGAACCAGTTTTACCCCATCTAACAATATGCCAAAATAGCCGGGAGTCCCTACTGTCACTGGCTGCCTTTAGCTCAGACCAGTGATGTTCATCCCAATCTTTTTTAGCCTTGGATATACTTATTTTATAGTTCTTTCTAGCGGCTTGAATTTGAATGGATTGCCCCCCCTTGATTGCTTCACCCAGGGTTAATCGTGATTTTCTGCATTGTTCGTTGTACCAATTGGCAGGCTTAGGAACTCTATTATCTTTGTTTTTTACAGGTTTGAAGAAATACTCCTTGATTTTACAAAAGAGAGAATTGTGTATTCCTTCAACCTCACCTAGGCCAGTTCCAAGTGAATTAAGGAGCTTTATATCCGATATTGCAGTGTCCACCCGAGAATTAATCTCAGCAATGACCTGGTAGTTAATAGCTACCTTTTCCCACCTTAATCTCCACATGTCATTTGTGGGGACGACCCGGGGAGGAGCAGTCACAGAGAGGCAAGGCGATAAAGTGGTATGGAGCCACCATTTATGAATAGCACACAGGGGATTGTGATCACTCTCAATTCTCTTTACAACCTCCATGTCACAGATCAAAGGCCATAGTTTTAGACTACATATCACATAATCAATTCTAGTGTTATGCCGGCCATTGTCAAATGTGCTTGACCCATTCCTGTCGCCATTGGTCCTACCATTTAGAGCTCTGAGGCCCTTTTCGTAGCATAGAGTGTTTAGGGCTATAATGTCTGCCGTCCATCGCAAAACCGGTGGGAGCTCTAATTTGGGAACACCCCATTGTCGGTCCTCCTCATCATCAAATAAATCATCGTTGTTCAATAGGGGTTCAAATGTTCTATTAAAGTCACCCGCAATAATGATATTGTTGTTTGGAGAATTAGTATCAAGTAGACTACTTAATGCACCTAAAATATCAGACCTACTCCCCTTATTGCTCCTGACATAAACGTTATAAATATCCAATATACCTGATTTGTCTGATACCAGTCTGATCAATTGAATATCTTGGTTTTTAGTGTCGATAACTTTAATAACCAGCCTAAGACACTGGCGAACCCATATTGTTAATCCTCCCATGGGTCTGCCCCTAGGGCCCTTAGATGCCGGCACAGAGTAGTTCAAATATCCCTGGACAAAACAAGGTTCGCATGACCAAGTCTCCTGAAAAATACAAAGGTCATGATTGTTGACAAAACCAATCCAATCTGCTGATTCCAGTTTGGAATTCAGACCAGCAATGTTCCACGACAATAAACTCCCCCTGATTCCCTGTGCATTATTGGGGCGGGTAGCGGTTAATCGAGGATCATAGGTTTGTTTAGGACAAGTATCTATAATTACTTCCTTTTCGTGATTTACTGTCATATTGCTAAGAGGAAAAGGATCAAACAGTGACTCAGCAGAGCTCGCTGACATGATCTGATTATTATCAAGTCAATCTACCTCTTCAAGATTGGCTAACACCTCAAAACGATTTCTCATCGGGATTGGAACATTTGGTTGAACACTTGTTGAGGTCCCAGGGTTGGAGGTAAAAACTAACCTGGGTCTAGGAAAAAAATAAGTTAGTTCCAAGGTACTGATGGCGGACCTCCTAGGATCAGTATGCCAGATTAAGATGTGATTGACAGCCCTGGGGTCCCTAAAATTAACCAAAATAATATCTCCAATTATGTTTTTCGGTGTATTGCCCAACCATGGTAAACGCCTGACATGTAAAATTTCTCCATTGATGTACGAGGGAAGGGGACGATTTTGTCCTAACCAGTGAATAACCTTATTTTTTAGTTGGGAATATCCCTCTATAACCTCGCCTTTCAAAATAGGGACACCAGCAAGCACCACTACAAGAGGGACAGCTTCTGGTGGAATATTGACAGAAAGAGATTCGTGCAGCTTAGCCATTGGAGCCGAACATCGACTCTTTCTGTCAGAATTGACAACCCCAGGTAGTGGAGTAATCCCTCCCCGACATAAGATGTCATTTTTTAGCTGTGTTGGCATAGAAATAGAGGTTCTTCCTGCACAATTATTCGTTGGGTTAATCGCACTACTCTCACCCTGTCTTACTGTCTGATGTAAAGGTAGAGTAGGAAATGATACCGTAGGAACAGACACAGTAGAAAACTGCACTGTTGACTTTGCAGGACTCGGGGATATGGCTCTTCTGCTATCCATTAAAGATTCTACTTTCGCCAGCCTTTGTTCAATGATTTTTAGGCTGTCGACAATGGGTAGTAAATGGGTTTTAAACAGTTTGTCTATATTGCCCATTAATTCCGCTATTGTAATGTCATTTATAGAGAGGGGGGGGGGGGCATGTCATCGGAATCATGAATGGGACCAGTACCAGTATGAGCCTGATTGGGTTTGTTACAGGATTTATAATTCCCTTTATTTTTACGAACTTCTAGATCCAACTTTCTCCTTTTCTTAGGTAACGGGCCTGCTAATTTAGGTGTTCCTGGGGAAATAGTAATTTGAGACGGGGGTGCCACTGTTAGTAAGTCATTCAATACAACTGGTTGACAGGTTACCTCAATAGGACAGGGTATGATAGTAGAGGATAGGTCTTTACATGGTTCATACATGGTTGAATTACCAGGGGGTGGTGACATAACAATAGTATCCGAACAGGATATAGTGTCATGATGAGAAAGGGCACTTTTATCGGATAGAATAACTTCATGGAGCACGTTTGGCGTTTGAGACATGTTTTTTATATGCTCTATAGAGCTACGACGTCTCGCCCTTAGTTCGGCTAAAGTAGTTTCTTTATCAGCCCCAGAATTAACTTTCCAAACATAACCATCAAGAGTACCCTTATTAGAATTACTAGTCATGATAATATAGCTAATAATACACAACCCCCCTGAGGTGCAAATCTAACAATGCTCAGCCACAACAGTAAAATGACAAAGCAAGAAAACACGAAGCCTACTTGGACCAGTGCAGCCACAGATAGTAGCTACCGCACAGTCACGACAATACCGCCAAGAGTCCAGAGTCAAGAGGGTAGGCCCAGCCCGGCCTCCTTCGGCTCCTGAGGGCTACAGAGGGCCCGCCCTTTGCCCGGGCTTCGCCCGGCGCCGTCCGCGCGCGGTCCCGCGACGCGGGAGATGACGCCGATTTTAAGCGCCTCCGGGCGCTGGGCTGATGACGCTGTGTCTGTCCTGGGGAATCTGGGAGCTGTAGTCCGGTTCTCCTCGACACCACACTGCGGCCGCGAGATCCGTTGCGCGGCGGCGGGAGTGAGGAGACACAAGAGCTGACCAGGGATTAGCGCGGGGCAGAGACCAAAGGTAAGTTCATGGGCAGCTGGGGAAAAGAATCCATATCGTACACGACCAATAGTGCCCTGCCGTCCGTTGTGGCCAAACTTTTGTAGTAGTAATTTATTGACAACCAAGCGGTTGACATTGGAAGCAGGTTGCAGTTCATTAACATGCTTCTTATAGGAAAAAGTTTGCGCGTGGGAATAAGCGAAAGTAGAATTTGGAAAAGACATCGATTGCATATCACTGTTTCAAGATTGAGTGCTTATGTGCTACTGATAAGTTTGGCGTTGGTGCTGTGAAAACATATAGGTGAGTGTTCCTTTGAATCCCTAAGTTGCTTGCGATCAGACGCGCAAACTTTTTCCTATAAGAAGCATGTTAATGAACTGCAACCTGCTTCCAATGTCAACCGCTTGGTTGTCAATAAATTACTACTACAAAAAAATTGCCGTACAATGGATAGTCCTTCTTCTATGTTTCTGCATTACAACATTCACATCAGATTACGTTCTATCATGTGACCAACGCCGACTCCACTCAATTCGAATACCGCGAAAGAAGAAACGAGGACACAGGTCGGTCCCGACACGTAATGCTGAATTACCTGGCTAAGAGGTTTACTAGCCGACTAATGGCATTTTTCATTCTACACCGCCCCCAAGAGCACATAAAGACCGGACCAGCCAGGGCATAAAAGAGGACATCATCAACTCATGTACGCCGTCCAATACCATTGAATTTACAATTGCTATTATTCGCTTCTGCACAGGAATTAAAGCGCTCCGTACATCCTTTTGCAGACTCCTCCCGACTAATTCACAAACTCCTCGCCAAGACTCGCCGTTAGCGACAACGCTTGCTCTAATTTCCGATTCTATAACGGAATCCTTAACAAGTAAGCCAATTCAACAGCATGTCTGAGCATGAATGTGACGTGACACATTGTTTCAACACGTAGCTACAAGTTTTCCCTTCATTTCTTCACTTTAGGTGATATTCTTCGTTACAGATCGGCTGATTGTAACAAGTCCACATTTGAGGTAAACTTAAGCTAAATGAGGCTTCTGAATGTACATAAGAGTGAGGGACTCACTATGTCACTTAAAAATGGCTCTGTTTTTAACTTTTCAGGTCCTGATGAGAGCCCCAGAAAAAATGGGCCTCGAAACGCGTAGACCTTGTGAAGAGACCACAAGAAATTTTGAATAAGTCAACTATGCAATAACTTTTGAGACTAATTTGTGAAACAAATCTTTCTGTGGTCTAAATAGACAAAGTCGATTGTTTGCTCATTAACTATTTGCGGGACATTTTAGAATGAGTCAGGAATGTATGTGTATGAGGAATGAATGAGATGGTTTTTTTTTAACAACACTCTTTATTAATCAAGTAGGCAAGGGCTGCAGGCCCCCGACAAACCAGGGGAAACTGCCACATAGTAAATAGCAACAACACTTGATATTTTGTCGTATAGAGGAACAATGAAGAGCTATTCACACAGCATTGATCAAGAAACCCCCCCCTCCCTTCCCAACGCCCAACCCCCTCCCCCCGACCGCACCACCGCCAGACACCACCAGAACCATCACCACACAGTTAGTATGCCGTACCATGCATGGCATTCAAGGAGGCCCCAAATCTCCATCCTCAGGGACCGGTGCGAGGAAAATGCCCCTATAATCGGCCCACCGCTTCCAAATCTTGAAGTGTTTCCGAGGGCACCCACGCGCCCTAAAGATCGGTAGCTCTAGGCCCATATTGAAATCCAGACCCCGTTTCCAAACATTGAGAGAGGGAGCCACCGGGGCCTTCCACGCACGGGCTAGATCCCGCTTGGCTGTCGTAAGGCCCAGAAGCAGCAAGTATGAATGAGATGTTTGATAAGTATGCTGGATATGTTTCAACGGGTGGTGTGGGGAAATTTTTCAAAAATTGGTCATTAACAGACAGTTGTAAATAGCAAATTGTCCTTATAAATGGAAGTATAAACAAATAAGAAAATAAAACAAATTGTATGTTTAAATCAAAGAAAACGAAGGTTTTTTACACTTTTTGTTTTATCTCAAAGTGTCCTCACAAAAAAGTTGTGATAGAACAGGATTTGCAGTATTAGCAGTTTGTTGTTATATTCGATTAGCGGCCCAGCTTTACTGCTTTTGGCCTACCTCCAGTGTTGTTTTTGACGTACTAATATAATAGGCATAATAGAAAGGGTGCAAGCACCAGAGAGAGAGAAGGAACTTCGGGTTGCAAAGAAAAGAGAAGTTCCGAACCTTTTCTTAGATATACAGTTTGTGAACAAATTCATTACAAAACTTTTCAGGATGGTAGCTGTCCTTCAAATATTATAAATTTAAGTGGTACGGGGTTCGCCAGTACTGCTAGACTTGGAAGACTGGAACTTCCATATACCTGTGAGGCCATGGCAGAGCAAATGTCTGTGATTTGTAGTCTGAGAAGAGGATTTCATCCTCGCTGCTCCTTTTTTTCCCAGGTTCTCTCCCCTCGTTCTGGGTTCCAGCCTCTCTAAGGTCTATTAAGGAGTAGTCGGAGTAATGCTGCGGTGCAGTTTCCATCACTTCCAATGCACATGTGCAGAGTCTCAAGTCCTTACAGTCTTACCTCTTCTTGGGTAAATCATTTCAGGTTTGTTGCAGCCCCACCTGTCGCTTCGGTGGTGCGCCAGCAGTCTACACTGGAGGTTCCTCAGTGCAGTGACGCGCCTGTTCAGGCTTCATTTTTTGGTTGCCTGAAGATTAGCAGTCCCGAGATTGCGTGATACCACCCAGATTATCTGCAAGTGCGGTCCCACAATGATACTAACAATTGGCAGCTTGAACTCACATCAAGTCAATTGGCAGCAGTGATGGCCCCCAGGGAGCTCCTTCAGCAAATATAGACCCACCCCCAAAGGGGTTGATTGCAATTCAGCAAATGCAGCCCGACCAGACCGTCAGCAGTCACGTCAAAGATTCGCAGTTCCTACTTGAAACAGGAGTCTAGGTGGGTGTCTGGACTTTCGGATAGCTTTTGATAAGCCTGCTTCCTCTGGGCTCCCCACATCCACGGAGGATGCTCTGGGCTGTGCACCTTCCTGACCATCTCTCCTTCTGAATGATAGGCAAGCTTGTTCCTTCCCTCAGTAGGCAGGCTTCTAATCGTTTCAGAACAGGTGCATGCTTCTCCAACAAGACATCCAGATGTCAGGTGATGTCCCCTCACCTCTGGCGGACTTGCTCCTAGGCAAACACCAGCTCCTGTTGCACAGCACCCCTCTTGAGTACTCTGAGGAGCACTCCTTTCCTTGGTCATAGAGGATATGGGATTTAAATAAAGTGGGGTCGTTTTGGTTCCTACTTTTATACACCACTGGCAGACAGGAGATATAGATCCACTGTCGTAAAATGTAGAACCGGTTGTGGATGGTTCTTCGTTCAAGTGTCCTTCCAGGCTTTTCTCTGGACACAGGCTTAGAGTAGAGTGATGCTTCTCTCAGCAGTGCGGTCTCCATCCTGGAGCACCCCAGAAACACACCATGATGTGAGACTTCTCGAGCTGGTTGTAATCAGAACAACTGAAGGGCTAATCAGGGAAATCCAAAGGGCTGGTACCATCTAAAGGCTGTTTCACCTTTCTCAACAGCGCCTGCAGTACAACTCCTCACTAATCAGCAGCACACTGGTAACCAAAAGGCCTTGTAGAACATCTAAAGGAACTCTATTTCCATTACAATCACTTCAATATTAAAGTCTCCTTCCTCCTCTACAAGAATGTAAGCAATACACTTGATCTGTATGGGGGCACAGTCCTGGCCCCTCCACCTTGTTCATGACCAGGGCAGGAGTATCCATAATGGATTCCACAGACCTCCATCACTTTGGCCCACTCACTCACCATAAATGTACCACAGAGGTTACACATGCTTATTCACGCTCTTACAAGATGCTTAACTTGTACTCTGGATGATAGAGAAGTGGACTGGCTAGGCGCTCACAAGCAGAAATGTACACAGTTTGGCGAGTAAGCCTCCACTCCTGTGATCCAGTTAAAAAGGGTGTCACACTGTTGATCCTTAAAACCCAGTATGCTGCATGCCACCACCACTCTATACACTAATTCTGCTGACCTGTAGAGTAGACTTACTCATAGTCTGAGACAACTCTAGGCCTCTTCGCACATTATAGACTAGCATAATGCCATGACCAAAAATAAAACGTCATGGTGCCCGATACACAGTTATGCACTCGAGCGAGGAAACGCACCTGTTTACAATGCAAGTGATACTACAGTCCCAGCACAAACTATTTGTTATTTGATTGATCAAGACAGTCATCACCGACTCCTTCAAATCAAAGTTGATCAGAGCAGGGCTAAATGCGCCTCAATGTAAGACATGTCCACCCATGGAAAATGGGACCAGCATTTTAGAGATAATAACTATAGTCCTACTTGCAGCATGTTACCCAGAATTGACATTCTGTGTCTATTGGTATTTACAGTTTAGCATATTTTTATGATAAACTAACTTGAGACTGAGAATGAAGTCCCTACAGTGGTTTGTATACTAGTGTGGAAGGAACTGATGTGACCAGTTATACAACTAACTCAGATGATGGTGATGTGCAAACTGAATGCAACCTTACAATAGTGGGCTAAGATAAGAATATACCATGTAGGTCAGCTCTTAGGTGTTTTGGCTACAAAAAAACTATTGTTGCAGTCGCATCATTAAAATCAGCTGGAAACACCGTATACAAGACCTTTCCATTGACAAAATGACGACATCTTTTTTTTTCCATTTAGAAAATACTAGCACTGAGAGCTATCCGTCTGGCACTAAAACTTTCTTCCTCAAAATACAAGAAAACATGTATGGTAGATGTTTTTCACCGTCATGGACTTTAAGGCGTTAAAGTGCTGTTCTACCAGTTCAGTGAATAATAAAGTTTACAATGAAGGAGAACCTTCTGAATCTTCGAGAGAAGAGTTCTCAGGCGGGAGCTATGAACCTTCACCATTCAGATAAAGAGGTTGTGAAGAATAATCTTAAGGCGTATGTACTTCCAGGTTTATCTTCACACAAGGAGCCTTCTCCGTGATGCATGTGACAGTATAGGACATTTACAATCTGTTTAGTTACAAAAAAATGTAATCCATTAAGTACAGAAGTTAAAGGTGTATCACATTTCTTTATACGCTTGGCTAAAGAAGGACTCATCATGGATATAACAAAAAGGGTACCTATTTCAGTTATTTCAGCCTTTTTACTTGGTCCAGATCCAAATGTCATTCTTAAAGTTGCCACTCGTCTGTCAGTTCTTGAAGAGTTGTTCAATAAATTCCTTCCAATGCCGTTCATTATGTTGAATTGCGTTTTGAACAGTGTGACTGTTTTGAAGGGAATTCCTTGAATTTTTGTTCAATAAGGCATCTAAAATGTAAAACACTTTTTCTCATTATATTGTGAGGAATGTGAGTGGAATGCAAGCTTCATCAGAACTGCTAACTTACTCTGTTTTCTTTTGTAAACAAACTAGTTCTGAGAGCACAAGCGTCTTTGTGGTGGTGCTAAATGTAGAATCCCCCCCAGATCTGAAAAGAGCAGGGGAGGTTCACATGTAACACTTCAGTAACTGCCCTATGAGGGACATGTGAGTGTGTGTTTATCAATTTTGTGTATTTGTGCATGACGGAGTGTGCCAGTGTGGAGGTCCTGTCTGGGAGACAATGTTTCAACATAGGGGGAAATCTGTTTCCATTAGTACCATTTGGTGGCCCCCATAACACATGGTGGCTAATGATTCAAACTCATTTTACTACTGTGAACTCTCTAATCCATTTCTAGAGTCTCTTCCCTTCTCTCCTTTACCCATCCCAAACCTCTTCTTACTACTATGATCTACCAATAAACACTATGAAGACTCTTCCCTCTTTTAAGTCCAACTAACAGACTCAAACGTCCATCACTCAACTCATATTTCCCTATACTAATTCACCACTCATCGTTTTTGGATTCCAGAGTAGCTTGCTACTTGCCCAAAAGCGATTTGATGCCTCTTCAGGGGTAGTACACACTATATATATATATATATATATCTCCTAGTTTCCATAGGAAATCTCAAAATTCTATAATTCTATTTTGAATAACTTTGGCGCCGGTTGACGAATCTTTGCGAAATTTTCAAAACTGATGGGGCGCTCCGTTCAGCTCCTACCCTGAAAGTCTCGGTGTGATTCGTCAAGCGGGGGCCGAGAAAAAGGGGGGGTCCCAAACCCATGCATTTTTCCATAGGACCTTTAGTCGCAGCTACAGCCCGAACGGCTGAACAGAATTACGTGGAATTTGGCAGAGAGGTAGCCATAAGGTCAAGGAAGTGCCTTTTGCAGGTCTGGTGTAAATCTGTTCAGTATTTCCTGAGAAAATAGCATTTAAAAGCATATATATATGTGGGCGGAGCCTAATCACACATTTCATCCTGAGATCTGATTGGCTGTCAGCACTTCATCCAAGAAGTGTTGGCAGCCATCTTGGGACCAATATACATGATAGCACCTCATTAAAAAGCATTGCAGTTAATAGAAGGTTTTAAGACTTTAGTTACATTATAAATCATTTGTTGATGGTACCATACTCATTTTAGGAATTGTGGTATGTTCTAAGGTGATTTCACCATGTGAAAAAGCCTTCTGCTGGGATATCATGATTGAGAGAAAAATATTTTCTCATGCTTTTACCACAGAGGTTTGGAAGGTGATCTATAAGCTAAACTGAGAGCTTATTTTCTGTAAATTCACATTATCTTTCTCAGTCATGTGAGAATGAAGTCTGACATTCTCAGTAAAACATGTACATCCAACAAGGGCAGAGACTGTCAGTTGATTCCTTTGTGTTCTACTGCAGCTTCCCAGAGTGTTCCAAAGAACTACTAGAGCGCTAACAGTCCTACTTAAGATAAACGTATGGCACACCTGAAGCCATCTTGCTTGGATTAAAGTGGTAACTCTTAAAACATTTAATTTTAAAAAGGAACAAAATGAGGGGGTTCATTTTTCCATAAAAAGTATGATTAGTGCTGCAGAAAGAAAAATTAGGGCACATTTTGAGTGACTTCTCAAATCCTCTTCTATTTCATTAACAAATTCTGACATGCAGACTGAAACATGCACTTTCAATACCAGCAGCAGTTTTCCCTGGTGAGCAGTAGCTTGACTACAGTGATCTAATGAGCAAAAAGAGTGCTAACATTCTGAATTTATGGCAAATGTGTGACACATCTGAATGCCTTCTTGATGGAATCAAAGTAAAAAACTGAAAGTATTTCCTACTGAGGAGACTGCAGTAAATGAGGAAATTAGGAAACTTCATAACAAATGAGTCTCCCAAGATGGCCACCAGAGACAAAAGAGCCCAAATGTAGCCCAAATATCACCCAGATGTAGCCCAAGTATAGCCCAATGACAGAATGTCCCAGAATGTTCTTAAAAACAACTAGAGCGCTTACTGTCTTCATTATGACAAAAGTATGGCACACCTGAAGCCATCTTGATTGGAATAAACTGGTAACACTTAAAACATTTAATTTAAAAAGGAACACAATGAGGGGGTTCATTTTGCCATAGAAATTATGATTAATGCTGAAGAAAGAAAATGAGGGCACATTTTGAGTGACTTCTCAAATCCTCTTCTATTTCATTAAAAAATTCTGACATGCAGACTGAAACATGCACTTTTAATACCAGGAGCAGACTTCCATGGTGAACAGTAGTTTTACTACAGTGATCTAATGAGCAACTAGAGTGCTAACATTCAAAATTGATGGCAAATGTGTGACATATCTGAATACCTTCATGATGGAATCAAAGTAAAAAACTGAAAGCATTTCCTACTGAGGAGACTGCAGTACATGAGGAAATTAGGAAACTTCATAACAAATAAATCTCCCAAGATGGCCACCGGAGACAAAAGAGCTCAAATGTAGCCCAAAATCACCCAGATGTAGCCCAAATATAGCCCAATGACAGAAGTGTGCAAAACACTTATTATTTTGTGTTTTTGCAGTGTTATATAGTGCAGACTTGTCAGGTATTGGAGTGCTTTACATGAGCATTGGTTACATCACACAAGAACAAATTCATTTTGGTTGTAGACATGTGGAGACTAAGTGATTTGACCAGAATCACAGAATGTCGAGCTGAAGCAGAAACTCCAACCTGGTTCCCCAGTTGCAAAGTCTGCAGTTCTGGAAGTAACACCACATCCTCTCCCCTTAGTGCAACATTTAATCAAGTGGTCAACTGGATAAAAAAACATAAAGATAACAAATAATTTAAAAGTGCTTTGTCGCTATTTGAAAACTCAGAAAATATGTCCTTATTTTAGTCTTTTAGAGCACTAACCATAATTTTGATGCCAATAAGACCCTCTCATATATGTAATTTCTAAAGGAAATGCTCTAGGTATTACAGTTTTGATTACATCAAAATGATGTCAGGCGTTCCACACTTTTGTAATAAATATAGAATGTTAGCAATCTAGTTGTTCATTAGGATACTGTTGAGAGGCAGAGGCCAGGGGCACGGACTCTTAAAATTGAAGGCAGGTAGGAGGGTGCAAAGGCAACAATTTAACCACACTGAGCAGGCAGGAAGGGCCGTGGCAGCACAACAGACTATGGAGGGAAGGGGCAACAAACCAACAATACAGGACTTGCAAGAGAGGCTGTGGCAATGTAATAGACCATTGTGGGCAGAAGGAAGAGGCAGTGGTAGTACAACCATACATGCCAACAGACCCGATTCAGCCAGGAAACGTCCAATGTTTTTAAGTTCAAATGGGCTTTATTTGATCTGTCTCCTGTCTACAATCTCCTCTTTTTCAATGTAACTCAAAGGGGAAAATCAATACCCCAGTTTTTTTTCAAAATCTCCCTCTTACCAAGTTCAAAATGTTCGCAAGTATGGTACATTGGATCATGGAAGGAAATGGGGTAGGGACATGGAGTTGGATAACAGAGGACAGGAGGGACATGGAGAGGTGCACCAAACTGACCCTGCAGGGCAGGCATCAGGGTTTGCAGCAGCACAATACACCACACAGGGCATGCAGGACGGGAGTGCAGCACAACAATCCATAGAAAGCAAGAGGGAGGGGACAGGACCATGCACATGGACAACAGAGAACAGAGGGGCAAGAGGCAATGGTAGCTAGCTGACCATAATGGACAGACAGGAGAGAAAGCTGCAGCATAACAGACCATAAAGGGCAGGAGGGACGGATCGGGGGCATTACAATGGAACAGACAAGCCAGGAGGGAGGGAGTAGGGGTCTGCACATGTAAACAGAGGGCTGGGGGCAAGGGGGCAGGGCAGGAGCAGCAAGATAGCCATGGAGGTCAGGCAGGATGGGCACTAGAAGCAAGACACACCAGGAAGAGCAACAGTGAGACTGTGATGGCATACACACAGACCATGGAGGGAAGGTGGGAGGGGGTCAGGGGCAGCTAACTGACCACACAGGGAAGGTGGGAGGGGCCATGGCAGCACAGAAGACCATGCATGGCAAGTGGGAGGGTTAGTGGCAGCACAATGGCTATGATGGGCAAGAAGGAGGGTGCAGGGGCATGCACAAAGGACGATGGAGGATAGAAGGGAGGGTCAGGACCTGTGCACAGACAAGAAAGTTCAGGGGAAGGGGCCTCACAACAGACCACACGGGGCAGGCAGGAGGAGCAGTTGCAGCACAACAGACAAGGGAGGGCAGAAGGGTGTGGCAGTACAATGGACCATGTAGGACAGGAGGAAGAGGATAGGGGCATGGCATGTGGACAGGCAGGGTGGAGGTGGCAGGGACAGGTTACAGTCATCTGACAATGCTAGGCAGGTGGGAGGGGAGTGGCAGCTCAACAGAACACTCAGAGTAGATAGGAGTGGCAGGTCCATGGGACATGGTGGGCAAAAAGGATGGAGCAGGGGCATGCACAAAGACATCGGAGGGCAGGGGGAAGGAGAATAGGGGCAGCAAGCTAAGCACAGAGTTTAAGCAGGAGGTCAATGATGGGGCATAGAATTGGGCAATGGAGGGCAAGAGGAGTGGACTGGTACATCATACTAAATTGAGGGCAGTGGCAGCACATCAGACCATGCATGGCAGGAGGGAGGAGGCTAGTCCATGGATTCACACAACAGAGGATAGGGAGGAGGGGGATGGGGCAGCAAGCTGACTCTTCAGAGAAGGCGGGTATTAGGAACTTTATTGTTTTTAAAACATTGTGTCTGTGCGAACTACTTTAAATATGAACAAGTATGCAGCATAATCTCACTTTTATTCAGGAAGAAGAGGACGTTTGTGACTGTGACTCCGGGCTCACTTGGCAGAAACACCCCCTGACCCTCCATCCCCTATCGCAAAATGTAATGCCCGTGAAAAGGGTAGGTGAACACAGTGTTATATAGAACATACTCCTGAGAGCACGATTGAAAATGAAAACTGATATAGTGTATGGTATAAACTATGCACCAAAAAGTGTGATATAAGATGAACCGGGCGTGAAATATAATATGCAATACATTGTGTGCAATGACAGATTCATTGGAGAGCGCGAGATAGCACAGGCACTAGCGCGTGCTATGCGATATGCGCCTTGGAGTGTAATATGCACAGGGCAGTGTTGTGTAACCTAACTAGTCTCTAAAGTTGTAATATAAAATATGTGCTGGGGAGTGTAACGTTGCATATGCACGGTGACAAAGATATGGATCCCAGATTGTAATATGTATGGCATAGCACTGTGCGTTATAACATAGGCATCAAGGAAGGCACGTTAGATGGGGCAATATAACCTGTGCGAAGACAAGTGTGGCATGACATATTCACGGGGTGGTGTTACAGTGCACATGGGCTAGAGAGTGTCATAGCATATGCACTAGCTAGTGGAATACAACACAGAGGTGTGTGGCACTCGGCAGGCAATGGTGGGTGTAACACAGCATTGGGCTCTGTCAGGAGCGCGCTGTGACTCTCAAGTGATGTTCGTCCCCTTTCCAGAGAGTAACATAAAAAGTATTACACATCCGGCAGTGGATGTGTGTTTTATTAACCGTGAGGGGGGTTTCTTGCATAGTTTTGGTCGAATTTTTGTCGAATCCCCTTTGAATGGCTTGGTGTGCATGTGTATTAAATGTGCCCGTCAATAGCTACCCATGTTTGTATAAATAAACGACAAGGGTCTCTACCGGGATTAGGCACGGTAGGGCATCAGACATGTCAGAGCTTCACTAGTGGTGTAAATACATTCCACGTGGATTCATTGTATGCATAGTCGCCTTTTAATGAATATCACGCAAATCGTCATGGTGATAGGTACGTACGGTTTGTCCAGCATGTCCTAGGTGTGTCTATAAATATATATTTTTTAAAAATAATAAAAAACAGTGGCCGGGCCTGGGGATTGGGGTCAAAAAAATATAATTAGGAGACAGGCCCTGGGGGATGGGGTCATCAGGGCCAATAAATTAGAATAAGAAGGGGAACCACACAGCCCGCCTTCTTAAAAAATTAAAATAAATAAAAGACTGGCATCGTGCCGGAGGCCACGCCCCCTCCTTGCAGCACTCTGCAAACGCGCCCCCAACAGGCATCTCCAGTATGCACCAGGGAGCTGCGCTGCAGACAGGTGTTCTGAGGCCAAGCCCCTTTTTACACCTCTCTGCAACGCAGCTCTGTGGTGCTTACTGGAGGTACCTAGTGGTCTAGTTTGACCCTAGGGACCCTTAGGATTCAAGGGGACTTAATATCTTAACTTAGAACAGCCACAGGGCGCGTTTACACAGTGGTGAAGGGAGGGGACGGGGCCTGAGTTAACGTGTGCAAAAACGCCCTGTGGCCTGTTTTAAGAGGTAGTTTTAATCCCCATGCCCTATTATATACTAGGGGCTTACAGAGGAGGTCATGCTAATCACAGGGGGACCCCAACGCATAATGTTCCCTAGTGTATGTAGGTGTTTTCACTGTATTCTAAGTGTCTTTTAACATAGCACTGGCTCTAGGACTGGTTAGTCAGACTCAGTTACCACCAGTATCCGTCTGAAAAGGTTGAGGGTACAGGATGCTTTTGTAACAAGGCTTCTTTCTGCTCTTCTTTTTGTTCTTTCTGCACGTTATCCTTCTTCCTGCACTTTTCTTCATCTTTGAGGACTTCTGTTGCTTCTTTCTGCACTTCTTTTGTTTCTTTCTGTGCATTTTTTCTTCTTTCTTCACATGTCCTATCTCTGTAGGCATAGTTAGAAATTAGCATTTAAAAAACCTTTGAAATTCACAGAAAAAAACATAGGTTTCAGGCACGTTATAATTAGGAATTAGCATTTAAAAAAACCTCAGAAATTCACTGAAAAAACCATAGGTTTCAGGGGTGTTATAGTTAGCTGGACTTTTCACTTGTACAAAACCATTGAAATTCCCCCGTTATAGTTAGTTCAGCTAACTATAACTCGCGCGCCCGCAATGCACTGCTGATGACGTCACATATTACATCACTCATGACATGGTCAGTGACATCACTCATGACATCACTGATGACATCTCAAATGACATCACTGATGACATCATCCTTGTGATAGAGTGGCAGACCTGCTCTCACCCTAATATAACCTTTGATACACACATTCAAAAATAGAGACTAAAATTTTCAAAACAATGGACATACCAATACCAGTTACAACAACCTCTTCAGTAATTCTAAGATCCACATACACATCCACTCATTCACCAACAGTCCTATACAGTCACTCATACATGTACTCACTCATCATATGTACTCATACACCTATACATCCTGTTACACAATGACACTCATCCATAGAGTTACTCACACACATAGTCACTCATGCTAATAAAGAATCAAACATCCATTTACTTGCATATACAGTTATACACACACCACCACACTTACTTCTACGGAAACTTACACATACTTAGTCTTTTAAACAATCATTTATAGAAACACATACTTATTCATACAGGAACTCTTTCAATCTCTCACTCTCACATATACTCACTTATATACACCAATAGTCACATATACTAGTTTAAAACATATGTAGTTACTCATAAAGACACTATTGAGACAGTCATTCACTCACTAACACACCCATACACACACTCATCCACCCATACAGTCCTGCACACATGCTGTGTTCAACACATACAAACAGTGAGTCACTCATTCATGCACCTATGCACTACGTAATACCCCCCACTGAACCATGCAGACACTCAGACTGATACTCAAAAAACCAACTAATAACCTATATAGACACCCATGTAGCTACTCACCAACCCATGCAGCCACTTATACACAAAGTGAAAGACTGATACAGATATTTACATATTTAAACATTACTCACTAAGCCATGTATTCACTATGATACACTTAATCAGTCAGTTACACAGTCAATTTTTCAAAAACAAATCATCCATTTAGACACTTATATACCCATTTATTCTTCCATCGACCTTGAGATATACATATATAAAACATATTTAATTTTCAGAAAAACGCACATTCACTGGATGATGTCATCAGTGATGTCATTTGAGATGTCATCAGTGATGTCATCAGTGATGTCACTGACCATGTCATGAGTGATGTAATATGTGACGTCATCAGCAGTGCATTGCGGGCGCGCGAGTTATAGTTAGCTGAACTAACTATAACGGGGGAATTTCAATGGTTTTGTACAAGTGAAAAGTCCAGCTAACTATAACACCCCTGAAACCTATGGTTTTTTCAGTGAATATATATATATATATATAGTTGCAATTTGAGGCACATTAGTGGCATATCTAGGCATAATTGTGGCTATCTAATGCATGATAGTGGTCTTGGCATAAAGGTGATCTTTATTGGCATATGTTTGCCATCTTTTGCCCAACTGTACAAAACCACGCTGTAATGGTGACTATCCTTGCCATTTTTTACATTTACTTGGCTTAATTGTGACAACACACCTGCTATATTGGTATCCTCCCTTGTCAGAATGGTAGTCACGACTAACAAAATAATGGCACTCTAAAATATATTGTGGGCATCCTTTACCTCATGGTATTAATGCCTAATTGTGACCCTGGTACAATGATGACCATTCTTGGCAAATTATGGGCATCATTGGCCTAACTGTGGCTACCCCTGCCATATTAGGAGTGACTGGCACTGGCTTAAAGGTGGGCTTCCTTCAAACATAGTGGGTATTGTTTGCTTGATTGTGCCAACAATGGTGCAATTGTTGCCTCCACTGCCATAACAATGTCCGTCTTTGGGATACAGAGGTCCTGGTGTCAAGTCCAAGCAAAATCGTGGCCCTGAAAAGGTTGTAGCCACCCTTGTTTTACCGTGGGCATGGTAGGCATTATGGTGGATATCCCAAGCATGCAATTAAAGTACATTGGTATATGAGGCACAGCCTCTCCATGCAGGGAATTTGCACATGAGGAGACCATAAAAATAAAAAGCTATTTCAGGACCAATGAAGAGGTTGCAGGGAAAAACCCCAAAATGGATGCCTTTAAATACCAGTTGACTTCTTGAGTAAATTACAAACTATTACTTGTGTGAAATAAAGATGCTTAATGTAATTTTTAAAAAAAACATTTCTTTGAGTGTTGTCACCGGAGACAAAATAATTGAATTTCCAAACCCATTTAAACCAGAGTTGAGTGATATTTTATGCTACTTTGGGGACACCTATTACTGATGTTATTTCTTTGGTGTCAGAGAGCCCTGCTGCTATTGCTGTTATGCTGTGGTTCATGTGGAGGCATTGCATATTGATAAAGATTGTTCTACCATTAATTCTGGTAACTGTAAGATGCTCTGGGGTTTCTCTTGTTAACACTGATTTGATGGCAACCAATGTCCCCATATCTAATGTGTCCAGCACTGCAGCACCAATGATATTTGCTAATTGCTCGGTATTCTTTTCATTGAATAAAAGTAGTTATTCTGGCAAAGGTTGGAGACCTCCGCGAGACAGGGGTCATGTAAAGAATGGCAGGTGGGCCACCGGGTCAGAGGAAACTATGGTCTCTGGTCCCCTGACTTCCACCATATTTATTTAAATACTTCTATAAAGCACTGGCATTTTACCACTGGCCGCTTCTTAGCACTATGAAAGTGAGAATGGAGAGGAAAGGGAAGAGGAAGGTCAGAGGGAGGGGTCTAGGCTGGATGGAAGGGCAAGTACTATACCTATTAATATAATTCATCTTTAACAGGTGACTTTGTTGCTGGGAAGTGAATAGAAGGTTTCGGTGCATAATGGCGCTAGCATCAATCCACTTTTAAGAAAGCAAGTATACGTTATTCATTGCATAAACCTTTTGAATTAGTATGAATTTATGTGATTAGGTCACATGAATTAAAAAGGTTTGTACAGTTTTATCTCTTGAGTGCTTCTGTTTACATAAAGGTTTTTAAGTCTTTCTTGATTCCAAATATGGGTCGGTGAATATTCCAGAGCTTTTAATGACTTCCCTCCAAATTTTTGATTTTTTTTTTTTTGGTATGAATTGAATGAGTTGGGTTCGAAGCAGAAAAGCAGCCAAGACACAGGTTTGCTGTGGCAGGGCCTGCTCAGCTGTGCAAACCTGCTGCTTACCCTACTAACTAGGGCTGGGGGCAAGTTTGACAGAGTGGGTGAACCAGATTTACGGCAACTCTCCACCAACCCCTAACTGACACCCCGTAGCATCTGTGAAAGCATTACATTGTGTAAGTAGTTTATTCCATTATTCTCTTACTTGCATTATCTTTATCTTTCAAGAACTTGTGTTCTCTTTCACCCAATACTTCCTGGTTTTGTGACTCGGCACTTTTATTGGTTTGTGTCCTCGAGGCAGTGTGCACCCCATTGTTATGTCCGGTACCGGACGGATAGGGACAGCGGTATGCAGGCGGGTAGCAGACGCTCCGGGATCCGGAGCGATAGAAATAACACACACCTACGCTTGCGAATGCACTTCGGTGCACTGACCCGGATCATCCGGTCCAGCCCCCATTTATTTGTTTAGGCCCTTCCGGGTCACAGACGGGACCACCCTCGCGTGAGCGTGGGGGTGTTCCCTTGAACATAACATTCCTCCTTTATCATGGCACAACAAACAAAACACAAAAACACCGCTTGGCAGAACGCTCCAGTTCAAAATGAGAGAGAGATAGAGAGAGATAGAGAGAGAGAGAGAGAGAGAGAGAGAGAGAGAGAGAGAGAGAGAGAGAGAGAGAGAGAGAGAGAGAGAGAGAGAGAGAGAGAGAGAGAGAGAGAGAGAGAGAGAGAGAGAGAGAATAGAGAAACAAAAAGAAATGGGAAAACATTGCATTACTGTTCTCTAGTCCATTACAAAACCTCTCAGTCGAGACGACACCGTTGGATTGGCTCTGAGATGATATCTGTGTCCACCTCGACCTTCACTCGCTTCTCTCCGGCTTTCTGCTCCAGCCGCCCCTGGCGAACGTTCCACAACTGCCCCAGGCAGTGGGGGGGCTGGCCCTGGGGACTCACTCTCCTTGTCAACATCGTCGCCCGTCGGATCGCCACCCTCAGGCACTGGCACCACCTCCCGGGGTGGGGCCGGGCACCGGTATTTTTTGAATTGGGAAATGTTCCTGGTGACTGTCTCATGGCCCCTCTGGGCAGTGACCATCGTGCCCTTAACCGTCTGGACCACCCAGGGCTCCGGTTCGAACGGAAGGGAGAACTTCCCTCGTGGATGTCGATTCCTCACCAGCACCCGTTCACCAGCCACCAACGCACTGCTCCTGGCATGGCGCCTCTGGGACATTCGGTCGTTCTTGGCCCGCCTCTGTCGGAGGCGTTCGGATACTTGACGATACGCAGGCAAGGACGGTGTCACTTGGGGAAAAACATCATTCAGCACCCGTTGATTGCACAGAGAACCAGGGCTGGCCATGGTGGTTGAGTGAGGCGTAAGTCTGTATTCCTTCACGAAGTTGTACAGGGCGCACTCCATGTTCTGCTCTCGAGACATAGCTATCCGGAGCACTTTGTTCAGGGTGCGCATGAAACGCTCGGCCTCACCATTCGCCTGTGGCCACCGTGGTGTGATCTTTACATGACGGACGCCTCTTGATCGGAGGTATTCAGAAAACTCATGGCTGGCGAACGGCGGGCCGTTGTCCGTACGTAGCTCCTTGATTAGCCCATGGCTGGCCATAATTTTCTCGAATCGAGGTATGGTGTTGCTCGCCGTGATGGAGTCCAGTACCTCAACCTCAGGGTATTTTGAGAAATCGTCAATGACGACAAGCATGTGTCGGCCATCGGGTAGGCTCCCAAAGTCAGCACTCACCCGGTGCCACGGGTGAGGAGGGATATCTTCCGTCACGATTGGGGCCGGCGGATCTGCTGGGCCTACCGCTTGGCAGAGTGCGCAAGACCGGACAGTCCTCTCCACCACACTGTCCAGATCAGGGAACCACACCTTGCTCCTCAGACGGGACTTTGTCTTGACTACCCCTTGGTGCGCAATGTGAGCTAAGTCCACCACTCGCTGTTGTAAGGACCTGGGGATGACCAGACGCGTGCCTCTCATCAGACACCCCTCGGGGGACACGGCCAATTCAGACCGGACGTTGTGAAGAGCCCTTAACGCCAGTTGTGCATCATCCGTGCGGTGCGTTAGGTTCTCCAACAGGGAGTGCCACCTTCCTGATCCAATCGCGGAGATCACCAACTCCCAGCAGTCATCCTGTTTGGTCGCCTCCAGGATGTCCTCGAGCCTGATGGGCAGGGGTCGGGAGCGTTCCACCACCAACCTGACATACTCCTCCGTCTCCTGCGCTTCAGATTCTTCTTCTCGGGTAACTGGCCGGGCATGTCTGGACAGGAAGTCTGCGGGATTTTGTGTCCCCGGGCGGTAGACCACTTTGAATTGATATTCCTGCAGCTGCAGGATCCACTTTTCGATTCTCGGGGGTGGTTTAGACGACACGCCCATGAAGAGAGGAATCAGCGGTTTGTGATCAGTATGGACCGTGAACGGCTGCCCATAGAGGTAGAGGTGGAAGTGGCGACACCCCCAATGTATCGCAATCGCCTCCTTTTCGATGTGGGAGTACCTTTGCTCAGTGTCTGTCAGGGCCCGGCTCGCGTAGGCAACCGGGGCCCACTCCCCGTCCAGTTGCTTCTGGGACAATACAGCACCCAAGCCGATGGGACTGGCATCGACCGACAGTTCAGACTCCCGGGTGGGGTCAAAGTACGCTAGGGTGGTTTCGGCGGACAGAGCATGTTTGGTGTCTTGAAACGCCTTCTCTTGACTGGGGCCCCATTCCCAGGTTGCGGCGTTCTTGGTGAGGTCCCGTAGAGGTGCTGTTAGATTCGTGAGATTCCGGATGAAGCGGCCACAGTAGGTGACCATGCCCAGGAAGCTTCTCACTCCGGTGACTGTGGTCGGGGCTGGAGCCGTCTGGATGTCTCGAACCTTGGCCGGGTCGGGCGACACTCCTTGTTGCGAAAAGTGATAGCCAAAGAACGCTATCTCCTTTTTCAGGAATTCGCACTTCTCGCGATGTAACGTGAGACCACTGTCCTGGAGTCTCCGGAACACGCATCGTAGGCAGTTCATGTGTTCCTCCAGAGTCGGTGCATGTACAAGAATGTCATCACTGACGTTTATGACTCCACTGAGGCCAGCCAACACCCCTCTGATGGTGTCCTGAAACACTTCCGCCGCGCTGGACACCCCGAAACTGAGGCGCTTGTAGCGGCGCAGGCCCACATGGGTGGAGAAAGTGGTTATGGCTCTTGACTCGGGGTCCAGCAGGAGTTGATGGTAGCCCGCCCGAAGGTCCATCTTCGAGAACCAGCGCGATCCGCTGACCTCCGCAACGATATCGTCGACAGTGGGCGTCAGATGGCGTTCCCGCTTGATGGCGTGGTTCGGCAGACGCATGTCCACGCATATCCGGACTTCACCTGGTTGCTTTGGTTTCCGGGCAATCACAATGGGGGAGACCCACGGGGTTGGTCCGTCCACTTTCTCGATGATGTCAGCGGCCTCCAATTTCCTTAGTTCCTCTTCCACCTTGGGCCGCAGATGAAACGCCACTCTCCGATGCTTGAGAGCAACCGGTTGCACTGATTGGTCTATGTGCAGCCGCACCAGGTGGTCCTTCAGGCATCCGATGCCGTTGAACAGGTCCCGAAATTCTTCCACCAATGACTCGACATCCTCCAGGTGCACAGCGAACGCAAAAACCACCAGTTGCAGGTGTTCCGCCGTCCGACAGCCCAACAGCATACCCGTACCCTCCTTGGTGACGTACACCTTGGTGCGGACGGAGTTGGTCTCGTGAGCAATGTCGGTGGTGAAAACGCCTACCACGGTGAGTGGTGTGCCGGAGCCATAAGCAAACACCTGTATGGACGTTGGCTTCAGGACGGGCTGAGTTGGGAAGGATTTCAGCATGGACTGGGCCATTATGTTGATGGACGCACCTGTGTCGATCAGCACCGGCGTTAGATGCCCTGCAATCTTGACGTGACACTTCGGTGCCCTCCGTCTCGGGCATCCATCGGGCTGTAGAGCGTGAATTACATGGACCGTGCCTTCGTCCTCATCGTCATCCATGTCGTCTTCCTCAGTTTCGGGCGGAGGGGCATCCACCGCATTGACCTGCCGACTTTGTTGCCGCTGACGTCCCGCCGATCGGCACACTTTGGCTAGATGGTTCAGGCGACGACATGCCGAACACCTTTTCCCTTGCGCCGGGCACACACCTTGGTGTGGGTAGGGGCCTCCGCACATGTAGCAGGTGCGGGATGATGGTGGTGGAGTTCCGTGGTCCGGCTTCTTTTTAGACGCTTTCTTCGGGGTAGTCGCCACCACCGCGTTGACTGGCTCTGTTTTTACCTGACGTTGGAGGGCCGTTTCCATATGTGCGGCTCGCACTTTGGACAACTCCTTAGACCGGCCCATGGTGAGGATATCTGCCATGGAGATCCCGGGCAGTTCGAGGACTCTTTCTCGCAGCTTCACGGACGAACAGCCTTGGATGAATTGCGCCCGCAATTCGTCATCAGTGTCCGGTAGAGTACAGGTGCTTGCCAGTTCTTTCAGACGAGCATAGAAGGTGTCAACAGACTCCTCGGGTTGTTGCCTTGCTTGGCGCAGGAGAAAACGTTCGTAATCTGGATTTGCTAAGGGCTCAAAATGAGCGGTCAGGGCCGCCTTGAGTGTGGCATAGGTGTAGGGAGGACCGGTTTCCACCACGGACTTGGCCAAACGGTGAATTGCAGCACCACCCAGGTGCAGGAGCATGGGCCGATGGCGTTCAGGCTTGAGGCCGACTGCGGCATAATAATTCTCCAGGCGCTCCAGCCACTCTTTCCACTTGGCCGCCTGGGCGGAAGGCGGGCCGTCCACAACGAACGCTTCCACCGGGGGCACCGTCGTCATCTCGGCGCTGACTGGTGGATGCAGATTTTGAGAACGTCAGATGAGGCGCTTCAGGGGTTACACACAGTCACAACGGCCAAAATGCAGTACTTCTGGCGCAGGCCGCGGCAAAATTCGGCCTCCAGGCACCCAGCAGCCAGGCCACAGGGACCAGGCGTCGAGCGTCGATTGAGCGCACACCACGTGGCACCAGGCGGCAGCAGGTAAGACCCCCGGGAAGGAATCAGCAGCCACGGGCCCCCTCCGTCTCACAGCAGCCTCAAAACGCCACACCGATGCCACCACCACAGCCAGCAACCCCCAGCAGGGACACAGACAGTAACTGACCGGGAGGGGCAAGACTGCAGGTGCGCGTCCTCCACAGCAGCTCACGAGGGTGCAGAACCAGGCAGCAGGCCGGTCGAAGGGGGGCGTGTCCTCCTCAGCAGCGCACGAGGGTGCAGAACCAGGCAGCAGGCCGGTCGATGAAGGGCGCTCCCCCGCGCAGGACGGCAGCTGTGACGCGGGCCGGGGACCGGGAGACAGCAGGAAGGCGGCCGGGACAGGCCGCGCGTAGACGCACGCACGTGCGAAGATGAGCGCTCCGTGTGGCGGCTGCCAACGGAGCGGGTCAGGCAGCGAGGATCCAGCCGTCGAAGAAGCGAGAGTCCGGAAGAGACCCCCTCGTCGCCAGTTGTTATGTCCGGTACCGGACGGATAGGGACAGCGGTATGCAGGCGGGTAGCAGACGCTCCGGGATCCGGAGCGATAGAAATAACACACACCTACGCTTGCGAATGCACTTCGGTGCACTGACCCGGATCATCCGGTCCAGCCCCCATTTATTTGTTTAGGCCCTTCCGGGTCACAGACGGGACCACCCTCGCGTGAGCGTGGGGGTGTTCCCTTGAACATAACACCCATGTTTAGAAATGGATGATTTACGAACGTTGGCCTAGTAGCCCTAAATTTGACCTACAAAGGCGACGATGTGAGTGGCTGAGTTCGAACTTTAATAACGTGTAAAGCCTTTTTTCCAAGATGGTTCTCCCCCAGTACCAGACCATAACAGGAAGAACTTTTTTTCGTTGGTTTTTACTGCTGCTTGAAATAGAAGTATTTGGAAAGCATTTTCAAAGAAGGGATGCATTTCATATACACACAAGGAAAGGCATTGCTATACTTGCTGTGTATCAGCCGCAAAGGTCCGCTGTTTGAGTATAAAATAGTGAATTTCCTCGTGAACAAATGCTAATCACGTCTGGATAACCGCTTTAACCTTGCCTGCAAAATGCCGCCGTCTGTGGCACAAACTAAACGTGGGCCCTGTTATTTTCCATTACGAATGTCCAGGCCGTTCTGTGTGAACAACTGGGGATAAGTAATGTTTTAACTGGCTGATTAGCAATCCCATTGCCCTTTCGACTTGTGCATGCACTACTGAACCCATACATGGCCAAGGATGCCCCGGCCTCCTTTTCCCTTTTCTTTTACTCGCAGACCTGCCGAATAGCCCCCCAGGTTAGTGACGTCCAGCCCTGCTGTAGCATCATCTGATCTCTCTGTCCTCGTGTTAGTACATTTGAGGGAGTGTGACAGGCGTCGGTGGAGGAGAGGCCACACACATCGGAAGATTGAGGTTTGAAGGTGAAAGATGAAAGTGCGAAAAGAAACGTTATTTTAGTTAAACGATGAAGCGCCCACCATATGCATGCACCGTCTCCGCCAGCATGAGATGCTATTTTAGCCTGAGGTGCGCAGCTGATGTAGATGACTTGGTTGAGGTGTCACTATAAAAGATGTGATGGATGTTGAATCCGTCCTAACGACTGGTGATGACTGCTGGTTGCATTCCATTCCATAGTTTTTTGCTCGCCTCGGTAATACAAGAGAATAACCAATCTTATACAAGATATTCTTTGTCGTGTCTGCCCCCTCCGCCCCCCAAAGGAATAGTCCAGCCAACACAACCAAGCTGTGTTCTGTCTGCAAGGGGACACAAGCAGTGGCTGCTCCTCCGCTAATGTGGAGGAGTGTCGCCTCACTGCCTTGAAGCAGCAAAAGAAGGAAAAAATCAAATAACATGTTACTATTATTTTATTTTGCACTCCTGCTGTGGCAGCTTGCCTGAGGGGGTAGGGTGGGGCTGAAGAGCAGGGGAGGAGTGGTATAACCTTCCTCCTATATGCCTAGTTGCGCAATGATGGTTTGGTTGGCCTTCTCGGGCCACCCAAAACAGTCATGCACACTTTCCCTGTTCTTCATGTAGGCTGCATGGAGAACATGCCCACCCCCTCCAGCCCCTGGCTGAGGGCTGTGCCATTTCTACCTTGCAAGTTCTTACTATCCAGGCCCAAACCTTCCTTTTTAGGTCTCGCCTAGCGATGCTGCACATGCGGTACTCGCTTTGGCGAGATCTATTGTTGTCGATTTAGCTTCCGGAGGGGGACAGGAGATGTGCACGCGCCCGGACAGGTGATGTGTACGGCTCGCGGCATTTCGTCTGACGATTTCAGCTGCTGCTTGTTAAACAATGACCTTGTGCTATGATTGTTTAGTTGCATCTCCCCCTCCTTCGGCAACACCAATGTTTGTTTGCACGTTGTGGGCTTTGTGTATTGACAATGGCAGCTGTATTTTAACAAAGAACATGCTATGTTTTTAAGGTAAAGTGCGCATGGCGCGCTACAAATACAAACAAACTGCTCCCCTTGCTGAAACCGGCCTCCCTCTGGGTTAACTGACGGGGTGGGCAAAATAGAAGACCAGCTTCTGCAATGGTGTGCGCTTGTTTTTAAAAACCCTTAGTGCGTGTGCGCCAACACACCTGTCCCCAGCTGACATCAGAGAGTGGTCTGCCAAGTTTTTGTGTCACTCCCTCCCCGCTTTAACTCCTCGCCCATGCACAGTGCTGGAGGGGGGTCCTCACACCCCCAGCACCGCGGGGTCTGCCGGTGCTAATGTTACGCCTTTGACAGAGGTTAGAATTGCAGTTGCATTTATATAGCGCTTTTACCCCTGAGAGGCGTCAAAGTGTTTTTTCGTCACTGACCCTTTTTTATTACTTTTCTGAATGCGAGTCTACACGCCGCCATCTCACTGGAGCTTCAATCGTTTTGCCTCAAATTTGCTGAGGTGCTCCTCTGAGTTGTATTTCCTTGCTTTAAGTTGTCTTTCACAAATGTGCTCATCCCTGTTAATCACCGGCGCCAGAATCACATACATATTGTGGGTCACGTGCCCAAATTTTGAATACAAATGAAGAATTTGCAGGTAGGACGGGAGTGCATCAGGTGTACTCACTTTTGAATGTGAGCAGTTTTTTTCATGCTTTTTATTTCCAAATTACTGCCCCAGCCGCTCTGTATACATGTTGCACTTTTTGCTCCCTGTCGCTTCTGATCACTGGTTGCCCGCATAATACTTTCCCAAATTTTAACAAAGGTAGCGAATAAGACATACATCTTTTAGGAGGGTTCCATGAGAAGTGGGATCTAACCCCAATAGTCTTTTTTTAATGGGGGTCAAATGATGGATTTTACAGTACAGTGTTCAAATATATTTGCTAAAAAAAAAATACATAGGCCCTGAAAAGGCAATCATGAACTATATACCTCCAAAGAAGCCAGACCCTCCTAAGAAGCGAGCACCATTTCATCAAAATTTGCCATGGGATCACTCCATATGTTTGGAAATATTTAAAGTGTGCCATGTACAGAATTTTCCATGCGTTTGTGCCAGGTCGAAAATTCTTACGTATGCCAAAGTCTTCATTTGTAATGGATAATCCCCAGTATGCAGTTGGTGCTCACTTAAATCAAAAATATAAATCAATATGCCCTAGCTAGCATTTTTCTATGGATAAATCCCCCCCCCCCCCAACTAGTACTTTTGGGCCCTCATATGTAAATATTATCCTGAAGTATGCCAGGGGCCAGCATTTTGACATAGGTTCTCTATAACGTGGAGGTACTCTCTTATGCAAAGAATTTCTTCCTATATGTCATCACCTGCATTTTCCTATGGGAGGCCCCATACGTCAAGAGCCACATACGGTATGCCAGCATCTTCATTTTCCAATATGTGACACTTCCCGGCCGCCTCCTCCAAAATTCCAAGGATGCCTTCCCCCATAAGGAAATAATTACCTGCAGTATATCTCTCTCTCTCTCTCCTTCCCCCCCCCCTTTCTCTTTCCCATTCTTCCCCCACCTACTTTTCCAATCCACATTCGTTAGGAAGGTTTGCCCTGCTTCTGCCATTGTTGCACTTGTATTTACTGGTAGTGGAGCTTGGTTAAAACATTTTCGGTACACACTATTCAAACTAATTGTATTCTCAGTTACTGTTTCATCCATGATTGGAATCCAGTAGTTCACCTTTATAAAATAAGTTTTTATTTGGTTTTATATGCAGAACAAGTAGTAACAGTATTGAAATAGACTAGCCCTCTCTATTATATAGAAACGTTGTGTACCAGTGATCTTATGTCAAACTTGAATCTTTGACCAGGAACTCTTTGCCTTGTTTGATTTCCAGCCCTAACTTACAATGTTTAAACAGGCATTGGCAAAGCCAATAGGTCTCCCTATAGGGACCCATTGGTTTTGCCAATGGATCTAACCATGCTGTACAGCATCCCTGATGCTTTGCAGCATGGCTTGAAAAAATAAAGGTTGTACGTGGCAAGCCTTGCATCTTGTTGGGGTGTGCACCAATCGTGCATTCCTACAAAATGACACAGGTGCTTTTTCTGTTTGCTGAGCAGGAATGGTTAATAAAATGTAGCGCTCGCAAAGGAAGAGGAAGCAACGCCGTGGGTAGGAGGGAAGGCAACAAAGAGGTGAGGGAAGCAATGCATCGGGAGGGGGAAGCAATGAAGATGGGGCGCAGCGGGCAGAGCCGCAGACTCAGGACCTGGGGTTCAGGGATCGAGTCTTGGCGTTGGTGCAACATCCTGTGATTCTGGGCAAATCGCTTAATCACCCTGTGCCCATGAACAGCGCCTGGATACCATCACCGGTGATTAGCAGTGCAATGTAAATAAACCAACAAATAAACCATATACACAGAATGGTTTGAATGAAGATGTTTAGTGCCCACTGGACCCATGAAGAAGATCCCAGCAGTCAGACCTTCTACACAAAGATTACATCCCCAGCTTATTCGCAAACAAATCTCTATCTAGTCAGTGCTGGCTGAACACTAGAAGTGATTTTTGTCCTCTAAAGTTGTGAAGGATCTGGGGCTTCCACTAAACCAGGCTACTCCAACGAGTGTGTGTATTCAACAAAATCGATTCATCAAGCCAATATTGTAGCACGGTTGTATTCCTACAACTAATCACCCCCTAGCGTCTTCAGACATCGCACATTTTATAAATATTTCTTACTCTTTTTTTTTTTTTTTTCTTCAGCGTGCATTTCTTTTTATTTGAAACTGTTAGTTTTTGCCTCATGTCCATGGACGTTTAATGAGTCATCAACACCCCTGTTAGTCTGCGCTTTGTTTGCAATATCATTTGTGTGTTGGGTCAGAGCACAGGTGAACGATTCAGTAATTACCTCTTTACACCAGAGTCTACCTCTGGAAGGGTTTACAGCTGTTTCTTCCGCCATAGTTAGGAGGTAGTTTAAAAGTTAAGGGTCATAGAGCACGATTACCCGGGTGGGCAGTGGTTATTCTGAGGCATTCACCTGTCACCTCAATGCCCACTCAGGTCCTAGTTCGAGGCGTCAGTGGGTGCACTGTCCAAGCACGCCTATGTCTGATACCCCTTTCTTGTTATTTCTAACTGCCTCTCACTATCCCCTTCCTGCAAGCGAGGTTTGTGGCTTTTTAGGTATTGGTTTTGACAGTGCAGCTATATATTGTAAGATTCCAATACACACATGGTGGGCCTTAAGTCCGCCTCGTTCAACCTTTGCTTCCCTCACACATCGTTCATGTTTATTACAGTTACTTAAAACCATTTCTTCTAATACCATAAAATGATTACAAAAAATTCATTAATTTTCGGGGCAAAATAGTGCCAGTTAATGCATTTAAGTGCAAACAAATATAAAACAATCTACATATGAAGCTCCTTAAAGTTATTTAAACAAAGTGCGCTAGGAAAAAAAGATAAAATCGCAGGCAGTGAAGTCTATTAAAATAAGGACTGTTGCGTAAAATGTATGTGATCATTGCCGAGCCGCACTGTAAATGTCACACTGTTTGTATGGCCCATAGAAAAAAAAACATTTGCACTGCAATAGGTCTCACATGTGCGAGAGTTTAAGCTATTGGCATTGCAAATGACAATGCCTTTTATTTTTGTTTTAAAAACTAACACATGAATAGAAGGCATTGTCATTTACAATGCCAATATCTAAAACTCTCGCAAATACGAGACCTATTGCATTGCAAATGCTTGTTTTAATATTGTTCACCGCCAAAGATAGGCTCTGGACAGCCCATGGGCAGGGTGCAGTGTGTTTAAAAAGTAGGACATGTACTTTTAAGTTTTACATGTCCTGGTAGTAATATACTCTTAAGTTTGTTTTTCACTACTGCAAGGCCATTTTCTCCCATAGGATACCATTGGTATTGCCTTATTACATTTTATAAGGGACATTTCCAACTGGGAAAACATGGGACCCCCAAATTTGGTGTCTCTGGACTCACAATTCAAATACACAACGTATAATGAAGTTGTTTTTGGAAATGCCACTTTTAGAGAGTTGAGAAAAAATGTAGAAAAACAAAAGGGCATTTGGGTTGCACTCAAAATAAACAGAAATGCAGCAAAATTTAGACCAATGAATTGTTTTCTAAAGTGTGCCCCCTTTTGGGAGGATCTGCCCGGCCACTCTATTAAAAATGAGGACAAGTGTCCTAGACACAGGATGCACTACTATCATCCACTGTAATAGTGTTAGCTATTTGAACAGCATAGGTCAACAAATTTTAACAAAGTGTGACCACAAACTCAACTTTAGAGAGTTGGCGCATTCTCTTACTTAAAACATTTGGTGCCTTCTGCCTGTCTCTGGAACACACGTCTGTTGTGGGTGACAGCTGGCTTCCTGCATTCCCTCTAGACAGCCACACACACAGGAAGGGTAGGAGTGAATGAGTAGCTATCTGCATGTTGATGGGCCAGCCTGAGCAGTGTGGGAGGAAGGAGCTGACACTTTGTGCCTCAAAGGTCTGTGTCCTATCCCCACACAAATGATTGCATACCCTCCTGGAGTGAGTCTGGAGCCAGGGCAGGAAAGTCAGTTTCTTGTGCCCTTCAAAGCATCTCTTTGAATTCCTTACTTCAAAGGCGCAACTGGGTATACGGACTGGGCCTCTGACCCCACCAAATTAGAACACTGCTGAAACTGAGCACTTTCTGCCAGGAACAACTGCTGTGCTGTAGGAGCGTCTGCCACTTTGCTGTGGTTGTCTGCTGCTACTTACATCCCAGAACCTCAAGGGCTTGTTTGCTTGCCTCTTGTTGCTGGAGTCTCAAGCATATCAAATACTTCACTTCCATCTTCAAACAGCACCTGGATTTTGCTTGCTGTAAGTCCTGCTCTGTCAAGTGATGACAACCCAGTCCAGGGCCCTTAGAAGCGAGTGTAAAAGTGCTGCAACTGTCCCAACATGTGCTTCGACACCGTTGCGTCGATCGGATCAGACGCATCACTTGCTGCGAGGTCAAGATCGACGCATCACCGCTGTTGCAGGGACCAGCTCAATGCACCCTGAACAGCCACATCGTCTATGGAACCACAGCTTCGGAACCAACGCATCACCGCCACTGCTTGGAAAAGAACAACACATTGCACCTCCAACGTGGATTAACCCGGTGTATCGCCTTTGGAATGTTTCACTCTGAACTGGTGCTGCGCTCTATGGAACAGACGCATCACTGCAGTTGCATGGAGAATTACGGCACAACAACCCTGCTGCGTGGGTATCATTATTATCATCATCTTAATTCGAGCTGCAACAAGGATTAAGGTACTTTTAACAAGTGGGCCCTGCATGGGTCCTGTAGCCAACCTGCGTTCCATCGCACGTGGCCTGAACTCTTGACTCTGTCCCGGTCCAGCGCAACCACTATGTGCTTTTAAGCACTATTTTTATATTTAATCTTTGAAAATTCATATCTCGACAAATACTTATTGGATTTTCGTCATTTTGGTCATATTTTTTTTTTATCTATTGTTCTAATTTAATGTGGACTCCTTATGTGGTGCTTTCATTGTGTTACTGTATTTTGTTCACAAATGCTTTACACATTGACTCTGTGTTCAGCCTTGCTCTCTGTACCAAGCTACCAGAGGAGGAGAACTGGTTGATTTTGTTTTCTGTGTATCTGACTTTACCTGACTAGGATTGTGGTTCCTGCTTATACTGCCAACAAGAAACCTAATTTCTAACACCTCGCCACCTGCCGCCATCTTGATCAACTGTAGTGTTGTTGAATACTTAATGGTGAGAGCATATGGACACTGTCCTCACCGGTGCAATTGTTCTTGAATTGTATTCTGAATCCACAAAAATCTAATTGTTTCTTTCTCTCAGGCTGTCCAGCATGATATTGGTGCAGAAAGAGATACTCTTCTTTCATCTTGATACTTTGCAAGTGCAGGCCCTGAGCACAGTTCTGGAGCAGAGGTATTCTAATTATTGCCTCTGCTTCTTCAAAGTTTCACTATTTAGAGGGTCCGGAATGTGACTGGTTGTAACAAAAAGTGACCAAATATCCCTAGAGAAGCAGCATTTCAGTTATGCAAGCTTTTTCCTTGCTCTCCATCTTTGGACACAGTCTGCGCACAAGGACTAAAATTTGTTGAAAGAAGGACAAGGAACAGTGGTGGATATCTGCATGTGTGGCCTTTGGTAGATCTATTCAGCTGAGCTCTGCTTCCTTCCTTCCTTAGTCACAGTAGATACATAGGATTTCGTTCTTAAAGCACTTGATGCATCAAAATGCTAAATTGGTGGACAAAATATACGCTTCCAACATGAAAATCCCTAATCCTAGTGAAGTTTACAGTGAGTAGATTATATTTGTGAATGTTCAAAGGTTACCGATGTGTTTGGAATTTCAACATCACAAATTTTGTTGTCAGGATATAATTTGGAGGCATTTTTGTGTTGGTCAGCACCAACCAAAGCATAAGATCATAGGTAGTCACCAATAATTTCAAGGTTGTTACCCACCATGGAGACTTGTGTAAATGAACTTGTGTTAATGGCAGGAGTGAGTGTGTTCTCATGTTGGTAATGGAGATAGAACATCACTATAGTAGATGGGCTTTCTCCACAGAAAATTATTTTCCCTATGGAGAAGCAAAAAACGTTTCATTTGCGAATGTGTGTTTTGCTGCGTTCAGAATTCCCCCATTCCTTTTTAAATAGTGAATACCACCTAAAATAGGTGATTTTACTCCCAAAGCAGTTTTTATCTCGCCCGTGGTAACTGTGCGTTCTTAATATTTATTTTAGATGCCATCATAGTGACTTGTAGTACAATATTCATATCCCAGACAGATTTGGTTTGCCAACCTGTGGAGTCACTTATCAAAACGTTGTATAAAATGAACTCTGCAGGGAACTAAAATCCTTAAGGGACTTCTCATAGGTGCCGCCGATAGATCTGAAGGGTTGAATAGACAATTAGCCTCAACTATATGGTAAAGAAATCTCCACAGCTGGTATGTTAGAAAGTGAGGTTGTATTGTTTCTTCTTACTTTCTCCTACCTACACCCATGCTTAGGTGCAACTATACATGAGCAACCATACACAAATGTCACCAAAACACTTCTCACACTGTCCCCCATGCACTCACACATTTTCTCCATCTACAAACTAAAGCTTTAGGGACCTATTCACAAACTGTATTTTATAGTACGTAAAATAGTACTGCAGAAATACTAGTTTTACACTACAAAGTTCTATTCACAAACCTACTGATGGAGACATCTGCTTCCCCTATCTTTCCTGTGAGCAGATCTCTGTTATGATAGTAGGGAAGGGGGACGGGGTGGAGTGCTTGGAAAGTGGGAACTACTTCTAAATTGGAAAGGTTTAGGGAAATTTAAGAAGGGGTTTAGGAGGGAAGTGGTGTGTAAATGTATTCCAGCCCAACTGTGGAGTAAGTCATGCCCCACACATGGCCATCAGAGGTACTGAAACACTTATAGTAAACAAAGGAGGCAAAAATATAAAATAAAAGCGCATAGGAAATAATGGTAAGTTATGTACTTATCAATGTTAAGAGTAGTATGTAATTGCTCAAAATAATTATGATTTTAAAGTTAGGAAACGAAATTAAAAAACAGCTATGTTAAACTCTGAAATAAAAGTAAAAAAAGAATTGCAAGCAATTAAACACATCATTTTTTACAAAACGTACCATTATTACATCGAAATAAAAATGCTAGTGTGGTTTGGATTTTTAACATTGTTATTGAAACATTATTATCTATAAATGAAAGTACTTCAATTAATTACTTAATACATATTATATTTGATAGGGTAATGTGCAGTAACATTACTCTAGCTTAAAATTATATATTTAAAATGAATTTACATTTATATATGAAATTAAAATATTTTTAAATATTCTTTTAAAGAATAATCAGCACTTATGACTTCCCTATACATTCCTGTAGGGAGAACTTTGCCATGGGGGCAGATATAATGTTACTAGCAGGAATTTAATACTCATAAATCTAGTTGTAGAAGTTTCCACCTGTGATTTGAGAGGATGGCACCCTGTAAGTATACACTGGATGTGAATATATTTCTAGGAATGGCGACTAGCAAAAAAAATGCAGTTACAACTAGGTGTGCTAATAAATCAACACAAGAAAATATATAAAGATGTATATTTACCTTTGTGACTAGGCAGGTGTGTACTTAAGCATCCTACTCTACTTTCTGCTTCAGAATTGCACGTACGAACAGCCACAAAAAAAGATAGCAGCCCAACTCTGGTTCTCGTGCACTTCATCGTACACTACCTATATAACCCACAACCAGGACACAAATTATTCTATCTTTATCACTCTTACAGAGAAATGTCCTTGGCAAATGCAGTTTTGTGCCTCATCTGTGGTAAGAAGCTCTTTGTAAAACATGTACTGCACATTCTCTTTGGAGCTACATAATGCATGGAATCACTTGAAAGGGTCCAGCACCAAATACTAAGCGATGATTGAATATCTTTGAAAAAGACCAGTAAAAGAATTGCACACACTACTTGGTTTTGTACTGACATTGAGTAGACTACTGTTTTTGCTGCCTGCCATTTACCCAGCTTCTTCACGGTTTAATCCAGAAGGCTGTCAGTTGCAAGTTAAGCAACCAAGCTGTACAACTGAGGCCTAAAGAGGAACAATAGTTCCATGAACTAAGCTAAAAATCTGATGGAGACTTCTAGCCGCAGATTACTTCCCTTAGAATAACCCCCAGGCGTCAGACTGGATACGGAAGATTTTCAAGCAGTACCCCCTGCACACCAGTAGGTGTCGTCGTTCGGCTCAGCGTGGCATCGTAGGCACCAGAAATAATGTGTACTGTACATTTATAGGGCCACACCGGTGCACTGACGTCCGTTCTTTCCTTTCCGCACCAGATCGCACTGATCCGGTCTGAGCTACTTCACAGTCACTTTTTGACTTGCGTTTGTCGATTTTTTTTTTTTTTTTTTTTTTTTGCTGAACTTTTTAAAGATTTTTCTCCTAGTGTGAAGATAAGTCACCCAAGAACCAGCTGGTTTCAAACCATGTGGGGACTGTTGAAGGCAAATGTCGGTGACAGATCCCCACTTTGTGGGCTTGTGGTGCCTGGAGCGTGACCACAACTTCAAGACCTGAGAATACTGCCACGGCATGCACCCCAAGGGCTAAGAGAGCAGTCCCGCAAGCCCCTTGCCAGCCGATATCCATTGATTATGCAACACTTTAGGTCCCATTCATGTGGAAGGTCCTGGGACCGCTTGCAGAGCCCATCCCAACGTTTGTCATCAGGTAAGTCCTGCAAGCATACAAAATGTCGAAGAGCTCTTCGACTTTGCTGCGCCTATCAAAGTTTTCTGGCGAGACGCAGGAACTATGTCGCTCCAGGCCCCACAAGTGGGCAGAACTTGAACACCAGTCCTCCACTTCCCTGAATTTCCCGGAGAGACTGAATGAGTTTTAGGAGACCATGAGCCTCATATTTGGGCAGCTTGGCCCCTCTGGAGCGCCTTCAGGCACTATAGGCTCAGGATGGGTGCCCACTGGATCCACACCTGCAGGTTTGCCCTCAGCACCAATCTGACCTCACAGATCCCTTGCTGTATCTGGAGTGCACCTGTTGACGAGACCTTTCTTGAAGCCCGCTCCAATGGCAACACCCATGGTGCCACCCATGGCTATAGGCAGAGCAGCCCTCATCGTTGCTCCCAGATCCAAGCTAGAGCAACATCACTCGACCCTGACTCGGGCACAGACGGTGTCCGTGAACAGCATGTGCCTCTTGGGCCTTTATTCTCATCCGATATTGGGCTGGGCTGTGTAAGTGCTGCCCATGGTCTCAGAGGAGGACCGAGCCATACTCATCCAGGCTATGGCTTATGGGTGAGATGCAGCAAAGTTCACCGATGTGGACTCTCCACATTTGACTCGCTAGGCAGATCAATTTCTTCATATGTGGCCATGCGCACCACACCTAAATGAGGACATCTGTGTTTTTTAGGGAATGTCCAGTTTTCCTTCAGGGGCATGCCCTCTGATGGCTCTCATCTATTTGGAGAGAAGGCAGATTTAGAGCTGGAGCGCTTTAAGGACAGCAGAGCTATGGACTTGTCTATGGCCCCTCGTCAACCCCAATCCACCTTTCGTGGCCACAAAAGGAGCCACCAGCCACTATGGCCAACAGGCTTCCCAGCCTTTTCGTGGCTAAGGGTGTGGATCCTACAGACGGCGGTGGACAGGTAGACAGTGGCTGAGACAGTCTTCCCCCTGCTGCCCTCCCCATTAGCCAATGCCTCCAAACCTTTTTAGTTTGCATCCGGCCATCATGGGCATCCAGCGGTATGCAGGATATGTCAACACCTGCCCCACTGGCGGTCAGTGACATACACTGCTGGGTTCGCCAGATCAGCCAGAGGGGCTACTCCCCTTTGTGACTACCCCATCACTTATGCCACCTACTTATGATTGGCTGACAGAGGGCCATCTCTCCTTGCTCCTTCAAGAAGTGCAGACTCTCTTGACCAAGGGAGACATAGAGGAGGTGACGCATGCATCAGAAGTAGGTTGTGGTTGTTATTTTCACAACTTTCTCAGAAACCGCTTTTCATTGGAGTAGTTCTGGACACGCTGCAGTTTTTGGCCTGTCCTCCCAAACGGCCACTCCAGGATATTCAGGCTATGGCACTGATGTTTCAGCTTCTATCCTGGATTTTGGTGACACTGGCTCTGAGGCTCTTGGGCCTCATGGCCTCCTGCATCCTGCTGGTCACTCATGCCCGATGGCATATGTGGGCTCTGCAGTGGAACCTGAAGTCCCAGTGGGTACAGCATCGGGGGAATCTCTATGACATGGTCCAGATCTCAAAGGGAACTGCAAAAGATCTGCAGTGCTAGCTGATAAACCGTGATTGGGTCAGTGGTAGACCCCTCTCCCTCCCCCAGCTGGAGCTGACTGTAGCGACAGTTGCATCTCTCCTGGGCTGGGGTGGCCAACTGCGAGAGGTGGAGTTAGAGGCCTCTAGTCTCCGACTGAGTCTGAGCTCAACATCAACCTGTTGGAGCTCTGGGTGATTCGCTTGGCTCTGAAAGCCTTTCTTCCTTCCATTAAGGGAAGACTGGTGCAGGTGTTCACGGACAACACCACTGCTATGTGGTATTGCAACTAATGGCAGGGTGGGGTTCTGGACTCTCTCAGGAAGCCCTGCATCTCTGAACATAGCTGGAATGTCACAGTAATTCCCTGGTGGTACACCAGAGAGGACTAACTCTGCTGCTGATGCCTAGCAGATCAAGAATGATGTCTCCGTCCAGAGGTGGTGCAAGGTCTCTTTTAGCAGTTTGAAGAGCCTTAGTTTTATCTGTTTGCCACTGCCAAGAACGCATAATGTCAGCAGTTTTGCCCGCTGGAGTTTCCAAGATTACTCTGTCTTGGAGATGCCTTTCATGTTGAGTGGAGCTCTGGCCTCCTATACGAAACAGGGAGTCTAGTATCCCAAGCTGCTGAGCATGACCATCGATCCTCCCATCAGGGGCCTCTTCCAGAAGATCTTCTGTCGCAGCAACGGGGGAGGGTTCTGTACTTTAACATTTACACCCTTCACCTTCACGTGTGGAGATTGAATGGTAACAGTTGACCGCTTTCCACCTTTTTCCCGAAGTCTGTGATGTAATTCTGGCAGCCAGGCATCCCTCCACCAAGTCGGTATATTCTTGTGGTTAAGACAAGTTTTTGTCATGCCGTGGTTCCACAATCTGATGCCTTCTCTGCACCTTTATCAAAAGTTCTCTTGTTCGCACTATCCTTGGCACAGCAGGGCTCTTCTCTGGGCACAGTTAAGGGTTTCTTTTGTGCCATCTTGGCATTCTTGCGGTTGCTGGGCCAACCTTCCCCCGTTTAAGTCACCTGTTACAGCTAGGTTCCTTAAAGATCTGCATCATATGCTCCTACTTACGCTTTTCATCATGCCCCAGTGGGATCTCAATCTGGTCATCACCTTTCTCAAGTGTGCACCTTTCGAGCCTCAGCAATTGGCCTCTTAGGCTCTTGACTATAAACCTATTGTTTTTTAGTGGCCCTAACATCGGCCAGGAGTGTCAGCGTAGTGCAAGCACTCTTGATGCAACCCTTGTATACCACCTTCTATCCAGATACGCTGGTTCTCTGCACTCATTCCTCCTTCTTTTAAAAGGTTGTGACCCTTTCCATGTAGGCCAGAACATCACCCTGCCTACCTTTTTTGGTCTGCCTCCTCCCTCCAAAGAGGAGAGACTCCAGCATTTGGATCCAAAAAGAGCATTGTCATTCTACTTCCATCGCACAAAAGAACTCCAGGTGGACGATCAACTCTTCATGGGTTCTGTAGGAGCAAAAAAAGGAAAGGCAGTGCAGAAATGGACCATCTCATGATGGATCGTCCTGTGCCTAAAGATCTGCTATGCACTGACCAAGAAGCAACCCCCCTCAAGGGCTTGCAGGCTCACTCTATCGGAGTCAAGGCTGCTTCCGTTGCATTACTGCGCAGCATCCCAGTCCTCGATATCTGTCAGGCAGCAACGTGGGCTTCACTGCGCACATTCACCAAACACTACTGCCTGGACAGTCAGGTCTGTTGTGACAGGCACTTCCCCCTTTCGTTCCTGCACGACTTTCTGGTCAAATTGGTATCGGGAGGTATTGCTTGGGTTTCTATTCTAAGGTAAAGTATCTGCAGATAGAAGTCTCTATCAGATGAGCAAGTTACTTACCTTCGGTAACTCCTTATCCGGTAGAGACTCCTTACTGACTCACCCATCCTCCCTGCTGTGTGTGCGCCAATTACGGTATAGGGAACACCCTATTAAGGGCCCTAGTTTATCACACCATAGGTCGGTGCTTATGTACTGCGCACGTCCCTTCTGGAGTAGGCAAACACCACGCGGAGCTGAACGAAGCCACCTAGCAGCATGCAGGGGGTACTACTGAATAATCTTCAGGATCCAGTCTGATGCCTGGGGTTTAGTCTAAGGTAAGGAATCTGTGGCTAAATAGAATCTAGGTTACTTAACTTTCGGTACCGCCTTATCTGGTATTACCGAAGTTAAGTGACCTGTTCATCCATCATGTAAATTAGGCCAAAAGAAAGGGGGTTGCCTCACAAGCTTCAGGAGAGCTGACAATCCAAAACCCATAAGTGCCATAAAGGACACCTAGCAACATTAAGAGTCTCAGGCTTTTTAGTTCCTACATCAAATTTAGAAAGAGAGTAAGTTGAGGGAATGCAGGCAGTAGTCCCTAAAAAGTGTGCACCTCTGCCCATCTGATATGCAAAAAGGTGTGTAGGCAAACGCATTTTTTGTGGTTCCTTGTTTTCTTCTATCCGGGCACTGGGAGTGCGATAAACACCTCCCAGTACATGATTTTGCCTTGTAAACAAGGCAATAACTGACTAATGCAAAGGGCACAGCTGAATCGTTGCCAAGGTATAGCAACATGGTACTCAAAGGTAATTAGGCACATAAAGTAAAAATGTTGCATGTGGGCTGCAGTGTCGACTTACACCACCCGCATGAATGACTCGAAAAACATCCAGCAGGGTTACTTACCTCTACAAACCAAAAACTGCTGTAGCCAAAGGCTTCAGCCAGCACATGAGAAATTCAAACTTTTTGACATATGGAACAGCCTATCTTTAACATTAGTTAAATCACTTACCTATAAGTAGTACCTTGTCACCCAAAGGCCTGGGTGTGCAATATGTGAAAGTGAGAAATGTCAAATATTGGATGAGCTGGTTTCTACAGTAATAGCAATCACAAATCTTACTGCAAAAGGCTGATGCGTCCTTTCTATTTTTATCAAGATCCGCTTTAAGAATGAAAGCCACATTTTTCTAGATCAGCTTAAGAAAGGCTAGTAAAAGGTCTTCGTTTTGACATTTCCTCAACTCAAATTCAAGGCAGACCATACTGTCCTCGTCGTGATCTGCTGGGAATCTACCAAGAATGGTAAGCGTTAGACACAAAAACGTCTCTCCATCGTGAGCAATGAGTAGAGATTATGTTGTTATTGTAGTTTCTAAAGGGAATAGAGTGATTTGTACCCTGAGAGTCACTGAAGAAAAGCTGCTATGTGTTATGACTTGTGAGAGACTGTATTGCCTCCACAGTGTTTTCCGGATGTTGAACTAGTGTGGAATGTGCAAATAGACAAAACATCTAGGGGGTTACTTTGAGGTTGGTGGGTGAATTGCCACCCTGCCAAGATGGCAAAGTCTCTTGTGCCTAGAAGCGATTGACATTCATAACATGGGATCGTCTTACCTTACGCAGAAGTTCAAAATGGTATGTACCCAATAGGGCACTTTGATCGGCCAATGCTAAATCATTCCAGGAATAAAAACACTACCTGGGGAGCTAGAAGCTTCTTCACGGGCACGATCACGGCTCTGACAATCCGTGCCACCCCAAACCTGTTGGCCTTTAGAAAGCCCCTAAAAACCTGGCTTTTCTGCAATTAGGCACTAGGGCATTGATTAGGCACTAAGTTGGTCTTGATCGGGGAGCTAGTGCCAGGACACCCCAGGGTAACAGTGCGTTCTATAAGGGTGCTTCAGAGTGCTGTTGCAAGCATTCCCCCTAACTCCCACTAACCTAGGCTAAGGATGAGCTTGGGAAGAGGGCTGTCTGCACATTGTTTTTCCTTTATCATTGTCTCTTCAGACCGGTCCAGCTGCTTGAATTGTAAATAACATCCTTTTAGTATGCTGGTTTCGCCAAGGTATGTTAATGTTAGCCTATTACCAGTGAGATGCTTGCACGGCTATCTCTTCCCTCTTACATATTGCGCCACTAAACCCTGAATACCTGCAGCAAAAGAAAAGGCTGAAAGTCAGGAAGTAACTTTATTTTGCATTTCACAGGGCTGCCAACTGGCGCCATGACATTATGATACAATGAGCCATTCCTGGCTCCTTAGCAAAGAAAACCTCAGCATGGAAAAATGCTGTTGGCTAAAATGCCAGAACTGTCTGACGATATTATGCATCACATAGAGCCACTTGCCTGCAGCTTTTAACATTTTTACAAATGTGTGTAGTCCATTTAAAAAAAAGCTTGTTTCACATGTAAAACTAAAATATGCTTGCATATATAGTGTGGATTCCCTCTTTCCTTCACATCACACGTTAAAACAGGCATTGGCAAACATATTGTTTGGTTGTTTGTGTAGTAGAAAGTTTTATACCGACTTTCACAACGAGTGTTCAACATTGACAGCAGCAGCAGGACTTCCTCACAAAGAATAAGTAAAGCACAGGTGGAAGACGCAGGAGGAACATCATGCAATTCTCACACATACATGACACGTACAACACATGTGGCTAACATACTAAAGAGGGCTGAGAGAAGTTAAAGGACTGTTGTATGCTCTCCATAAACCGATGGATTCTTTTTTTTAAGTACAAAACTCCTTGACTAAAACATAAAACCTCTGATGGAATTCATTCTCATTTGGGATGTTGCACCCTCACCTGCCTAGTGTTGTATGCTTCATTAGTGGGTGTTACATCTAGCACTGGGAAGCAACCAACAGCACACATTCACTGGTTGTACAGTTTACTAGTTATGGGATCCAAAGTTTGGATGAAGTTAGTTTCATGATGTCAATATTTATGTTTCCTCTTTGTTAAGCTATCAGACCCATATTTAAATGCTGTGTGTTAGATATAAAATGTTTTTACTGCCATTTCCCTGCCTCAGGATAACAAATAGGAGAGTTCTGCAATGACCCTGCTGATCTTTTCTAGCAACATGTTTCGGCATTCAGATATTGCCCTTAAGGCATCAGGTGTCTTCCTCTTGATGATCGGTTTTGATATCTATAATCACATATTGTGAAATAGACCCTGGTCCGTAGGAAAAGTGCAAGTGCATTCAATGTATCCTTTGGTTTTTGTTATAAGATGGGAGCAATATCTTGTGAACACCCCTTTTCATTAAACAAATATGCATTGACAAGAAACAATTCAAGCTTCTCTCCTTCAGAGGAGAGGGTGATCTAGGTCAGTAGCAGCACTAATTTCCCCCCATTTCAAGGCACACACAAATTGGGCATCAGCACTGAAAGCTTTGATTCCTCATCGATAAGGAACAACATGATATTAGCAACTCAAGCTTCCAGTGGCGGCTGGTGATATTTCAAAGTGTTGGGGCGTATACATCTGCGATGAGTGCTATGTTGCGAGCAAAGCAAGCAAGCTTGACGTCATAAGGAGAGGTTTGGTGGAGGAGGGGGGGGGACTTACCAAGAACATTTTGGGAACAAGAGCAGGCAAATGATGCATTTTAAAGCACTATTGAGATTTATAAAACAATTGTGAATGTGTAGCTTTGAAATATCTAAACACATTAAAATCTGCTCCATATGTTACTGCATTACTGCAGCATGTCATATGTCAACTTGTCATAGAGGTGAGGTGACGGGTCACTTAAATTTAAAATAAAAGGGATATCATGTCTTAACTCAATAAGCATCTCCCACTCTCAGCCCTTTCCAAGCTCACGCTAAACGCAGTATTTATGGTCTCACAGATAATCAGCTACTCAATGCTATAAATAAAACGCGGGATTTAGATATTGTTGTAACATGTACATATGACACAATCACTGCCGTTCAATTGTGTGCAACTACAGTAATTAATGTTCTATTTTTAGTAGGCATTCAATAGTAGAGTTGAAAAAATAAAAACAACATATTTTCTTTCCTAAAGTTTACCGCCCTGGCCCATATATCATGTAATTACCACCAATTACAACCAGTGGTGTAGCTAGCCCTCTGGCTGCCTGTGGCAAACCCTGCGTTTGCTGCCCCGCAACGGCTGCAGTGAAGAGCGGCGAGAGCTTTCTCTGTTTGATATTCCCGCCCGAGACAGCAGGTACCACCCCCTACCTACGCCACTGATTCCAACGCCATCAAACACAGACAATTGTTACCAGCTCCCGGGTTTATGTCCTTCCAAATGGTTTGTATGTATTACTCGCATTTTGAAGGGGCGGAAGTGCCAGCTTTCCGCAAATCACAGTTTTAGGCTGCAAGCCATTTGTTCGGACATAAACAGGGACTCGAGCTGCAAACTTTGCAGAAGGAAATACAAGCGTTCTATTTGATGGGCAGAGGTCACACCAGCATCATGCTCCTGATTGGACCATCCCTTGGGGTAGACAGTTGCACATCAAATTAAACACCTTCTGTGAGCCTTTCCACAACACAGCTAGTCTTCCTCAGTTCTGCATGTGGTATTTCAACATGTTTGATTCTGTCTGGTGGAAATACACCACCACCACTACCTCCACCACATCATCCACCTCCTCCACCACATCATCCACCTCCTCCACCACATCATCCACCTCCTCCACCACCTCATCCACCTCATCCACCACCTCATCCACCTCCACCACATCATTCCCCTCCACCACATCATCCACATCCACTACCTCCACCACATCATCCACCTCCACCACATCATCCATGTCCACTACCTCCTCCACATCATCCACCTCATCCACCTCATCCACCACATCATCTACCTCCTCCACCACATCATCCACCTCCTCCACCACATCATCCACCTCCTCCACCACATCATCCACCTTCTCCACCACCTCATCCACCTCATCCACCACCTCATCCACCTCCACCACATCATTCCCCTCCACCACATCATCCACATCCACTACCTCCACCACATCATCCACCTCCACCACATCATCCATGTCCACTACCTCCACCACATCATCCACCTCATCCACATCCTCCACCACATCATCCACCTCCTCCACCACATCATCCACCTCCTCCACCACATCATACACATCCACTACCTCCACCACATCATCCACCTCCACCACATCAACCACCTCCACCACATCATCCATATCCACTACCTCCACCACATCATCCACATCTACTACCTCCACCACATCATCCACCTCCTCCACCACATCATCCACCTCCACCACCACATCATCCACCTCCACCACATCATCCACATCATCCACCTCCACCCCATCATCCACCTCCACCGCATCATCCACCTCCTCCACCACATCATCCACTTCCACCACATCATCCATATCCACTACCTCCACCACATCATCCACCTCCACCACATCATCCACTACTCCCACCACATCATCCACCTCCACCACATCATCCATATCCACTACCTCCACCACATCATCCACCTCCACCACATCATCCACAACCCCACATCATCCATCTTCACCACATCATCCACCTTCACCACATCATCCACATCCTCCACCATATCATCCACATCCACCACATCAACCACCACATCATCCACCTCAACCACATCCTCCACCACATCCTCCACCACATCCTCCACCACATCATCCACCTCCCTCATCTCATCCTCCACCTCATCATCCACCACATCCTCCACCACATCATCCACCACCACATCATCCACCACCACATCATCCACCACCACATCATCCACCTCCCCACAAGTTTGAATGCCTGTCTTCCATTTGTCCACTCAGATGATCTCCACCAGTCAGCCTACACTGTACACTCATAACTTGCCCATTAGTGAGCCATACGCCTGAGAGCGCCCACTTAGTTTGCCCACCATACATGGCACTGGCGCTGCAACACAGCTTGGAGGTTTGCCCATCTTCACAAGTCACTGCTATGCACAGAGCGCTGCGACCTGGGCTTTGAGGAAAGCTGTGATCCTCGGCTACGGCTGCGGGGCCAGTGAGCTTGGAGGACACACAAGCCCCACCCACTTATCGGCACTGATTTCTTAAAATCAAAGCGTCACAGCTTACGTGTCCCACTCATCATGGCACCCCTTTGGCGGCATTGGTTGTCAAGAGAGGGCAATGTCTAAGAACCACCCTGCATCACCCGTGAAGCCATGAGACTTCACTTGCAACCCTAAACCCCACATTGATTAACGGTTTGATCCTGGGAAAACCACACCATTCTCCGGTTTCTTTATTATAACAAATTATAGTGCCCAGAAACTCTGTAAAGCCACCTCTAAACACTACATAACAGCAGCACATTGCCATGTGATACCGCTTTTTCTTACTAAATATAATAAAGATGGCCGAGGTACAATCCTACCACTCCTGATCCAGACAAACTAACACTACTGCTAAGCCAATTTTCATTTGGAAATTACGGTTGTGAACATCAAAATGTACATTGCAAAACGCGACATGCAGAGTGATGTTATGCAATTATATCTATTTTGATTTTAGATGAGGTGCAGATGCTATGCAAGCCATATCTTATTTCATATAGAATAATAATATGTACTTAGCAACAGCAAGAAATATTTTATTACAATGCCTCCGCAGCGCTATATTCCTGAAGCAGCATGGAAAATGCATGAGGTTGAAAAGAGACTAACCTTGTTGGAAGATTCCTGTCGGTGAGAAAGAATACCCCTGCTACTCTACACAATTTTGCTGTGGGATGACAAAATAATAAAAATTCAAGGTTCAATATCAGTACTGTGACCAGGGCTTTAAGTGGGAAAAAAGAACTGAGGGGCCTCTCAAAGGGGCGTGGCCAATGTAATTAAGGGCGTGGCTTAAAACAAATAAGCTAAAAATCTGTGCTTAGCATAGTGTGCCGCCCTTGTATTTAGCTGTTTCTGTCATTGCATCCAGATATATCACACAACAAGTAACATCATTCCTACAACAAGTTAGGACTATTGGCTATGTGAATGGTTGTTAGTTGCATAAGATAAATAAGCAGCAACTATGGCTTGTATATTATTGAACAAGATTCAACTTAAAGCCCTGGTAACGCCAGGACAATGTTGCTGCTCCTGTGTTTCAAAAAGAGAAGGGAAATCCAGAGAGAAAATGGCTCTCTTTAAAGGATTTCCCTTCCCCTACAACGCTCACCTGACATGAGGTCATGCCGTGACTTCTCCACTAGTGAGAAGTGACAAGTGAGCAGTGCAAGCACGCGCACATCGATGTGCCCCTGTCACTGCAGTCTGGGGAAAAAAACAGACCGCCTGCGCCAGAGTACAAAGCGGAGCCCGATAGAGACCCGTTTCGAGCCCCCCTTTAAAATAATGCCTGTGCTCAGCAGCGGTGAGACCCGGCCCACTTAAAGGCCTGCTATGACGCAAGTTGGCGCTATTTAAAAGCAAGCAATACATGATTCAGAAAGTATAATTTTGGTTTGCACGGCAGTCACATACGTTTCCAATCCTCGGAACGTTTCTTATCATTTTTAAAATGGGCGTATCCTGTGAGGCACAACAAAATGAAGACCCTGCCACGAAACCAACATTGGGAGTTTTTATGACCGAAAAGAATGAAAGGGTTCAAATTCCCACTGGCCTCGCTCTGGCCATAGCTCTGCAGATATAGAGGGTCCTCTTTGCATTTCTGACAAGGCCGACAGCTGTCAGTTTGGGTCCCATTCTGGTATTTGGGTGTCTCTCTGACTCTGATTGGTTTAATTTACACGCTGCATGGAAGAACGTTGTGGCTGGTTGCAATAGCAGAGAGGCGTCTCCTGAGCCAATCCAGATGCTGCTATCTTGCTGTTTATGTTATCAAACAGCGCCAGGATTGGCTGGAGCAGGGAAACCCGCGCTCCTTAGATAGACTCATGGGCTGTAGCTGCAACCCCCGGGCTAACTAATGTTGCACATAGGAGAAGCCTCAAGTGCGCAAGTCGGGTTGGACGCAGAAAGGCACCAGTCCAAACCTACATGTGCACTTTACTTCAAACTAAGCCTTCTGTGATGCCCCATCCATGCCTGCCTGCCTGCCCTGCACTCTCACTCATGCAGATTGGCACCTGGCCTGAAATGCAAGCATAGCAGCGATTGCGGACGGTTAAAAAACCTAAACAAAACTGAATCTAAGATTTAACACTGGAGCCGGTGGGGGGCAACAAATGCAGGGGGGCAATGCTCCAACACCCCAATAGGTCAGCCGCCCCTGCAAGCTTCCCTCTCTCTCAGACGGCAGCATACTTCGGAGAGCAGATTCAGCAGGACAGACGGTAATCGCTCACATAACATGTACGTTAAGGCATTAGTGACATATAGGTGACCAACAGAACTCTTGCTTAACTAACTGAGAGGAATGTATAGATGTATGAGTAACTTAATATGCAAACTCTTATACCGTTCTCACTTGGGTGATATCACATATCGGCTTCCTGAAATTCTGCTGTTGTCACTTACACACTTGATATTTGTGTTGATTCTTTGGTTTTCCATGTATTGTGATAGAGCGTGATTGTGCTCTTTCATTTGTAGGGGTGCATTATAATCACGAGTAGTTTGCACTGACACACATATTCCTTTGTTGCGTCAACATTTTGGTTATTAGTTCATGCAATGTAATAATTCGTAAGTGAAGTGATAGACATTTTCGCAAAGCATGGAGAAATCAACATTTTATTTGTGTGCTATTTGAGGAAAGTCTTAAGGTGTCGAGTTTTACATGTGACTAACGAGAAATAATTTGTTTGCTCTGCACCGCATTGATTTAAATGTGCACAGTAATAATGAACACGTATATGTGTGCTTAATGTAATCTCATGTTGTTTCTTATGTTAGCCGAATTATGTGGGCCTGGTGTATTTCCCCCTGTCGCTGTCTCTAGATGAGTTTGCTAGTAAAGTTCATGTGTATGCAGAATCTGTGTCTCACGTTTCTGTTGCAGGTGGGGAAATTCATCCGCCCATAGGGAGGGAAGGATACATTTGAACAAGTGATACTGATAATGTGGGATGGTGTTCTTCCTCACTGGAGAAGACCTGGGAATCAAGGTAATCGACCAAGAATCTGGGGGCACTGTTGCTGCATGTAACGTTACCTACATGGATGGGATGATCGTGTGTTGTGATGATGGGTATGTCCAACGATTTGTGTGTCGGGTTTAGGGATTGAGTCCTAGGACTTCTGCCGTGTCTTTAGAGGAGAGAGCATATTAGAACGAGCTCTGTACCCTTATGCTACTTGACCCATTCAACATGAGTGTACTTCTTAGGAAGCCTTCACGCGCTGACAACTTTTCTGAACTTGCATGGGGAATGCTGAGTAGGGATGTCATGATAGCGGTAGTGTAGGGACAGACTACTTTTACCTACGAATCTCCAATGAGAAAGACCTTCGATGTGGGTGGAGTTGCATTCTGCGTCTTGATTCTGGAATTGGTTATTCTGTGTTTGTTACATCGTCTCAACTTTACTCGTAGATTTGGCTTTGTATTAGTACCCATATATTTCTACACCTTCATTTTGAGGTGTCTGTAACTATTTTTGGCTTTGTAACAAAATACCTAAACTTAAAATTGTGAGTTTGTGATTCATCAGAGACATTGTTCATTGGAACTGCAAAGTAGAAATGGCCAATGATTTTCTCTCCCCTCCACACTTTTAAGCAGGTAACAAAGAGCCATCGGCTAGGGGTTCCAGAGTAAGTCTAGAACTTGGAACCCAGCTCCTTCAATTGTGTAATAACTTTTAACTAGTAGGTCACTACTATTTAGTTCAGTCCAGTTGTAGCCTAAGGTACTATGCTCTAGACAGGCACAAAGGTACCAACTTCTTCGAAAAGGTTTTCGATGTACATGCACCAGGCCCTATGCAATCCCAGCCACAGTGTTGGTTGAGCCTACTCAAAATGTTGAGAGCAGTCCCTGCTAAATGTAGAGACCGACAGCAGATTGGTTGAAATCTTTTTTACAATTTACTCCTGCCAGCAGGCTGTAAGTTGTATATGTGCTCACATTCTGAAATCCTGTCAAGATGCATAGGTTCAGACCGTGTTACTGATGCCTTACGGGAACGGTGTCGATGAATGCTCTTGATTCAAGCCGAACGTTTAATGATGTCTAGTAGAAACTGAGTTTACTTCTGGTAGGTCTTCAGAAACTAGTTACAGGTTTGGAGATGATACTGGTTGTTTGTTGGCTTTTCATTGCAATCTTTCTATTTAAATATTCAGTGAATAGAAACTTGTGGGTAGGGGTCATTTTATAAGAAATAAAATACAATTTCATGACTCAATAAAGGTATTTAATATTCATATATAGTTTTAAAGCCTTTTATAACTCTACCAGTACTGATGGCCGTACATGTTTGATGTAAACTGTACTCTATATGGATCTGTAACATCGCTGTGCATGAATATTACCATGGCCTTCTGAGCTTTTAAATATCTAAGTAGCTCTGCAGTCGGTTTGTTGATATTGTAAGTTCTGTATAAGATGCCATTTTGTCCACCCACCAACTTCAGTGTTAATGTTCAGCCTTCCACGGTGAAGGGTGGAAAGGAAAGAAAGTTGACTATATGTGAATGAAGGTACTATTTATTTTGGGAAAAATGTCAAATTGCATACATTTCAATCAATGTAATACCTCTGTTTTGACAATTTTTAGACTTTGTGTTGACAAAGAAACCATTTTGACACAATTTGTTCAGTGGAGGGCCGGCTTTAGCACTGGTGGAGCCAATGCGACAATCATTTTTGGCGCCCCCACATCCCATGAGCACCTCCTCGGATTCGCTCACTGCCACTGGGCAAAAGAGCCCCTCATCTCTCCAATTATGAGGTATTACCAAACACAGCGCCCTCCCTGAGGTCAGTGCCCCACTCGAGGTCAGCAACCCCCCGCCACAGATCAGCGCCCACTGCGGCCGCACTGGTCGCACTGCCCTAAAGCCGGTCCAATGTTTTCTTGGTGAATGCAAACCTCCAACGCAGTGTTCGTATATAGCGAACAGTGAAAGTGTTGGAATGTATCCTGAGTTCCTCTCTGGAACCTACGCTTTTAAACCAATTTAAGTGAGCATTGGTCAGTCTGAAACACCATTTTGTTTCGTTTTAAAAATATTTCTCAGGGGAAGAACCCCCATTCTCCTCCTCAGAAACCCCATGGTAAAATATCGACTGGAATTCATTCCCGCACTTCGGCAGCGATTTACTCACAAGCTGGACTCGCCTACACCAGGTTTTTCTCTCACACGGACACACCCGCCCGTGCCTTTCATTTTACATCCATTTCGAATGAGATTTCTTTAACCTTCGAATCCCAAGGAATTTTCACCGACATCTCGCCCTGAAGAGTCACAGGTAACTACCTGTTGACGAAACACGTGTCGGCTGGCGTTTTGCTTTGATAAATCTCAACTTGCATTAAACCAACATCTACAGAACCTTCAGCGTTGACCTACTCTTTGATTCCAGAATTATTATTGTATCTATACCCTAGACGTGTGCACAGGACCTGTTTTGGAATTCATGAATACTCGCAAACATCTGCCCAGGGGCCACAAAGTGTTGTCCATGGTGTGACCGAGGGCAGCACTGATGCCGACAGGGTGGCGGGAATGGGGGCAGGGATTGTGTAAGGAGGTCTTAAAAACATGTTAAATCAAGCATTTAGTTGCAGGTCAATAAATGCTTGCCCGTTTATTTAAAAAATAATTCTGAATATTAGTGCTCAGCAACTTAACAGCAGCTCGTGCTGAGGTTCACTGGAGGGGGGGGGGGGGGACTGCATGTAAAGGTCAAGAGGGTCGCACGCGGCCCCCGGGCCGTACTTTGAGTATCACGGGACTAGGTGGAACACTTCCGACACCGGAAGTCAATATCTTTGTTCTTTCTTTTTTTAGCTGTGCTCATGTTTACTTCTTCATCCCTATGAATATTTTCAAATGGACACAAAATATTTGACAAATCCTCCTATAATTGATTTCTCTTGGGAGCTCTGCAGCAGTAAAACGGGAATGATGTAAACCCAGAAACATTTGTACATTTTCTAATGTGATTTCGAAGCTACCTTTCCAAACATTTACTTTAGTTTTGTAGTGATGTTCTCTCTTAAAATGGACTTTTTAGTCCTACTAACAAGAATGATCCAGGAACCAAATAAAAAACAAAGCTTTGAGGTAAAAAGGATCAGCTTGGAAACCTCTGGATGACATCATAGGGCGTATTTTTTCCAGAGAAGCATGAATCAGAAAACAGTTGTTTTATCCATTAGCTACAGAGGAAATGCCTGATTTTTAACAGGCTGGGAATGTGGAAATCATGCAAAAAAAACAACGCAGATATGGTTAGCGCTGATCCAGTTGGTTTATAATAAGGAAAATGTGTTTCTGTAAGAGTCTTGCAAGCCAGGTTTAAGAGGACAGAGAAGTGGCGAGCATTTATTCATTGTTTTCTAACTGTATACATGAATGATTGGCTGGATGAATATATTAATGATTTGATTCAAAGATTTGAAGTTCTGCAGTCTACATTTAGTTTGAGAAACTTTTGGTAACAGATGTGGGGGGGGGGGTAAGAATGTGTGTGTGAAGGTTTTCCTGACAGGAAGGTGAGTTCATCTCTGTGTGGATGCCCAGTAGGATCCCTACTTACCAGCAGCATAGGCTGTGCATATATAGTGGCTCTGGAGCGAGATGCGGTTGGATGAGAGCAGGGATATAGTCTATAATAGCTTTATTAATATATATTTTAGTGCCTAGAAGGATGTGGCTATGGCGGAGAGTCCTGTGTGTCATTAATTGGCAGTTTATGGAAAGCCAATGGAATTACTTCACGGGCACGGAGGTGTAGTAGCTGGATTTCTTTCCAAACACCCGCCTGGCTCCAGTGTTCCGGGGCCAGTTCTAGTTGGGAATTGTGCTGTTTAGGCCGGGTGACTTGGAATACTCAAGATGGATGTTAGCACAAAGTTCCACTACAAGATGTAGCCCTCCTAGGGAGTACATTGATGGATACATTGGAGTAGGTGAGTGTAGTAGAGTATTCTGGTGGGATCATCTGTGGGTAGTGGCGGCATGCGCTGGAGGTAATGGTTGGAAGTGCTGGAGGTAGTGGTGGGGTATGATGGCCATAAAGAGGACAGATGGGGTGATTTATGAGCTAAATGTGACTTCTAGGTGTTCACGGTGCTGTTCTAGATCATTAGTTTACAGTAGATGAGCGAAAGAATCTGCTCCACGTAGAGATTGGATATATAGTTTGCTACGAGGTAAGGAACAGCATATGTGTGCATAAACCACTGGGATCCATCAAGCACTATGCCAGGTACTGATTCTATACAATTCATCCACAACACACGCATGACAATTACAACTCAACGCCTGCATTAAGAGTCACTATAACGTAGGTTTGCTTACATCGTGAGTCACTACTTCACAGGAGACATTACAACGCAAGTAGGTTGAAATTTGAAGAAAAAAAAGATTCTTAATATGATTCTTGTGTGTATCTATACAGCATCCATTGTATTGTAATTGCATTTATATAGCGTTTACTACCCCTGACGAGGCGTCAAAGCGCTTTATGTGGTTCAGCTACACTTTCCATCTTTCCACTGGAAAGGCATTTTTGAACTTGGCAATAACTTTGCCACCCTGGACAGAGCTGCACAACATTTGGTAATCGGCTACTATCGACAGTAAAGGTCTGGTTTGCCAGATGTAGTGCACTTACATGAAGAGGAAAATAATTTAAGGTGGGCTCGAAAAATGTGTTTTCCCATTTTAGTTCCATAGGAAATTTGCTCATGCCTACAGAAAAAAACTCTGAATAGATTTTTGCAAACCTTGGCATAAAAGTAGAACTTCACTCCCCAAATTCTTATTTTTTTTTTTTTTTTTTTTGCCAGTTTGCTTTAAATTCGTTCAGTAGTTTTTGAGTAAAAGAGTTAACTTTTTTTCATGTATCTTAAACCTTTCAATGCACACAGGTTCACAAACTAGGTCAAAGGACTGTCCCTACACTGAAATACAAAATATAAATGTCTACTGTTGACCGAGGGAGCTTTTAGCTCTCGTCTACCCCTTTGGGTCAAGGGAGGATGTGTCCTCGACAAGAGTCACTGGCTGGCTGCGAGAGAAAAATGTTGTCTTGCGGCTGCCATTATAGGACATCCGACACAGTCCCAGCATCCAAAACTAAGTTAAGGCCACGTAATGGACCAGGGAAAGAAGGCCATGACCCCGCATGCCCAAATGGAAAAAAACTTCAGAGGGTCCCCTAAAAGTAAAATAGTGTCCATGCTTCATAGTCTGCACATTATTTTTCGAGGCTGCAGACTCCACGCACCTAAAATGGTAGTGATAGTCCACCGCTTTGACAACTAGGATGTGGATTCTAGTGACAGGGTGGTCACTTTCTAGTCTTTGTAAAATACTGTGGACCATATGTAACAAGGAAGTGGCGGAGTGTGTCGTTGGCCTCCTTGGCTTAACGACACACTCTGCCACTTCTGAAATGCAAGGCAGCACCATATTTACAAGAATGTGGTGCAGCCTTGCGTTTCCCCCTGCGTTGGCGCAAAGTTTAGCAACTTAGCGCCAACGCAGGCACCCTTGCACCATAGTGCAAGGGTGCCTGCTTGCCGGGTAGGATTGTTTATGTGCAGGAAGGTGTCCCTTCCAGCACATAAACAATCCTAAAATGCCATTCTGTCACTTTCATGTGTGCTGCTTCATGCAGCACACATGAAAGTTACAAAATGGCGCTTTAAAAAAAAAAAAAATTGTTTATGTTCAGGAAGGGTCACCTTCCTGTACATAAACAAACCATGGCATGTTTATTTTTCCATGTGTGCTGGACAAGGCAGCACACGTGGAAAAAGCAAAAACGAGGAGAAATAATGAATTTCTCCTCTTTTTGCCAACTTAAGACCAGGGTTTTCCTGGTCTTAATTTTGGCGCTGCCTCCTCTGTACACCACCCTTGTACATCTGGGCAGCGTCAAATACAGTGGGTGTTGTGGTGGAACGCCCACAACACACACTGCATGCCCCTTTCACGCTAACCATAGCGTCAAAGGGTGCCATATGTACAAGGCAGCGTTAAGTGGCTTAACGCTGCCTTGTACAAATGGCGCAGCCCCTATTGCCACCACAATTTCGGTAAAAGTGACGCTGTGGTGGCGATAGGGGCTTGTACATATGCCCCTGTGGTTCCACCAGCCACTCCGCAAGGGCTGGCATCCACACTCACTCCACACACATCCATCACAGGTGTCATCAGTCAGGTGACCCTGCTAATGAAAGGGGCCAGGCGCACGTGCCCTGGGCCAGTTCAAGACAGTAACTAAATGTGTTTGTGTCATTAATGCCACTGCATGAGGACCTAGGGCACTGACTCTTACAGACTCAATACACCTAAGATTGCATCCACAGCCTTGACAACTAGATTGTTGGCCATCAACACTATTTGGGTGTACTGGTCTAGTTGCCAAGTCTGTGGAGTGACTGTGCCATTTTGGGTATTTCTCCACTCCGGGCCCTCGAGAAATACTCCACAAACTATCAACACATTAGGGGGGGGAGGGCAGTTAAAAGTAAAAATCTAACTTTTATATAAAAGGTTCCCCCAGGTCTCAAGAGACGGGGGACACAGCACACCTAGCAAGGATGGCTGAACCTCCTGTGAGTTCTACAGACTATTTTGCATTTTAAAAAAGCATTCACCGATGCTGATTGGCTGCCAACACAGTTAACCTTCTTCAAGAGGAAAAAGGGATACTTGCTTAGCAACTAAGGGCAGAAGCACAATTTGCTGAGGAGGAGAGTATAAGAGATGGTGCATAAGCAAGAAACAGCCGCACATCCTGACATGACACAGTCAGGAGAGGGCGAACAGCCAAGAATATCTGCAGCAGATGGGAAGGAAGATGTTAACTGCCTGTGTGATGCAGGCAAAAAACAGTCTGACTGAATGTTTTTTTTTAAATGCATGCAAAGTTACTTGCATTCTCGACATCAATCTTAGATGGGGTCCACTATTCATTTAGACATTAACCATAGGGCGACATTTGAAGTCGAAGAGCAAAAGGGATTACACCCCGTGGCAGGGGAAGAAGGCTTGAGCAGAGGCCTTGCTAACTGTGCCAGAAGAGAGGCTCTAAAAAGAGCAGACTAACCCCACCTCAGTTTTTGCATTCTGTTGTATTGCAGACTACTGGAAGACTCACAAGTAATTAATGTTTTTTTTTCAAGTGGCTGGTCCCCTTCAATGGCGTAGCAAGGTCAGGTGGTGCCCAGTGCGGAAACCTTCTTGACACCCCCGGCTTCATAGAATGGCAAATGTATATGTTTAAAACACATATTTTTGCCATTTTGTCACCCCCCCCCCTCAGTGATTTCTGGTTGCCCCCGGCTTGACAAAATGGCAATAATATGTGATTAAAACACATATACTTGCCATTTTGTCACCCCCCTCAGTGATGACACCCGGGGCGGCCCGCACCCACCGCACCTCCCTTCCTACTCCATTGGTCCCCTCAACTATTGTTGAAGAAACGTGAAAAAAACACAGCAAAAAGAATCAAAAAAATCTGCAAAAAACTGTTTCTTTTGTGTACCCCTCCAAATAAAAATAAGAGTTTATCTCTAATAAGACTGCAGCACATTGGTAGAGGGCCTGGCTGCAAAACATAGCCTGAGCCTAAGCACAGCTGACCACCAGCAAAGGCTGTGTACTAGACGTTTGGTTGGCAGGCACTGCAGCCATCCCCCACTGTGGAATGCACAGGGTTAAGTTACAGAGGACAGCCCAGAGGGTAGAGTGCTGTGCATTTAAAAAGTTGGACATGTACTTTTAAGTTTTACATGTCCTGGTAGTGAAAACTCTGACTGATATGTATTAAAAAAGAAGGTTTGGGTTAGCAAAAAGATCTTTTTTTTTTCAGGTCGAACTGTCAGTTTAAAACTGCACACACAGACTTCAATGGCAGGCTTGAGCCATGTTTAAGTGCCGACTCAACTCTTAAATTTGTTTTTCACTAATGCAAGGACTACCTCTCTCATAGGATAACATTGGAGCTCCCTTATTACATTTAATAAGGTGTAATATCCAAATGGGAGTAGGAACCAGTACACCATCAGTTTACAAGGAGTACTCTCCCCGGGTACCGTGAATTTAAAGAAAGTACATTATTAATTTAATATTGGAGGAGTTGGAGAAGACGTCCGTTTGCATGTATACATGCTGAAATTTTTTCCTTAATGTGATTATATTGCCTTGAGGAAGTCGGTGGGATGCCATCCACAAGACGAAACACGTGATGGCTACAATTATGGTTTTTGTGGATTGGCTGTAATAACGTTGATTCTGGAATAATGCAAGATTAAAAATAAAGTGAAAATCTCAACGACAGTACACTCGTGGGCATTTTATCAATTGGACAATTCCTTAGGATAAATTCCCTCTTTTCTGTGTTCTTTGGAGGCCGGTGTCTCTAAAACTGGAAACGTTTGGTGGCCGTTTCTTTTTATCCTTTGAGCAGCTTGTAACTAATCACTGCACAATTTTGAAACGACCCAGCGCAGAAATTGACTTTGCCTCCTTTTTTTTGTGTTAGGAACCAGTTCATGTTTGAGGTCTTTGAAATTGTAATGAATATTCATAACTTATTCTGAAGTCGTATTTTAAATTACAAATTTGAAAATGCCACTTTTAGAAAGTTTAACTTTTCCTGCTTTAGCCTTTTAAGGCCTGTAGCCTTTCTCTGGGTCATATGACTGGGTCTTGCTGACAGTTGGGCTTTGTGTATTTCTCTTACAGCCACGCGCAATAGAGAGCTTAGTTGTGTCTGGATAGGCCATTACTGGCAGGATGGGTGGGGGAAGCTGAGCACATTCCTACTTACACTTTAATAGGCTGTGTCTTGCCTTCAAACAAAGGGTTGCATCCCTCCTGTAGTTAGTCTGGAGCCAGGACAGGGAAAGCAGGATTCCTGGGGACTTCAAAGGAAAACCTCTAGAAGCTTACCCCCAGTTCAAAAGCAAAGTGGGTATAAATAATAGACCTCAGACACCAACTCTTCAGTACAATTCTGGACCTCTGGATACTCTGCTAGGAAGAAGCTCCTGCTCTAAAGGATTGCTGCCATGCTGTGCTAACCTGCTGCCCCTTTGCCTAGGTGAGAAAGACTGGACCTGCATCTCTTGAATCTAGAACCCCAAAGTGACTCCAAGGGCTAGTTGGCTGGCCTCCTGACTAGAGCCTCAGGGACAGAAGGCTCCGCCTACCTTGAAACCAGCACCTGGACTCTGCCATCTGAGTCTACTCCGCCAAGTGTTGCCATCCCAGTCCTGGACCATTGGAAGTGGGCCTAAGGTGGCCTGTCTGACTCTGTGGATCCAGTGGAGCAGACTCATTTACTCTGCTTCACGGCGCAACACCAAGCAGAACTAACGCATCGATTCTGCGATGTTGATTGGTTATGTCGGAAAGACCAGCAGCAAATCGCAGCAGTCACCTCATCGAACCACCGCTGTTGCCAGGCCCTCGCATCCCTCATCGACAGAAGCCTTGATGATGACACTGGATTCCATGCAGCTCATCGGAACCAACGCATCGCCCCGCCTGCACGCCCGCATCCTCCATGCCGGATGTTGCATCACAAGCCCTCATCAACGGGATCCTCGACGATGAAGCAAGATCTCGCATCACATCCTTGCTGCATCTCAGAATCGATGCATTGCTTCAGCTGTGCAGTGCATTTTCAACGTAGACCCTAGCAAAGCTTTGCAAACTAGGATTAAAGGTACATTGTTCGGCAGGCTCAACTGGGTCCGTGTAGCTGACCCACGCTCCATCACAGTCGGCCTGCACTTTCAACTTTGTCCCTGTCTTGCGTGATCAGATATCCACTGTTGACGGTTCGTGCCTTTTTGGTGCTACTTTTACCCATATCTTTAAACCTGCTTAACTCCGTTTCTACTTTTTGAATTTTTGTCATTTTGGTCTTGCTTAATTTATTGAAAATTGATCTTTATTTCTAAATCTGTTGTGGGAACCTTTTGTGGAGTATGTTCACTGTGTTATTGTTTGGATAGCTGCACAAATACTTAGACATTGCCTCTGAGTTAAGCCTGACTTCTCTGGTCCCAGCTACCAAGGGTTGATCACAGCTTAATTTACGGTTTGCTTGTGACTTCCCCCTGATAAGAATTGTGCTTGCAGCTTGATATGGGTTTCAACACCCTAACCAGTAACCCAATTTCCTACGATGCTCTATTTGCATAATGCACAGATTTGTAATGGTTACAATAGTGGTTCTGATATTTATGTTATTGCATGAAATCATGGCACCCTACATATGTTTCAGACTTAGAGAATTTATGTGGGCAATGTGCTTTATCAGGGGTGAAAAAAAATATTGGTCCTCTGGTAATCTTGTATGTAGGTTCAAACAGTCCATTCCTTGTAATTATGAGCCTCACCTACGATGATCCCATTCACTTAAGTAGTTGCAAACTAAGCACCTTCTTTTTGTGAATGAAATCTAATTTTGTCGCTGATTCTATACACTGATAGATCACTTCACAAAAACAACAAACCAAAGGGGGTTGTAAAACATCCTGTCAAATTAATGTTTAATAGAGTGCAATTTGTGACCGCCTGCAGTCCGCTACAATCACTTGGGTGATGGCCTACAACTTGGTGCAGCAGATCCCTATTCTTCTGATAGCATTCCAAAACGAAAAACTTTTTTTAAAAGCAGCCTCAAGTCCTTAAAAGAACCAGTGCTGTTTTTCCCCCCTGTTTTTTAAAGGATTTTTATTTTTAAAATAGCAAGAACAGCAGGCACTGGTTCTCTGGACCACTGTGTGCTCCCCCTGGGGCTGCCACCCTGATTCCCAAAGTAAAGGGATCCCAAAGGGACCCTTTCCCCTTTGCGAATCAGTTAGCACCTTCTTGAAGAGTCAGTAACTGGTCGATAATTTGCAACTGCTATTCCAGTAACAAAGATTGACACTTAGGTACTGAAGCGCAATGTGGAAGGAATGCCTCATCCAAATTATGAGCCAGGATACGCAGTAAAACACATTTTCCAAGTCATAAAGAGATTTCTAACTTGAAAAATGTGTTTTGTACATTACAGAAAGGGATTTTGCTGTGACAGACTTAGAAATTTTGTAAATTGCAAGCTGTGTAACTACAAAATTCTTTTGTGCATCTAACTCTGTGTCTTTTCTGCCAGTAGCACTATGTTGCAAAGGTGGTTGTGTGGCGCTAGGCAACTTGTTTTGCACCTGCACAAGGCAAGAGGGCAGCAGCTGGTAAAATTAAGTAACTATGGCTCTACGCTGTTCTCTACTCCTAGTGTAATGCAGCACATCTGCCCCAGTATGTCTTGGATTCACCTGGTGGACACGTCGTGCAATATTATTTGATTAGAGGGTACTATCGGATTTACAACTTTTTTTCTCTTTCTTGTCTGAGCACCTTTCAAGTGAAACCTCATACTAGCTTTAATAGTTATACAGATCACCATTCAAACATTACAGTGAAAACAATCCAGCAAATGCTGAAAGATGTACTACATATACTCCAAGAGAAACCTTGTTGACACTCCTGGATTTGATCATCTTCTTGTCCAAAATATCTCAAGTTAATTGACTAGAGTCCTCTAGGTCACATATTGTTGCTTACCAATTCAATTGCTAGATGTGATACCATTGTCACATGGATAGGATAGGTCCAACTAGCAACCCCACCATCATATATGCTTGAGTTTCTTGAGTGGTCTTCTCTTTTAAACACAATGACTTTCGACATACATTTGCGTGTGTGACCATGCAGGATAACATTCTCTAAATCTGCATTGCTTACATTTCCAATTCATAGGCACACTATCACAACACCTTAAACATTCAGTACTAGGCCTGGGTGGAGTTTGCGGAGTTTCACTCCATGGAATTCCACGGAGTTAACAAACAACTCTGCCAAATTCTGTGGAGTTCTGTGAGTGGGCGGAATAGTGACCTTAAACTATTCTATCGTAAATGTGCTTAAAAAGGCAATTAGCCAGTGCGGGAGGAACTCAACAGCTACCAATCTCCTGTTCATGTTGAGCTGGTGAGGTGGCTTATTCAGATATCTGTGTGCAGCTCCACGTGCCATACCATACCCCAACAAGATCCGTGTGAATAATAGCAGCTACTGTTAAAAACACAAGATGTAATTCAGTTTGTTCAGATGTGCACACACTATGTGCCATCACGCCCGACCCTTTCCGTGCATGGCATTCGACCTTTCACAGTGCCACCCCTACAGCCAAGAACTGTTGATCAAGTACGAGCTATCTATGGCAGTTGCCCTCACTGGCAGTCAGTTTGTGCAGTCCATAGCACAACTCCCCTTCACCACTTTATCAATTTATTATCTGCAGCATCATGATTCATGATCAGACTCACTTGCCGGGTATGGCCCACACAACAACATCTTCAGCCGACCTAAGCTCCCACTGTGGCACAGTCGCCCCTCAGACCCGGCTCTGATCCCCAACTCCGAATCCCACTCCAGACCAGTTCAACTTTCATTGAAGGTAGGAGGAGGGGCCAGTTGAGCATCCTGAGGTTATGGTAGGGTCATAGAAGGTGGACAGGCTTGCCTCTCTGAACGTGACCTGACCATCGTGATGAAAATAATGGCCATCTTGAAGGATGTCACTCACTTCATGGATATCATAGAAAAACGTTTCAAGGGTGTTTTGGCTAAAACACACAATTGCCTTACTTAAATACTCTATCCCTTTTTTAAAGACATGTGAGCTAAAGATGTCAAGGTAATGGTAGTTTATGTTTGAGTTGGTTGATATTGGTATTTATTAAATAAACATAAACCGTGTAAACTGTGTTTGACCTGTTCTGAAATTGCAAAGCAACTTTGATTTCTCACACAAATATTATTCACCATTTCACAGCTACGATGAATATTTCTGGCTTTCTTTTGCATGTTGTATGTCGACCAATGACTACTAGAATCAAAGGGACAAAAGCTTATTCGACTGGTAGCTGTTACGATTGGCTCTTTCTTCTTTCAGCGATCACTTGCCCGGAAATAGGAGAAATTCTCTTAAGCTACTCACAGGCTTGCAATCTGAGGAATAAGAAAGAAACAAACAATAAAAGAAGGGGAGCCGACGAAAATAAGAGGAAGCACGAAAGGAAAGCGGAATCAGTATGTTAAGGTAGGATAGAACGAAACAGTGCATGCAGCACAACTAGTGCTGAAAACGCACAGTAGAAGCAGGTGCACCAAAGCTGTCTGCCAACTCCGACAACGTAACCCATATATACACCTGTAAAACAAGCACACAGTTCCTATGCTTTTGGAAACACTGACATTTTGAAAGAATGTTTGGGGAAACATTCTGGACACTGGAGAGCAAGTAATGTTCTTTAGCTTCACACTTGTAGAAGCACTACAACTTGGCATGAAAGCACAGCAGAGTTTCCACCACAGTATTATTACATGTTAATTGCAGTGTTAATGTGCATGTGGCTGGGTGATGCCAGCAAACTGCGCTCTACCAGCGAGTGGCAGAGTTTTGTTTTTGCCAAACTTCGCACTCCAAGCGGAATGCAGAGAGCCAAAACGCCACAAACCCTGCCTTCAAGGCAGAGTTCACCGCCCACCCCTATTCAGGATAAAATTCACTGAGCAAATGTTATCATTGTTACTGTCCGGAGGGCAATGAAGCTATCAAACTAGAATAAACAATTCTGGCCTGACTGGGGTTTCAACATTGCCACATGGGTGCAGTTTATTATATATACAGAACCACTTCATTGTTTAGAGGAGAGGAGCACTCTGCTGACACTGTGAGGTCACTGCATGCTGGAGTTCCAGCTCACCTGACTCATTTTTACCGACACAAGGGATGTCCAGCTCTACACCAAGAAGGACAGCCTGATGACACCTACTTGCAGGTAATACAGAAGTTAGACCACCCAGCAGGGATTTAGCAGAGCACCCACCCTAGGAAAGACTAGGTTAAGGAGCACCAGGTAAGAGTACATTATACACAGTACTTGTATGCCAGCATGCATTCACTGTTTTAGCATAATGATTGAATAGTTAATCTTTTTCACTATACTCTTAATGCTAATTATGCAATTCTGTTTCCTTCTATTTTTCTTGCAGCTGCACGTATTTTACTCAAGAATCGCAATGCTTCAATAAATATTAAAACTGCAGGTTGTGTATTTCTTTGGGAATGCATGAGAGTCCAAACGGAAATGTTCTAGATTTGTTGCCACGATTCCCTGGGGAGTCAGAGTTGTCATGTTCTGAAGTTCCATAGTCCATCTGTTACCTGGGTAGGTTTTGGGGCTACATATGGTGCAGTGTGGGCTAGCAGGACTTAGACCAACCTATCCTGAGGGTGTGCACGGAATCAGTCTGGCAAAATCCTGATGTTTATGTTGTCTAATAAATGCACAGTTTTACTTGGGAAAAGTACAAGCCATACAGAACCATTAACCATACTTTATTGTTTTTTCATGAAACCATTGGGGTCCTAAAAAGAACCCTTATCTCACAAACTACACACACTCAAAATTAGTATTTGCTATTTTAAACTCTAGGCACACTCAAGGCAGTTCATTAGTCTGAAGATTATCTTGTAACTGGAGCAAAGGACTCATGATGCATAACTCCTCTCATCCTTTATTGCCTCACTTAATGTTCCAAATGTGCTGCATCTTCTCCAAGTGTCAATCAGTCTTTTATGCTGCTACAAAAAGCTGAAATAAGTTCTGGCTTTGCTTGAAAACTACCTTGGTCACCAATGTACATTTCCAGTTGGGGTGTCTGAAAGCAGTACTCTGTTGTACATATAGTTAGGTCTGCTCTAAAAGTACCTGTAATATATGAATTCTAAATAAAGAGCAGTATAGGGCATCCATTGACACCTAAATAAGTATGTAAATGTGAGGGTGCTTTAAAAACTTTTATATCAAAAAAGAGTGGATCACTTGAACCTGTTGTCCAGGGTTTGGTGGTTATCCGGCCGTTCCTTAAAAAACCCTCATTCACGTTTTTAGGTGGATTGTCTGGCGGTATATCTTGGTTCTCCGCCTCGATAACGTGATTGCATCATCATCGGGTTTAGTGTTGTGCTACCTCCACCTGGAGGAAAACCACTGGATGTTACAGTAGCGATCAGAGATCAAAAATGGACAGAGTGCTCATGTGTCGTGAAACAGTGGAAGTTAAAAAGGGATGTTTTCTCATGCTACCTGGACTTTAGTCTTTATTGTTGTCTGGTGCGTGGAAAAAGAATAAAAAATAGGGGAGATTGTACAGCAAGGGCAGTTAATGTGTCCGCTGTACAGTCAGTCCAATAGGTGGGTCGACATGTTTCAGCTCTTTACGTGCCCAGAAGGGTCAGGTGAGCTTTCATCAGGACCAGGGGGTGCTGTCTTCCTGCTTGATCACTCATCAAGCAGGAAGACAGCGTCAGCACAAGTCGTGCAGAGCGGAACTCCCGCCTGACTACGCTGCCATTCTTCCTAGGAAGCCCGAAATCGGAGCTTTTAAGGTACTAAACCTTTTACTAGGAGATCAGTGATAAATATTCCGAACTCCTCACCCTTAAAGTGGACAACATCCTTCTTTAAGACAACACCCCCTGGTCCTGATGAAAGCTCACCTGACCCTTCTGGGCACGTAAAGAGCTGAAACATGTCGACCCACCTATTGGACTGACTGTACAGCGGACACATTAACTGCCCTTGCTGTACAATCTCCCCTATTTTTTATTCTTTTTCCACGCACCAGACAACAATAAAGACTAAAGTCCAGGTAGCATGAGAAAACATCCCTTTTTAACTTCCACTGTTTCACGACACATGAGCACTCTGTCCATTTTTGATCTCTGATCGCTACTGTAACATCCAGTGGTTTTCCTCCAGGTGGAGGTAGCACAACACTAAACCCGATGATGATGCAATCACGTTATCGAGGCGGAGAACCAAGATATACCGCCAGACAATCCACCTAAAAACGTGAATGAGGGTTTTTTAAGGAACGGCCGGATAACCACCAAACCCTGGACAACAGGTTCAAGTGATCCACTCTTTTTTGATATAAAACTATTAATTGGAAGGCGACTGGATCACGTATCCTTCTTATTCCCTACCAACTGATTAGCCATACGGTGCTTTAAAAACACCAGGGACCAAAATCCAACACTGCGTATCCTCGTGTAGAAGAGGAGTGACATCTACGGAACAGGATCATTGCACAACAATTGTAGCTCTTAACAACCCCTATTTACTCCATTGCCTCACTCAGCATTAGCATTCCAATTGATTCCAGCTCCTTCTCTTGGACATAGACCACTTTTCTTTCAGAGAGTGCAGCATTGCCTCTGAATTTTTATTGATTGTTTTTTCTTGGTTACAGTTGAGAAAGGAAATGTGAGTCAAAATTTGTACTTTTTCTCAACATTTACAACTCTAACGACTCCTCCTTAGTATGATGAAGAAGCAATCCCCATCAAAGACACTGCAAAGTTTGTTAGGCCCACTCAGTAATGTTTATGTGCATTACACTGACGTTTTAACTATTATAGCCTTGCCTAACATTTTTGGGAGAGACAGTTCAACTGAAAGCCTACTCACCATCCTTGTACAAAAGGCAACACAGAGCTTATTTTTACGTAATCCACCATTCATATTACATCACGGAGATCCATGGAGTTGATTGAATTATAATTTATTGGCTTTACAAAGTGCTGACTGGTTCTCAGTGCGGTATAATGGACTCATAAAACACAGTAAAGGTTGTATGACGTGATGAAATAACGTAGGCAGATTTCAATGATCCATGATATATTTCAGTGTTGGTGGACATGGTCCAAGGAGAAATACACTCTCTGGCAGTCTAAGGATGACCAATTGTGGGTGAACATAGTACCAAATAAAACAGTCTGGACTTTAGACATAGCATTCACATATATATTCATAGACTGACAATGATAGAGGTGGTGTGTGAGATCAGAAAAACTTTATCAGAATTACATAATTATCCACTACAAAGATGGCACCCCACTGAAGTAGGAATAGAAAATATACACTGTAGGAAAATATATTTGTGAACGATATTTAGGACATGATATTTATGTTGAGCGATATTCCTTTATACAACACTCTGACATACAACCAGAAGTGTGTGTGTGTGGGGGGGTATAGAACAAGAAGCAGAAAAAGGCAGGGAAGATTAGACTAAGTCAATAAAAAGTGGCCCAATTCTAGCATAATAAAACCCCCGACCACCAAGGATAGCAACCTGCCGAGGAACCGGTTTGGAGCCATGGAACTTTGGTATGGTTGTTTGAGTGACACCAAGTAGAAATAAAAGACGGACAATCTTCTTTCCTTTCTCAGCATCATCCACTGGGTTATTCTCATATTGTAGAGCCACTGGTGGGCATTGTGAGACCTCAACTTGTGAATTGGTCATCGAAGCATAACATGGAGAGGAGGCTGTAACTCTAAAAAGAGTTTAAGCATAGGTCGTCTTATAAGAGGACCTATGTTTATATTTGATTCGCAATAGCGTATATTCGCAGCTTAAGCCACCATATGGTATCTGCTTCCAAGAAATAAAGTAGGAGCTTGAGAATATATTGGTTTGGCTTTTAGGGAAACATTTTGTCCTAATACTGTAGTGTGGGTAGCCAACTTGGATTACATAGTTTATATTTACTCACAGAAATGTGTTGTAGCACATTCATTTTTTAAAAAAAAGTGTAGACAAAGTATCTTTTGTTAAGCAATTATTGATGATGGTCTCTTTACTTTCCATTTCTGTTACAATAAGACATTCTTAGTTCAGAACAGTTAACTTTGTCATCATTCTCTTGAGCCCCACTCCCACTGTTCAAATCTTTTACATAATACTCTTGTGTTATACACATCTCCACAAACCGCATTGTGGTACTAGCGTCACAATTGATACCGACAAGTGACCCTCCAATGTATGTACTCTGTTTCTCCTTTCATGGCACACTGTATGCTCAATAGAACTCAAGCCACCCCGCTATTATGGGGTCGCTCTTGTGGTTATGTCATGCATACTACTGTTGTTTTGCTCTTGCTGTACACTATGAAATGACAATAAAAAGATTTACAACAAAAAATAAGACCTTCTTAGTTCAGGAGTGCAATGAGTTATCATAATGCTAGAAATGTTTTCTGCATACCTTCTTGTGAAATTTGCATGCACTTTTACTGCTTTGTAATTCAACTTTGAGTTGAAAGGTCTTCATATTTTCAGCCTTTACCTTACTTATTCAATTTCCAAATATTACATAAGTATCAATTTTGTGCATAGTCAAACATCTAGATTGACAATTTCATTATGATACATCTCCAGGAACTGTAGCAATGCCGATTTGCTATTCTGTTGGTATATAATCAGTCCTCTGTTATTGAGCATACATATATATATATATATATTAGTCTCCCAATTGCCCCTAACCCAAAAATTGTGACTAAAAATTTCCATAAAAAGCTGATCCTTCTTCTGATTGTGATCCCGTGCTTCCTTCTTCAGAACCTTCACTGTGCGACACTGGGAAACACTCATACTTCACCTTCAGAGGCACACCGGGGTACCAGATTACACGAATGTGACATGGAACTATTTCCTATAAAAACAAAAGAAAAAAGTTGCTCTCCCATTTGTAAAAATGTAAATGTAGTTGAGCTTATATAGCGCACAGCTACCCGCAGTGGGTTTCCCGGCGCTTGCTTAGGGAACCCGTCCTGGTATTCCCCTGTGAGATAGCAGGGTATCCACAAGGTGAAAGTCAGGCATCCCGCCACGAGGGGCCGTTGTGGAGATTAAGCAAGCTATTGCTCAGAGTCGCAGAGTGTGAACCCATGAGTCGAGGAGGCACCGGGGCGAGAATTATCGAGTCCGTGGAATTTTTAGCCCAAGACCCGCCGAGGCGGGGAATTGAACCCTGGTCCAGGACCGATCTCAGCTTCCGGGTCTGCCGCCTCTAACCCCTGAGCCACACTTCTCCACGACTCCATTTGTAACAGCAAGAGTCTGCAAATGAAACTTTAGGATTCATGCTAATACTTCACCTCTGTTGGAATTTCATGAAGGAGGATATTGTAATCAAAGTCAATGAAGTCATCTCTTCTCGCCTAGGGGAAATAGTAAATTGGTAAATAGTCGCTACAATAATTTAGGACATATCTACATTGTAAGGCATTCCATAGACACCAGTAGTGAAGGTAAAGGAAATGTGGAACCTTTAGCATTTGCGCACTGACAGTACTGTCCTGATAACACTGTTCAGATTCATCTTTGCCACAATTGTTGTTGTCATGACTTCTTTCCCCAAGACAAAACTATATTGTAATCCTCAACCATAGTACTATATTAATGAATAGAAGTCAAGTCTAAAGATGTTTGTGAGCAGCACCAATGAGACTTAAACACCAAGGACATTAACATTGTTTTATTCAATGTCCAGCATGAGTAGGCCTGGGCAGAGTTCACAGAGTTCTACTCTGAGGAACTCCGAGAAGTGCTGGAAAAACTCTGCCGCACTCCGTGGCGCTCTGCCACTGAGAGAGTCTGTTAAGTCGCGCTGCTCCAACTGATTTTTAGTGCCGGGAGCTTGTCCTGGGCTGTAAAATCAGCACGAATGGCACTACGCATCGCGCCAGAGGGCACAGATGCTTTCTGCTGTTCGAGTAGACATTCTACTCAAGCGGCAGCTTCCTCAACATGGGCAGCATATTTCTCAAGGCGAGCAGTCGCGACCTGCGGCGACAACCCGTGAGTTTATCGGAACTCCACACAGAGCACGGAGTGGGCAAAACGCCACAAACTCTGCCAGCAGAGCGGAATTCTTCGCACACCCCCTAATCATGAGTAGATCATGACCTTAAAACTTTCTAGACCTGCACCAACATTGTAGGCAGGAAAAACAGAACCAGAAGCCAGAGAAACACACCTGAAAGTCAAATGTGAACAAGTAGGGTCTTGTGGTGGCTGGCAGCCTTATTGATTCCAAATGATGGTTGCTTTAATGCACTCTGATCTGTCTCTCACTGTAGAGCATAATGGTTGCCTTGCATGAAAGACATCAACTTAAAGATGCAACAAACCTCGGAATATACATAATTCTGGTGATACACCAAAATGGAGAACCATCCTTGCGAAATGTACATTTAATGATAATCGAAGCATTTTGGTCACAATGTATAATCATGATATCGGAACCCAGGTCTGGGGTAATGATAATAAAAAACTTCTGAAATGTTTTAACAATTCCTAAGAAAAAAACTATCATTATGAGGGCATGCATTTTAGGGTAAAGCAGAAAAACGACCAGTTGCAGTGGCCTTTTCTCATACTTATGCAAAATATATAGGGTCCAAGAGTGGTAGGAGGCCAGAAAGAGGAAATAAAGCAAGAAAAATGTAAGTAGGATTGGGGAAGGGTACGTAGGGGCAAGAATGGTTGGGTGTAAGGTCAAACAATAGAAACAGCAAATATATATATGCTAACAGAGGGACAAGTAAACACAGTTTTGGATGAAAAAACATGGAGGTGGAGAGGAGAAGGGTACTGGTTTACCCCATTCAGATAAGCAAAAAGGACGAGCAGTGATGTGAAGGAAATGGCTATTGTGGACAGAGGGTAGAATGATCGGAAGGTGGTTCCACATTCTGTTTGGGTAATCAAAAAAAGAAAAGGAGGAGGGGGGAAGTAGTTAAAAATCCGTCAAAAAGGATAAAAACATCTTGAAGAAACATTTTATGATATGAAAGGCATGAACTATGATGGAATTGTTTACATGGCAACTGTCATTCATATTGAAAAGGTTTAGGATAGTGGCATCATTCATATTGAAAAATGTAGGATTGTGGTGCCACACACAGTTTCACCTAAATGGGATTACTCAAGCCTGGGTCCAATCACAAACGTCCACAAGCAGCCTAGCATCCCCAGGAAATGTTGGAGGAAGAAGTAAAGCATGTGGACATATGAAGGCGTCACTTTCAGACAATACCTCTACAGGACCTGAACCACTACTAGAATTAAATAGGGGCTGATAACCAAAGGACAATACCAGGGGGAGAGGATCCCATCCTAAACATGAGCCTCCACAGAGCATCCTAACTAAAAACAGACCAGAATACACATGCATACTACCTCCACACTGAAACCCAGAAATAATCATTGGGGAATAACCACACCCTCCCCCACTCTCACACAAGACATATCAAACTTGGCTGATCAGGTCGTGTCAGCTAGAAGAATAATAAAAAGCAAATTATACAGAAAGAAGTACAGGTCAAATTAATTATCAGGTAACCGGACACCAATGCATTTTCTTAAGTGGTTTAATATATAACTATCAGTCTGTGGGGCATTACCTAAAGTTTGTATGGTATACATAAATTATGCTTGTATCATGTACAAGTAAAAAGTCAATCGTATACATGCAACTATAAACTCTACATTCTGCTCCTTTTATAAGGATTTATATACTTTGAGATATAAACCTCTGTCTGTCTGTCAGCCAGAGGAACTGCGGAATAGATATGTCCTCCCTCTCTGAATGACATTACATGGGTGTGGCACAACCACCCTATTACCCTGAATGTTGTCAATACCTCTGTACCAAGATGTGGTCACCAGCAGATCAGCTCTTGACTTTTACAAGTCCTTCTGCAAGCAATTACAGCAGTTCTCCCTTACGTGTTTTGCCAGATCAGTATCCAGGGGCAGCTAACATCTTGCTTTTTGAAAACTTTTATATGGGCTTTTAAAAGCCATCATCTCCCTTGAATTCTGATAAGATACTTGCAGGGATATTGGCTACTAATTCGCTGCTTTATATTAGAACACTAAGGGTCCGATTATCGGAAATGGTACTGATCGACTAGCCGTTGGCAGTCCCGCCATAGGGCTTACGATTGACCGCCTGCAAGGCGGTTGCACCCTGTATTCTTTGCATTGCGGCAGGTGCTGCTGACTGCAGCACCCACCGCAATGCAAAGAATTCACCCTGCACTATGTGGCAGGCACCATGTAGTGCCTGCCACATGGTGCAGGGATATGTAGGGGGACAGCATAGGTATCCCTTAGTGCCCCCATCGGAGGGCCAAGGGGTAAGGGGGGCCCACTACAGTCCCTTTCCGCCTGCCTGTTCATGGCAGGTTAACCGCCATGAACAGGCGGGCGGAAAAGGACATCGTAATCCCTATGGCGGTGCCTGGCAGGCACCGCCACCATTGTAGGGAATATGGCCCACTCCCTACACCGGCAGGCTCAAGGAGCCTTTCAGATGCATGGCGGTCGGTCTTTCAGACCGCCACCCAGCCATCTGCCATTGAAATATGGCGGGCAGATATGATGGGTCTGATGGCGGTGGGACTGCCACCGAAGGACTTTCAGTGGCTGTCCCACCGTCATCCTAATTGGGACCTAAGTCATTGAGATCAGTCTGGGTTTGTGCCTGGAAGGTTCAAGCATCCCTACCTTCATCAACTTTTTACATGAGAGCCCATGTATACCATGGTCTCACTGTGGTTGCAGAGTACCTGGATAAAGAGAATGTCAACTTTCTTGGTCATGGTGTCTGTAATTGGTTTTCAGGAAAATGAGCATTGGGACTATCCTACCTGCTATGTTGCAGGTTATGTATGTTTCCCATAAGGCCGGAGTGCTGACAAATGAGAACCCTTCCGCAAGTCGTGGGGTGTAGGAGGGCCCTTGGGATAAACACAAACAATCCTAGACCACGGCTGTAACATTCAGACAGCAGCTTATTTCAAAATAGTAGTCTCATTACATGCAGATGATATGTTCTTTACTAAAGGAACTCTGATGCTCAAACTTCATGGATTGTCCCTGATATAACAATATTTAGGAAGCGATCTGGACTGCACGTCATCAAGGGTATGTCCGAACTCTTCCCCTCCTAACTCAGGCTGGGCTAAGCAGGACTCTTGTTTTCACTGGTGTCAACTGGGGTAACATTTCTAGATATTGTTGTTTAGACTCATGTCAGCGATGTTTGAAGAGAATAAAATCTGTACCCTACATGATGTTGAGGCAATGGTTGAGAGATGGATTAAACTCCCACTATTAAAATAAGACCAATACCTATGGTACTGCTCATGGAGCTGTCAACTGAGTTTCTTATCAAATCAATTATTTGATAAGCTACACTAGTGCCTTGTCCACCTGCCGGGAGGGCTGTTTATATGACTCCAGGCATGCAGACTAGTTTTTATATGCAGGGTGCACTCTGTGTCCCTGACAGGCGTCTGTACTGATTCATAGCTGCTGAACCCTGCTACATGTTGAGATTGATTCGGCAGCTGCTCTCAATTTCTCCTTTGCCACATCCTTGGTCAGACATATCTAGTCTCTTCCTGGCACCCAGTCCATATTGGGTTCATGTCTGACATATTCAACCTTTCTGGAACGGCTTTGAAATACACCGGTTTGCAAAATGCTTTAGCCAATTGATATTTTACTGACCAAAGTACTGATTGAATGGATGGCCTCCTCCGTACATGTTGTCTAGGAATATCACAGAATGCGAGACTCATGTAATGAGCCTGAGTCATTGCTACACGCAACCTTTGGTCGCTTCCACTGTGGTTCAACATATTTTCCAAGCGCTTGAATTACCTAAAGCTCTATCATAGGGAGGGGGTGAGTTGTGGATTTACTTGTGTGTGAAAGATGCGCATGGGATGCTGATCTGGAAAAGTTTCTGGGGTTTACCAAGGACATATTGGTAGGTTCTAGGCTTTTGATTATTGTTTTACAAGTGTGTTCTCTGAATACATTATACACCTTCAAGGATCCACAATGCAGACCTAGTCTGCCCCCAACACAATCTAGCAATTCCCACTCTATACATATGGAGGGGAACGGTCTCTTCTTTTTAGGACGGCATGGTTATGACTCTGTCTGAGGTGATAAATGTGGAGAGCATGGCTCACCCTCTTGGTTTCCAGCTGTGGTTATCTGGTACATTGATTTCGCGGTTTGAGACATGTCCTGCTTAACGGAGGGTTCCCCTCTACTGGATGTTGCTCGTTCCCACCAGGGTTGAGGACTGAGTGGAAGATAGGTATATCACGGCGTAATTGAATTAGTCTAAAGCTAATGTTTCAAGGCTTAGGGTAGATCTGGGTGGCGGTCTAGCCCTAGTTAGACAATGTTCACTGCTAAATATGCTCAATTTCCTTTTACTCAAGGAGTCGGAGTAATATTCAAGTTCATTCTGCCTGTTATAAAGGCAATAAGTGGTGCAGTCACCTTGTAAGTTCCCTATTTAGCCTACAGTACCTCTGTTAATTGTACATTAGTAGGAAGGATTATTACAGGAAATAAAATATCATTCCTCTCCCCATTGTCCTATCACCCACTTGCTCCATATTTCTCAGTTTTAGGTTTTCTTTTTCCTGCTCTGGGTCAAAGTCTGATGATGAAAAATTAGTCCCCAAAAATGAGTGACAGTGCCCACCACCTGCAGCCATCGACAATTTAAGAATTGAGGGCCCGGTTCGCAAAGGGCCTTTGAACTCATGGCGGAGGCGCGGCAGTCATGGCGGGGGGCCAACACAGGACCTCCGTAATGAGAAACTGCAATGCGGAGGTCTGCCACAACTGCGGGCCGCCGCCACAACTGTGAGGCCACCACCTCAACTGTGGGGCCTCCGCCACGAGTGTGGCCCCCGCCATGACTGTGGGGGGGGTCCGCCACGAGTGTGGCCCCTGCCATAACTGTGGGGCCTCTGCCACGAGTGTGGCCCCCGCCATAACTGTGGGGTCTCTGCCACGAGTATGGCCCCCGCCATAACTGTGGGACCCTGACACGAGTGTGGAGGCGCTGTGTGAGTGTCAGGCCCGAACAGTCTTGATGTGCAATATGATAGGGCGTTAGGTTGGGCTTCTGGGCAAAAACGTTCAGATCATGGTTAACATTTCCACAGGTTTCATTCATCCAATGAAATGTCTGTTATTGATATTACGTGTACCATTGATTCAGGGATGAATGAACGAACGATGCAACAAGTCAGAAGATTGTGTCTGCAAAATGAAACTCATTATTCATCACAACCAAACAAAACAGAGATTCAACAAAGTTGTTTTCAGCAAACCCCTTTTCCTGACATCTGGACTAAATGTTGATAGTGCTCGCTACTGAGGCTTATTTTAAAACATGGTGATTTCATGTCAGATATGAATTAACCCATGAAAAATATATGTGCAGCAATAATAATTCCAAGCATCTGTCTCTTACCCATTGCTTAACACTCTTTATTTGGGCCATATTGTAATGCCGATTCTCAGTTGACTTTTCCCACATCACCAAACTGCTTCCAGCAAGAGCCAAGTCCCGCAGGGGCTCATGGGAAGGATCAACATGCCCAAAACTGTCTGCAGGGAGGAAATAAAAGAAGCATTGATAAGGTGAATCTCGGTTCTTTCTATGTAGTGTGGTTTTAATTTCGAGCAGTTGCAAATTGTTCTTTATTAATGTCACGTGCAAAAACCTTGGAGATACTTAGGGCCTTGCGTCACTTTTCCGCTGCCGGTGGGTCACTTTTTGTGACGCACCGGTGGCGTAAAAAATTCACTATGTTGCGCCCTATTTACAAAGTGACGCATCTAGGCAGATGCATCACTCTGTAAACCCCTGCGCCACATTATACCTGCGCTAGGTATAATGTATAATGTGGCCGTTCCCCAGCAAAAAACTTCATAGAAGTGGCGCATTGAAATCTATGCGATTTCAGTGCGCCACTTCTAGGATCCCCTTACGTCAATATCTTACGCCTGCCTCACAGCAGGCATAAGACTGATGCAGGCACATTCACATGGGGCTTGCTCCACGTGAAAGGACACATTGCTGGAGTTGCGTCTGTTTTCAGACGCACCCCAGCAATGCATCACTTTTGCGCCTACATATACGTCAGGAATACTGATGTATCTGTAACTCCTTCCGACATGATGCGTCATACAGTAAATATGACACATCCATCATGTCACAAGGAGGGTGCAGTGAAAACTGTTGCATTGCTGTTTTCATGCAGCGATGCAACAGTTTTCATAAATAAGCCCCTTAATTTGAATTAAATACACATGCCATACAGAGGAATCGGATTTCACGCTCCCTGATAATGCATACATTTAACTCAGAACCAGTTTGCGTGAAAAGGGAATTTAAACAAGACATACTTCATCAGAGAGATGATAAAATAATAGGTCAATATTCAAGTGGGTTATGGAACTCAATCAGAGAAACTCTTGACTCAGGCAGTAGAGGAGAAAATATATTTGTTTTGAGTCTGCACCAGTTACATGAACCAAAATGTAAAACTCTGTTGTATTTACTGGATTACAGAAAATAATATCAAGTTATTTAATTATGCAACGTTATGTTAAGTGTTTCTATGTAGCACATTTGTTTTTTGTTTTTTTAACATCTTGATGCTTTCGATTGCAGGGCCAGATTGAGGCCTGCGATTTGAGGGTTTTCCCAGCTCAGGATGTCTGCAGTGATGGAAGGGATTAACAGACCCATTTTTGTACCGGTGACTGGTGGGTGATGCTGTATGACTTGTCTGCGCCCTTTAATAAGGTAGACCAATTATTGGTTCTGCAATATCTGAGATGGTCATTGTGACGACCATCACATTTGTTTAAAGGGACCATCTTGTGAATCATGTGACGTCACACCTCAAAACCCCCAGGTGACGTCTTCAAAGAAAGCAACATTCTAGAGTGCTTCTTGGTGTTTGCTAGAGAGAACTGCCTTGCTCCTACACTGGGTGGCCTCTTTACATCATTAGTGAAAGGAAGGGTCCGCCTTGTGAGCCTAGACTCTTGCCTCACCTCCAACAATGGTGTCTGTGTAGGATCACAATGGTCACCCATTAGTTCCATTCTCTTTCACTTTTAACATTTATCTTGCCTGCCTGGTTTGTTCCAATTCGAACTCTAAACCTAAAGTAGCATTCAAAGTCTGAGGACTCCAAACTGTGTACAATACTTTATGGTAATAGAAGTCAGCAATGAAATGATCCCCAACTGAGGTCATCCTATTTCATGCAAATTATCCGCTGGTCTCTCTGCGTCTGAACCCCTGCCGCTCTTGCTGGAGGGGTTGATTCAGGTCAAGGGTAAATTGAATAATCTAGCAGTAGGCGCTGACAGTAAAATTACCCTGACTAATCTTGTGCCCATCATAAAGCAGCGACACCTTCAACGGCACAGGTTGATGAAATGCTAGACTTGAACCACACAGGAAGACAAAAGGCCCATGATTAAAGGCTTAGGGATAAACAGCAGAATCAGACACTGCATCTGTCTTCTTAGTAGGTCATGCAAGAATGTGTTTATCAAAATATACATACTGTGAAATCCAAACATGTCTCACAAGGGAGATTTCACCATCATAGTTTCTTGACCTTTAATTCAATTTAAATATTTAGTTTTGACCATAAGTCTTGCAGCCTTTGTTGCGACACAGAAAGCTATTCAGTTTGTCATGGACTTTAATTCCACCAAGCACGTTTGTAGAACACTTCTTTGTATTGTTAATGCTTGAAGTCATCTTTGAACCAGGCATTTGCATCTGTTATGCAAACACAAGCCTGTGTTGTGTGACAGGGAGCCAACCCTCTCAATTCTTTGAGAACCAATTTCAGTTGCATCCTGTATTTTGGAAGCTGGTGGAAGATTTGCAATAGGGGCACTCACAAATGCACGTGGTTGACGTTCCTTTACCAGGATCTGTACTTCTGTAAACTTTTGGAAAGGAGGACATGGTGGATTTTGCCAGGCATCGTAAAGTAGATATGGCTCTAAGTTGATGATGACACCATCCGCTAATACTTATAATTGATTTTTGAAAATGAGAATAGGTCCAGGAATTGGTCAACTCCATATGTGGATGATATGCAAGATTTGCAGCCAATGTGATCCATGACTTTGATTCATCTCCCAGGTCCCATACCCAGGTCTGGAGGTCACTCATAAAGTAGGAAGTAGTCGACAGTGGAGCAGTTAATTGTATATAGCAATAGCTTTTGCTATGCTATTGTTTGAATAAATATATCTACTACTACGATAGTCGTACGTCGTATCACAACCAAGTCAATGCAGTCACATCTTCTGCTTTCTTTATTCTCAAAACTATAAAGAAAATTCTACATTTCATTCCCTCTCAGCTACAAAAAAAACAGTAGTCACCTCCTTAGTTCTATCGAAAATCGATTACTGCAATGGAATGTACCTGAATGCACACCAGCAGGTGCTTAATCAATGACAGACTTTGCATAACGTGGCAGCACGTCTGCTTCTCAAGATTGCCAGACATCACTCAGTTTCCCAAGCAATCAAATCTCTTCATTGGCTAGGGGTCAGACCCCGTATCATCTTTAGAGAGCTTTGTCCCATCTACAAAGCACTTTATGATCAAGGCCCGGCCTTACTGAGGAACACCGTAACCCAGTATGTACCATCCGAGTCTCTATACTCGTCCTCTGCCAATCTACTTGTAGTCCCCAGATTCAGGTGTCTGAAGTGGAGAGGCAGAGGATTTGTCTTTGGGGCAATTCAGGCCTGGAACACCCTTCCCTCATATATTAAAGCCATGGCCAATCTGCTTGGTTTCATGAAATCTCTTGAAACTATTTTTTTTTTCTTGATCTTTTTTTATTCTACTCCCACCTTGTACATCTTTCAGCTGGTGCCAAGACGCCCCATCAGTATGTGAGCGCTCTATAAGATTCATTAACCTAACATAATGATACCATACACACCACCTTTTTAGCTCCTTTTATCTGAATCATTCCTATCACTTCAGAGAACTCCTTTATGTCTCTTTCTAATGTTCAACTCCTCCTTTGTCCATATATATATATATATATATATGGATTCACATGTTTAGGCACCTGAAAGCTTTGGTAGGATTATTTCACCTCAGAACTATCCCATTACTGTATCTCCTGCCTTTTCTTGTAATACACATCCTAGAGTGGTCTCTTTGTATTCTTCCTGCTGAAATTGGTACATTTTCTGCTCCATTCCAGCAATGTTTTTTTCTGCTTTTGCAAGGGGCTTCATCAGTGTTTAGTTCTATTTATGGCCTCCTTTGTTGTGTGATTAGCATTAATTCCTCACAAATTACTTACATTTGTATGTAAGAATGCAGTATTTGTATTTTTTGCTTGATTACATCCATTGGTAGTCAATCAATTCCTTTCCCTGTTCACACACGTTTCATGGAGACTCACTTCCCTAGGTGCGATCAGGTAAACATCCACCCTTTAAGCGGCCCTGTTTGCTGTGCCTGTAAAAGATGGGCTTTGGGCTCTCCCGAACTTACGCGCCAGAAGCCTTTGGCTTCAGTCTTGCGGAGTAAGGACACGGCGAGCGCCCTTCGAATATTTAGCCTGAATGTTAGGTCCTTGGTGCAACACCATCAAGTCATCTTGGACCTTATGCAGGATGAGACCCCAGACGTTTTTGCTATTACGGAGACTTGGTTGCAGGAGGACGACGCAGCTATTATCAATCTGGCTTTTCCCCCTGATTATTCCATCTTTACTCTTAATCGCCCAACTAGAGGAGGGGGCATTGCCCTTCCTTGTAGCTGGAATGTCTTAAACATCGCTGGGTGCGAAAGCGCCTCCTTTAAGATTTCGATCAGCCCCCAGTTCTCGATCTCAGGGATGGTGGTATATCGACCTCCGGGTAATGATGTCGCGTTTAGAGATGCCTTCCCTGATGCCGTTAGTTCTCTGGCAGTTGGTTGCGCCAACTTTTCTATCCTGGGAGACCTTAATCTTCATTTGGATAATCAGATCTCCCCGGCTGTCTTGAATTTTTTAGTGGATCTCGAGGCCCTTCAGCTGGTTCAAAAGTTTCACAATCTACTCATATAGGGGGACATACATTGGATCCCTTTTTTTACTAATTTATCGGAAGCCATGGTCTTTTCCATCTCACCTTTAGGATGGACTGACCACTATTTAGTGGATATTCGAGTTTCTCTGCCTATGACTCCCTCTATTCCCTCGGTTAGATCGGTCCCTAGAAGACACTGGAGTAAACTTAGGCTAGAGGACCTGCATCATGTGTTGACTATTGATCCGTTAGGATCTCTGGATGATGTTGAAACAGGTTATGACCAGTTTTGTCAATGGATTACCAGGGCGCTTGACTCCTTGATTCCGATTATTACAACTAAATTGAGCCCTAAGAAGTCAAACCCCTGGTATGACAGTGCTCTACGTGTCTTGAAAGGGAATTGTAGGCGGGCCGAGAGAGAATGGCGGAGGACTTATGATACGGCTAAGAAAGCGGCGTATCTGGCCTCCATTAAGATTTATCATCGTGCCATATGTAGAGCCCGTGCGGCGTTCTACTCTCGGGAATTCCGAAACAGCTTGAACCCATCTAAGACCATATTCAAGGCCCTTAAAGATCTTCTGTCTAAACGAATCTCCTCCCCGGTTATGGCATCTACCTCTCAATGTGAGGCTTTAGCTGTTTTCTTTTTGGAGAAAGTGCAGGGCATCTATCGGGCCTTTCCCTGTACAAGTCCACTTTTGGAGGTTGTGGACATTTCTTCTACCCCTCTTATTTTGGACTCTTTTCCCCTGCTCCTACCCGAGGCTTTTGACAGATTATCCCTGAAGATTAAATCGGGTTCTCCTCTGGATCCGGTAAGACCTGCCCTCTTCAGGGACCAGTCCTTTCTGGGGCGCTCCTCGGTCCACTCCCTGATAAACATCTCGCTGGCTACGGGCAGGGTTCCAGCTAAATGGAAGCGTGCAGTGGTTTCTCCTATTTTGAAGAAACCTTCTTTGGATCCGTTGAAGCCGGAGAGTTATCGGCCCATTTCTTTGCTTCCTTGGCCGGCAAAACTGGTGGAGGCTCACGTCAACCAGGTTCTCTCTGACCATCTCACTCGAGCTAACATCTTGGATGCTACGCATAACGGGTTTCGTACTGGGCACAGCATGGAGACAGCCCTTCTCGCAATGGTTGAACATCTGCATTCGGTGCTGGATGGGGGACAGACGGCGGCGCTAGTATTATTAGATCTGAGCGCCGCCTTCGATACTGTCTCACATCGCATCCTTCTACATCGTCTTGAGGAGATAGGTATTGGGGGGTTAGCCCTACAGTGGTTTCATTCCTTTCTCGACGACCGGTCCTTCTGCGTGGCCATGCCACCGTATCAGTCCAAATTCCATCATCTGGGCCTCGGGGTGCCTCAGGGATCCTCGCTGAGCCCCACGTTATTCAATCTGTACGTGAAACCGCTGGCTGATGTCGTCAAACAGTGGGGCATGAATATGGTCTCATATGCGGACGACACTCAGTTGGCGGTGACCATCAGCGGGGATGCTGATGTGGATGCCCCTAGGTTCCAGAATGGACTGAGGGCAGTGGCGAGCTGGATGAGTGCCAACTGTCTCCAGCTCAACGCTAAGAAGACCGAGGTCATGGTTGTCGGGAAGGGTAAGGAACTTTGGGGGGACAGATGGTGGCCTTCAGAACTAGGGCCATCTCCAACTCCGGTTTCGGTATTGAGAAACCTAGGAGTATGGTTGGACTCTACTTTGAGTTTTATTGGGCACACCAAGAAAACCGCTGCTTGCTGCTTTGGGGTCCTTCGGGGCTTAAGATCTGTCCTGAAGTTTTTTGACCCTCCCACCAGGCAGCTGGTGGTTCAGGCAACTGTAATATCCCGTCTGGACTATGCCAGCTTGCTCCTGATAGGGGCAAATCAGGCAGAGAACATCCGCCTTCAACGTGTCCAAAATGCCGCAGCCAGAGCCATAGTTGGCTTGCCTAGGTCCTGCTCGGTCTCAAGTACTTTACGATCCTTACACTGGTTACCGATCAAGTCGAGAATTAAGTTCAAAGTACTATGCTTGGCTTTTAAGATCATGAAAGGAATAGCTCCTCAGATCCTCTCGAATCTCTTATCTAGCTATGTTCCGACTCGCCCCTTAAGATCACTGGGCCAGGCACTCGCTGTGGTGCCGAGGTTTAAGCTCAGCCGAATAGGTGGTCAGTCTTTTTGGGTAAAAGCAGCAGCACTTTGGAACTCGCTTCCGTTTGAGATTCGTGTGATGGACGATCTCTTTCTTTTTTGTAAAGCCTTAAAAACCTTTTTGTTTTAATTTTTCCCTATCTAGTTGCTCCCTCTCTTGGAATTTCATTTCAGTGTTTGTTGTGTTCTTACTGGTCATGCGCCAGGACGCCCCTTAGCTGGGGCAGCTGTGCGCAATATAAATATTCATTACATAACATAACATAACTTCATCAGGCAAATATTTGTAAATTCCATTACTATAGTAGTTTGATAAAATCACAAAATATCCCGCAATCAAATGACTCTTCCCTAAGGTTCATCTATCTCAACAAAGTAGTATTTCATTTTCCTAGCGGCCATAGGAAGTCCCAGTTTTTCTTGCAAATGAATTCTATTAAATCATAGTAGCTAGGGCACCTCAGTAAGAGCTTAATGAAAGACTGTGGGGCATATTTACAAGAAACTGCTGCATCTGTATAGATGCGTCAGTTTCCCTGCACCAGCCCGCAAAACCCTTGCACCACCATGGATGCACTGTATTTACAAGTCGTGTCGCAAGCACGACGCAACTCCAACAATGCATGTGGAGGCCTATTCCTAATACACTGCATCACTCCTTCTAAAAGCAGGTGTAGGGTTTTGACGCAGTGATGTCTTAGAACTGGCACAGTGAAATCTTGTAGATTTCACTGCGTCACTTCTACAAGACTTTCCCCTGCATACATTATACCTGACGCGGGTATAATGTGACGCAGGGCTTTCCTATATGACGCATCTCCCTAGATGGGCTGCAATGTGGTGTATTGTTTATGCCGCCGCTGCGTCACAAAAAGTGACGCAAAGGGCTTGTAATTCTGCCCCCGTCTTTCTATCCAACTCTTCCTGCTCGTGTTAAAGATCTCAACAGTCTCTTGAAGCAGATTTCGGCATTGGTTTCCACAGTCTCTTTTCTTACAATAAATGCCTTTGTATTACATTGTATTGCGGCATGTCCATTTTCTCTTGATGATGTCTTGTATGGACAGATCCTGAGCCTCTGCTTCCAAAATTCTCTTGTTTAATTTTGTTTCATAACAAATCAGTTTACTGGATTCACCAGCACAGACCTCATACCTACCCTTTTCAGCTGCGGACACGGTTACTACAAGCATAGGCAAAGTCAATGACTATAGCTTTGGCAAGCTTGATTTTTTAAAGTAACTTCTTTATTTTTGCAAACATATGCCATAGACATTAAAAATAGAAAAGCAATAAAAAGTAAAGCTACTACCGTCTAAAGATGGCGTGCTTGTTTGCAAAAAAAAAAAAAGTAAATATAAAAAGATCTATTTCAAGGCTGAATGATAAAGCTAAAAACATTAATTATAAGCTTTGCCTACCAGCCAATTGTACCATCCTCTAGGCTGTGGTGTGAGGACACAAAATGTGAATGGCACTTGAACAGACCATTGAAAGAAAAAGGGTGCCTTAAAGCCCCTCTATATATAAATGCATTTTTTTTATTATATTTTTTTTTAAAAAACAAAATCTGACAAAACAGCTAAATATGTTGCTCTGGCACACCTAAAATTGCTTCATTTTCTTATTTGTTTCATTTGAGAGAAGTTAGCTGGCATGTATATCTTAGGGCAGGAATATCACTAATCTTTCAGTATTCGTACAACCTTAACACATTTCTTGTGCATGCTGTTCTTCTGTGGTAGACCATGAATGGCTTCTTCTTGCATCGTAGGTTTTTATCCTGTGTGGCTTCTAACTGACCAGTGGGGGATGAAACTTTCTTTTTCAACAACTGGAGTGTCCACTGTTCAATAAAACCTCTTAGTTCCTTCTTTTCAAATGCTTTCTAATTAAAAACACATGTGGTCAGATAGGTTTCCATATTTGAAGTAATGTCTTATTTTCCGTATTTATACAGCCTTAGTCTGTCTTGAAGCAGGGTCGGATTGGTAACCCCGGCACTCAGGAAATGGCCGTAGGGCCGGTAGCCTAGTTCTAGCTGTGGGCTGCTTTTTTGGGCAGCCTGGGGGCTGTCTGTGCTGTTAGGATGCCGCCAGCAGCCCAGTGGGTGCCTGAGTGGCCTTTCTAGAGGCGGTTGGGCGGAAGTATCACTCACTTTCTCTCGCTGGGCCGGCCCATTAATGGATGCTGATTGAGCGGGGGTAGGGGGCCTGAGCAGAAGTGGTCTCACTTGCATTCATATGTGGAGTCTGTGCATTTTTTTGAAATCTAAGTGAAGTTAATTAAACATGGCCCCCACCCCCTTTCTTTTAATAATACTTCGCTGAAGCAGTGTTTTGTGGAAAGACAATACGCAAACATGGGTCACTTTTTTTTGGTGTGCCCGGGCCGATTTTGGATCCCAATACAAACCTGCTTGTAAGGGCTGTAAATATTAAATAAACAAAAAGATGAGCAAGGAATCCAAAACCCTCCTCAATGTATGGTTATCATATGAATCCATGCCACGGGGACACCTTGTTTTCCGTCCTATACTTATATTTACTCAATCAGTGCGTTCTGTTAATGGTAGTTTTGATTGTGTTCAATAAACTTCAATGGGCCATCACACCTGAAAATCATGGCTTTTTTCAAGGAAAGTCTATTTCAATCAAGGCTATGTCTTCATAAGGCTGAATACAGATTACGCTGTTTTACGAATACGATTTCCAGGTTTTGAGCTTTAGAAGTGTTTTAACCGGCTGATGTTGCGCTTTGTTTTGTTCTGCTGTCTCCTTGGGTTCATCCATTAACCTCCACTGCTTAGATGTGGATTCATTCAATCCCCGCTTCCTGGTCTCCCGTTAGTTCTCATAATTGAAAAATATGAGGTACTGGCAATCTCACTGGCACTCCTGCTCACTACTAACCTCCATCATTGTCGTCAAAGAAGTAGTTTACATCAAAAATACAATACATAATGCTAGTTAGCCTTTCAAGAAATGAGAAACACCTTCCATTCAAAATTATACGCAGAATTTCTATGACTGTTTCTTCCAAAAGGTCACATGAAGCCTGCATGTGTGGCCCTTGAGCATCTTACTACTCCAGACACCACCTGGGTGCTCTATTGGAGCTGTTCCGTGTAGCAGTGCAGTTTCCTCTCTTGTGCAGTTCTGCCTGTGTCTTTATCCCATACCTGTTGTGGTTCTCTCAGAGTGCTCATCTACCCCCTTCACTTCTAAGTCCTTATCCCTGCGGCTTTCTCCCTTCTATGGATGTTCTGGGAGGCTTCTGAAATTCCTACCGTGGAGTATGGGATTCGCGACAGTTCTGATGATGCAGTGGGGCAAAGGCTGCATTATCCAAACCATGTTTCTTATCTATCACAGTATATCTCTTGTTGGGCTGTTGGGGTCTAGTGTTTCAGTTTTCTGTTTTGTGTTTATGTCTTGTAGATCCAGAAGATCTCCTTTGCTACTATAGAAACCATCACCAGATCCCAGGATCTTAGCCGTATTAGACTCTTTTATTACAAAGGTCCAAAAGTCATGCCTCTCTGAAACATAGACCTGCGTACCCAAAATAATTCAGTTTTAAAAGCTACTCCCTTCAAGTACTTTACATTTGAATGCATGGCCAACTGGCCATTTTGCCATCAGGCATTACCCCAGAGGGATGTAGGCGAGCCCGGTTTTTACAGGCCGGTGGCCACCGCTGACACCTCTGTTACTTTCTCCACTTCCTCAAGGAGGATCACAGCAGATGGGATAAAGGGCTTTAGGACAAAAAAGAGAGAGAGATAAGATAAGAGAGCAGAGAGAGAGACAGAGAAAGAGAAAAACAAAGAATAGAATAGGTAGATGGATGAAAAGAGTAAGAGGGGAGGAATGAACCGGGTTTCAGCATTTTTTTCCAGGATGCTTCTAGTTCCCAGACTGGCCATGTCTCAATGAACACTAAACAAACCTGATTGATTTTAGACCACTCATACTAGATTTTGTCATAGTAAGTAAGTAAAAGAACTTGTAGAGCGCATGAATGCCGTGGCGTCTTGATGCTAAGTGAAGCAAGGAAGTAAGTGAAAATAGGGAGATAACGCAACATTTCTGTGAAGAAAAAAAGCCAGGTCTTAAGCATCTTCCTAAACAGGGGTCTGGTAGGTTGAAGCCTGATGGTGCCCGGCAGCAGATTCCAGAGCTTTGATGCTCGATAGGAAAGGCTTCTACCTACCTATCTGGCTTTATGGATTTTGGGGACCTGGAATAGACCTTTATTAGAAGATCTAAGATTCCGCCGAGGGGAATACGACTGAAATGATTTCTGTAAGTCTGTCGATCCTCCACCACACAAAGCTTTATGCACCAGGCAAAGCGCCTTGAAATCAATGCACTGTTTCACCGGTAGCCAGTGAGGCTCCTTAATGCTGCTAGAGATATGGTGGTATTTTGGAATATTGATCAGCACTCGCACTGCTGCATTTTGCAGTGACTGAAGTTTTAGCAGTTGGCGTTTATCTACGCCCAGGAAGAGGGTGTTACAACAATCAATTCAAGAGAGAATTAAAGCCACTACAACCTATTTTCTGAGGTCAGAATGAAAGGAAACATTTGGCGCAAGGTTTTTAGTAGAAAAAAGCAGGATGATGTCAAAAGTTTGATCTGTCCTGCAAAATTTAATTGGACATCAAACAGGAATCCTAAGTTCCTTGCTTTAGCTGCAGACTTCGGACAGTGACCTGCTTCCTGCGGCCACCAAGATTGGTTCCAGAGGGGTGGTCCATTCCCAAATTCCATGGCTTCCATTTTTTCTGTGTTCAGTTTGAGACAGTTCTGATGTATCCAACCCATGACGTGCTTCAGACAGCTGTGAAATCTTTCTGCCACGGTTTCCACACTTGAGGAAATGGAGATAACAATCTGCGTGTTGTCGGCATATGACACCAACGAGAACCCTTGTGCCCTTATCAGCTTGGCCAGCCGCGCAACGTAGATGTTAAATAAGGTTGACGACAGTGCTGAGCCTTGGGGAACACCACAGGGGAGGGAGAACCTCTCCGATTTGAAGTGGTCCCAACACACCCTCTGTTCCCTCCCCGTGAGGAACGAGGTGAGAAGGGCTAGGGCCGGCTCTTTGATTCCTTTTGCCTTCAGCCGCTGCGTTAACACTAGATGGGTCATAGTATCAAATGCTGCTGATAGGTCAAGTAGGATTAAGACGCTCTTCCTCCCTGGTCAAGCTGCCTTCGTATTTCCTCCGTGGTCATGATTAGAGCTGACTCAGTGGAGTGCTGTGGTCTGAAGCCATGTTGGGTGGGATCTAAAAGGTTGTTTGCGTCTAACTAGCCAAGTAGTTCTTGGTTAATAGATTTCTGGATTTTGGCCGCCAGTGGTAGGCAGAATATAGGACAGTAGTTTTTCACCTCCGAAGGGTCAAGAGAAGGTTTCTTTAGTATGGGTCTGATGCATGCTTTCTTACACGAGGCGGGGAAGGTTCCTGACCTGATGACATTATTCAGAAGTGGGACTAAATGAGTACTGATGCCAGATGTATAATAGCGGAGGGTAGGGATCTGTCGGGGACACTGATTAGATGGTAACAGATCCTTTACTTTGTCCACAGTTAAAAGTGAGAAGCTGGTCAACTGGCAGGCAATGGTAAAGGAGGTAGTGTCCTCCAACTGTGGTAACAAGGGGCAGGGAGGGAGGGACAGGGCCTCTCCCAGCCAATTCGCCATAGACCGTTCTGACTTTAATCTGAAAGAAGTTGGCCACTTTGTTGCACAGGGCTTAATCAGGTGTAAACTGATTCTCCTGTTGCATTTTGGATAAGGCGGTGACGGTCTTAAATAGCCCTCCAGAAGAGTTTTAAGAAGCCTCAATTTTGCTTGTAATGAAATTCGTTTTAGAGCTTATAATGGCTTCCTTATATACTGCCAGTTTGTAGGTAAGTTTACCTTGCTCGCTGTAGTCTACCCTCCATGCATGCTCAGAGCTTCTGCATTTATATTTTAGAAGTTTAAAATCTGAGTTGTACCAGGGGGCTGAGGCTTTATTTCTCCGCTGTTTATTTATTCTTTCTGGCGCCAACTGTTTCATAGCTGACCTAATCCAGTCATCATAATTGTCAGCCGCCTTATCGTTGTCTGGCACTAGCCCGGGTAGACTTTCATCAAGCGTCTGCACTAGTTTGTCTTTCTCGATTTTATGCCAGGATCTGAATTTGGCGGGGGAAGGTTCTTCGACTGAGACATGCTATTCTTCAAGCATGATAGTTTGAAGAAGATGGCCATATGGTCTGTCCAAGTTAAGGGTAGTACTTTGTCCACTGTAAGATTCGGATTGTTAGTGAAAATGACGTCCAGAGTATGGTGAGCCTCATGTGTGGGCTCTGAGATGAGCCCTGTCATTGTGAAAACCTCCAGATTATCTCGTAAAGTGGAGGTGTCTGCATTCTTATCACTTTCTAGGTGAAAATTAAAATCCCCTAGTATCGTGAAGGTCATACACAAAGGTTTGGAAGAACCATTATTTTGCCAACTTGTAGGTCAATTTTCAAATTTTATTAACACTTGCAAACTTGGAGCACCTCCTAAATACATACAAATTCACACCAAAACAACAAAATCGATACAAAATCTTGTACATTGTCCATGTTGATGTTAGGATTTTTATTTAGTACAAGTATGATTCTCACAACAGAATTAAGTAACAAAATAAACGCTACTGATATGCAGTACTAGTTTAGTACCTGGAATTTCATTTGCAGTGATTGGCTTGCTCTGCTGTGTAATTTGTTCGTACAAATTGTAATCATCTTCATCAATTTGTTTCTGGCTTTTGTTGTTTGTACAGTTTACATTTACAGCTGGGCGCGGTTTGTGGGACTGGAAGAACACAGTGCCAAAGCACTTTCCAACCTTTTGCTGGAGAAAAAAAAACACATAGCAACGTATAATGTTTAGTTAGTCACTGTACTGATGAACGCAAGATTTCGGTCAACTGTGTCAAAGCAAACAATGGTTTAGGTTTCAGGCTCAACGTTTCAGCACAGATTGTACAAACAGGCTCTTCTTCACGTACTGAAGATTCCAATGAAGGTGAAAGACGCAAGCTGAGAGGAGGAAGAAAGTGCCCCCACCCCCAGCAGCACTAATGCTGTTAGTGGTCTCGCTTTCTTCAAGTCTTCCAAGAAACAAAGCTATGTTTATGAGACGGAGTAACATACAACCCTTGCTGTTCTGCTATGGGGCCCATAAACCCAAAGTAAAATAACATTTTGTCATGATCCACAATATTTGCTAATGTAAAAAATCATATTTTGTGCATATAATTCCTTCTATTCAGGCTTTGGATGATTTTAGAGAGAGCTGTGTTTTCCCTGAGGTCACACTAATGGTAATACAGTGTCACTCACACAAATGTATGTGGGTAGCTGTGAATAACGAGAATGTTTTCCATCGAGGGCGTGAGGTGGCTTCAGTCACTTGAAACCCCGAGGTGGAAAAGATAACGATTTTTTAAAACTCCCCAACTATAATTTTATTTTATGAATAGTCCTGGAAACCTCTTCCACTGTGCAGCTAATCATTAGAATCAGGTTGGTGCTGAAACAGTATGACAGTGGGGCTCCTTCCCTTGTCTGCCTCCCTCCCCCTAACATCAGCCGGGCCAGTGGAGGTAAGAGCAGTTGGGGGGGGATTACGACAGATGACAATGAGGGGAAATTAATTATCTATTTAACTTTCCCTCGTGTTCGTCTGTCGACCCCCCCCCCCCTCCCCAAACCACGGCTGCCAAAGATTACTTTACAATTAGCAAATGGCTGTTCTTCCACCCACCCTTGCAGCCCCTTTTAAATACCTTATTCTTCCCCAGGCTCAGAGACCATACTTGGCTTCAACGTCCCTACCACACCTTTTTGTTGTTGTTGCAGTTGTATATATGCAAACTTGACCAGGAGGTATCCGAGTGCTTCACATGAGCACCGGTTGCATTACAGACACATTCATTTCAAGGCGCGGGGAGATGAAGTGAATTGCCCAGAATCACAGGATGCTTGAGCCTCCCCCCAGGCTCGAACCTGGTTCCCAGGATTCAAAGTCGGCTGCTATAACCCTTAAGCCACATCCTCTCCCTTGCTCATTTTACTATTTTAAAAAAAACACACCCTCTCCTTGCCAAATTCACTATTAAAAAAAAAGACAGTGTCTTGCCATCTGAATATCTACCTCCTCCACCAGTGCCCATATTTTTTAAAGAGCACACCTGACGTTGTGCAATCCTCCTGCTCCACCCTCTTACTTTCCCCTCACCTTACACCAATTAAAAATAAATGCCTGGTCTTAAGCCTCTCCCCCACAGCACGCGCTGCAGCTTTCGTCTTGAACCAAAACCGTACTCTCTATTCACCATTACAGTAAAGAGCTTACTCTGCACTAACAGACTCTCTCAGCACCGGTCTGCTGAATCCTGTGTCTGACAGGGAAGATGGCGGGTCTGCCCGCATTCTCCACCTCTCTTGGGTGTCTGGAGGCCTGAGTGAAGCAGGAGAGGGGTGAGACTGTCAGCCTCCATAGCACCTCTATGTTCGGATCACTGGAGACGGAGGGACGTTGGGGAGCACTGGGGAAGTGAGCAATTCCACCACTGATGCACCATCATAGCAGCCATAACATTGAATTGGAATCTGGTATTCATGCTAATGGCTCTCTGTGATATCCATATATAACAATTTCATAGACTATAATGTCATCTTAAGACCACCTGTTTTTTTTTGTGGGGGGGGGGGGGGGGGGAGTTTTATATAGCGCAAACTAGACCCGAAGGTAGCAGAGCGGTTTACATTAGCACCAGTTGCGTTGCTAATGGACACAGTCATTTTTATTTTTTTTAGGCACGAGGAGATTAAGTGATTTTCCCAGAATCTCAGGATGTTGAGCGTCCCTGCTGAGATTTGAACCCGGTTCCCGAGCTTCGAGGTCGACCGCCCTAGCCGTTAGGCCACATCCTCTCGCCACCAGTTGTGTCCCCGCAAAACTGGTTTATTCTTACAATTTAAACACAAGGGGAGAAACTGGGTATTATGAGTAAGCTACAATTTAACTTTACCTATATAATTTCTATCATGCAACGGCATAGAAAATAGGCATACATTTTATAAAGTTTTTTCAGAAAACCGGAGCGCACATATCTATATATTCCTATGTTTATAGTCTCATAATAACGGAGTACAATGACCCCATTGAATTATTAGGTTTCAGTTGCACAGTCGTTCCTCTTTCAATCTATTTGCCATTATGTATCTGAATAATTCCTAAATCTGCCTCCAACGTAAGCTAAGCAAATCTTCTTTAAATTAGCCCAAAGTATTAGAGCCGATATTCCCAGTCTGTGAGTTCTATACGTACAACTTGAGACATTGCCTCTCTTGAAGGCAGGTTTTCCATGATCCGTGCTACATCGTCCAATGGATAATCCTTCCTTTGATATAATTACAGTCAAAAGCCCGGGTCAGTAATGTCTCTACAAATCCAAGCTCTTACAGAAATGACCAGAGCGTTTACTGCTCCTGGCTACAGCCACATCCAGATTCTTATAACAAGGGACAGCTATGCAACAACCAATAGTTATCATTGGCATCTCATCCATGCCCTTGCACCAAGGAATGTCTACAAGCTGTAGACAGGTACCCACTACCTATAAAAATAACTCCTACCCCTTCCAGCTTTGCCCATAAAGAGCCAACTCAACCCACCGCCCTGTAGTTCCTGTCTCTGGTTGGGAGTCCCATCTCTCTGTCTGTTCCATGAACTCTGCCTAAAAAAAACAAGCATTGGCACAGCCAATAGGTCTAGCCTTTGGGACCATATAAGTGTTTAGTTATCCAGCACAATATCCTTGGTGCAACAACATCAATTGTTGCATGGTTAAACACTAACAAGGTCCCAAAGGCGAGACCTATTGGCTATGCCAATGCTTGTTTTCTCTTCCTTTGGAATAACTCAGCCCTTCCGCTCCCTGCCGAGGTTTTTGCAAGCTGTTCAGTGAGCTGAAACTAAACATCTGAGTTGGGAAGGCGAGGAGCCAACTCCGCCGCCCCCTCCGAGCGAACCGTGAAATGATGAGGGAACTAAAGAGTTCCTGGCCGTTTGAAACCGTGTCCTGCTTTCCAATACATCACAGGCTGTCTCCAAGCGCTGGTCAGAGGAGGAGGAGAAGAAAGCAAAAATGAGTAGGAAAGCGTTTACGCTTGCTGGGAAGCAGAAATCAAAGTTTGTAGAGAGCCTACATCCTGGAAGTGTACTTTAGTCAGCGAGCGTTTAGATGTGTTTTGTAGCAGAGGGGCAGTGGCGGGCACGGTGTACAAACAAGAAATGGCATGTCAGCAACTAGCACACTTTTGTCGACAAGCGCCTCGACGGTCTTTCGATTCTAAGAGCATACGTAGCATTGCAGGCAGTGTGCTGTGAAGCTGACACTGCTTCTATCTGACATTTTCTCAATGTAAAAAACTTGCGTAAAATCTGTGAACACCACCACATATCCTGTTCATAAGGATTCCCCATTCTGCTAGGCATGGAGATAGAGGGAAAGTGAAGGAACCGGGAGGGCGTTGTTATCTGCTCAAGATCACACAGTTTAGTGAAGTGAAGAGAGTGGATGTCTGTTTACAGTTAACCACTGTGATGGCTATTGGCTATGCCAATGCTTGTTTTCTCTTCCTTTGGAATAACTCAACCGTTCCGCTCCCTGCCGAGGCTTTTGCAAGCTGTTCAGTGAGCTGAAACTAAACATCTGAGTTGGGAAGACGAGGGGCCAACCCTGCCGCCCCCTCTGAGCGAACCGTGAAATGATGAGCGAACTAAAGAGTTCCTCGCCATGTGAAACCGTGTCCTGCTTTCCAAAGCATCAAAGGCTGTCCCCAAGCACTGGTCAGAGGAGGAGGAGGAGAAGAAAGCAAGAATGAGTAGGAAAGCATTTACGCCTGCTGGGAAGCAGAAATCAAAGTTTGTAGGCAGCCTACATCCTGGAAGTGTACTTTTGTCAGCGAGCATTTGGATGTGTTTTGTAGCACAGGGGCAGTGGCGGGCACGTTGTGCAAACAAGAAATGGCATGTCAGCAGATAGCACGCTTTTGTCGACAAGCGTCTCGACGGTCTTTAGATTCTAAGAGCATATGTAGTGCCGCAGGCACAGTGCTGTGAAGCTGACACCGCTTCTATCTGACATCTTCTCAATGTAAAAAACGTGCTAAGTTCTGTGAACACCACCACACATCCTGTTCATAAGGATTCCCCATTCTGCTAGGCATGGAGATAGAGAGAAAGTGAAGGAACCGGCAGGGAGACGGTATCTGCTCAAGATCACACAGTTTAGTGAAGTGAAGAGAGTGGATGTCTGTTTACAGTTAACCACTGTGATGGCGTGTGTAACTGTGCACCCCAATAGATGGGGCTTCCCAACATCAAACATAGAAGAAGGCAAAAGAAGGATGCTACAAGCAACTGCTAAAGGGGTGGATTTCAAAGGAAGGTGCATGAATATGAAGAAACAAAGGTGACCAGAGGAGCAGAGATCAACAAGTTGACAAGGGAGAGCGAGGGTGAGACAGGCAGTGGAGGAGCGTGCGCGGCCACGCTAATTGAAAACAGATGGCCCTGCGTGCCGCTGCTCGCTCCCGCAAGGTGGATGCCAGGACAAGCACGAGTGCTTGAAAAGAGCTGACCAATTTCTAAAGGTCATCTCCTAGAGTAGCGCATGCACACTGCCTAGGCGAGACCTAAAAAATCAGTTAAGAGAAAAAACAAAGATCAAATGCAAAAAGTGGCATAGAAACAAGCGTTTTAATTAGACATCTCTGATATAGAAAACAATATCCTCACCTTTCCCCTGAAATAACATATACAAGTAGCAAGAAGAATGAGATATGTCAAAAATAAATCTTTCAATGAGGTAGAAAAGAACATGGGAAAGAGAATTTCTTATTCTGGATATACTTGGTTGTGCTGCTCTTTTAAAATAAATAATAGCTGGTGAATAAATTACCCTTCGGTCTCAATTTTGTGTACATACTTACACTGGTTTTGAAATCATCAGTTGTAAACTCAATGTAGTACTTGTGGCCAATTCCTGAAACACCCTGAAACAGAAGGACACAGTGTAAAAATAACATTTAAAGATTTCAGGCAAAGAAGATAAACTCTCAAACTTCTCAAAATAATCAAACTCTAATATTATGCGAAGGTCTTTCAGTTTAAAGGTAGTAAATGCACTTGTGTCATCTTATATTGTATAAGGTAGAAAGAAAAGGCACATCACACAATATTTTTATTAAAAGTACAATTCTGAAGCACATTGAGATATAAATGTAATGCACTAATGCCTCGTCGTGCCAGACTTTCAGCTCTCTGGACACTGATGCTGAACACATCTATTTTGGGATATAAAAAAAGTGAATGCATCTCACCTCTATCTGTTTAACAGAGTTTTTCATGACAAAGGAATGCCCAGTGGATTTGCTTGCGCATTTTTGTGATTGACTGTGTTCAACCACACTAAATTAGCTCACTCGAAATCTAAAAGTAGGCACAGATAGTTAAACAGTTTCATTCTCTGCTGCTTTGCAAAAAATGTGTTTACGTGTATTTTTCACAACTTGGCAAGATGTTTAAACATTGTGAGGTATGGTTAGCTTCAAATTACCCAGCGGTAGTTGCTCAAGCATGATGCATTGAGGAAGTTGCACAAGGCTTTGGCACAGGCATTCTGTGAAAAATAATCTTTATTTTTCTAATGTTCATTTGTTTCTGCCTTGGAATAATGGGAGAGGTCATGGCACGAAATTCAGCATGGTCTGGAAATCGAGGTTCACGGACAATGGCCCACTGTGTTTGCAGATAACTGGGGGCCATGTTCCCTGGAATTTTGGAAATCAGCCACAGTTACTTGTGTTGGAAGATCTCAGGCACCCTTTTTTTGAACTTTAGCTGATTCAGAAACCAGACGTTTTTTTCTACTGTGTCTACATGACAGTTTCAGATCTGCTAAAACACTTTCCAGGCAGCAAATAGCAGAAGTTGTACTCTGTTTCCACAGAAATCTGAAGATCTGCAAATAACATTCAACTGGAACCTCAAAGGTTCATTCACTCAGTCAGCCAGTTTCTTAATGTGAATGCATGCACACATGTGCTGATAAATGTATGTCACTGTTGCTTCAAATTTAAAACCTCTCCGTCTAAAAGGGAGGGGCCACCACCAGTCAGCGTGACTCATTGCGGGAGATTTCACAATTTCCCAGAGTCTGATTATTCTAATCTTAAACACATGCCTTTGGACAATTTTTATACACAAATACACGTTCCAGTGAATACAAAAACGATATGACTATTACACTTTGGTCAACTCACAAACCAAGGCCCATAAAAAAGCTTGCAATCCATTATCACCTCTTACTAAACACAGATTTACAAGCCCCTTGCGCCACTTTTGCGTCACTTTTCCCATGTTAAAAGTAAAGCAAAAGTGGCGCAAGGGGCTTGTAAATATGCCCCAATGGGTCAGAATTTTGCACCGGTGCATATAGGTTTTTTACCAACATTTGGCACGATTGACTAGTGTAAAAACCTCTTATGATCAACCAATGCGAGCACAAATTATATTTTTTTAATTGGTTGGTTATTGCAAAACTGCACTACCCCTGTCAAATATGTAATTAAGAATAAAGACTTAACAAGTAAACACCAAAGGCCTCATTTCCTATATTTTTTCACACTGCAGCGCAGCAAGCCTTCGTGCTTAATAAAAGGGCAGAAATGAGCCATATCTACAAGATAGAGCGCAGTCCAGTTCTTCGCACCCGCGCACAAACAGCAGCCGCACGTCAAAGCACACACCCTTGCGTCATGTTGCAAGGGTGCCTGAATTGCATGGAGGATTGCTTTTGGGCAGGAAGGGACTCCTTCCGGCACAAAAAAACAATCATTGATCGGATTTCCTCTTGTGTGCTGCAGAATGCAGCATGCATAGAAAGAGGGAAAAATGAGGAGAAATAAATGTGTTTCTCCTCATTGCGCCACTCCTTTGCCTCCCCTGGAGAGGTGTAGGATGCTGACACATTCCCATGGAACGCCCCTTTCTTGCAGAGTAATGCGTTAAAGGGGCCCATATTTAAAAGGGCATGAAAAGTCATGCAGGGTGTCTTTAGTGGCCTTGTAATTTTTAGGCAAGCCCATTGTGCTGCTGGTGCGTCAAAAAAAGTGACACACCGGTGGCGCAATGGGCTTGTAAATGAGGCCCAAAGCACACAGGAGGGAATCAGTGGAAGAGTGCTTATAACAGACCACCTTTTTGCAACCTGTGGTGGGGCACAGAAACCGTGATGTAACTGCCCATCTGTGAGCATGCAGAACTGGGCCAGGCCACCTCAAAGACATACAAATACCTTCGCCCAAGCACCTGGTGCCCTCCATTAAAGATGGAGGTCTGCTACCTTCCCACTTGATCCATAGTCCATAGTTGGTGTAATAATCGACTGCCCGCACTAGCTACAGACGGACACTTCATTCACTGGAAATCTTAAATAGTAGGTTAGATAAAACTGATATCGTGAATAAAGGATATAAATGTTGGAAAAGGAACTTAGCTTGGTTGTAATTAATTGTGATCATTTTGATAATGGAATGTCAACTATTTATCGTATCAGCTTAGGCTAAAATAAACCTGGTAGCCTTATTGGATTTATAGATCCTAACTTTTTCAAAAGGGTTGAGGTCAAGATACTGTAGACGGGTTTAAAGAATTGGCAAGCCTGGAGCAAGGTATGTCTGATATCACCTCTGACATGGCATACTCCACTTTGGGGTGAATCTACCATTACTGGTAGACCTGGGCATGCGTCAACATGCCATGCCTCCCCAGGTGAGGCGTAACATGGAGAAATATCTTTATTTCTCTACGTTTTTCCTCTTTCCATAGAAAGAGGAAAATGCCTCAGGGGATTGTTTTTCTACAGAAAGGTGTCCCTTCCTGTTCAAAAACAATCATCCTACAATGCAGGTGCTCTTGCACCATGGTACAAGAGTGCCTGCGTTGGGGCTAGGCAGTACATTCTGTGCCAGCCCTGGAAAAAAGACAGGAATGCGCCATTTTATTTTCAGTAGGACACATTCCTGGCCTTTTCCTGTAAGACAGCACAGCATGGTGGTTTGCTGTGCTGCAGTGCGTGACATTTTAGTAAATATGCCTCTGAGTCTGACTTCTTGTACTATCATACTTTGTACCATCAATAATACTCCACAAGCAAATATCAGACTTTGCATGGTTGCTATTGTTACTGCTCAGTTATGTATTGCCATGCAATGGATTAGTCATGAACCTCCGAAGGTTAGACAGTTTTTGGTGTTATTTTGGACAGCTGTTGCAAGAGAATCAGCTTTTATCAACTACAAGCCTTCAGGGGGCCATGGAGTAGTATGTTATTATGGGCTCTATTACTAGCTTAGGATAAAATGAAACATCCATGTTAAAAGAATGTTAAGTTTCATATGGTGAGATGTATATTATTATTATGAATTGCTTTTGTATCTGTCTTTCTTTTTTACTTTCTCAATAAAACATTTTAAAAAAGAAAATATAAATATTTCAATTAATTTTAATCTCCATTTGGTTTATAAACATGATAAACCATAAACGAGACATCATAAATACATACTTAAAAGATTAGAATATTCCAAGTTAAAGAAAATTGGCATGGAGTGGCATAGAGGGAGTTGCGTAGAGCGTCGTAGAGTGGAGTACTGTCAAAGAATGGCATAGAGTTGAGTACAGTGCGTTCAGTGGCATAGGGTAGAGTAGAGGGTCGGTAGAGTAGAGGGTCAGTCGAGCAGAGTTTAGTAGAGTAGAGCATCATAGAGTGGGGTATCATGGAGAGTAGGGTTGTAGAGTGTAGTAGAGTGGCCTAGAGTTAAGTGGCATGAAGTACAGTGGTACAGAGTAGATTGGTACAGTGTGCAGTGGGGTAGAGTGCATTGGATTTGAGTAAAATGGTGTAGAGTGCATTGGCATAGAGTACAGTGATGTAGAGTGCAGTGGCAAAACATAGAGCTGTGCAGAGTAGGTTGCAGTGACACAGAATGCAATGGCATAGAGTAGAGTGGTGCAGAGTGGAGTAGAGTGGCGTAGAGTGAAGTGACATAGAATGGGGTGGTCCAAGGTAGATTAGAGTTGTGTAGGTTAGAGTGCAGAAGTGTAGAGTAGAGTGATGTGGCGTAGGGTGGTGTAGAGTGCAGTGGCCTAGAGTGGAGTGATGCAGAGTGTAGTGACATAGAGTGTAGTGGCATAAAGGGTAGTGGCATAGAGTGTAGTGGCATAGAGTGCAGTGGCGTAGAGTGCAGTGGCGTAGAGTGCAGTGCCATAGAGTGCAGTGCCATAGAGTGCAGTGCAGTAGAGTGGTGGAGAGTGGAGAGGTGTATGGGCGTAATGTGTGGTGCCACAGAGTGCAGGGGTGTAGAGCGGTGCAAAATAGAGGGGTGTAGAGAGCAGTGACATAGAAGGAAGAAGTGCAGAGTAGAATAGAGTGGAGTAGAGTGCAATGTTGTAGAGTGGCATACCATGCAGTGGCATAGAGTAGAAAAGTGTAGAGTGCAGTGGCACAAGGTAGTTGGCATAGGTGCAGTGGTGTAGGGTGCATTGGTTTTGAGTAAAGTGGTGTAGAGTGCATTGGCGTAGAGTGCAGTGGTTTAGAATACAGAGGCATAGCGTAGATTGCAGAGGCGTAGAGTGGCACAGGGTAGTGTGCAATGGTGTAGAGAGTAGTAGAGTGGTGTGAAGTGCAGTGGAGTGGCATAGAGTGCAGTGGCTTAGATTAGATTATTTCAGAGTAGAGTGGAGTGGAGTGGTGCACGGTAGAGTATAGTGGTGCAGGGTAGAATGCAGTGGCATAGAGTAGTGGCGTAAAGCCCGGTGACATATAGTAGAGTGGTTTAGAGTAGAGTGGTGCAGCATTGATTTCAGTGGCATAGATTGTAGTGGCATACAGTAGATAGTTTCAGAGTAGGGTGAAGTGGTGTAGAGTGGAATGGTTCATGATAGAGTGAAGTGGTGCAGGGTAGAGTGCAGTGGTGTAGAATAGTGGCGTAGAGTGCATTGATGTAGTGTGAAGTGGTGCAGAGTGGAGTGGCATAGCATGAAGTGGTGTAGAGTGCAGTACAGTTGCGTAAAGTGCAATGGCATAGAGTGCAGTGGCTTAGAGTATATTGTTTCATAGTGGATTGAAGTAACAGAGTGGAGTAGTGTGGAGTGGAGGGGTGTAGGGAAGAGTGGAGTGGTATAGAGGAGTGGTGAAGAATGCACTGACGTAAATGCAGTGGTGCACAGTGGAGTGGCCTAGATTGGAGAGGTGTAGAGTGCAGTGGCGAAGAGTGCATTGGTGCATAGTAGAGTGGGGTAGAGGGCACTAGCATAGAGTAGAGTGGTGCAGAATATAGTAGAGAGGCGTAGAGTGAAGTAGCATAGAGTATAGTCTCATGGAGTGCAGTGGTTCACAGTAGATTGAAGTGGTGTACAGTGCATTGACTAAGATTGCAGTAGAGTTGCATAGAGTGGTGCAGAGTAGAATGCAGTGGCATAGATAAAGTAGTGCAAAGTAGAGAGACGGAGTAGAGGGGCATAGAGTTCATTGGCAGAGAGTGCAGTGCTGCAGAGTAGAGAGTGCAGTGGTGTAGAGTAGAATGGAATAGAGTGCATTGGAGTAGCATGTAGTGGCGTAGAGTGGTGCAGACTAAAGTGACAGAGCAATGGTGTGGCATTGATTAGATTATTGTGGCGTACAGTGAAGTGTTGCAAAGTAGATTGGCTTTGAGTTAAGTGGTGTAGAATGCATTGGCATAGACTGCAGTGACGTAAAGTGATGCAGAGTGGAGTGGCGCTGAGTACAGTGGCACTGAGTGCAGTGGCATAGAGTAGATTGTTTCTGAGTAGAGCGCAGTGGTGCAGAGTGTATTAGAGTGGCATACAGGGGATTGGAATAGAGTGCACTGGTGCACAGTGGAGTGGTACAGAGTAGAATACATTAGCGGAGACTGCAATGGCACAAACTGAAGTGCTGCAGAGTAGGGTGGCATAGAGTTGAGTAGCGTGGAGTAGTGTAGAGTGCAGAGGCAAAGAGTGCAGTGGTACATAGTAGAGTAGTGTGGGGTAAAGTGCATTAGCCAAGATTAGAGTGGTGCAGGGTAGCGGAGGGAGGCCTAGAATGAAGTGGCATACATTTACATTGCAGAGTCAGAGCGCCTGGTGCACAGTAGATTAGAGTGGCGTAGAGTGTGCTGGTGTAGAATCCATTGACATAGAGTGCAGAAGAGTGACTTAGAGTGGTGCAGTGTAAAGTGCAGTGGCATATAGTAGAGTGGTGCAGAGTAGAGTGACAGACTGCAGTGGTGTAGAGTAGAGTGGCGTAGAGTGCATTGATGTAGAGTGCAGTGGCATAAAGTGGCACAGAGTAAAGTGCCATAGTGTACAATAGTGTAGAGTAGAGTAGCACAGAGTGCAGTTGTGTAAAGTAGAGTATAGTGACGTACAGTGCAGGGGTGCAGAGTAGATTGTCATAGATTACAGTGGCATAGAGTATATGGGTTTAGGGGTGGGCGGAATTTGCGTAGTCGCGTTACGTAAAGTTGCGCAAAAACGTAAAAAATCTCCGCGAGCTACGCAGAACTCCGCGAGCACGCGGAATTGCTTGTCCACCCATTCGCGATGCATTTTTCCTGTTCGGGGATGTTGTTTGTGTGCTCGGGGGGAAATATCTCGTGAACTTGCCCATGGGGTCGCCAATTGGCGCGGCAATCTTGTTTTACTTGCACCGCCTTTTCACGATGCGTGTTTCCTGTTCGCGAACGCGGATGTCCGATGGCACGTCCAAATGACGTGTTCGCGATCGCACACTCTCGCGGGATCACGCAGCCGGCTACCAAAATCTCGTGGCGCAAGCAAACGGATAGGAAAACTCGTCGGCGAACGCAAGGATCCCGGTAAGTTGCTACCACGCACGCAAACACACATTTTGAAAGCGCAAACAAGGAAAAAATTCCGCTATGCCGTGGATCGCGGAATTGTTGGCAATTCCGCATTCTCGGCAGAACGCCGAATTGCCAAAATCCCACAAATTCCACGAGTGGTGTAGTGCACATTGGTGTAGAGTAGGGTGACGTGGAGTGCAGTGGCGTATAATAGAGTGGTGTAGTGTGGCATGGCATAGAGTGGAGTGACAGAGTGGAACAGAGAGGTCTAAACTGCAGTGGCATAGAGTAGATTGTTTCAGAGTAGAGTGAAGTGGCATAGATGGCAGTGGTATAGAGTAGAGTGTCGTAGAGTGCAGTGGTGCAGAGTACATTAGAGTGGCATTAGTTTAGAGTAGAGTGGCATAAAGTAGAGTGCAGAGAGTGCAGGGTTGCAGAGTATACTGTCGTAGAGTGCAGTGGTGTGGAGTGCATTGGCGTGGAGTGCAGTGGTGTGGAGAGCAGTGGCGTGGAGTATAGTCATTCAGAGTAGAATAGGGTGGCGTAGAGTGCAGTGAGAAAGTACATTGGCGTAGAGTAGAGAGCAGTAGCGTAGAGTGCAGTGCTGCAGAGTAGATTGGCCTAGAGTGGATTGGTTTTGAGTAGAGTGGTGTAGAGTGCATTGGCACAAAGTGCAGTGATGTAGAGTTGTGCAGCGTAGAGTGGATCTGTGCTGAGTGTAGTGGCATCAAGTGCAGTTTTGTAGAGTTGATTGTTTCTGAGTATTGGCACACAGTGGAGTGGTACAGAGTAGAGTGCATTGGCATGGACTGCATTGGCACAGACTGCAGTGTTGCAGAGTAGGGTGGCATAGAGTGGAGTGGTTTGGCGTAGTGTAGAGTGGAGTGGTGAAGAGTGTAGTGGTGCATAGTACAGTAGTGTGAGACCGCAGCCCTCATCCTCCTGGACCTCTCCGCCGGCTTCGACACCGTCTGCCACCGCACACTACGCGCACGCCTCCACACCGTAGGGATCGGAGACAAAGCCCTGGAATAGACCACCTCCTTCCTCTCCGGCAGAACCCAGAGCGTCCGCCTCCCCCCATTCCGATCCGAAGCCTCCGAGATCATCTGCGGCGTACCCCAGGGTTCCTCCCTCAGCCCGACACTGTTAAACATTTACATGGCCCCGCTCGCACACGTCGCCCGACAGCACGGCCTCAACATAATCTCCTACACCGACGACACTCAACTGATCCTCTCCCTCACCAAGAACCCCATCACCGCCAAAGCCAACCTCCACTAAGGAATGAAGGCCCTCGCCGACTGGATGAAGACCAGCCGACTACCAATGTGAGGGATGAACTTGGTCCCCGTATGCGACCCACACTACATTGCGGTCAACCTTAATTTGTGACTTTACACTTGTCCAGCAAGGCCAGATAACAACAATTGGTTTTAAAATTGATAAATCTACTGATTGGATTTTTGTTATTTTGGTGTCAGGTTATTTATTAAATTTTACTCAATGTTTCTAAATTGGGCTTTTTCTTGTATTGTGTTTTTACTTCATTACTGTTTGTGTTGCATGAATACTTTATACATTGCCTCTTAAGTTAAGCCTGACTGCTTTTGTGCAAAGCCACCAGAGGGTTTAGCACAGGTTTACTTACTGAATTTTGTGGTTCACGTTGACAAGGATTGTGTTTAACATTTGGATGGGGGTTCCAACCCGCTCATCACTAGTGTGTATCCCATTACGGAATGGTGGGAGTAGAGGGCTGGGTGTGACTCAGTGCTGGGATTTTTACCTCCTGAGTTTTCCATTTTCCTGAATTAGCTATTGCACTTAATGAAAAGATCAATAGTGTGAATGTTGTTTTGGCTAATTGTAACTAGATGGGATCCTCTTTGAACAGGTTGCTTTTGTTGAAATGAAGGGTGTGGGGTGGAGAGGGTGCCATCCTGTAGGAAAAAGCTATGAAGAAGTACAATGCGGGAAACTAATGGTCAGAATGAGAAAAAAATAAAATATGTGTTTCCAAATTAGAGAGGTCTCAAAAGAAATAATGTGCATGTGAATATTTAATCATGTATTACTATTTTATAAAAAAAACAGATGTCATAAATAAAACAATGCCTGAACATTCTTTCTGCAGTACAAAGGCACAAAGCGGTTCATACGAAAGTAGCCATCGGAGAGTCAGCAAACATCCCTTAAAATTCGCAACATAAATTACTTCAGGTGCTTCAAACATAAAAAACTGAAAGCGACCAAGTGTGTGGACAAAAATGGAGGCGCTGCAGTGAAGATACACCCGGAAGCTACAAAAGAAAGAGACAAGAAAGTAGAGCTGTGATGCAACAAAGGAAGGGCTGGACTGGGAATCAAAACCGGCCCTGGCATAGTGCACGGCCGGCCCCCCGGGGTTGGGGGTGCGGCCGAGCTGTTTGCTACGGCCGGTTTCTGACGATTTTGTTACAGCGGCCAATATTGCAGGTATGCTGCAAAAACGGTCCTGTGACAAAATCGCCCCCAGGGGCCCAAAATCGGCCCCCAACACTGGTGGCCCACCGGGGAAATGCCCAGTGCCCGCTATGGTCAGTCCGGCCCTGAACAATGGTTTCTTGGGCCCTCATTCAGCAATGGAAATGGGCCCACAGATCTGTTGTAAAATAGAGCCACAATTGGTATCCAGATGGCCCCTCAAACCCTTGATATACCATTGCCTCTTCTCTTAATGTGCAATTGTTAGCTGCTCCCCAGACTAGAAGCAGCAGAGAAGAAAAAGAGACTAATTGGTCAAAAGTGGTTAATCCTGCAACTCCCATAATGTGATTCAGCAGAATTCACTTAGATGAAAATTCTTAGCGCCAACAAAAAGAGAATTTTAGCAAAAACAAGTCACAATAAGCCATTTGCAACATGAAATGCTTAGAGACATTAAAGAAACCTAGAAGTAGACTTTTGAGGCTTGAGACAGCTAGTGTGCGATGTACACCACTGGAATTCCCTATCATTATATCTACAGAAGAAGGAACAATTATAGTGAACCCTGCTGAAGAATGCTGATAGCAGCTGCATGGGGGTTAGTGTGAAGCCTCAGAGAGACCATGGGCCAGTATCATTTCAAGATGAATAATTTGCACAGACTAATAGTATATTAACACAGAATCCAGATTCAGTCCTAAAGGATATGTCCTGAGAGATTAAATGGAAGCAGCAAAATAGGGATACCCAATAAAGAAACCTCATGTTGCTACACCACTAGGTGGGGGAAAGTAATTTATTCAAATGTATTAGCAAATCCAAACTTTACTATTTTTAAAAAGACATACCAAAACCTGTGAGTTTACCCAAAACAGAAACCAACACTACGATGACCCAACAGAATTTTGAAGCTGTACACCTCCTGGATAACATGGATAAAATGACTGAAAAAATCAAGATTACTTGGTCCACAAATTGAACATAGACAATTTCCATTCTAAGTAATCTGATCTTAAACCTTAGTTCACCTTCACTCCTGTGTTATCTGCTGGAACCTCAATAGACTTTTTCTAACAGTGGTAACTTAAGTTCTTGGCATGCTTACTATATATAGACTAAAAGAAACAATATCTTCCCAAAAATGTGACTAAACTGGAATAGAAGGACCTAAACTAATTGAGACATTAACTACAATCTGATCATCTAAGAAGCTGGTATGAAAGCTTACAAAGATGGGAACATAGTCATCCTCAACACGGATGATTACTTTATGGAAAAAAACACCAAATAAATGACAAGACTTCCTACAGGAAACTGAATTATGTCCTTAGATTGGATATCCAAGAAGTCTAGAAATAATGGCTGCAAACATGGTAATCAAACAAACTCCAGAGCTTAGAGGTAACATATTGTTTTTATAAAACAATCTAGAATGGCAACTTTCTAAATACATGCAAAATATACAGTGGGGCTTTTCCACTGCTAGGCTACCCTGCAATTTCATTAACTGACTCAATATGTTCAGATTGGGTGAATACATTGACTAACATCTACAGCCATTTATGAAGTATTTTGCATCATTCATCAGGAGACCAAAAATATCCTCTGCAAGCTCCAGAACATTGATTGGAAATCAGATTTTATTTTGATCACCATTGATGTGGTGAATCTTGACACATAAATATAAAGTGGAGATGTGATTAGGGTTATCAAAGAAATGCTATTGAATAATAGTGTCCACTTTAGGGACTGCTACAGGATGGTTTTGGAAATGCTAGAACTTAACCTTTAAAACAACTTTTTCACCTTTAATGGTTTAACTCTATATATACATCTACAGGGCGCAGCAATGGGAACCAAATATGTACCACTGTATGTCTGTCTTGCTGTAGTTAGGGTAGAGAAACAGTGGCTCTGATGTGAGGGATTTTCAGACTACATATCACATGTAATGAGCTACAACAAAAATATCATGCTCACATATCATACCTCAAGGAATCATGCTGCATACCTAGACCTACAAGACTAGATTAAGAATAGTGTTTTACAAATGAAACTGCAAAGGACACTGCTGCAAACTCCTTATTACACTGATAAAGCAGTCACTCAAGGCATATAATCAAAAACCTTCTCAGAGAACAACTATGTATAAAATGGAATGACAGCAGAGACCTTTGAAGACAAGACTCAAGAAGCAGTGGAAAGAGTTATTGAATGAGGCACAATCCAAAAAACATATCCTCAGCAGTTAGAGAAGTCACACTACAGGAGAGACAATACCTCTTCCAGAATCGAGAAAAAAATACAAGAAAAATCAATAGTGAGATTTTCCACCATCCTCAATACAATTCTAAGTCACTGAGGATTCAAAGACAATAGACAATAGACAAAAACAAATTCCTCTATTTCCAAAACCAATAGGTTTCTTCAAGTGCCACTACTGCTCAGTATGTACATTTAGTGACCATAAGAAAATGGAGTTTACTTAAAATTGGAACAAGGCAAATAGATTACATCAATGGCTGTCTCATGTAGCAGTACCCATACCATATACTTGATACTGTTTAGTGCCATCAAGAATACATAGTTATAAAAAAGGGTATGACCCAGCTATGCCAACTGGACCTGGGTGATTAACAGTACAAAAGATAGACGTCCCAGTGGGGCAATTTGAAAGAACACAATTATTTATGCAGCAGCATCCATTAAAATCACTTGTACTGTAAAATTTAGCTCAATGTTATTTATATATATTGAACATCAATCTGAATGCTCAAAATCCAGCAAAACATCTGGAACATACGTATACAAAAGTGCCCCGAATGTGTAGAAGGGAGAAAGGAAGGACTCGTGTGTAGAGTGAGGGTTAAATGAGGGCGGAAAGGGAGTGACAATATATACATCAACAATATTATTCACAAAAGAAATGGTTTGTCCTACATGCCATTTATATACAAGTAAATGAATTAACAGCCATTATGTCGCTAAGAAAGGCACAATGAAAACAGCCCACACTGGCATATATACAACAAAATGTTGACGTTTCAACCCCTGACAGATGTAGGTAACCTTGATCCTTACAATGGGGTCTTCCTCAGGACTGTGAAGGGGCACCTGAGAATTTAACAAAGGAAATACTTAGAACTTATTATAGTTTATACTGCAAGCTCTAGATATAGAAGGGAAACTGAATTACCATAAGCCACCATTGGCTAGGTGGTTGAACTGCGGGCTCCTAGGTCAGAGAACAGACAAATGGCAACCTAAAAAAGAGGGGAGGGTTGAGCGTCATCAATTATTTGCAAAAGGATTTAATTTGGGTTTGATAAGGTGTATGCAGCACATAACGTAGAATTATCATGGACTTACTTCTTATCAAGTAATTTCACATTCCAACTATGTTTCTTTCAAAAATGTTCACTTCAAACAGGGGGCCGAGATTAAATCCAAGGGTTTCCAGTTACTGTGAAGAGTAACAAACAAACAGGGGACCAAAGGTAAAACACCACTCCTAAAAATGATATGGGGCTTTGAAATGTTAGAAAGTTAAAAGAGCGTGACTGTAAAAACGATCTTGTTACCTCGTGAAATATAGCTGACATCGCTACGTAGTAGACAAAATTCAGAATTCCAAAAGGCCTTTGTGGTACCAAGTTTCTAAACAAAAGGATGGATAAACATTAATTAACCCTCTGTCCAAAGTGTCACTCTTTAATGTTTAAAAACTTGTTTAGGGAAAAGACACGAGTAAAATAAAGTCAATTACCTTTAGTAAAGTGCATCTGTTCACTGCATCGTAAACCGAGCACTGAAAGGAAAAATCCTTAAATACTGAGTCATCATGACTCCCACGTGTAGCCTGCACCATGACAGACGCTCGATGTTGCCAGAGTGAAACTCTGGACAGAGGGTTAATTAATGTTTATCCATCCTTTTGTTTAGAAACTGGGTACCTCTGTGGCCTTTTGGAATTCTGAATTTTGTCTACTACGTAACGATGTCAGCTATGTTTCACGAAGTAACCAGATTGTTTTTACAGTCACACTCTTTTTAACTTTCTAACATTTCAAAGTCTCATATCATTTTTGGGAGTGGTGTTTTACCTTTGGTCCCCTGTTTGTTTGTTACTCTTCACAGTAACTGGGAACCCTTGGATTTAATCTCGGCCCCCTGTTTGAGGTGAACATTTTTGAGAGAAACATAGTTGGAATGTGAAATTACTTGATAAGAAGTAAGTCCATGATAATTCCACGTTATGTGTTGCATACACCTTATCAAACCCAAATTAAATCCTTTTGCAAATAATTGATGGTGCTCAACCCTCCCCTCTTTTTTAGGTTGCCATTTGTCCGTTCTCTGACCTAGGAGCCCGCGGGCCCACTACTATTAGTTCAACGACCTAGCCAATGGTGGTTTACATTAATTCAGTTTCCCTTCCACATCTAGAGCTTGCACTATAAACTATAATTAGTTCTAAGTATTTCCTTTGTTAAATTTTCAGGTGCCCCTTCATAGTGCTGAGGAAGACCCCATTGTAAGGATCATGGTCACCTACGTCTGTCAGGGGTCGAAACATCAATATTTTGTTGTATATATGCCAGTGTGGGCAACAGTGCTGTTTTCATTGTGCCTTTTCAGCGACATAATGGCTGTTAATTAATGTACTTGTATATAATTGTCATGTAGGACAAACCATTTCTTTTGTGAATAACATTGTTGATGTATATATTTTCACTCCCATTCCCGCACTTATTTAACCCTTACTTTGCGCATGAGTCCTTCCTTTCTCCCTTCTACACATTCGGGGCACTTTTATATACATATGTTCCAGATGTTTTGCTGGATTTTGAGCTTTCAGATTGATGTTCAATATGAATAAATAATATTGAGCTGAATTTTACAGCACAAGTGATTTAATGGCTGCTGCTGCATAAATAATTGTGTTCTTTCAAATTGTCCCACTGGGACCCTCTAGCTTTTGTACTATCAAGAATACATAGGAAGCACATTAAGACCCTTCAAATTAAGGATCCAGGAACACTACTGCAAAATGTATTAAAATGATAGCAAGTTTCCCTTATCTGAACATTTTAATAAACAACATGAACATTGCAAAATTGGTGTTTTTCACAAGTGACCCCATCCCAAAACCAAGCAGGAGTGGCAATTGTGAACTCTCACTTGGAAGACGAAAAAGGTTTTGGATCCTGGATCTAGACACTGTTAAACATGGTCTCAATAAAGAAGCAGAAGTACACTATTGGCTATAATGCCCTGCCTCCTATTATTGAACCACTTACTCCTCCTAACACTCCTTCATTCCTCCGTAGACGAGTGCATAGCGGTTAACCAAATAATGAAACACAGATTGTGAACAACACAAAAAAATTCTATGTTGAGTCCCTGCCGTCTCTCTAGACCTAACCTATGACTTTGAGACTCAAGTTCCTCTTTATTGGAACACAAGAGCATCATCTTTGTTCACCTATAATGTTATGTAACTGTTTATAGACCACGTGTCACCATTCTAGAAGTGATATGTCACCATTGAGTATTATTTTCTGAATAATATATTGATGGCTTGATTACAACCCTGTCATTTGAAGTTTCCCCGTAGGGAGTCATAACTATATACAGATATACAAACATCTTTTCAAGCTACTATATACTTTTACTTGTAACAATATATGTGTTACAACTTACATCTCTTCTTCCTGGATATCATAGCAATATTCACAAAATTAATCTTATTTGTGATGTCAGTATTAACTTGTCGAATAATAAAACTGCATAGGAAGATGTAATCAAATTAATTAACACAAAACCCAGAATAACTATGTGAACACCATTATTTCAAACCTCATCCGAGGGGTTAATGTATCATTTCTGCCAGTACTCCTACTATCAATAGAAACAGATTTAAGGATGTGCTCCACATCTGACCTCCCAGTTCCAATGTCATCACTTCACTCAGGTGTCACCTCTTTAGTGTGGGTCTGAATAGGCACTGGTTGCACAGTCGATGCTATCATTAAACAGTATCTGTCTACTGGCTACATCATTTAGTACAATTGCAAGAATACGGGCTCATGTCTCAGATATTGGTAACTGGTTATACAGGCTTCCTAAGTGTTTACAAGTATAATTTACCCAGGATACTTCACATACTATGGGGCAAATTCTCAGGCCCCTATCACCACCGGAACGTCATTTTTTCTGATGCTCCCTTGACGATAGGGTCAGTGCCTAATTCTCAAGGCAGCGTTAACCCACTTAACGTGGCTTTATGCCATGTTAAGTGGCTTAACCCTGCCTTGAGAATAAGGCCCCTTTCATGCTAAATTTAGCATGAAAGGGGCGTGCAGTGGGTGTTGCGGTGGGCGTTCCACAGCGACACTCATTGTGATTGACGCTGCCACCTATTATGAAGGGCGGCGATAATAGGTGGCAGCGCCGAACTTAAGACCAGGAAAATCCTGGTCTCAAGGTGGCGAAATGAGGAGAAATGCTTTATTTCTCTTCGTTTTTGCTTTTTCCATGTGTGCTGCCTTGTGCAGCACACATGAAAAAAGCAAAATGCCATGGTTTGTTCATGTACTGGAAGGTGTCCCTTTCTGTACATGAAAAACCTTTTCAAAAATGTCATTTTGTAACTTTGATGTGTGCTGCACGAAGCAGCACACATGAAAGTTACAAAATGGTAGTTTAGGATTATGAGCTGTACTTAAACAACCCTCCCCAGCACACAGACACCCTTGCACTCTGGTGCAAGGATGTCTGCGTTGGTGCTAAGTCGTGAAACTTAGCGCCATCGCAGGGGGAAACGCAAGGCTGCACCACATTCTTGAGAATAGGGTGCAGCCTTGCGTTTCCGAAATGGCGGTGAGAGACATTAAGCCAAGGAGGCTAACGCCTCTCACCGCCACTTCCTTAAGAATATCCCCCTATGTTTTTGTTTTGGAGTGACCTCCATGTTTTGCACAGAAGTTGTCTTTTTTCAATGGTGCCTCCCAGTTCAATGGGAATAAATAGTTCCTGCAAGTGACAACCTTCCTGCATACAACGCTGAAGCTTTTTCACAATTCTCTGATAGCAGCTGAATATTTCTGAAAGATGCTCCATTTCTCCTTTAGTTTAGCTGCCTCTATTTTCTCCTTTATGAGTGAACTAAAAATCCACCTTTTGCCTTTGATTTTGGGTTAAAGCTTTATTTATTCTCTGTGGTGTTGAAGGGAGTAATTTGATATTTTTAAGGACTGAATATGTGTGAAATCGAGCTGTGAATACAGTTTGCATAAGATGACTATGATTTTTGTTTGATGTGTTTTTAGTATGTCTTTAACTTTGTCTACACCATTACAAAGGTGCACGGTACTCTGTACTCTACCCATTGCTAGGCTTGCATTTATTGAAAAACTTAAAAGAAAATTAGTGGGCCCTATTCACAAACTCATTTTGCAGTGAATGCTTCTGTTGTACTCTCTTACATACTGATACATGCCCTTGATATTTGTCTACAAAACAAATACAATTTGAATAAAGTGGGAATATACATATTCAATTAGTAAAAACAGAAAATATTGTACCCGCTTTGCACTTTTACTAATAGGAGGTTTGATGTTGTAGGCCGATTCACAAAGGCATGTAAGAGTAGGTAAAACAGCACTACTTCCCATTCTCATCAATTATTTTTCTGCATTATTATAAATGAAGTAAATGGATGCCCCTGGGTATACGGAAAGATGCCTTTCACAGAATATTACCACTGTCAGGAAATGCGGATGGAACTTTCACATTCAGTAGGAATGCCAGGCTAGAGGATGGGGGCTGTAAAAGTTACCACTCACCTTAAAGTGTGTAATGATGTGTTAATATTATAATTCTTTTTTTTTATTTGATATGTTGAGTTCTATGATTCATTTGTTAAACAAAATAAATGAATGATACATTGGAATAACAGCGGTCCTGAAAAAGTAAGGACAACAGAGTTATTCCTTACATTAATAGCAAAACCCATAAAAGTAATCTAGATACATACAGAACATTTTAGTAACTCTAACCCTTTTGATAGTCTATACTTTTTCTACAGCTTGAGTCAGACATCATGCAATCTGATATCCATCTCTGAAAAATCTAATAATAGTGTTTCCATAAATAAAGTTATGTGCATCATTACAGAAATCAAACAGTTAGATTAAAAAAATCAGACATCTTACAAAGTACTCTGAACATTAGCTCGCAAGGCACTGCCATTTGCGAGCATTTTTTCCCACAAAAATGATCATATGGACATTAAAGTCCCATTTTAACTTGTTGGGGCCGACTGGCATTAATGCATCTGTCTTGTAGTGCCATGAAGGAAACATAAAACAACGGCTATAAATAATAAAACTACTTTATTCGTTCTCTCCACTAGTTTATCTCAAGTACTTGATTTGTAAAACAGCATGGGGCAAAGTTACAAGCCGCTATCGCCACCGGAACGTCACTTTTTTCGACGCTCCTGTATCGTAGCGCCATTTGATATATTTACAAGGTGGTTCTAAGCCACTTAGCGTGGCTTAAAGCCACCTTATAAATATGCCCCTTTACGCCACAGTCCTCTGCGGCAACGGGGCGAGCAATTGGTGTTGCTGTGGGCGTTACACCGCCACACCCTTTGCTTTTTGCTGCTGTCCCAGATTTAGAGGGCTGCCGCAGTGTCAAAAACAAACACAATGGAATGACAGGCATTAGAATGGCGATATGAGGAGAAATTATTTATTTCTCCTCGTTTTTTGCTCTTTCCCTGTGAGCTGCATTCTGCAGCACACATAGAAAGAGCAAATCGTCATTATTGATTGTGTATGTGCAGGAAGGTGTCCCTTCTTGCACATAACCAATCACCCCTGCAGCGCAGGCACCTTTGACATGGCGGCTGGGTGCCTTTACTGGTGCCAGGCAGCCTTTTTTTTTTTACCTCAGTCAGCAAGAATTCCCCTTTGGGTGGATTAATTCACCAGGAGTCACACATACATACACTCATACATTAAACAATATATATATATCTTTATTACTAGAACAAAAACCCTTTCCACCATACAAGGTACAAGTTATAAAAAAATACCAGTATTTTATTCAGTGTTAATGAAACATATAAAAAGGTTAAAAACACTATTTCATAAAAATCATACACATATTATAGACACCTCACAACTTAATACATTACAGGGAGAAATTGCAAGAAAAATAATTTCTAATCATCAAAACAGGCAAATACTTCAGACAGAATTCATAGATTATATTGACATTTGGACTTTGTGTAAATCAATTATAACAATAGTAACAAATGTCTTTCCCAGTCTACAGTATGCCCGTTGACAAAGAAGCGTCGACGCGTTTCGGTGGGTCTTACTGTTTGAACACCACCTTCATCAGGACTAAAGGCGATGTCTCCCAAATCACAATTAAAATCTTTTCTGGACCCAGGGATATCTGTGATCGTCCTTCTGTGATCAAGTCACAGGGGGTTATGAAGCCTCCTTCTTAGCAAATCACCCTACTCAAATTTCTGAAATGTTCTCCAAAAATAATGTCACTCATATCAAAGGGATATCAATAGGTACTCATCTCCAAGATATCAATAGGTGAGACTGGTATGAATTCCTTTCTTGTTTGTTCCCCGAGTGTATTTAAAATACCGGCTCCTGATACTCTTTAATGTAAACTATGAAGTTAAAAACGAGATCCCTGAAGGGTTATAATTATAGAAAAGCCTCCTTTGCTGGATCTTAAAACCGCTCGGGAAACAGATACGGGGTAAACGTGCCTCTGCATTCGGGAATCTTTTTTACGCCAGCACTAGGGGAAACACAGGGGTGTGCCATATTCTTGTGAATACGGAGCATCTCTGCATTATCAAAATGTCAAAGCGCTGTGCTACCAAAATTGGTGCCGCTCCATGCGCCAACATTTCTTTGTAAACATGCCGCTATGTTCTTGGCCCTTAGATTTGCTCAGAAGCCCCCAACCAGCGCTAACGAAGCCCGGGGTGCAGAATTCCAAAGCTTTGTATTCTTGATTTCACTTCATTATTCACCTGTCTCTACCTCACTCTACTTTGTTCTTCATTATCCTTGCTTTCTCCTTTTGTTCCAGCTTTTCCATCTTTCTCTTCCCCATTCTTTACGCTGTTTGTGGTTTTCTCTCTCTTGCTATAGATCAGAGAGTGTTAAAGAAAAAGTAAGTGCTGGTTCTCAAAACTGAGTGCCCGTGGGCCCCACCTGCAACCACTAGCTCGAATTAAGTCCTGGGTATCTCCCACCATTTTGCCCCTTCCACATCTGAGCCTAGCTTGCTATAGTTTATTGTTCACATTCTGTCCATCACACAGGTACATCTTACAACCTATATCGCCTTTTTATTTTGCTCACTTCCTGTCCAGTCAGGAAGTGGCGTCCAGTGCCTGACGTCTTCTGACCCTGCCTGAGTGCCCTGTAATCCCTGAATATGCCGCAAACATCGCCTTTTCAAAAAATACCCAGGCAAAATTTCAGTAGGGCAGCTATTTAGTTTGTGTGGGTCCCCAGTAAACTAATATCCTCTTAGAGAGCGCTTTAGATTTTTTTAGAATGCCATAATTTTGTCTGAATATGATAGCCTATTCTTGTCAAACTGTATTACTATACATTAATAGCAAAATTCTGAAGCAAGCACTTTAAGTACCATTTGTTTATTTAGGGGACTATAGGAGTGAACATGATTCTTAAGCTGTTAGACTGCCTTTTTATTTTATTTTATTTCTTTAGCTTAAACCTACCCAAAGGAGAGGTGTTGAGGCCTTTTACATGTCACTAGGGGGAATAGAGGCAAAAAAAACAGGGAGAAAAGCGATGCAATTAAGGAAAAATAAAGTGTAATAAGTAGTACCGATTGTCAAAGTAATGGTAAATGGTGAATGTAAAGGTACCCGTCTGCTCAAAGCTACATCCATTGATTAGTTTTTATTTTTAACAGTTAATGAGGCGAGTAGCATACTACGGATATAATGCAGTATATTTTGTAAAAGGCAGCACATTTCTGTAAGCATGCTCTATAGCCTTTTAAAAGTTTGAGAGATTTCCAATTTCACAAACATTGAAGTATTTAGGGAATATGATCTTTGGGTACATTTTATCCTGAAAACTGAGACGCCCAATCTCCTGGAGTTAAAATAATTCTTGCCCTTTTCACCAAGCCACAGCATTCAGTGGAAAACAAAGACCAGCACAGGAAGCTGCATTCTCAGCATTGCAACATAATGAGTGGAATGAAAGGAGCTGCCATCCAATGAGTTCTTCATGAATGATAGATTGAAATGCAGGAACTGGATCCGCACCAAAGGCTGGAGAGCTTCAGGTCGCAAGAGATTGTGTAATATCCAAAACACACAGGGCCAGATTTACCAATATTTGACGCAACGCAGCAAGATAACTCTCTGCGCTGTGTCAAATGGAGAGAGCAGGAATGTGCCAAATTTACTAACACATACATCCTGCTCTCTGTCTGTGCTGGTACAGTGTGTGCTGCCTAGCACCAACCCAGGCACCTCTGCGTCATGGTGCAAGGGTGCCTGCGTTGTCAGCAGGACCCCACCAAAAACAATCCTTAGAGGCATTTTCCTTTTTCTAAGTGTGCTGCAGCTCCCTTAGAAAGAGGAAAAAACAATGCAAAATAAAGCTATTTCTCCTCAGTGCGCTTCTGTCAGGAAGGGATTACATTTTGGTGCATTCCCAGGTTTACTTGTCTTGGTAAATCTTGAAATGCTCCAAAAAGCATGGGTGGATGTGGGGGAACACTCACGATCCACCCATGTAACATGTTACAGGCACAAGGCAACGCAAGGCGGTGACTTGCTGAGGCGCTACTAGAGCCAAATTTCAGGGGGCGGCTAAGAGAAGATTTCAGGAGGGGGGCTAATTCTTCCAGCAATAGGCAGAGAGGAGATGCAGGGGCTCTAAGAAGGGGTGAAAAAACAACAAAGCTTCATTAACAAGCAAATGGTCTTTTAACCCGTTGAGTGCTCCTGTCGGCCAACGGCCGTCGCGAGCACTACCTCAGTAGTGCTGCGCACGTCCGATGGCCGACGCGGCCCCACCCACTCTTTCAAACCGCCGCACCGTGGCGGAATGTCCACTGCGGTAAAGGGGTTAAAGACCTGTGAAGTACTCGGGTGCGGCTGTGTGTGTGCCCGGGAAGCTGTCTCAGCCCGGGCTGCCACACACGACGGGGGGGCTGAAGCCCTTTGAGCCCAATTGGCATTGCGTGCCTGGTGACTTGCGTTGCCTTATTTACTCTAGATTTACCAAGCCATGCAGGCCAGCTTTGTGTGGCTTTGTAAATCTGACTTAAGGATTGTGTTGCCTTGTGTCACCTTGCAATCGTTCAGTAAATCTGGACTACAGCGACTTCTTCTTCACAAATTACACTTGGAAATTAGTGCAGGAAATACCCCCCAGTTTGTAATTCTAACCCCTGCACAAACAGGAGTTTCTTCTCTTCTAATGCTATTGCTGAATCATTATGCTCTTAAGTAGATCTTGCATGTCAATGGATGATGAACGCTTTTATATCTAAAATGTGCACTCAGTCATCAGACACCCAGCACCGTTTACATAAAATACACCTTTTTTCACAGTAGTCTCATTAAAAAAAAAAATCAGGGCTCAAATGTGAACCTGTCCTTAACTTGGCTGCCCCATTGCATTCATTTTCAGAAGGAAAACCTGACCCCAACAGGGCTGGACTGGGAACCCAAAGCAGCCCTGGCAATTTTCTCGGACCAGACCCTGCATGGTGCAAAGTGAGCTAGTCTGACCACTACAAGGGGAGTTTCTTTATGGAGGGGTGCAAATGTGAAGCACAGGCCGGCTTCAGGAGGTTGGAAATGGAAGTGAGTGAACTATGCTTGCTTGCTGCTTTTGTTACTGGGGAGCGTTATTGCAGCACCGCTGCCAAACTAGCCCCCAATAAAAAAAAATGGCCGTACCCTTACAGGCACCAGGGGAAACGCCCAATGCCCATACCACCAGTCCCGCCCTGGACCTCAACATGGCTGCTCTAAAGTCTTGAGACTTGCAAGACTTAGAGTGTTAACTTTCCCTTCCCCCTCCTCATTTCCTCTTGCCAGTCTCTGCCCCCGCACTCCCTCCTCCTCTTCACTTGTAAATTTTATCTGCCCCTGCTCTCTCCTCCCTGCCCCTAAGGACTCATCTGCACCCCTGTGTTTTCTCTCTTCTCTTTCCATTCCTTTCACTTCTTTTCTCCTTATTTCTCCTGCTGAATTATCTTTCACTCCCTCCTTCCTGCCCAGCTCCTACCTCTGCTCTTCTCCTCTTGCCACCGGAATCTCCGCAAGAGCATGAAGGCCGTCCTTACAGATATGGCATACTCAGGCATGAAACAATCATTGCAAGGGGATTTACATTCTCGTGTGCGTGCACTAGTGATTAAAAGCCATTAGAGGCTTGGGAGGCAACAGAATTTAACGATATAACACCTACTATAACCCCGTTCTGGGGAAGTTCCTTTTTTATTAAAAGTTCCTACTTTTAAAATACATTCTCATTCAAGCTCCAGAAAACATGCGTCTTTTAGGTCGAGCCTAGCCAGTGCATGTGCTGCTCTGCTAGGCATGCTATCTTCAGGTAGGGACTTGAAGCTCCGCCTACTCTACACCCATATTTTTCCTTGGCTTGTGTAATTGTCCACTCTAAACTGCGGCTGTTCATTGGTCAATAGGCTTAGTAGTACCTCCTTAGTATTGCCTTGTCTCATTTTGTAACCTCCCATACCGACACCTCAGTTAAGTGTGTAGTTACTCAGTATGCTTTAATTACAGCCTCCGAGCACTATTTTCTCAAATAGCTCTGTCCTGCCTGCTGTTGCAGGCAGGACACGCTCTCTCCTAATGCTTTTTTTTTATTTAGCGTGAACGCATTTGCAATGCAAGAGGTCTTGCATTCGCGAGAGTTTAAGTTATTGGCATTGTAAATGACAATGCCTTTTATTTATCGGTTTTAAAAACAAAACACATCAATAAAAGACATTTATTTATCTGTTTTTAAAAAAAACACATATATGAAAGTTATTGTCATTTACAATGCCAATAGCTCAAACTGTGGTATATGTGAGACCAATTGCATTGCAAATGCTTGTTTAAGGATATCTGATTTTCTGACTGAGGCCACAACATCCCACCCTGTACTGACCACACCTTAACGACAATCTCAAGCCTTAACATTCAGCTTTGTAACTTGTGAAAAGATACACCATTACTTTAAACACATGAATATTTACAAGTTACACTGTGTGTTTATCATGCGGTTTGAGAACATTTTCACAGCTTAGTGAGCTGACCCCTTAATTAAGGGTGGTAACTCATTGAAATGTTAAATTTCCAACTTTTAGGAGCCAGGTTTCATACTTTTATTTTAGTTTTGACCATATTGTACATATACAGTACCCAATAACCTAGGTCAAGCAAGGTGAATTAATTACAACAAAGAAATGCAAAGGAATAGAGAGGGAAGAGAGCGAGAGGGCTGGAAGGAAGAGTGAAATGAAGGGCATATGAAAATAAGGAAGAAACTGTGATGAGAAAGAAGGGTAAAAACGACGAAAGGATGGATGCAAGGGTGAATGGACTGATGGATGTAAGGATTAAACAATAGTTGCATGAGTGAGAGAAATAATGTGGCTGGAATAATAAAAGTCTGGATGAATGGGTGAATGGATGAATGGTTGCCTGGATCGAGGTGCAGAAGGGTGGATTGCTGGATTGATGAAAGGAGGGTGAATTGGTGGATGGATGAAGAAGAGTGGATGAATGAATGGATGGGTGGGTAAAAGGATGTATGAATGTTTGGGAGTGTGAATGGAAGGATGGATGGATGGAAAACCAATAATGAAAGGGTAGATGGATGGAATGGTGAAAGAATGGATCAAAGTATGAAAAGATGGATAGCTGGAGGTATACATGAAAGACTTAAAGATGAACGGAAAGGGTTAATAAGGGACCTCGTCTAGAGTCTGCAGGGCTTACTCTCTTGGCTCACCCAACGGCATTCGAGGTATGGATCAAAGTGGGGGGGGTATTTTAATTTGCTGGCGACGCCCTTAAATGTCAGGGTGAGTTTACAAAGCACTATTTATATACAAATATCATGCCAGAGGCACAAGTTCCACTGTGCGTGATAACTATGCACCCACAGTCCTTTCCAAGCTTACCCTTACATTCTTGATGTGTAAAACAAAACACCCACACTGTATATAGACAGCAAGCTAAACCACCCATCTGTCGAAACATGGTGGGAAATGGCAAAGCCAGTGGGTTTGCCTTTAATATACTTTTGCATGCAAGCATTGTTTAAGCATGCAAGTCTTCGTAAGCGTTCTCACATCATCCTGCCTTAAAGAAAGTCCTATTGGCTTTGAGAATGTTTGCTCCTAGCTTACTTCACATTCGGCACTAAGCAGTGCTTAATTTCAGCCTGTGGTTTCTGGTACTCTGCACCAGTGCTTAATTGTCAACACCAACGCTTGTGACAGTCTGCTACAAGTTAGCGCTGTCTGACATGACCACAGCAACAACAGCCATTTATTAATTCAGTATACATTAAAAATGACTATTACCTGCCACCCAAGCCATTGTTAGTGGCCATTCTTATAGCTTTGGAGGCCTGGAATAGTCTGAAGTGTCACACTTGTAGGAGTGTGATGGTTAGTAGTTTTGTAAATACTGTAATTGGCAGCACTGTCAGGGGCAATGCGGGGTGGAAGCTACAGCGGCCTTCTGACAAGAGCCCTAGCACTTGTTTTTTTACACAAATTAAAGCACTGGCACTAAGAGCTCCTCAAACCAATCTATCTTCACTTTATAAAATATTTCTGTTCCTTTCAAATAACCAAGTAGACTAATCAAAGCACTATCCCGTTGTAGAAATCTAAACATACATTGGAAGTTCACCTGCAGCTATGACCTAAAAGCGTGTTTACTTTTCAGTGGGTATTTTTTATTTGCAAGTCTATCCTTCTACCCTTAACTTACTTCCATGTAAGCATAGCCATGTAACTGTGCTCTAAATATCGATTTATAAGTATCTTATTTCATTTTATATTAATGTTCATAATTTCCTAAAGAATGACTGCACGTAAGAGGTGTTAGTGAGCTTTGGTGGTTGTGTAAAGCCAGATGAAGACCACCAGGCGTAGTCAAAATAAAGTCGAAGCTTTACTTTATTGTGCAATGTAAAAGAGCCTCCTGCAAAGCAGGTAAAACCAACACCGCCTTTAGTTGCATATCGAAATCATCAACTCAAGAACGCTAGTTAACCAGGATTCGAGCATGACATCAGAACAGGCGAACAAAGGCATGAGACACCAAAAGGCCATATTTTAGAAATGTATTAGGATAAAAAAAAAAACGTTATTTGAATATCAGACGTATTAATAAAAGTACAGAAAATACAATAAAATAGGTAAGATAAAATAAGTTTAAAAAACCCACAATAAAACAGTTAAAAGTTCCAATCCTCAACAGCCACATTCGAAATAGTACTTTCCATAATTACAACAAAACGAGGCCATAATTTATAAATGCATTAGAAGTAATACCACCAGTAGTAATGACACCATCAGTACATTACAACCGCTTTGCAGCAAACTAGGAGAATGAAAAGTTTTTGAACAGCAATAACTAAGAACAGACTCTATAGTAGATACTGAGGTTCAGGAGATCTTCAGAAGGTCTGATTAGTCTGGGTGGAGATGGAAAAGAGCACTTTTATTAGTTGCCTTACTGCTAAGAGTTGCTATTCACTTCATATTTGTGGAGGCAAATGTCCAAAGGTTAGTTGCAGCCTCAGACAAGAGTGCTTCAAATCTTGAATGTTTTAAATTTAGGAGTTTACAACTGGAGTGAGTATGTGCGCCCATGGCCCTGCTGTCTACCATGAGTCATAAGCAGGACGGCCAAATACGAAGAGGGGGCTCAGATGGTCCACTTTTTTGCGTGAGACGACAAATTTGAAATATTATTTTTTCTTCCGTCGATAGCCAGTTTTTAAGTCTCTCTGGATCAGAGAGACGTGGTCATGCCAGTCCAGGCAGCAGAGAAATGAAGCATGAAAATGGGACATGGCGAAAACCTCCATGCCACATTTCCAGACATGAAATTAAATATAATAATCCAGTAACCACTAGTGCTCTCATTCTTGATTCTGGCAGAAACAGCTATAGTTGACTCACGGGAGCTTAGACCACCAATATATGGATAACGCAGCACTAGGTCACCCCCCTCAACCACGGGTTGTTGTGGTGTCACTCACATGTTGATTACCCCACTCTAGAGTACCTGATCGTTTTAATTGTCATTCATGATGCATGGAGAATTTGCCATGCACCAGGATGAACCCAATCCGTTGGTGCATGAGATGGGTGAGAAGGTGGATTATTGGTTGGAGGGCATGTGAAAAAACAGAGCACAATAAAAGTCCCAACCCAATTTATAAAAATAGAGTAAAATTTAATAAACAAAAACATAAAAACACCAAAATTCTGCTGCAAGGAACCAGAGAAATTATTTTTAGAACTTTAAAGTAAAAAAAGCACCTAATAGCGCAACGCGCCAGTCACGGTCATCTACTCACGCTAGACCAGGTCCAATTAAAAAGTTAAGGCCTAGCGGTCAGATAGAGGGACTGGGTTTGTCCCAGTGGAAAGTTTACCTTCTGACTAAGAAGATTTTCTGGAGAAAAGTTCTCATCAGTGGGTCGGTGGCGGGTTTAGGCTGCAAGATGGATCCGATGGAGGGCTTGACAATGGCAGCCAAATAAACTGCAGGTCCTGAGTGGGAGTCTTGATGCCAGCAGTAAACTTGGCATGCTTATCGTTAATGGCCAGAAAGCTCAGTGCGAGCAAAGTCTGGATTTTGTGCCCAGGAAGGTCTCGATGGAGTTTGGATGCTGTTCAATGTTGGCATCAGTAATGTCCCTCTATGTTCATACATAGAAACTGTTCTAGAAGTCGAAATTCTTTCAGTGAGGAAAACCTGCCTGTGGAGTCCAACCGACAATCCAACATGGCTGTGGCATCATTCCCAGTCTCAGCTGGTTCTCTGGAGGGAATGTTCTCATGAAGTTTCTAAGTGTCCAGTTTTGCAGGTTTTAGGATCAGAGGAGTACAGTCTAATATCAGCCAGTGGACCATAACCTTGTGAGCACCACTTGGGGTTTAGCACTCATTCTCCCAGAGGACACCAGAAGGGTCCAGGGAAAATCCAGTAGCAACTGCTCAGCTGGGCTCTTGGAAAAAGTAGGGTAGTTGCAGTTTGTGTGGCCTTGCGGCTTAACTGTTCTTTGTCCTGTGTACAAGTGGGAGAAGGCCTGGCCCTTGGGGTCTCTTTCCACAATATCATTCACTTTGGAGGAAACCCCTCCAAAAAATGTCCCCACCTACTCCATCAAGCATGCTGGTAGAATGCAGTTACGGACATTGCGGTGATGCCAAATGGTTTACTCTAATTGGATAGGGACATTTTATCTTGCAGTACGATTACAAACAGGAGTCTCAAATAATGTTAAGAGCTGCAATTGACGGCACACGCTTGGTGGACTTTGAGATTTCACAATACTTGAGTGGATGGCAAAAGAAAGAAATGAGGAATCAGCCACAAACTTGATACACATGTTTGGAGAAGTCCCACAGCATGAGTTTAACAGGCATAGCCCTGATGAAGTTCTGATGACAGAACGAAATGCATTAGCTGAGCAGATTTTGCAATAAAGTCTACGATTTGTTAAATGCGGAGAAGACTTTTTACTGGTTATTGATTTGGAATCTTACAAGAGGGATTGCCCCATGTGAATGATATTGTTGAAGGAGACTAATACATAACAATAGAAACACTTATGGTATGCTTCCTTCGCATATTTGGTATTTTCTTTAGTTTATTTGGTCATTTAGGCAACATGACCTGTGTATGGTTAAGCACCCACAACTGAATGAGTACTGTTGGCTGTGCATGGCTATTAGCATGGTTGCAATGTTTGGGCATTCAGAATTTCGCCAAAATAAAATCAGCATATCGGTCGTGACTCTGCTCCAATGGGAACAGTCCAGTCTGAACTCCCAGGATAGGTCCTTCCTGAACCTAACACAAGCAACCAAAGACCAGTTTTCCCCTTATTAGGGCTGGACTGTTCCCATCGGAGCAGGGTCAGTTTCAGGGGTAAGGTAGATTTTAGGGCTCAAGGGGAGTTGGGGTTGTTTATAAGGCAGGGGCCGGATTTTATGGCTCAGGGCGGGGAGAGGGTAGTTTTAGGTATTAGGGGTGGTGGTAGTTTATAGGGCTCGGGGGATTGGGTTGTTTATCGGGCAGGGGCTGGCGTTTTAGGGCTCAGGGTGGAGGGGCTGAGGTGTGAGCTTTACCACACATCCCTTTACCAATCATACCTTTACCACGGAATTGCGTGGTAAATGCATGGTTGGTAAAGGAATGCGTCGTTCAGGAGCATTCATAGTTTGGGATGCATTGTAGAGGCACACGTGGTTTAGCCATGCGTGCATCGGTCATATAAGCACCCCACAGTAATAACAGGGACTGAGATTAATCCAAGCATTCCATCCATCACTTCTTTGTATACTCCAGGGGGGAAAGGACATCAGAAGTTGGTGTCCACCTTGTGGCATTATTATAGTATTTACTGGGCTGTTCTAACACATAATAAGGTCAGAAATGTTTTCCTCTCAAGGGCAGGAGTAAATATCAATCCACAACAAGCAAAATTAGTATGGACAAACATATATTTGCTAATCTTTTACACATCCATAAATGTACCACATTACATTTAAGGGTTGGTAGCTGCCTGCGATTCGGAGTATTTGTGGAAATCTGTTACTTTTGCAGCTTCCAAAGAGTATTCCTGCATCCTAATTCACTAAAAGATTTGTAAATTTACTCCCATCCATTTTCTTACCGAGCCGCTTGCCAGGGTGGTGATGGCTCTCGGCTCTCAATATGAGAGCTGGCAGCGCGACTTTGGGCTGGGGGTGAGGGGGGGGGGATGGTACAGAAGGTGGCAGAGGTTGGTGGTAGGTGGCCTGGTCATTTTTTTCCAGTTTAGGCGTTGGGGGTTGTGTTTGCAGAAGGTGTAGGAGTATATTTTTATATCTGGATTTGGAAAGAAGAGGCGTTTTCAGAGGGTGGGAGGCACGAGGAGGCGAGGTAATCGCATGTAACTACGTAACTATGCTCTGAAACTGTGTAACTTTGTAACTATGTAACTTGTAACTATGGTCTGAAACTCATGTAAAGCGCTCTGATACCTCCGGGTCTAGCCAGCGCTATATAAAACTTTTCAAATAAATAAATAAATATGTTTTTTTTAATTTGGGGTAGGAGCGGGTATCTCGAGGGTTGTGCAGTGGGAGTAAAGAGGCCCAGTTTCTAAGTTTTTCCTTTTACACATTACATATAGCTCCCTCAATGCTCCTCTCCCCTGTGTATATGTTGAGAGCAGGGTCAGGTGAATAGGGGGGGACCATATAGAACAAAAGACTATAGACTGGGGGAAATCTGAACAACGGTGATGTTTTTCACTTTGGGGTTACTGGCATCAGAGATGACGTGAACTTTGCTCTCGTTGCCTATTTGATGTCACTCATAACCCCTTGGTGAAGAACATCCCCAACATTCATTCACACGTCATCCAGCTACAATTCCATATGTATACTACTGAATTTTGTGCAACAAAACCACCCAAACATGATGTGTGAACAACCACAAAACAACAGGCTTCAGGGCACTCACATACACAAAACGAGTAATGCATGTGAAATAGATTCCGGAATACCAGATTTACACTGAAATTGGCCTGTCGTAAATTGAGTGAAAATGAGTGTGAAGTGCACCAAACAATCTAAAACCCGCGTGCTGTGTGTCAATGAAGGAATGACGTGTACAGGGAAAGAAGGCCAGTAGAAAGAAAGAAACTGCGTGAAAAATGTATGGCATGAAATGTTCGCTTTAAACCTGAGCGTACATAAGTTACACAAGTTCAGTGTACCCATAGGTGTGAAAGCAGAAGTAGGCCCCCGTCAACTTCTTTAGCAGGGCCTAGTTTTCTGTCACCCGTTAAATGCTTAAGAGGTGTCATAAAACCAATACATACACGGGACTCATTTCCAAAACTGTATATAACCATTAGACGAAACGTGCATTGTATGCGAGTGTACCCCTTTCTTCGCTTTGCTCCCTATGCTCGTACACCAAGAGTTGCTCAGGAGACATTTGAACTGCGTTTGCGTCACGAATCACGAGCGCCTTGTTACACACATTCAGAGTGACCTCTATGAGAGAGATTCCAATCTCCCTGTATGTGCCCGGCTGTGAGTCTGGCTAAATGTCCTTCCGCACTTTCCTTGTGATGCGGATACTTTAGAATGTTAGGTGACTGGTACTGGTAGCTCCTACACATGAATGCTCCCGCTTCTGGGCGCCGAACACGCTGCACGCTGGAGGCTTGTGTGTAAATGTAAATTGATACTTGTATAGCGCACTAGTGTGCTTGGAGAGGCTTCCCGAAGAGGACTTGTGGGCAACAAAACTCTCACAAAATCAAACTTGCAAGCGGGAAAAAGCTCCATGATGCACACTTGTGAGCAAGGGGCTGTCTAAAGCGGACTTGTGAACAGGGATAGTCTCCTTAAAGTTAGTGGACCTATGTGTAGTGAAGACTCCCTTAGTGCGTGCGGGTGATGAAAGCTTTCTAAAGCCGATATTTGCATAGACTAAAAAACAGACTCAAATGGGAGTCGGAAAGGTTCACTAACAAGGAACTGTGATCAGGTTAGTAGTGGTTCTTAGAGCAGAGCTCTCAGCGGCGTCTCCTAAAGCGCTTGGAGCGGAGAAAGGCGCTTTAAAGTGGATACGCGCCCGGGGAAAGCCTGGCGAACGCTTCCCTGCGCGCAGGGAAAGGGGCCGTGGCGGGTACTAGTGAACGGGGAAAGGCTCCACGAAGCGGACCTGTGAGAAATGCTTCCTTCAGCATACATGGGAAAGGCTTCCTAAAGCGGATATGTGCTCAGGGGTAAAGTAGACCCGTGAGAAGGGAAAGTTTCCTTGAAGTGAGAAGGGAAAGTTTCCTTAAAGTGAGAAGAAAGCAGCAGAAAAAATATGTTGTGGGAGGGACGCCAGAAAGTACTTTCAGAGCCTGGAAACTCGCCGAAAGTGAAGATTGGGGGAGAGAATGCCTCTCTAAATGGACCAGTGCGGATGGACAGCCGCCAGAAGCAGAGCCGTAGGCGAGGGACTGTCTCCAGAAGAGGACCCGGGACGAGGGGCATCGTCAGAGACTTTGCTCCGCACCTAGGAGACACGCATAGCTGAGCATCACTGTCGCCCTAGTGAGTCCACCCCTCCCCCCCGGTCAGCAGGTGCACACCTTACCTTCACCGTGGCCTTGGTGACCTCCCCCAGGGTCACCAGGTTGTTGGGCGACGCGGCCAGATAGTTGAGATAGTGGACGGCCACCCTGGCCGTCTGCCGGGCATGTCTGTGAGAAGTGGGGATGTCCAGAACTGAGTCCGACTTGAGGGGGAACGGCAGTAACCCAGCGGCAGACAGGGACAGGAGACCGCAGAGGGCGGAGAGGCAGAGGTACCCCTGCATGGCTGGGCGCAGGGTCGCTGTGGCAAGGTGCGGAGTGTATACCAGAAGAGAGACGTCCGTAAGCTGCTGCCGACCTCACTTCTCAGACAGACTCTTCGGGAGCCCTGCGAGAGTTCGCTGCTCTTATGCAACAGAGCATACACACGGCCCTCCGGCCCTCCTCCGGCCCGCCTCCCGAGGTGGCTGTCACTACCAAGAAACGGCCCTCTTCGCCCACCCTATTGGCATTACCTCGCTTACTTCACACATGCCGCGGCGCTTTGCACTTTGACGTAGCACGATCTACATGTAACGTTACTCGTCCTTTATAAACTGTAGCATCCCGTGACAACAGGGCTTTACGTGGGCTGGGTCCTGCCGGGGCTCAGCACCGGCAGTTCTAAATAGCAGGTGCCGAGACGGGTCCCTATCGGGCTAGCCAATTTGCGCTCACCCTCTGTGTAAAAAACAAAGGGGCAGATTTATAACGGACTTGCGCCACTTTAACGCCGCCGTTGCGTCACTTGTGTGACGCAGCGGCGGCTTAAACCCAGCGCCATGTTGCGCCCCATTTACAACGTGATGCATCTAGGGAGATGCGTCACGTTGTAAAGCTTGCACCTCATGTGGGCGTACCTGAACAGGGGGGGGGGGCGTTCCGGCGCAGGAACGCCTCCGAAAAGTGGCTGAGTGAAATCTACAAGATTTCACTCAGTCACTATTCCGGCCATGCTGCGTCAAAACCCTGCGCCTGCTTGAAGCAGGCGTAAGGATTGACGTAGTATTGTAACAATAGGGCACCCCCGAGCCTTGCTGGAGCTGCGTTGCGCTTGCGACGCAACTCCAGCAATGCGCCAACCTTCCGCCATCAGATGCGTCACGCATCTGTTTATCCTAGCGCCACGATGCTCTGCATTGTAAATGCGGCGCATCTATTGTGGCGCAAGGGTAAACTTTTGTGACGCATCTTTCCTGGCGCATCCCTGCTGATTTGCAGGGATGCGCCAGGAAACATAAATCTGCCCCAAAAAATCTAAACTCTGCAGCAGTGCCGCTCTTCACTACCTTTAAGGTACCTTCAAAGAGACTCGTTAGTTCTTTCACGGTCTCATCATGTCAGTACTGAAGCATTTTCAATGTCATACACAACGAAGCCGTAGTTGGTGCTTATTTATTATAGGCACCTAACAGCCATTGAAAAAGCCAGCCGTCCTGCCTTGTCGTAGGTGTAACGCTACTTGTTGTATTATATATCTGGATAAAATGACATAAGCAGCAAAATACCAGTCGGGTGGCACACAATGCTAAGCACAGATTATTAGCTTATGTGTTTTTAAGCCATGCCCTTAATTGCAATGGCTACACCCCTTTGAGCGACCCCCAATTTTTGATCCCTGCCGGAGACCATTTCAAGGAGCGTAGCCATCGTCGGTGCAGCAGGTGCATTGGCACTGGCGCCCAAAGTGGAGTGTGGCTCAGTCACTGCTCTCCAACTATGTCTTTCGCCACACAGCGGGGGGCAGAGGTGCTCATATTCTTTGCTGTCAATGGGGCCGATCAGGGGCGCAACTAGACCCGAACTTCGGGTGTGGGGGGGCTAACACTCCCAGCCAGGGCTGGCCCCAGCACTGGTCGCACACTGTGCGACAGTCTTTTTTGGCGCCCCTCCCCATTTCCTCCTTCTCCATGAATTCCCTCACTACCCCTCACCAACAATGCACCTCATCTCTCTATAACACCTTCCTGACAAACATTTCATTTTTTCATAGCGCTACTCAGAGTTTACTCACACTCAGTTTTGTGATCTGCATGGTACACATTCTTTGTAGCAGGCACCTTAACCGTCTGCGCTATATGGGTCGCAGGAGTGCCCATGTGAGTACACGGTGAGCAATGTAACAGTGTGAGAGTAGGGTAGGAGGACTGACTGCAGAGTGAGTGAGGTGACCATATGAATTTGGGTGCAGATGTAAGTGCAGAGTGGGACAAATTAATGTATAGTTAGTGATGGGCTTGTTTGAGTGATATTGAAGATTGAGCAGTGAGGGGGACAGGTGAGTGAAGTGTCAATGAGTGCAGGGTCAGTAGTGTGCTCATGTGACTGCAGGGTGAGGTACAGGGTGAACAGCACAAGTGCATTGTGAGTGCAAAGTGATCGCTGTGAGTGCAGGGTGAGCATGAAAGTGAAGGGGGAGAATGAGGAGTGAGTTGTCTGAATGCAGGGTGCATTCCTGGACACTTGAAGTAACTCAGCATTTTAGCATAGGGTTTCAGATAGAAGTTAAACTATTGCTATTATGCAGGGCTTTAAGTGGGACGGAAAAACTGGGGTGCCTCTCAAAGGGGTGTGGGCAATATAATTAAGGGCGTGGCTTATAACATTTATGCAAAAAATCTGTGCTCAGCATAATGTGCCGCCCAACTGGCATTTCGCTGCTTCTGTTATTGCCTCCGCACAAGTAACATTACACCTACAACAAGCCAGGACTATTGGCTTTGTCAAAGGTTGTTCTTTGCATAAGATAAATATACTACATGCATACCGACAACTATGGCTTCATTGTATATAAGGTTGAAAATGCGTTAGTTCTTGTGCAGGAGGTTGTGGCGTAATGGCTAGCGCAACCAACTTTGGAGTAGAGGAAGCAGGTTTGAGTCTCAGCATCGGCTCAACATCCTGTGTTTCTGGGCAAATCACTTAATCGTCCGTGCCTACCAAAAACTAAATGAAGATGTCCTTGTTGGTGCTCATGTGAAGCACTTTGAGTTTAGCAATACAGAACTGAAAAAAAATAAAAGTTACATCAAAACAGCAAACTGCTGCAGAGTTAAGATTTTTTTCCATTCTGAGTGTGAGGGTGAAAATGGAGAGCCCGATAGGGAATCGTCCCAGCGCATGCTGTTAAGAACTGCCGGTGCTGAGCATAGCAAAGTGCTGCAGAGTTAAGATTTTTTTTCCATTCTGAGTGTGAGGGTGAAAATGGAGAGCCCGATAGGGAATCGTCTCAGCGCATGCTGTTAAGAACTGCCAGTGCTGAGCACCGGCAGGATCTGCTATTATGGCATTAATCAGGGATTGAGGGTGGAGGAAATGATTAATGTGCTGATCGTGCAAGAAACTTCCAGTCTTATGATTAGGGGTGTTAGCTCATTATTTTGATGTCCCAGATGGTACAAAAATAAGCAGTCACCTGAAGCTATATTTTCAGCACTTATCTGTGCATACTTCGAACAGCAAATATAGATAGAAAGCACTTTTAATTGTATTCTAGGGCTGCCTGAATGATCCATGACTGATAATTAAAGGGAACAAAGACAGAGAAGTCACATTACAAATTAATACATACCTTTGATTTATACCCCTATTTAGTGTCAAGAAGAGGTCTTTGCAGGCTCTTTAAACAACACATGGCTGGCATTTTTCTTTTGGCAACCCTGCTATATATTCCTTTTCATGAAATGCATTCTCACACTACGGCAGTAAATGTAAAATACAAACATAAGGAATAGGCAGAGTGGGGGCCCAGGGGGTACTGGAACTAGAAAAAAAACTAAGCCTTGGTAACCAGTTTACAAAGGTATGTAAATATGCAAATGGTCTTTAAAGACATGTGGAAAACCAGGAGTGCGCCAGGTTGAGGTAAGAAGTCCACTTTAGTCCTGAGGCTCTCAGGAGGCAAGGGGACCTCATCCCTCCACCCAGCAGTGCACCGAGAGGTGCGTTTGCAGAGTGGTGGAGAAAGGGGGCATGGCCTCTGACCATTTCTCACCCAATCCCACTGTGTGGGGCCTACTTGAGGTAACAGGAGGTCTTGTTGGCCCCTAAGGACCCTCCGCAGCCAAGGGGACTTAAGCCCCCAACCAACAGCGTTTTGGGCCCTGGGCATCCCATCCCCCGGGACCTGCACTTCTTTTTTAATTAAAAAACAAAAAACAAAGGGGGGGCAGCAGCCTTTCTCATGGGCCATTTTCGGCCCTGGGGACCCCATGCCTTGAGGCCTGCCCTTTTTTGTTTTTCTTATTTGATTAAAAAAAAAAAAAAACAGAGGGAGAGGGGCCGTGCGGCCCACCTCCCTAAACTAATTTCGGCCTTGGGACCCCATCCCCCAGGGCCAGGCCTAATCTCTTTAAAAAAATATTTTCTTTCAAAGGATTGAGCCCCAGGGACCCCATCCCCTGGGACCTGCCGTTCTTTTCAAATAAAAAAATAAATAACAAAGTGAGAGGGGCTGCGCAGCCCCCCTCCTGGGCTGATTTTAGCCCCGGGGACCCCATCGCCCAGGGCCCAGACTTTTTAAAATGTAATTGAAAGGGAGGTGGGCCAATCGGCCCACCTCATTAGCCATTTTTGGCCGTCGGCACCCCATCCCCTGGGGCATACTCTTTTATTTTTTTTTAAAACAGAGGGAGAGGGGTGCGTGGCCCCCCTCCCTAGGCCGATTTCAGCTCCGGGTACCCCATCCCCCAGGACCAGGCCTTTCTTTGAAGGGAGGGGGGCCAATCGTGCCATTTTTGGCCCCGGGGTCCCTATCCCCGGTGCCTGGCCACTACATTGGGGGCCGTGGGGGAGGCCCGCGGTCCCTGTTGGCTCCCCGATTCATGCAGGAGCCAGCATTGCTTTTACAGGGAGGGAGCTGCTGACATGCAGCTCCCTGTGTGTAAAAGCAAAGTGTGCTCCGCTTTGAGCAAGCAAGAGCAAATTGCTCTTGCTTGCACAAAGCAGAGAACTGATTGCTATGGCATGGCAGGAGCACTGCTCCCGCCATGCCATAGCAAACTGCAATGTCCCGGGGTAGGCAGCCCAGGACATTGCTGGAGCCGGACCTGGGAGTTGGCGGTTGTTAAACCTGGCATTTCTTGGTGTGATTACTCCTGACTTTTTGCCTCTGCCTCCTCTGCTTTTGACTGACTTAGATGCTTAGATGCTTCGGGCACTTTGCCACTGCTGATCAGTGTCAAAGTGCAAGTGCTCCCTGTATAAAGTATAATGGTAATTGGTTGTCCATGATTGGTATGTTTGCCTTACTAGTAAAGTCCATAGTAAAGTGCACTATGTGTGCCAGGGCTGGTAATGCAAATGCTACTAATGGGCCTGCAGCACTAATTGTGCCACCCACACCAGTAGCCTTAAAGAGGGAACTCAGGCCTGCCATTGCAGTGCCTGCGCGGTTTGTTAAACTGCAATGTTGTTCTGACAAGTGCACCCACTTGCCAGACCTTACCCTTCCCTTTCTATGCACATCGGACACCCCTGTGGTAGGCCAAAGGTACCCCCTGGGCAGGGTGCAGTGCATGTGAAAGGTAGGACATGTACTAAGGTGTGTACCATGTCCTGACAGTTAAATAATCTCCATTTAATTTTTCACTGTTGGAAGGCTATCTTGCCCATAGGATAGAATGGGGAGGCTGTGTAAAATGTTTTCCAGCCTATCTTCCCAAAGGCTTAAGATGGAGAGGTGAAGTTTAGTATGCCTGAACTCACAATGTAATAACACATCTTTCTATGAAGGTGGTTTTTGCATTGTATGTTTAGAAGCCACTCTTTTAGAAGTGGCTGGTTTTTGTGCTCTAACATTTCTGTGTGTCTCTGCCTGGTTGTGGATTGACTGTCTGGATTTGAAAGTGATAGGATCTGGGGAATGTCTTGACCCAGGGGAGGAGGTGAGACAGCAATAGGCTGACCAGCATCTAGAGTGTAGGGGGAGGAGTAGCCCTTAGAGGTGAAGACGCCTGGTTGCTGCCATAAAACATTGGTCCCATCTCCTGCTGAGTGATTGAGAATCCAGACCCCCACTAATCAAAGGAAGAAGGTATCACTAGCAGGGAGGCACCCAGAACCGGTTTGAACAGGGGTCAGTGCCCCCCTGAACACAAAGACTTCAAAGCCATTTAGGGGTATAACTATGAAAGCTGAGGCCCCTGAACTTTGAAGAATGGCTTGATCAAGATTGAACAAGACTGGAGCTACTTCGTGGTCAAGAGGAACCTTTGCCAAGGAAGAAACAACTGAAGAGACTGAAGGAAAGGACTGACCCTTGCTGTGTGTTCTGGGTCCGGCCTGCAGTTTGCTGTTTTAACCAAGGAAAGACTAAAGGGACTTTGCTGTGTGCTGTGTCCCCCTGTTTGAAAGGAGTTTGCTGTGCTGTGTCCTGAAGTAACTTATCACCAAGGGCCCGAGGTGAGCTGACTCCCTGTTGCGGAAACACAGCAACACAAACGTTTCCAGGAGAGTCTCAGCGATGCTGTGTGCATGTGCTTTGTGCAGCCTGAGACGTTCGTGAGGATTGCCTTGTTAACGTGCACACCCGGAGTCCTAGTGAGGCTCAGCGACGCTGTGTGCATGTGCTTTGTGCAGCCTGAGACGTTCGTGAGGATTGCCTTGTTAACGTGCACACCCGGAGTCCTAGTGAGGCTCAGCGACGCTGTGTGTGAGTGCTTTGTGCAGCCTGAGACCTTTGTGAAGATTGCATTGTTAACGTGCACACCCAGAGTCCAAGTGTAATGAAAGGTCTCAGATCTCCCCTGGACCAAGGTATGTACCATCACTTTCCCAGGGAGAGAATATCAGTTCCAAACTTATGGAATATAACATATACACAGCACTTCCTAAGGTGGGCAAACTTTCAACACTCCCCCAAAGGCAAGGCAAGAAAACAATATATAGACAGCACTTCTCTAGAGCGAAATATACTTTGCACATCACTTGCCAGGAGTAGAACAACTTCCGATAACACAATTACCTGCTAGAAGGGAATTCACCCATCCTTCTACAGCAGAATACTTGGCCAAGAAGAGTCTATACCTCCTGCTACAAGGAAAAGGCGAATTGGTATATCTGGGATATATTTATTAGTAAATAGCACCACACGTTAAGCCAAATGCACCTATCATAGCAGACTCTAACATATCAATAGTATGATTGAAACACAATCAAGGTAAACATATATGTAAAAATATATATGTATATAAATGTATGGAATCTGAAAATAAAGTTATAGTAAGCAAGAACAGTAGGAAGACTAGAAATTAGTGGAACACCTCACCAACTGTCTGTCCATCCCGTTTCCACTTCGCCAAAGGGGAGTCCAGTTCTTCGGCCGAAACAGGAGACAGTAGTGACACTATATGCCCCACCGCCACAGCTGCACATCTGCCCTGTGATGAACTTCCACTGAACAGAACCCAGACACCTCCTTTAGTACAAGTGGAGACATAAGATGAAGCTCCTGGTGAGTCTCGCCCGCTTTTCCCATCAGAGTCCGTACCGCTCCGCACCAAAGGCCACAGCTTCAGCTGGCCAGGCGTCTGTTATGGCTTCAGAGCAGAGCGAGCACATTCCTCTGACAAGATCCAGTTCTTTCTGGTCAGTAAAATGCGAAAAACAAGTGAAAAGGAAAACATGCCCTTCTCACCTAGTGAAGCTCAGAAAATGGCGACAGCTCAGAAAATGGAGTCACTCAAGCATAAGCCTCTATTCACGCAAAAGAGCAAAATTAGTATGCAAGATGACATAAGATCAGGCCAAAGCCAATAGCAAGCACTGCCGTTAAGCAAGATAAAGTCAGAATCTGAAAGAGACATAATCAAGCACTACTTCGTAGCTTATTCTTACTAGGCAGGTCTACACATCACTATATTATGTTATAATATGCTAAATAAGACTGAGATGGTGATGGGCGACGGTCATTATCAGGCTAGTTATCCACATAAATGACACATTCATTACATTCCACCCATGACCATCGTCCAACACCATCAAACATACAAAAACTTTTACCAATATGCAAACCATCTCTGGAATAATAAGAAACGTAACGTGTAGACTACACACATTGACTGCAACAACATAATACAACAAAAGAACAAATAACTAAGAGTGCACCACCCAAGATAGAACGTAGTATACCAAAATCTGGTAGCCACCCAAAAAAACAGTCCCACTACCCTTTATTCTTGGCTATACTATTCTACTGAAAGACAGCAAGATTAAAGAACAGAAGAGAAGCAGGCATATGCAAGACCATCCTACATTAAGGCTAGGCTAACATAACACACTAAAATCAGTTAAAATGGTGGTGGTCGAGGGTCATCATAGGGTGTCAGACCACAAAAGTGGCTCATTCACTACACCAAGTGAGTCTCAGCGACACTATGTGCGTGTGCTGTGTGCAGCCTGAGACCTTCGTGAGGATTGCCTTGTCATCATGCACCTGGAGTCCAAGCAAGTCTCAGCGACGCTGTATGCATGTGCTTTTTGCAGCCTGAGCTCTTCATGAGGGTCGTCCTGTGATCGTGTGCATCGGAGTCCAAGTGAGTCTCAGCAAAGCTGTGTGTGTGTGCTTTGTGCAGCCTGAGACCTTCGTGAGGATTGCCTTTTTAACATGCACACCCGGAGTCCAAGTGAGTCTCAGCGACGCTGTGTGCGTGTGCTTTGTGCAGCCTGAGAATTTCATGAGGATTACCTTGTTATCGTGCACCCAGAGTTCAAGTGAGTCTCAGCGACGCTGTGTGCGTGTGGCAGCCTGAGATCTTCGTAGCAGTAGCGGCCCAGACCAGCAGCCCCGGAGGAGCTGAGCTGTTGGCCCGAGCGCGCCGTTGTCAGAGCGGGACCTCGAGCCAACCTCGTCGAGGGAGGGCCCGAGTCCCACTGCCAGGAATTCACAAAGAATCTTCCAGCGCATCGGAGGCCCAAGTCACTGGAAGAGGAGAGGAGAGTGAGGTCGCACCCCCCAGCAACGCCTGGGATGGGGTGCGGGCTCGGAGGGAGACGCTCTCTGCCTCTCTCATTCCAGCAGCGATACGAGCCTCTGCTTCGGCTCGTATCGCTGCCCGTACTGGCCAAGGGAGTGGAAGTACCGGGGCCGGAGTGCGGAGCTGCACTTTTTTATTACACCATACCCGTGTTGGGGGCAACTGTTGACAGAGGCTGACTGCGAGTCAGAACGAGTGGCGGAGAGACCGCCTATGGCACCGTGATCGGTGCTAGAGTGTATTACGCATTACCTTATTTCTGCATAACGGAGTACCTGATTGTCGTATTACACATTGCATCATTTCTGCATAACAAACTAACTACCTGATTAGTGTATTACGAATTGCATTATTCCTGCATAACAAACTAGCTGATTAGTGTATGACGCATGGCATTATTTCTGCATAACGAACTACCTAATTGTCGTATGATGCACTGCATTATTCCTGCATAACGAACTACCTGATTAGTGTATTAAGCATTGCATTATTTCTCCATAACAAAATACCTGGTTGTTGCGTTACGCATTGCATTATTCTTACATTGCAAAGTGCCTGATTGTTGCGTTACGCATTGCATTATTCTTACATTGCAAAGTGCCTGATTCTAGCATTACAAACTGCATAACATTGTATTAGGACTACAGTGGAATGTTTAGAAGTGCTCATTAATATCGCCAGATCTTACAAGGGCTGGCTGGCCTAACAACCGTCCAGGAGGAATATTACAAATACCCATATGTTGGATTTATATCGTGTGGTCTTATCGTATATATTTTTATATAAAATTTATACTTGTTTTTATGAAACTTGTGTGGAGTCCATGTGTGGTGTCATCATTGGGTTGCTGTGAGCGTGGTTGCAAATACTTTACCCATTTGCCTTGACGATAAGCCTGGCTGCCCGTGCCAAGCTACCAAGGGAGTGAGCGGGGGATATATCAGAAGGTGTCCTTCCTTTCCCTGACGTGGAACCGAGGGTCCCTATTTGGGCCTAAGGTACCTACCTCAGCCAACCAGGGATCCCGGGTCTAACAGCAGTCCCCAGGGCCATCTAGGGCACCAGGAAGGGGGGCTGCGTGGCCCCTCTCTGTTCTTTGAATTTGCCCTGGGGAGGTGGTGGTTCCCGTGGCAAGAGGTCCGCAACGGACAGCCCTTCATTAATGTAAATGTGCCCCAGGGAGGTCGCGGTCCCCGGGTCTGTGAGGAAGGCCACGCAGCACCGCATCATTATAAAATAATTCATTTGCCCTGGGTAGGTGGCGGACCCCAGGGCACGGTGTTTGCCGCTAGGGCAACCCCTACAAAGATATAAAAAAATGCCCTGGGGAGGTGGCGGTCCCCGGGGTCTAAGGTATTTTAGGATGAGGACCGCATGCACCCCTGTCCTACATATATAAATATGCCCCCGGGACCTGGCCCACCCAGGGACCCATAGTAAACGAAGAGTGAGAGACTGCACTTTTTTTTTCAGCAGGAGTCGCGGATCTAGCTCAACTCCTGGTGTTGTTTTTTTAAATGATCTTTTGACCCTGAGTGGTCCCTCCAAGAGGCCTAGAGGGTCAGGGTGTTTCTAACCTGCCTCCTTTTCTTTTTTTTACATTTTTTCTTGTCTCACAAGATGGCAGACAATACTTCCTGGTTTGAAGTATTGGCAGCCAATCAGATCTCAGCAAGAGATCAGGAGGGATCGCGGATCCACTGCAGCCCCATATATAGAACTGGGAATTTCTTTACATTTCTCAGCAACTACTGAGCGGATTTACAACATTTAACAAAAAGGTTGCTTTCTGGACCAAAAGCCAACTTTTTGCCAAATTTGGTGTCATTCCATTCAGCAGTTCGGGCTGTAGCTGTGTCTGAATTTTCCAATGGAAATTAATATGGATAAAAAGTGTTTATGGACCCCCCTTTTTCTCAGCCCCCGTTTGACGAATCACCCTGAAATTTTCAAGACAGCAGCTGAAGTGAGCGTCAAACTAGTTTTGAAAAGTTCACGAACATTCGTCAAATGACGCCAACGTTATTGGCAAATGAAAAAATGCTCTTCCTATGGAAACTACATCCGTCAGCACGTAATATATATGCTAGGTGTCGTGTAAATGTACGCCTTTACGTTGTGTATCAGTAGTTTTGTAAATGTGCATTTAGATATATAAAATAAAGGAACATATTTATAAAATCTGCATTTACATAATATTATCTATGGTAGTACCTCCACCCTGCACCCCACACCCCGTCCTCCTCCCAACTCTCACTTTCTGCTGGGAGGCGGCGGCGGACCTGCTTCTGTGCTGCTTGACAGAAAAAAATCTATTACGTAAATTGTTTCAGAATTCAGATTGGCCTCTGAAAGGAAAGCAGAACATACCACTGCACTTTATGTCACTGCATTCTATGCCACTGCACTCTACGCCGCTGCACTCTACACCATTGCGCTCTACTCTGCACTACTCTACTCTACTCTACTCTACTCTACTCTAGCATAAGGTTTTGACGCAGTGGGGTCCTAGAATTGTCGCAGTGAAATCTCATAGATTTCACTGCACCCCTCCTAAGAGGCTTTGTTGCATGGAAATGCCCACCCGGCAATCCTTCTACCTGCCACAGGTAGAATGTGGCATAGGGGTTCACAAGGTCACGCGTATGCCTGGATGCGTCCCTTTGTACAGAGTCTAGTTTGGCATCCAGGGTGTCTGCTGTCACCTTCCCCGGCAGCCTGCGACACCCAGATGCTCGGTCCATTGACAAGGAGGAGCTGCCAGGGTGTCAGCGCAATTGGAACTCCATCGGTGGAGTTTGCGCGCTGCGGTGTTGGCATCTGTAAGTGTTGGCGGAGTGGTGGTGCTGAGGGTGTTGGCAAAAACTTCTTTGATGACCTCGATCCAGCCGTGGCGATGATGGCAGTGGTGTATGGTGGGATTGGTGACGGTGTGATATATACTATGATGGTCGGTCCAGGAGAATTCGGCGGTGTGGCTGTAGTTGAAGTTCTCGCTGGCGGAGAAGACAGGGTTGAGCGTGTGTCCGGCAATGTGGGTTGGCGGGGTGACTAGCTGCTTGAGTCCGATGTTGGCGAGGTTCGCCAGGAGGGTGATGGTGTTCTGGTCACTGGGGTTGTTCAGGTGTGTTATAAGAAGATTACAACAAGGTGGAAGTTGAGACGTCCAAGTAGGATGCAGTCAGTGGATGGGAGAGGCTGGGGTGCTATGAGGTCTACAATGGCATCGGTGAATGGGGGTTCATGGGCCAGGGGGGCCTGTAAGCGAGGGTGCTGCATAGGGTGGGGTTGGGTTGGTCCGGATCTGGAAGTGGAGGTGTTCCATGGTAGCTGTTGGGTCATTGGAGTGCGTGGTGTGTTGGAGTGTGCTTTTTTAGACAATGGCAATGCCTCCTCCTGGGCGCTCAGGGTGGTCCGTGTGGGTGAATTTGTAGCGGTTGTGGATGGTGATGGCGATGTCCGGTCCAGAGCAGAGGTTGGTCCAGGTTTCAGTGAACAAGGCGCTGTTGTGTGTTTGTGGAGGGACCGCACGTTGAGAAGGATGCAGTTGATCTGGTCTGCTGCACTGTTGGTCGGCTGGGCAGCAGGAGGCCCTGGTGTGCTGATGTGACAGAAGGTGCGTTTGCAGTTTCGGCAGGTGCAGGGTGCAAGTGAATACTACAGTGATGCTTGATGGCAGGCGGTGTGGCATCCATGGCTGATGGCGAGGAGGGTGCTGGCATTGTAGCAGTGGAGTGTCCGAGAGGAAGGGTCCTTGGTCCTGAGCATGGTCCAGGGGTGGACAGACAAAGAAAGGCTTGCCTTTGGTACTCCAGTGGTACGCCCGCTGCGCATGGCTGCACAGCTGCCGCCATTAAGTAGTTCTGCAGGGGGACGGGACAGCCGGGAGGCAGGAAACACGGGAAAGGACACTGGAGGGGGTGGGGTCACGGGGGTTGTAAATATATATTTGTTTAAATCTTACCTCAAGGCCGGGTCCCGCGTCTTCTGTGCTCATGCTCTCCTGGGTCTGCTTCCGGGAACAGGAAGAAGGCAGCCAGCCTCCCTTCCCTAAGCCAATCACAACGCTGCAATGCGGCGTTGTGATTGTTCTTGAGCACCGTGACAAGTCGTTCAGCCAGGGGCTGGAGGGGTGAGCATGTTCTCCATGTAGGCTGTAATGCAGCCTGCATTGTGAACAGGGAAGTGCTCATGACTGCTTTGGACAGCCTGAGAGGGCCGATCAAACAGTCATTGCGCACTTGAGTGTGCATTCCACTCTGCCCCTGCCCTGCTCTGTGAGTAGAGCAGCCCCACCCACCCTCCCACCCGCAAAGGAAGCATAGCAGGAGAATATTAGAAAGTTATCATCAGGTTATGTTTCTTCTTCCTGCACTGCTTGAAAGCAGTGGGGCGACGCTCTTCCGTTATAGCGAAGGAGCTGCCACTGGGGGTGCATCACGCACAGGCGCTAGGCCTTGGCCCGACTCAACCCCTGGGCCTCCTCCGCTACACATCCCACCTTCTCCTCATGTGGACATTGACACCATGGTGCAATCCGCTGCTCTCTCTCAAAATCTGTGACTCAGCCAGCAGGAGCCTCAGCCGGATGTATGACGTTACAACGCATGCTATTACAACGCATACCTTTACAACGCATTTTTTACAACGCAAGTACTACTACAACGCATTACTTTACAACGAAGACTTTTACAACGCAAAACCTATTAAAATACTGAAAAGTGCTGTTACAACGAAATCTATTACAACGCATACCATTACAACGCAATTTTTTTTTTTTTTAATTAAAAGTACAATAAAATCTGGCACGGGATGCAGGGAAATTAGGGGTTTTAGGGTGGGGAAGTGTATTAAAATGTGGAGAAAAACTGAGCGTAAATCTACTGAAATGCATTACCAAATTAATACTCGAGTATTAAAATTAATACTCGAGTATTAAAATTAATACTAAAAATCCCCCATAAAATTCCGTTTTCACACATTTCAAAGTTTTACATAAAAAACGAAAATTTTAAAAACAGTTCATACACATTTTTATCATGATTACATCGGAAAGTAAGTAAACAAAGTAAAACATAAGACACATACACATAGGCGCCATTTTAACCATCTCACTTGTAAAACTTGTCCTACAACAGTTTCTATGAAAACAATACCAAAAGACATGTTCCAAAATGGATGCCAAAACGGAACAAATGAATGAAAACAATACTTATTAAAAAACATTTTTAAATTATCATTTTCCACAGTAAAACAAAGTATTTAAAAAAACACAACGAACGCAGTTTTAAAAAAAATTAATAGTGACACAGAGTAAAACTTATAAATACCAGGAAGACACCATTTTGCAATCAGTTGATTATCAACTACCAGAGAGACCAGACGTCAAAAGCTGACCCTCTGTCACCTCCACTGCGACCTCCTCAGAGAGAGCACGGAATTCTTTCGGAAAAGCATTATAAGACAGCAACTACTAGTAAGTCATTACAATATTTTTAAACCTTGGTTTTGCGTAAAATATGTTAACGTAACGAAAAAAAATTTTTGATAAAATTCATAATAATAACTTTTAAAATGTACTGTTTCTAATTTCTTATCACTAAAAATATACACCAACTTAAAACAAGTATTTTCTTTTCCAAAAACAGAAACTTGCAATATATTGAGAATCAACAATTGGTGTACCTAATTTAGCATCACCACCACGTAATCGACTCACCTTTACTATTGTGAAGGTAAATGTAATTTATTTTTAATTGTTTTACTTTTAAAATATATTTTTTAAATTACCTAAAGTGATGTATGGCAAAGGTGTTTTTTTTTTTACCTCATTCTCTCTACATCATAAACGAAAATATACCATGATGCAGGAGTAACAATTACTAATAAGACTTCAGTTGGGTACTACATCTGAAAAAGCGATTCATGTTACTGGGGTAACTATTACTATTCTAAGTCCTAGAATGTTCAGCATTACAGTAATTGAGTGATAGAATCGGTGTAACCAATATTTTTTTTTTGTAAAAATGCATTCAATGTGTATTATGTTTTCTTTCACCAATTGTTACACATACTCATTTGTCATATATCATATTGTTTAAAAATTTGGTTTTTTTTTAACCAACGTTGGCTAAGGAACATTAATTTATTAAACATTTATTTATTTCCAGAGTACATCTGTAACAAAATAAAACTTTATCCTGCTGCAAGCATTACCTTAAAGGCACGAGAACAAACAACAACTAAAAAAGGTATTTTACATTATCAGTGTTATTTTTTCTTCACATTTTTAATCACTCCTTTTCCAATTATTACTCCTCTAAAGTGCCTAATTTGGTGAAGTGATGGATAGTTCAGAGTTACAATTTACTATTCCTACTCCAGGAAGGTGCAGCAGTAGGGAGAGTTTTGTATGGTGTAGGGGTACATTTCTCTATTTCAACTCCAGGAAGGTGCAGTGGTTAGTAAAGTGTTTTGTAGTATTAGTTATATTGTATGTCATTATTTTTAAAAAGTTAATCAGATTTTACATTTCAAACCAACGTTAAGTTTTTTTTTTCCTCTTTTTTTTCAAAAGACAACAGTTTGTTTCGTTGCTGAAAGATTCTTTCCATCACATACGTTAAATCTTGAGCCAACAGGCCAAATCAACTTCAGAAGCCTCACCAAGAAAAGCAATTTCAAAAAAACAAGGTAATGATATTCAGCATGGTTTCTTAACCTTCTATATATTAGACTAACCATTTCATTGTTAATGTAAAAGAAAAACCCAATATAATTATAGAAAGAGTTGCAGAATTAAGAATTTTATTTCATGACTAAAGGTTGGTGCAGCATTAGGGAAAGTGTTATGTACTAAAAGTTAAAATGATTATAAATTTTTCAAAAAATTATTGTAAATTCGCATTTCTCTACATCGTTCAGTTTTCTCTTTTTTTCCATTTTTCACTTTTCCAGACATTTATTTTTCCATTTCAAATCCAATCAACACATAAGTGTGTACTCCAGCCTACACGCCTTTCCCACTTAAGAAGAGTCACCAAGAAAAGCAACTTTGAAAAAACAAGGTATTTTTATCCAACATTATAAGGTGCAGCAGTAGTAAAAATGTAGCATGCTGTAGGGGTGCAATTTACTATTCCAAGTCCAGGAAGGTGCAGCAGTAGGGAAAGTGTTAAATGGTGTAGGGGTGCAATTTACTATTCCTACTCCAAGATGCTGCTGCAGTAGGGAAAGTGATGGATGGTGTAGGGGTGCAATTTACTATTCCAAGTCCAGGAAGGTGCAGCAGTAGGGAAAGTGTTGGATGGTGTAGGGGTGCAATTTACTATTCCTACTCCAGGAAGGTGCAGCAGTAGGGAAAGTGTTGGATGGTGTAGGGGTGCAATTTACTATTCTAACTCCAGGAAGGTGCAGCATTAGGGAAAGTGATGGATGGTGTTGGGGTGCAAATTACTACTCTAACTCCAGGAAGGTGCAGCAATAGGGAAAGAGATGGATGGTGTTGGGGTGCAAATTACTATTCTAACTCCAGGAAGGTGCACTAGTAGGGAAAGTGTTGGATGGTGTAGGGGTGCAATTTACTACTCTAACTCCAGGAAGGTGCAGCAGTAGGGAAAGTGATGGATGGTGTAGGGGTGCAATTTACTATTCCAACTCCAGGAAGGTGCAGCAGTAGGGAAAGTGTTGGATGGTGTAGGGGTGCAATTTACTATTCTAACTCCAGGAAGGTGCAGCATTAGGGAAAGTGATGGATGGTGTTGGGGTGCAAATTACTACTCTAACTCCAGGAAGGTGCAGCAGTAGGGAAAGTGTTGGATAGTGTAGGGATGCAATTTACTATTCCAACTCCAGGAAGGTGCAGCAGTAGGGAAAGTGTTGGATGGTGTAGGGGTGCAATTTACTATTCTAAATCCAGGAAGGTGCAGCATTAGGGAAAGTGTTGGATGGTGTAGGGGTGCAATTTACTATTCTAACTCCAGGAAGGTGCAGCATTAGGGAAAGTGTTGGATGGTGTAGGGGTGCAATTTACTATTCTAACTCCAGGAAGGTGCAGCAGTAGGGAAAGTGTTGGATGGTGTAGGGGTGCAATTTACTATTCCAACTCCAGGAAGGTGCAGCAGTAGGGAAAGTGTTGGATGGTGTAGGGGTGCAATTTACTATTCTAACTCCAGGAAGGTGCAGCAGTAGGGAAAGTGATGGATGGTGTAGGGGTGCAATTTACTATTCCAACTCCAGGAAAGTGCAGCAGTAGGGAAAGTGATGGACGGTGTTGGGGTGCAATTTACTATTCTAACTCCAGGAAGGTGCAGCAGTAGGGAAAGTGTTGGATGGTGTAGGGGTGCAATTTACTATTCCAACTCCAGGAAGGTGCAGCAGTAGGGAAAGTGATGGATGGTGTAGGGGTGCAAATTACTATTCTAACTCCAGGAAGGTGCAGGAGTAGGGAAGGTGATGGATGGTGTAGGGGTGAAATTTACTATTCTAACTCCAGGAAGGTGCAGCAGTAGGGAAAGTGTTGGATGGTGTAGGGGTGCAATTTACTATTCTAACTCCAGGAAGGTGCAGCAGTAGGAAAAGTGATGGATGGTGTAGGGGTGCAAATTACTATTCCAACTCCAGGAAGGTGCAGCAGTAGGGAAAGTGATGGATGGTGTAGGGGTGCAATTTACTATTCTAACTCCAGGAAGGTGCAGCAGTAGGGAAAGATTTGGATAGTGTAAATGTTATGTTTTTGGTATTTCATTTATTTTGTCAGGCCAATTTTTTTTTCTTCTCTTCTCTTTTCAGATAATGTCTAGTCTGGAAGCTGCAAAGTTTATTAAATCCAGGAAGGGCAAAAATTTATTAAACCATGGTGGATACATATATAGTAAGGAAAGAATAAGTTTAACTAGAAATCATTGGAGGTGTGTGCAATACTACACTACCCATTGCAGTGGCAGAGCGGTTACTGTTGATAATTTAGTTGTGAAAACCACAGAACATAACCACTCTGCCTCTGCAATGGAGGTAGAAATTAGAGAAACAATAAACGAAATGAAAGCTATTGCAAGCACCTCCAATGATTCTACAGGATCCATTTTAAGAGAGGTTGCACAGCATGTCCCCAGTCATGTTGCTAGTAACATGCCTATAATTCCTAATTTGAGAAGAATTATTCAGAGACAAAAGCAGGCAAGTAACATTCAATTATCTACACCACATTCTTTCTCTGACATTAGAATTCCTCATGATCTTTCTATTTCTTTTTCTGATGAACCTTTCCTTCTGCATGACAACGAAAACCCTCAGAAACGAATTCTCATTTTTAGTACCCCACGTAACCTTGCTAAGTTAGAAAGTAGTGAAATTTGGATGATGGATGGGACGTTTAAAAGTACACCCCATCCTTTCACTCAAATTTACACTATACATGCTAAAATTAACAATAGTGTTATTCCCTTAGTTTATAGTTTGCTACCTGATAAGACTTCTGCAACATACACTGAACTTTTATCAGTGATTAAAAGTAAAACATCTTCAAGTCCTCGAAAAATAATTATTGATTTTGAATTGAGCATGATCAATGTGATCACTAAAACGTACACGGATACCCAAATTCAGGGATGTTTTTTTCATTTTTCGCAGGCATTTTGGCGTAAATTACAGAAAACATCCCTAGTTGCAGAATATTCTCGGGATAGCAAACTACAATTTGAACTAAAAAAATTAACTGCACTTTGTTTTGTTCCTCCCGATAGTGTGGACGAGTACTACACTGCAATTATAGAATCTGTTTATTATACGAGTAACGAAGAAAAATTGGCACCCATTCTAAATTATTTTGAGGACACATGGATTGGACACCTAAGCAGATCGGGTCGCAGGAGGAAGCCACGATTCCATGTGGAGTGGTGGAACTGCTACACGAGTTGTTTAGAGGGAGAAGCAAAAACAAACAATGCCATTGAGGGATGGCATAACTCCTTCAACCACACAATTGGCAAACCACATCCAAACTTCTACTCTTTTTTGGAAACTTTGAAGAAGGAGCAAAGTTTTCAAGAAATGAGAATAGCCCAAACACTCGCAGGTAGTCTAAACCCACGAGTAACAGTCAAAACAAGGGAAATGTCTGAGAGACTATTGGCAATTCTACAACAATTTTCGTTGTGTGTGGCTATAGACTACCTGGAAAATCTTTCTAACATTCTTTCTTTCTAAAATAAAGTATTAACTTACTTTCCTGCTTTGCTTCAAAATTTAATATTTTTCAAATTACAATTGGCATACAATCTTTTTTTCTAAAAAGTTTTTCAAACAAACAAGTCGGGTCCATTTTTTTTATTTACAAATCTTCATTTCTAGCAAAAACTACCAATGTCTACAAATTTACTGTCCCATAGTATTTGAACAATTTTTCCACATCGGAACTCCATTAATATAATTACCGATAACTTCCATTTTAATTTCCGTCCTAACAAATCACCAAAACTCAAACATATCTAAATTCTACAAGTCAAACCATAATCCAAAATGCACTTTGCTGCTTAATCACCATTTTTTAATCAATCTTTAATTTCCAAATTTTACAAGTGTGCTACTTTTTTTCAATTAGAAATGAAGATCGACATTACTTTTGTTACTTCCTAAGTAAAGAAATCAACTTTCTGAACAGTAACTTTAAATTTTTTAACAGTTACATACTTTTTTTAAATAATAAAATAACTTTTCGCGACCCGACATAGGCATACATTAATGACATTAATGTGGACATGTTTAAAAACATTTAAGACATCAATTAGTTTTCCCGCAACCTCTCCTTATTCTTTCCTCACTATATATGTATCCCTTTTAAAGGTTTAATCTATAATTTCAAATGAAAATATTTCCTACCTGACCGCAGATCAGCTTCCTGCTGCTTCCTCCTCCGATGCTCAGCAAAATGGCGCATTACGTCGACGCTCACGTCATTACGTCATCGCGTGCATCAAAATTTACAACGGACTACTTTATTTAACTAATCTGTAAATAAATGTTTATAAATGTAAATAAAATATTTATATGTTTTTTTTTAAATGTTACTTACATTGCAAAATTAAATAAAAATATGGTTTATTTTATCATGATTTTTCTATAAATAAATATTTTGAAAACATTAATTGTTTGCTGTTATTATTTTTTAAAAAGTCATTTAAACTTCAAAATTGTAACTATTTAAATGTAAATTTACTAAATATGTTCCTTACCTCGACTCTATTGTCTTTTCCCTTCAAAACTTCCTCATTCTTCTCTTTCTGAACCTTCTTTTCTTGTTCCGCGGGTTGTATATTCTGAAGCTGCCAAAATAAATGAAGGACAAATAAGCTCATAGACTTCAATGCAAAAGCGTAGGAATTTTTTTTTAAAAGTAAGTACTTTTTTTCCTTCTCTTTTTTTTTTAACTATTATTATTTTTAAAATGCATTTCTTATTACTCTTTTAATATTTAAATTATTTTTATATTTATAATTTTTTTTAACAAATTTCTCTTATTTTTTTTTAAAATAGTCAAAAAGTACTCTTCCTTTTTTTGGAAAATAATTATACTTTATTTTAGAAACTTAAAAATACTCTAGTATTAATCTTTCTTATTACTTATATTTTTTTACAATACTCAAGTATTAATATTTTTAGTAAGTACTCAAAATTTTTAATTTCATTAAAATTAAAATATACTGTTTGTTTTTTTATAAATACTCAAGTACTAAATTAATTTAAAAAATACACTTTTAAATTTTGAAAATACTCAAGTATTAATATTTAGTTACTCACTCTTATTTTTTTTAATTTAAATATGAAATACTCTTTCTATTTAGAATAATTCTGAAGTATTAATTTAACTTTAAAAAAACTCACTATTCACTCTAATATGTTTAAAATTAAATTTTAAAATACTCTTTCTATTTAGATAAATACTCAAGTATTAATTTAATTATCAAAAAAAACATTTATATTAGACAAAATACTCAAGTATTAATATTTTGAAAAATTACTCACATTTTAAAAATTATATCTCTTTTGAAAAAAAAAAATTATACGATATATATATTTATTTAAATTAAAATAACAACATTAAAAAATGCGTTGTAATAGTATATGCGTTGTAAAAGTACTTACCATATAACATCATGCGTTGTAAATGCATGCGTTGTAAATGCATGCGTTGTAAAGGCATTTTCAAAGAATGCGTTGTAAAGGTATATGCGTTGTAAAAGTACTTACCATATAATAGCATGCGTTGTAAAAGCATGCGTTGTAAAAGTATTTGCGTTGTAAAAAATGCGTTGGAATAGCATAGCGTTGTAAAAGTTGCGTTGTAAAGGTAGTTCCCCCCTCAGCCAGGTGGGATTTCACAAGCTTGGGTACGGCAGTCACCACCAAGTCTGCCGTGGATCCTCCCGATGCAGGTGATGCAACAGGGCCTGCTCATGTGTGAAGTTGCAGCGCTCCCGCCACACAAGGTCTGCGCAGCTCAGGGGCCTCACCCTCCACAGCATTCAGCCAGCACAACATCCTCAGGCCTGTGATGCAGAGAGGCTCTTCCCACGATTGGTAAATCTCCTCCGTGCACCCGGGTGTAGTGGTGGCCCCTGGTATGTGATGCAGACCTCCCTACGTTGGTGCGCAGGAGCAACTCTACCGTTCACAGCTCCAAGGGGCACCAGGCGGTCTTCTCACACAGGTCAGCAACGTGTCTCCATGTAACCTGGCGGACTTCAAAACCACGTAAGGGTAATCACCGATGCCTCAATGTCTGCTGCCATGGCCCATCAACTCCACTGCACCTCCGCATCCCACTCTGGGTCCCAGACGCAGCCACAGTGAGGCCTCCTGGCCCCAGGAAATGTCTGTGCTTTCAAGGTTTTGGCTGCCACTGTGTTGCAAGGAGGGCGCTATAAAAAGTGATGCATCACAGGTTTTCCCCAGCGATGCGCTTCATTTCATATATGTAGCCTTGGATCTGCATTTCCTCTTCCCCTGGGACTCTGGCTGGTCATCCTGGCTGTTGGGGGGTTGGGGAGGTTGTTGATCTGTGCTGCACTTGTCCCTGCCTGCTCCATTCTGCATTCCATTGTTTTTCTTTTTATTGTTTTCATTGGAGGTGGACTTGTTGGCTATTTTTGCCTCTAGAGGCAAAAAAGTTGAATTTTTGCTGACTAACGTGAGTTTTTTACCTGCAAATTGACCTTTTGTCAGGTTTCGCCCGCTAGCGTCAGAATTTGTATAGCCTTCACGCTAGTGTTAGCAGCAGTTTTCACCGCAGCTACCTGAAACTATCGCCATGTAGGGACGTATTGTAAATACATCACTGACAGGCCGATAGTTTTTGGTGCTAGGCCGCATTAAGAAAACTGCTGCTAACTAACGCTAATGCTAGTTAGCGGCAGTTCTTGTACATATACCCCATTGTTGGTTCCTTCCCAAGGCAGGAGCCTACCAGTCCCTTTTTTGTTTTATCCACTCCCCCATTCACTTGGGTGTGCGGTTTAGGGGATCTGTGCCCAGCTGGTTTCCAATCACACCCCAAGGGGAGTGGTAGGACTATCTTCGCGCCATTGCCCCTGCCAATCAAGCCAGATTAGTGCTTAAGTCTGTATTGCTAACCAGTGTGACAGTTGTGACATTGCATCACTGCACTCTATGCCACTGCACTCTATTCTGCCCCAATATACTGCACTCTACACCAATTCACTCTACGCCAATTCCCTCTACACCACTACACTGTCTATCACTACACTTTATGCCACTACATTCTATTCCACTGCACTCTACTTCAATCCACTCTAAGCCACTCTAATATTCTGTGCACCACTGCACTCCATGATACTGCACTCTACGTCAAAACACTCCATACTCAACTCTGCACCACTCAACTCTATGCCAATGCACTCTACCACACCCTACTACACACCAGGCACTCTTCGCCACTGCACTCTTCATCATTCTAGTCTGGGCCACTCCACTCTACTCTACACCACCCCACTCTTAAACCACTCCACTCTGTGCCACTCTACTCTGCAACACTACACTCTAAACCATTACTCTATGCCACTACACTCTTCCCTGTACCACTCTACTCTATGCCACTTCACTCTACTCTGAAACAATCTACTCTACGCCAATGCATTCTATGCCACTGCACTCTACAACACTCTACTCCACTCTGCGCTACTCCAACATACAACTGCAACCTACACTGCAGCACTCTCTTCTACACCCCTCTATTCTACATCACTGCACGCTATGCCACTCTACTGTAAACCACCACAATCTATGCCAATGCACTCTACCCCACTTTACTCAAAACCAATGCACTCTACGCCATGCCACTGCACTCTAAGCCACTATACGCTACGCCACTCTACACCATTGCACCCATGGCACTCTATTCTACTCTTCACCACTGTACTCTATACTACTGCTCCCTGCACCACTCTACTCTGCACCACTCTACTCTTCACCACTGCACTCTATGCCACTGCACTATAATCTGCACCACTCAACTCTATGCCACCCGTTTGTACTCAATGCCAATCCACTCAATGCCGCTACACTCTACGCCACTCTTCTCTGCATCACACCACTCTATGGCTCAGTACATGAAGAATGACCTTCTTATAGACGTGTCTTTGTAGGTGTGGGTGTGTGTGGTGTCATTCCCCATTCTCAAGGGCCTTCTGCATGCATTTGCCCCCATTTTCACTTCTCCCAAATGAGCTTTTGAAGACTCCGAATGGGACGGTGAGGCAGATCATAATTGCATCCTGCAGCCTTGGATGACTTGGGGCCATATGTATCAAAATCTGATTTAGCGATTATCAAAATGCGATTTTTAGCGAATCGCATTATGAGAATTGCAAAATCCGATGTAAATAAAAGATCGCAAAATTTTAGTCATTCCCAAAAATTTGCAGAATATTTATGCGAATACCTATTATGCGATTCCTTATTTGCGAATTCGCAAATAAGGATTCGCAAATCTGAGAATCGGCAATTCAGGTGTAGCATGATGACATCACAACCAGGAAGTGAGACTGCCCATGCTGCACCTGATTGCCAGAAGCTGAGTGAGAGGCTGTGAGGAGAGCTGAGACACTTGTGCTCTGCAACTGAGGGAAGGAGAAATTGAGTCCCAGGGGACAGAGAAGCAGCAGGAGGAAAATATCAGAAAGAGGAAACAGAAATTCAGTGAGAGGGAGCTGGAGGTCCTCATCCAGGAAATGTCCATCAGTCATGAGCTCCTGTTTGGGAAACAATCCCTACGTGTCCCAGAGGCACGCAAAAGGAAGATATGGAATAACATACAAGAGAAAGTCAATGCCATCGGCGTGACCCACTGCACTGTTGACGACCTCAGGAAAAGGTGGTATGACATGCGTCAAAGATCACGGAGAAGGTGGCAGCAAGATTGGCCGAGGCAAAAAAGACAGGTGGTGGGACGTCCACTACAAGTGATGCAACACCCCTGGAGGAGTTTGTAGAGGACACCCTTCAGCCCAAGAGTGTGAGTGGTGTGGCTGACCTGGACAGCTCCGAACACCCAGACCCCAGACAAGGTAAGATTCATGCCATAACCCCCCTGATACATCCCCAACCCACTCACACACTTAGGAAACCCCCAGAAACCAAACCTGATTGCAACTCCAGCACATGTTAACAAGCACACCCAGCAATGCATTATGGGAGATGTAGTCACATGCACCAACACCTGGAGCAGTGAGACACAGCAAGGTGGAATAGGGATGAGTCATCCTTGAAAGGCAAAAAACAGACAGATAGTACTCATGTAACTCAAAATTTGTCAACTGTATTGCATTACCAATGCGAGGCAGGAAACAAAATTAATGTGTGCATTTACATTCACAGCACCACCTGAAACACAGGAATCCTTTGCAGGAGGGGACGACACATCCAAAAATGAGGACGAGGCAGGGCAGGAGGAGCAGTGTGAAGTCAGACCAGAAATCCCTGTGCCTGGCAGACGGCGCCTCATAGTGCCACCACTACCAATGCTGGAGGCAGGGCCAACAGACACAGCAGGAGAGGCACAGCCAGTCCAGAGCCAGTGTGCAGGTCAGCACACATCACAGTCCCCTGTCCATCCCAGTGAAGGGTGTGGCTCGAGACGCAGGGCACGGCCGTCCACCAGCACTGCTTCTGTTGGCGAAGACAAAGTGTTCTCCGGGCTCGAAGGCAGCATGTTCAAAGTCCAGCGCCTGCAGGCGAAAGCATTGAAGTGAATCCAGTGCCAGTTCGCAGCACAGAATAACAACATGACTGAGAAACGGGATGGTGTAATGGACATGACAGGAGCACTGGAAGGACTGTGCAGAGGGGAAACAGCCATTACAACGTGGCTGTTACTACGCATGCCGTTACTTCGCATGCGTTACAACGCATGCGACGTAACCACGCATACACATTACGAAGCGGGCCATTACATCGCATGCGCTTTTAAAACACATGTGATGTAATGGCGTCGGAGCACAGACAGCAACGCAGGAACCGGGAGCAGAGACGGCGACGCTGGGAACGGGACCGAAATACAGGAAACCGGAGCAGAGATGACCACGAGGAAGGAGAGAAGTAAGGGGGATTAGGGTTTAGGGTAGTCTCAGGTGGTAGTAGTGTAGGCTTTAGGGCTTAGGGTAGTCAAAATGGGGTTGTAGTGTATGCTAGTGTTTTAGGATTTAGGGCTTAGGGTAGTCTCAGGGGGTTGTAGTGTATGCAAGTATTTTAGGCTTAAGGGTTTAGGGCTTAGTGTAGTGTCAGGGGGTTGTAGTGTATGCTAGTGTTTTAGGATTTAGGGATTAGGGTAGTCTCAGGGGGTTGTAGTGTAATCTAGTGTATTAGGCTTTAGGGCTTAGGGTAGTGTCAGGGGGTTGTAGTGTATGCAAGTATTTTAGGCTTTAGGGCTTACGGTAGTGTAAGGGGGTTGTAGTGTATGCTAGTGTTTTAGACTTTAGGGCTCAGGGTAGTGTCAGGGGGTTGTAGTGTATAGTATTGGTTTAGGCTTTAGGGTTGTGTAAGCAAGTCCGGTATGGTAGTGTTTCATGTAAAGGGGACAGACTGTGCGTAGGGGTAGGGTCGTGTTTTGAGTACTGTTTAAGGGTAGTTTTCATTTTTGTACTGTAGGGTATTACTGTGGACTGTGTGTTTGTAGGGTAGTGTGTTAGTGTTTGGGGAATATTTTGTGATTTAAATACATGCAGGAAACTTGAATCCGTTGTCAAGGCATATAACATGCATTTCAAAGGAAATGCGAACTAATGCCATCCGTAGAAAAAACATGCGTTGTGACGGTACATGCGAACTAAAAACCGCGGTGTAAAAGCACACGTTGTTTTAGTTTGCGATGTATCATCATACATCCGTGCAGAGAGATAAGGAGAGACCAGGCAGTCAGGCGCAGGGAGAGACAGCGTCTCCACAGCCGGCTGGACTTGTACACCAGAGCAGTGAGCCGCCTGTCGACTGCCACGTCCCCGTTGGCACGTCGGTGTGTGAGTATGTAGAATGAAATGGCCCACTGCTGCCAGGATGTGGCCAGGGGCCTGGTGCAGGTCACACATGCCGTGGACCAGATGCAGGCATCTGCCACAGGTGGCATAGGACCTCTGAGCACTTTGGACACTGATGATCAGTCCAGCAGGAGCAGCATCCCTCAGCCAATTCCAGCGGACAAACGCAGGAGTGCGCGGCAGTGAAGACTAGATGATGACTCCATGGATGGCAGTTGGCACCCTGAGCGAGGGGCAACAGGCCGTGCACGCAGGAGGTGAAGTGACTTCAGGGGCATGTGGCAATGTGTGAAGCAACACATTGCATCTTGACTGATTGGATGACGGACATCCTTGCACTGTGGCACTAACATGTGCAAGCAATTGTAATAAAGTCAGGCTGTGTGACAGATATATTCCTGCACCCAAGGAAATAAATAACACAGTTTAGCACCAATCTGTAGCAATGTGTCCTCATTACTCACCTAGAAATAGTTCGGTGTGATCTCATGTCATCTATGGCACCCGGCAGCTGCCCCGGCACCACCTGTTGTTCTGCGAGGTGGAGCTGGTCCCTCCTCATCTGATGGCTCTGTATCTGTGAGCTCCACTGGGGTGCCTTTCTTGGTTGCGATGTTGTGTAGCATGGCACAGGTGACCACGATTTTGCTGCATGTCTCGGGGCTGTACTGTAGCGCACCTCCACTCTTATGGAGGCAGCGGAAACGGCTCTTAAGGATTCCGAATGTTCTCTCAATGGTACAGCGTGTGACTCTGTGGGCACTGTTATACCTCCGTTCCCCTGCAGTGGCTAGATTCAGGTACGGAGTCAGGATGTAGTCCCGTACAGCATACGCACTGTCACCTGCAGGGTCACAAGAATTATGTTACACACTGTCCAGACACTTCTGGCCTTTACTGATTGTGAGTTTGGAAGCCATGCGTTTACCTAGCAGGTAGCCCTCACCAAACTCGCCAGCTGTGAGTCGGCGGTTTATTCCACTGTGGCGAAAGATGAATGAGCTGTGTGCTGCCTGGGTATTTAGCAACTATGTCAGTGATGATATGTTTGGCATTGCACACTATCTGTATGTTCAGGGAATGATAGGACTTGTGGTTCCTGAACACATACTCATTCTGTGAGGGTGGGGAGATTGCGACATGGGTCTCATCCATGCAGGGGAAATTGGGCTATCTGGTAGAATTCATGTTTGGTGTGATCTAGTGCCTGTTGTGTGCTGGGGAATTGGATGTGGTGATGCAGCTTCTGTACCATTGCATCAAGGAAAGCGTGGAAGAAGCGCGACAGTGCACTCTGTAAGACCCCTCCTGCTGTGGCTATCACCCCTGAAAACTCCCTGATGCCTGTAAGTGCAGTGAGCAAAGGACCTGGACATGGGTGGGAATGGTGTGTGCCCTGCTTGTGGGGTATTCTAGTATGGGTTTGAGCTCCTCTATTAAGTCCAGGATGCTGTCTGCGTCCATTCTGTAGTTCACATGGATATCCTCCTCTGTCCGCTGGAACAGGGTAATGCGCGCTCTGAAGATCCTTTCCTGGCGTCTCTGTGCAGCAGCTCTGATTCGTAGCCTCCTGGCTATCACATACAGCCCAGCCATTGTGGAACCCCCATAGCATTGTGGGCCAGTTTTTGTGAGTTGCACCTGGTTACCACCTGCTCTGAGTTGGTGGTAATTGTGATGTGCAAAATTGCGAATTTTGCAAATTCGCAAACTGCGATATTTTCATGCATTTCGTTTAACGAATTCGCAAGTTGCAAGAAGATTATTAGCGATTATTGCAAATAACGTGCCTCAGATTGCGAGTTCGCATAATTATTCACAGAATCATTGAATCGCAGAATTGGTAATCGCTACATTTGTGATTCCCATATTTGTGCAACGTATCCCCTTCCTACATGGGAACACTCTGTTTTGCGATCGGAAAGACTGTTTTTTTGCGAATCGCAGTGCTTGTGATTGCAAAACAGCTTCATACATATGGCCCTTGGTTCACTGTGGTGTAATCTATAGCAGTAAGTAAGATGACCATTGTTAGACTTGGCATCTTTTGGCGTGTTTCCCCTGAGTTTTTTTGCTTTCTGACCTCCCCGGTTCTGACTCTGTTTGTGCTGGCTTAGTGTTTCTGCGCACTTTTCTCACTGTTAATCAGTGGTAAAGTGCAAGTGCTCCTGTGGTAAAATGTGTTATGGAGTGGTGTTTCCATGATTGGCCTGTTTGATTTTTGTGTTAGTCCCTAGTAAAGTGCACTGTGTGTGCCAGGGTCTGTGAATCAAATGCCGTTGGTGGGCTGCAGCACGGGATTGTGCCACCCACACAAACGGCCAGTAAAAGGTAACTCAGACCACCCATTGTGGAGTCTGCACGCAGTTTGTAACTGCCATGTCGACTTGGCCAGTGCACACACTTGCCAGTCCCTCACCTTCCCTTTTCTTACATGTCAGCCACCCCTAAGGTAGGCCCAAGGTACCCCTGTGGGCTGGGTGTGGTGTATGTGAAAGGTAAGACATGCCCTGGTGTGTGTGGCTTGTCCTTATAGTAAACTACGGCCAATTTCGTTTTTCGCTATTGCAGGGCTACCTGTTCCCCATAGGACAGAATGGGAAGTTTATTTATGACATCTTATAAACATAACTGGCCCGGGGAATTAGGTAGGAAAATAAAGTTTAGTATACCTGAACTCAGAATCTAAAGATGCATCTTTAAGTGAAGGTGATTTTTACATTCTGTGTTTGAAAATACCACTTTTAGAAAGTAGGTATTTTCTTGCTCAGTCATCCCGTTTGCCTCTGCTGGAATGTGGATTGCCTGTCTGGGTTTTGGATGACATAAGGCTGAGATGAGATCGATATGCAATGTGTGTGACCTCGAGGGCCCCGACGACTCCTGCACCGACCTCCGGAACTGACGCCTGCGGACGCCGTGCTTTCAGAAGCTCAACAAGAGGTCGCCGACGCCCTGCATTTCTAAAAGGTACTGTTTGCGGATCTTCCCGACACCGTAGCTGGCCCGCGACACCGCGGTCAGCCAGAACTGTTTGTATTTGTTTGCTCACGACGCCGTGATAGCCCCTGACGGAGATATCAACATCAAGGAACTGTTTTTCAAGCACATTTTGATAACCGAAGATTTTGAAGTACTGTATTGTGTTTTTTAATCGTTTTTGGTCTTGGTTTAAGTATATAAAAATATTGGCTATTTTTCTAAACTGGTATGATGTCCTTTTGTAGTGCTTGCACTGTGCTACTGTTTGGTTATATGCAAATACTTTACACACTGCCTCTTAGATAAGCCTGACTGCTCGTGCCAAGCTACCAAGGGGTTGAGCAGGGGTTATTCTAGGAGTAACTCCCTTCTCCTGACTAGAGTGGTGGTTTCTGCCTGGCTTTGGCACATGCCCTAACCTACCAAAAATCCCATTTCTAACAACCATTGTCTGGTACCTCATTCCAATCCCTGGCTTTGGGATTCCTTTAAATGCTTTTGAGTGACCTGCAAGCCCACCTAGTTGGTGCACGGCCTTACGTCCACCTCCTCCAGTTAACTGCCCACTACATTAACAGATCCGTGTTTGCCTGTCGAGGATTTATTGCTGTGAGTGCATCCAGAGACCACGGATGCACTTTCATCACAGCCGAATGGCCTGCGGGCTGCTATTCGGTAAAAGGGCATTTGCTTCTAAAAAGCATAAAAATGTCCCTGATGCATATGGTGTTTTCTCCCTGCACATAAGTGGCATTTTGTTTTTTTCTTGTCCAGAACTGCATCCCTTATGCGGTGGTTCTGGGCAGGAAAATTCACTGAAGGATTCCTGCCTTAAATAGGGTCATTCTGGAAACTGTGACAGAAGGATTGTCTGTACTAGGGTGTCTGACAGCAGAGCCAGTTGAACGACGAACATTGGAAATGTAGTGGTTTCTCCACCCGCAAATGGGACAGGGGAACCCCAAGTTTGGCAGGGGTGGATAACAGATGATGTATTGATTTTCTTCTGTCCTGCCACACACTCAGTGACCCACATGTCTCCTCTAGCTCCCTGTAACCTTCTGCTTTTGGGTGGAAAGTTGAGAGGCAATGGCCGCAAGGTTGGCGGCACCAGGGAGACAGTAATCTTTAGTCAGTGTTCCAGGCACCCCCACAAGAACAAGATATGCTTTGCACTGGTTCCAGATTGATACATTTTGTTACTAGAAAACACTCAATTCTCACCCCTGCAGTCCTCTCAAACCTCTGGTGCTTCTAAGGCTGGGGTGCGACAAATGACTTCCTCCCACTACCAGGTAATGCCTGTGAGCTACATTATGTTTTGTTTGTGAGGTAGTAGCATTGGATGCTAGGATGCTTTGTCGTTTCTGAAACCACTGTCCAGCCGTTTATGCTCCTCTTCTTTCCTGGTACCTTTCCCTGGCCTTACTGGTGTTACAAGATGCTCTGCCTGAGCTTTGAGAGTCAGCATCTCTTTATTGGTTGTAGACTAAAGTTTCCCTTTAAATTATTATATCTCGCAAAGCAACAGGTGTTCTCATTGCATTGATAATCTCTGATCCATGCCTTGCAAGAAAGTTATGTTTTAAAAAGAATCTTTAATGAGTAGTTCTGAAGGTGGGCTCCGGGGTCCATTCTGAATAGTTTCTACATTCCCTAGTTGCCGTAAGAGCTCTGATTGGCTACCCAGACAACACTAAGACTTCGAGCAAATCAGAGTCTCTGTTTGTCGCCTTCGATTCAGCAGAAAATGACAAAAAAGCCACACCCTCCATAAACAGCTGGTGGCAGCTGCAGGTAGCATGGCTCGTGGGTGGGGGGCGGGCGTGGGGGGCACGAGGGGGGTCTACTGGGGCGTGTTACAGGTGGTGTCTCACAGGGGTGTTACGGGAGGTATCACGCGGGAGGAGTAATAAAATAAAAAAAACATAAACTTACTTTGAATCAGGTCCTCCACCACTGCTCCTGATCTCCTCTCTCAGACTACAGGAATAGGAAGCAGGCAGCCAGGCTCCCTCGCTTAAACCAATCACAACACTGCAATGCAGCATTGTGATTGGTCTGAGCGCCATGATTCGGTGCTCAGTCAGGGGCTGGAGCAGTGGTTATGTTCTCCATGCAGGCTGTAATGCAGTCTGCATGGAGAACAGGGAAGTATGCATGACTAGTTTGGGCGGCCCGAGAGGGCCGACCAAACAGCCATTGCGCACTTAGGAGTGAGCAAACCACACTCCCCTGCCCAGCTCCCTGAGCAGAGCAGCTCCACCCACCCGCTCGCCCGCAAAGAAGCAGGACACGTCACGAAGCTTACAGTATAATAACTTAAAGTTATTATCATTTTATGTTTCTCTTCTTCACACTGCTTAAAAGTAGTGAGGCGACGCTCCTCCGCCATAGTGGAGGAGCCTTCCCTGGCTGGTGGATTCTCCTGGCAACCACTAAATCGTATTTGTTGACTGGAATCCAGGTCCCTTCAAACATCCTTTGAGTAACCATAGATGCACCTGGACTTTGAGTACACAAGAAAGGGTGGTTTTGTTAAGTGAAATTTACAGGGTTGCCATATTGGCTTTTCCCTAAACTTTCATGTTTCACAACAGAGTTGAGCTCTTACCCACTGTTTACACATGGTAGTGTTTGTTTCATGGAATATATGTTGTCTTTACAAAATAGCATGTTCAACACACCCTTTAGTTTCATGTTTGTTGCTTTCTCACTTTCAGCGTGTTTACCAAGGGAAGTTGCTACATTCTCCAGTTTGAAAACAGTTACATTCAGAGCTCTGTTGAAGACAAGGAGTTACAGAGGGCCAATAATCGTTGGCATAGACCTTCTTCTTCAACACCCCAATGTTTGTCTTTCTGTTTCTACCCATTTAATTTAGATGATTCTACCTTCAGTGGTTAGAATGTTCTAATAGCCTCATAGTCCGTTTACTTCAATTTATACCTGTTTTAAAAAGCACACCCTCCCTACAGGGCAGTACCTGAGGTAGAGAGCCTTAATGTCCGAATTAGCCCTGCAGTGAACAACAATACTATCATTTTAGATCAGTGATGACAAAGTGTGGTAAGCAAGTAACTAACTAAATATGTCCCAGTAATCTTCATAATTATGAGTAAAGTACTTCCTCATCACAGTCCTACGACTCTTCCTCGACCCATCAGGTTCTCCACCATGTACAGAGCTTGGCATATTAGAGGATGAGGGTCAGACAAGTTGAGGGTTTTATGCTTTAGGGAACAAAGGAACAGAGAAGGAAGGATTTACTAAGTAGGTGCGTGGTCCCAGGTGCTGTTGAAATTAATGAGGTGACTGTTTTAAGACTGAGCCATCTCACAACATATGAAGTGTGATGAGATAGACTAGGAATAGGACTGGGAGTGATTAAAATGTATGTTACTTAATCTGAATATTTGTGGATTTGGTGTTTTTGTGTGAATCATAGTGTTCAGTTTCCAGGAGCCTTGAAACTCAGTTACGGAGCCTTCTTTCTGCCTCTCTCTTCTAGAGTTGTTGAAAACTGCACATCTTAAATGGAGGGAAGTTTCATGGTCATTTCCATAAGTACATCCATTCATTCAGGCTGGTATCTGGGAGCACTTATTTTTTTTACCTTTAGTGACGAGATACATCGATGATGTTGATCACCGGTATGTAGTCATTGTTGGAGTTTTCCCACTTCCACAACCTCGGTGGCCTTATTTTCCTCTTAGATTGCCACAAACAATACTACAATAAATGTAATTTAAAAGAAAACCCTTAAGGCATGTTATACTCAAGAGCTGGATGGTTTGTCTATCATTCATGAAGCTTTGAAACCCATTTCTCTATTCTCACTCCCACTTTTCTAATTACTCCTATAAAGAACCCCTAAATCTCAGACCCCCCTTGAAAGTTGTTTAAACTAGTTGAATGAATCTTAATCTTGCCATAAATGGTTTAGCTAGCTGTTCCGGGTTCTGAAAATGGTTGTATGACACAACCACACATGCCTAAACCACGCATGCCTTAACCACGCAGTCTTTACAACAACTGCATCTTTACTAAGCATGTATTTAGAACAAATTTAATTGTAAAGGCAGGATTGGTGAAGGTATATGTGTGGTAAAAATACCAACCCATCCCCCCACACTCTGACCCCTAAAATACAGCCCTCCTACATTGTAATCTACCCGCCCCATCCCCATTAACTAGCCAACCCCCTACTTTGAGCCCTAATACCTGGCCCCCAGCCCCAAAAAAAACACCCGACCCAAGCACCCACACTAAGCCCTAAAAACTGACCCCAGCCCTGAAAACTGCCGCTCCCCCCTCCCCTGAGCCCTAAAACTCGGCCACTGCCCTAAAAACTACTCTGACCCCAGACCCATGCCCTGAGCCCTAAAACCAGCCACCACCCCTAATACCTACCCCCACCTCCTCAAACCCCAGCCCAATTTACCAAGCTGTGTCCCAGTCCTTCCTGGCACATGCCTTCGGTTCCTCTACCCGCCCATCCGCTAAGACAGCTAGAACGCCAACTGCTTTAACCATGCATATGCGTGGTTAAGGCAGAAGCGTGGTTAAGGCAAGCATTGTTCAGCTTGCGTGGAAATGGCACGCATGCTTAGGACCGCGTTGTAATGACCGTTTCCCTCTGAAAATTATTATAGCTAAAGTGTTTAATTTTTATATAATAATAAATACTCAATAAGAAAGGTTTGCTGAACATGGCAAGCTCTATGGCTAGTTGTAGTTGGCTCAACAAAGTGTGTTAAAGAAGCTTTTGTGCACTCACTCATACACTCTTTAAATTGAAAGATTTGATCCATTGCAAGCGATAATTTCAAGTTGTGCACAGAGAAGTTCTTATGAAATATGCTAATGTCTATGCATAGACTGTCCTCTGCAAGGGCCTTTACAGAGTCAATGCAAGTTCTTCGGTAAATGCTAACTTGGCTTCAAATGGCATTTGCAACCGATTTGACATTTCAAACTCAATGCAAACTGCTTTTGGATCTGCAGTTTATGCACACACATTTCTCCGGAATAAACTGGAGAAATTTGCTTGAGGATAACCTAATAAAAAAAGGAAAAAATCCTACAGTGGTGCAATTCAGTAAAAGAAAAAATGCATGTTATTCCCCATTCAAATATGGAGAACTTGAAATCCAAACCAAACAGCATAAGACTGCAATTTTTGGAGAAGATATATTTCACGGTTTATTGAGTGAAATCTGTGACCCTCCCATAAGTAGCAGCTTAATGCATGATACCAGATGCTGGGAGAGGAATGGCAAAGGGTCCCAATATGTGGCATGGGGACATGGCGGTAGGATTGCTGTTGTAAAAAAATACACATGCCCAGTGCAAAATCTAAGCAACAGAATACATTTAATCTACTATATTGCATCTGAGTAGCTATTCAGCATGTTTTTTAGTGATTTTTTTACAGGCCTCTTCCTGTAAATACCACATCCTATTGGAATTTTTCCACAGTTCAATCCTGCTGGCTCAGCCTTCACAGGCAATCATAAATTACTGGAACTGCTCGGACTTATGATATATGGTAGCGACTTGGAAAGATAAATCCTCAATTGAATTTTATCCTCGAAGAATAAGACCAAATTATTTGCTGTTAGAAAACTATACTCAGTGTTTATAATAATCTATTCAAAATGAAGAGCCATTAAGAGATATCACGCAAAATAATGTATATACACTTTAAGGCAATCGTGGGGCAGTGTAGTGTATAGGCAGGGCCACTGGAATTATGTGGCAGGAGAGAGCTAAATTATGCAGCAGGGATGAATAAATTACGCAGGAAGAAAAGGCAAGTTATGCTGTATTATGCAGCACATTTTGTGATAGTATTATTTCATTATTTTGCCATTAGTTACAACTCATAGCACAAGTTTAACACCCAAATACAGCAATAAGCTACAGAATGGTTGTAGGAAGCTGGCTCTGTATATACTATAACAAAATGAGGTATAGTGTGCACAGAGTCCAGTGGAACCCCAAAGGTAGGCAGAGGTAAAAGGAGATAGCACCTTACTCTCTATTTGTGGTAGAGTGGGTGAGCAGTAAGGCTTTATCAAAGGGTAGTGTTAAGCCTTTGTTGTTTACACTCAGGCTGCAAATTATGTCACACACTCAAAGATAGAACTCAGACCAATTTGTTTGTATAAAAATATTATTTAGTTATATTTATTTTCTAGAACCAAGCAAGCCTGGTACGGGTAAGTGTAAATGGTAATTTTCAAGGCAAGTTGAACAATACAAGCAAGCTGAATGAAAATGGCTTCATTACAGGTTTGTAAACCGTTTCAATACAGTAGAAATTACTGTTAGATTACTTTTAATTACTTTTCAGATTACTTTATGGATAACTTTCTCTACTCTGTGATATGCATAGATATCACACTGGGACATTTCCTGGAGAAAAGGTAGGTAAAGCAGTTTTTAGATATTTGCTTTGTTTCAAGTTCTCATACAAAACCAACTCCACACAAAACAATTTCAGGCAAAACAGTCAATGCATTCCTATGGTAGGAAATTGAGTTATCGGTTTACAGGTAAGTAGTTATTTGTGGGAGTTGGTATTCTGGGGTTAGAACCAGGGTTCCCCCAGGGTCGAGGATGCACTCTCAAAGCACCCTCCGCGACACTAGGGCGGCCGGGTGAAGGTGCTGAGGCCCAATGGTATCCAATGGGGGATAAGGGGCCCCTGGTTGGTGGCTGCTCGCTAGCAGGCCACAAGGGTGTGGGAGCAAAGCTCCCTGTGTTAAGCCGGGGCAAAGAGGGATATGAGTTAGCACCCAAAGTATACCCGCAGCGGCCCAGGGGCGGATGGGTGGAGGGTACTGGTTTGGCGTCTGTTGCCCTGTTGATTTCAATGGTGATTCTCCGGTTGCAACAAAGACTCCAGGCTCGGGGACGAAGATCTTCTGGAGGTGACCACAAGTGGAGAGGTAAGTTGGGATGACTGGGGATGCTGGGACACCATCGGTTGGGCCACTCAAGGCTGTGGGACGTCGGGTGTAGGGGTGTCTTTAGGTGTCAGGTTTTTCTTACCAGCTCAGGTCGCGGTCGGGGGGATCCTCCAGAACGAGACTGCAGGCGTTGTTTGGAGATCCGAGGCAGGTCAGAGATCCCCAGATCTCAGTTCAGGACCACCAATGAGACCTCCTCTTGGTGTTGGGCCAATAGAACTCTGGCAGTGGGCGTCGGGTGCAGAGTGGTGCAGACTTGGGGTTTTGGCCAGAGCCAGATTCTGTGGGTGAGCAAATCCGGTGCTCACGGGAGACAAAGTCTTTGACTTGGAAGGCAGAGCAGGTCCTCTGGGTTCTTGAGTTTGCTGGCTGCAGGACACACCGGGATTTCACTGGAGCAGGTTCGAGGTGGGGACAGGCTGGTAGGGCTGGGGCCAAGTCAGTGAGTGTCCTCCTCTTCTTAGTTTCAGCACAGCTTCTTTGGTCCTTCTTCTCTTCTTCTTGTCGATTCTTGTCTGATGAGGTAAGGTTCAGGGTTGCCCATAAATACTAGATTTAGGGGCATTGCAGGTAAGTAAAGGTTGGGACCAGTGGGTCCCTTCCCTGGGCTGGGAACACCCCCAATTATGCCACCCTCTAGTGGGAGGGGACATATGCCTCACCCTGGTTGGCTGGGTCTCCCCATCTACCAGACAGCGCGTACTGAGAGTTGTTTTTCACCTCGCCTACCCCACCTGAGTGGTAAAGTTGGCAAAGTTGGGCACACCTCCCTTCTTCACTTGGTTTTCCCGCCGATTCTACTGCCCAAAGTGGGGGTCAGAATCGGTGGGTGCCACTTGCTGGAAGCAGCAAAGGGCTGAGGTAGCTCACAAAGGTCCACAAATGGACCCTGCCCATCCTGGGGGAGGAGGCCTGGCACCTCGTCCCTCCCAGGATGTGCATTGTTTCAGGCGCCCGAGAGCAGCAGGCTCTCGATCCAGGGGTCCAGAAATATGTCTGGTGGTGGCAGCTGGTGAGCAGCCACTCATCCTGGACACAAGTGTTAGGTCGTTTTTCAGGGGACATCTCTAAGATGCCCTCTGAGTGCATTTTTCATTAAATCCCACACTGGCATCAGTGTGGGTTTAATGTGCTGAGAAGTTTGATTCCTAACTTCCCAGTTTTCAGTAAAGCCATTATGGGCTGTGGAGTTCATAATGACAAACTCACAGCACCATATACTCTTAATGGCAGTGCTGCACTTACAATGTCTAAGAATTGGCTTAAACACTGTAGAGGTCCAGGGCTCATGCACCTGTACCCTCACCACTGGTATAGTGTACCCAGCTAGAGGGGTGGCTGACCTATGCCAGGGCAGTGATTTGTCGACATGGCACACAGGGATGTGTGCCATGTCGACTCTTCACTTTGTTCTGCACCAAAACAGGCAGCCTGCAAGGGCAGTGTGTGTGTGCGTGTAAAGGTACAGGGCCTCTAAGGGTGGCACAATAAGTGCTGCAGCCCTTAGAAGCCTTCCCTGGCCCCAGTGCCCTTGGTACCAGTGGTACCCTTTTCAAGGGACTGACATGTGGCCAAAGAGTGCCAATTGGGTTTTGTCTCAAAGCAGTTTTAGGGAAGGAACATAGGGCCAGATGCATTAAAGGGGTTTTGCCCATTCTGTGTCAATGGGAAAATGTGTTCATGCATATGGCCCATAGGCCCTGGGTATCTGTTTGGCAGGAACCCAGGGCACACTCAGTCAAAGTACATCAGCAGTTTGGCAAAAAGTAAGGGCAACCAATCAAAAAGAGGGCCCTTTCTTAAAATGGTGACCAGTCAACCTTTGCAAAGGACCTTCCACTGCAACGTGTTGCTGTGTTTGTATTAACTTTTGAACTGTTTGAGCTAGAACCACATTTTTTTGGTTAAAATCTGCAGATTAAGCAGCAAATGATGGACTGTGGGGCAAATCTATAATCATGCATAATTCGCTGTGGCCGCACAATCACATAATTCCAGTGGCCCTGTGTATAGGGTGAATACATTATGAGAGAATGATTGCAGCAGGCAAAAACTCTAGGACTGCAGCAGTAAACAGAAATGCACTGGAAAACACCTTCCATTAGGAGGTGTACTTTAAGGTGAAAATAATACTGATTACTCTTTCTTGTAGAGCCATCAAAAATAATGCTTCCCGCTTGACCTAGCTACATTCATCAATGGACTTGATTCCATGTGGAGCGACCCAAAAATAATTCATTCGCATTTTCATTTCATTTAGCATGATTTCTTTTTTGACAATGTGTTCTTGTTTTTCATTTTAACATGGGCTTTCTCATGAATACAATACTTGAAACTCATGCAAAGATTCACAGGCAATACTGTAATGAATACAAAGTCAAGACAATACAGCACATAACAATATGAAGTAAAATCACACCACTCACCAATCACAAAACAAAAATCTTTAGCAAACAGATAAGGAGACCAGTCTTTTTTAGCCTTTCGTGGGGTTAATCACTCACACATCTTATGGGGTGCCTCCTCTCCTTGTTTGCAAACTCCATCCGGCGTCCTCAGGGTCGGCAAAATATGTTTGTCTTTCTTGTACAGCAAATGTCATACATAAAATTAAATATTGACAGATGTGTATGAATATGCAAGTTTTCTAAACCATATTAGTTTTCACATATTTAATGCTGAGTCCTATGAAAATTAGGATGATTCTGGTGTGCCCGACCGCCACAAGAGGCACTAACATTCTAAAATATTTTTGTGATCTTTGTAAAAATATCGCCTAAAGATTTAAATTATTTACATTGATGCATTTTCTCGCCTGTTATTTCCTAAAAGACTGTGTAAACGTTTAGGGGGAGGTAAGCATGCCCCCACCCCTCCCCCTCATATTGTTATACGAAAATGGCTCGGAGTTAGAATTTTTATTTTTTATTTTCTCGTGATGCATGTGATATTAAAAAGGTTGTATGTTAGCAACTGATTACATTACATACTGCCCGTCTCAAATATTTGATGGTACAATTTTTGTAATTTACTTTAAAGAATTTGTGCCTGTCTTTCAGATCAGAGTTAGTCAGGCTGTGGTTGATTGGTTGAACTGAGGACTTCAAGGTTTCTGGCACTCCACTTATTGAGCAATTCATAGGGCCTGATTTAGTGTTTGGCAGTAAATTAAAATCCATAAATATTCAGGTTTCTGGAGGAAGTGCTAAATCCCAAGGAGATTAATCCCCTGTAGCATGGCAGAGGAAATCCATTTTGCTGCATCATCCTTCAGCATTATTGGGTCTCTCAAAACTTGGAGAAGTTCTCATTAAACACAATTATAAATCAGGCTCTCTAGGGGGTAAAAAAAAGAAAGGTAAAAGAGATTTGAAGTCACAAATTCACAAGAATGGGTGCTAAGAAGAAACATTTAAATGGGGCTTTGTTCGTAGACATTCTCAATAGTAAAATCCAGACCATTCCTACCACGTGCAGCAGGTCCACCAGGGACGGCTCCTCCGAGTGGAGGAGCATCGCCCCACTTAAAATCCCCCCAAAGCCTAAGAGATGATAAATGAAATGGTAGTTCATTATCATTTTAGTTTTCATAGGAGCTGAACATCAAGACAGGGGCGGGGCTGCTGTTGGCTGACAGCAGCAGGGAGGAAGGTGGGCTGGCTGTGCACTGTGTAAAGTGCGCATGTCTTTTTGACTGGCTGTCTTGTGAGGACCAGCCACACATGCGCACTTTAAACCTCTCAACCCCGCTGTCTTAAGACAGCTGGGTTGAGAGTAAGAGCAGGCCTCCAGTGCGCTGTGGAGCGCAGAGTGAGGCTACTCCCTCCAATCAGGCTGCTGCTCACATGCTGCATGTGAGCAACACCAGGATTGGGCAAGGGAGTTCCTGCATCCGGTTCCAGTTCTTGCAAAGAAGTGGTCTGGAGCGAGAAAGTCGCGTTAGGTAGGTTTTCATTTATTTATAATATTTTGTACGTGCCCAACACCCCTCCCCATACATGCCAGCCACCACTGAGGTTCACTCCCACATGTGGGGTACTGCTTTTATTAGGAGAGAGAAGTTTGGGAGCACTGGATGGTCGCCTTTTGCCACTGACAAACATGATTTTTGGTTTTAAACACACTCTGGGGCCGATTCTGATCCTGTATTTTTTTCCCCGTACAACTCGTATCGGTACATTTTTCCATACAAATCGTACAAGTCCCGTCCGACCCGTGAAGTAAGATTCGTACAGGAAAAATACAACTTTTCCCGATCCGATTTGTACGGATCGGCCCGATCCGTACAAATCGGATCGGGAAAAGTTGTATGAGATAGACCTGAACACTTTTCCTTACAAATTGTAAATATGCAGTCCGACCGTACTAGTACGATCCAGACCGGCTTTCCGATTTACGATTTGTACGGAAAACGTCCCGTACACGAGGAATGCCATTACCCGCTATGAAGCGAACTTTGTACGACTCGTATCCCGGGAAAAGTTGTTCCCGGGGTGCAAGTCATACAGGCATACACCCCCGTGCGTTGTGTATGTACGGTGCATACCCCCAACATCGCGTACCCCAACTTTGCGTACCCCAACATCGCGTATGTACGGTGCATACATACGCGATGTTGGGGTACGCGATGTTGGGGTATGCGATGTTGGGGGTACGCACCGTACATGCGAACTGGGGGTACACACCGTACATACACAACGCACGGGGGTGTATGCCTGTACAACTCGTACCCCTGGGGACTCTGCTTTTACGGCTGTTTTTGGCTCCCGTAAGAAAAGAGCCGTACGGAGTGCCGTAGGGACGAATCGTACTTGCTGGGCCGGAAACCGCTGCTTAAATACGTACAGACGTCGCGTACAAGCTGTTCCGGATCAGAATCGTTGGTTTATTTTAGCCGTATGGTCTTTGGTACGATTTGTTTGGAAAGAGGCTTTCTGTACGAATTGTACTTCCTAGGTTGTAAGAAAAGTTTACCGGGTACGAGTCGTACGGGAAAAACGCTCCATACAACGATTTGTACAGCCTTTTTCCAGGATTGGGATCGGCCCCCCTGTGATTTATCGGTCATTCAGGGGGCAAAAACGTAGTGGGGTCTATGCAAGCCTCAAAATCCTGGATTTCTTTGTGCTTTTGTTTTCAGGCATGTTTCCCGACATGCATGGCATCCAGCGGTTGTATCACATTACAACACATTAATCTTAATATGTCAGGCTAAAACAAAACACTGAAATTAACCTGTTATAGTTAACTGAAGTAACTATAACTTGCACTCTCACCGTGCACAGTGATGTCACAAATTATGCCATTTCAGATGTCATCAGTTATGTTTTCAGCTCTATCATCTAACATATCATGATTGATGAATTATGTGAAGTCATAAGCAGTGCAAGGAGGGTCCAGAAGTTATTGTTACTTCACGTGACTGGATTGCCAACGGTCTCCACTTTTCCAATCCACCACAGGGGTCTTAAAGTCTGTCTTGGCCAAGGGCAGGGAATGTGTCATCCCATAACATTTATTCCCTATATAAAATGACTGGTGCCTCATGAGCTTTCTACCACGCTGGGGTGGGCATACTGGTTATAAATCATGCAATCTGCCCCTTGGAGTGGGAGATAGGAAGACTGTATCAGTGGCGGCCGGTATGGTTCGCGAGTGCTGAGGCGGGCAGGTGGAGGTCGTGGGTGGAGGGTCGTGCTGGAGAATCGCGCATAATAAAAAATGAATGAGAAAAAAATTAACTTACCTTGCCGCCGGGTCTTGCGTCTCTGCTCCTGCTCTCCCCAAGGAACGGGAAGCACAGCCAGACCCCACTGACCAATCACAACGCTGCAATGCAGCATTGTGGTTGGTAGGCACCCAGGCTCCCCTGACTAATCACAGCGCTGCAATGCAGCATTGTGATTGGTGTTTTAGTGTCCTGGTTCGATGCTCAACCAGGGAATGGGAACCTGGGCATGTTCTCGACGCAGACTGTAACGCAGCCTGCATGGAGAATGAGGAAAGAGCGCATAGCTGGTTTGGGAGGCTCAAGAGGTCAAACCCAGCAGTCATTGCGCACTTAGGAGTGGGCATACCACTCCTCCCTTGCCCTGCTCCAAGAGCAGAACAGCCCTCCCCCGCAAAGCAGCACAAACATAAAATGATAATAACTGAAAGTATTTATAATTTTATGTTTCTACTTCTCGCACTGCTTTAAAACAGTGGGGCGACGATCCTCTGCCATAGCGGAGGAGCCACCACTGGACTGTATGGGCCCTAGGGGTGGACAGTCTGTCAAGTAAGTTCCACTGCAATCTATTTATGTCTATCTATTGTCTGTGCATTCCAGTGGACTTTGTACCCCTACCCCCAGCTATGGTTTAGGCAGATTTGCAGTGCATATTTCTAATCTGCCCCCATGGAAGCAGAAAGGCTGCCTGAGAGCCAGGGAAGGAGCGTGCAGCCACTTCCATGATGGGCAAGACACCCCACAGTTCATTAAATATATAAAATGCCTGGTGTTTAATGGCTTTCTGTCCCTCTGGTCTTATTTTGCCCTGAATTGTGAGGGTAGTTATGCCATTTGATGGAGATCAGATGCCTCCCATGAAACATTTGTTAAGTAGTCCAGTGATACCTGAGCACAAATCCACTAGCAAGAGGTACCACTAGAAAGGAGAGAGACTTCCCTTTCAGAAAGTACTTCCCTCATCCAAAACTGTGCGGGTGAGGCGAGCTGTACCCCTGAGCTCTGCAAGTGCTGCAATCATTGAAAGCAGCTTGAAACAAAAGTCAGTTTTTCTATGAAAGAATATTAGTGGACTATGATTGTTCCTTGGAAAAACACATAAGGCTGTAGGGAGACCTCTTCCTCTGCAGCCTGAGGCATGGGTGGTGGCACGCTCTACACCGGAATCAACAAAAAAACTCCTCCCCAAACTCCCGACCATCCAGAACGCCGCACCCAGACTTATCCTCGATATCCCATGGCACAACCACATCGCTCAACACCTCTGCGACCTCCACTGGCTCCCCTTCGAAACAAGGATGACTATCAAGCTGCTCACACACGACTACAAGGCCCTCCTCAACATCGGACCCCAATACCTCAACGACCAAATCTCCTTCCACACCCCCAAGAGAAATCTCCACTCAGCCGACCTCTCTCTAGCCACCGTCCCACATTTTTACAGGACCAGAGCAGGTGGAAGATCTTTCTCCTACCTCGCAGCCAAGACCTGGAATTAACTCCCCCATCACCTCTGACGGAGCCAGACACTGAACCAATTCAGGAAGGACCTCAAGAACTGGCTCTTCGAATTACCCCAATGGAGTTGCTCATACCCACACCCAGCGCCTTGAAACCATCACGGGTGAGTAGTGCCCTTTACAAAACCCTGATTGATTGATTGATTGGCGGAAGCACTGTGGTATGAGAGCAAGAGTTCCCCTAGGTTGAGTGCATGGACGTAACCTCCATGTCTGTAGCACCTGATTAGTCGTGATATTAGGATTGCTACCTCTCTTATCAACCCCCATTTAAAAATACAGACCAGGCTGATTAAAAAAAATACCTAGGTGGCAACCCTAACTGCTATGGAGTTCACATCTATAACATCCTTAAAGTTAAGGTATATGCACAGAATGGACCTAGTCACAGCATAATATGAGATAACTTGAACAGGAAGGCGGGGGGCGGAGCAATAGGTTAATATTTAGGTACAGTCTGAACAGCTGTTCATTAAGTACCAGCTTTTCTGGAAGGCTGTCCAGAGTCCAAACTTTGGCACAAGAAGGACTGGTTTTATAGCCAAGGACTTTTTCTTTTTCTGAATTTTAAGTATTAGATGAGATTTACTACTATTGGCTTGTTGACCTTTAGTCATCTGTAATTGATGCTTCAAGCAGCTGTGGCAGCCAAGGTGCATGCTTTTGTGGATTAGTGCCATTTTTAAGTGAGTTTGAGCTCCCAGTGGATATCTATTGGCATTCAGTGTGGTAGAAACCGAGTTTTTGGGTCTTGCATCAAGGTGAGATGCCGTATACCTCTTAGCGCACTGTAAGAGTTTTGTGTTGGGAGGTACAGAACAAAGCAGAGGTAAAAGGCAGTCTGCTTTTAGGGGTATTCCGTTTATTATACAAAGGGAACCATAGTAATCAAATGACACCAGCCTCAAGGGTTCCTTGACTTAACATGAGGCTCTTCCTCCTTTTCTTCTTCAGGAAGTGTTGCTCCTCATATGTGGGGCCAGAAGAGAAAAAAAAAAGATCCAAAAACAAATATGAGTTATGGGCTTCCCATTAAAAGAAGGTTCATGTGCTCCCATCACCAAGAAGGTGGTTTGTGCGCGGGTAGGGTTAACCAGGGAGAACTTTGCAGAGTGACGTCCTTTTTCCCTTATAATTCTCCTAGGTCGTATGTCACCAGGGTGCTCCCTATGTTGTGGACCCCCACCAAAAGTACCATTTAGGTAGAGGTACTTGCCTTGGACCACGACCCGCCTCCTGAGTCATGGTGAATGGGACTGCTCTTGCTCTTGGGTTCACCGGTACCGCAGGCAATGTTGTGGGTCAGTCCTTTCTTGGGATCCTCTGCTCCGGTCTTCCCCACAGGCCAAGCCATCCCTTCTTCCGGTTCTTCCACTCGTGCTGTGCTTCCTTGGTCGTCTGCTCTCCTCGTCTTCTTATTCGCGTCCTTGCTCCCGCTGCTCTGATCTAGTACTTCCTCTACGCTCGCGTCCCCCCTCTCACTGCTCCGGCCTGGCACTTCTTTCATGAAAAGGGGGCGTGGTCGCTCACATGCCGCGTTCCGTCAGAGAGCTAGAACGCTCTCTGTTCTCCCGATAGGGGTCGGGACATCGGCCATGTTTGAGCTCTGCCCCTCCTCACAGGCACCTATTGTTAATTTGAGAAGGGCAGCTAGTATGGCAGTCTAACATCTAGATAAGAAATAATAATAGGTTAAACAAATGAAGTCTCATGGAGGAATGGATGATATCATCTTCCTTAGAGGGAACAGGAAGGAGTCAGTTTTGGTTCATTTTGGAACTATGATTGGTCCTATATAGATTTTGATCATTAATGAAATGAACTAATTTGGAGAACAGGTATAATGCGGGTGTGTGTTGCAAACCAATCTTGAACAGGTGGAAAGGAGGCATTGGAATGCAGGAGGAAGAATTTAGTTTCAGTGCAGTTTGATTTCAAGGGGGCATTAAACAACATTTAACTTTCATTCCAGAATATGTATTGCCTGGTATGTACAGCACTCTCATCATGTGAGGGTTCATATTGCCTTGTTATGTTCAGCACTCATTATCAAGCAAGGGTACATATTGCACTTGTATGTACAGCACTCTCATCATGCAAGTGTCCATATTGCCTTGTTATGTTCAGCACTCTCATCATGCGAGGGTCCATATTGCACTGGTATGTGCAGCGCTCTCATCATGCAAGGGTCCATATTGTACTGGTATGTGCAGCACTCTCATCATGCAAGGGTCCATATTGCACTGGTATGTACAGCACTCTCATCATGCAAGGGGTCCATATTGCACTGGTATGTACAGCACTCTCATCATGCAAGAGTCTGTATTGTACTGGTATGTGCAGAACCCTCATCATACAAGGGTCCATATTGTACTGGTATGTACAACACTCTCAGCACGCAATAGACCATATTGCACTGGTATGTGCAGCACTCTCATCATGCAAGGGTCCATATTGCACTGGTATGTACAGCACTCTCATCATGCAAGGGTCCATATTGCACTGGTATGTACAGCACTCTCATCATGCAAGAGTCTATATTGTACTGGTATGTGCAGAACCCTCATCATACAAGGGTCCATATTGTACTGGTATGTACAACACTCTCATCACGCAATAGACCATATTTTACTTGTATGTGCAGTACTCTCATCATGCAAGGGTCCATGTTGTACTGATATATAAAGCACTCTCTTCATGCAAGGGACCATATTGCCTTGTTATGTGTAGCACTCTTATCATGCATGAGCTCATATTGTACTGGTATGTACAACACTCTTATCACGCAAGAGATCTTATTGCACTGGTATGTGCAGCACTCTCATCATACAAGGGTCCATATTGCACTGGTATGTGCAGCACTCTCATCATGCAAGGGTTCATACAGCACTGGTATGTACAGCACTCTCATCACACGAGGGTCCATATTGTACTGGTATGTGGGGCACTCTCATCATGCCAGGGTCCTTACTGCACTAGCGTGTACAGCACTCTCATCATACAAAGGTCCATATGCAGTGCCAAGGCTGCACATGGCAGACAGTCCTGCACGAAACACAGCCGCCAGTCCTACAACCTACAGGGAGATGCCACGGTGTGCAAATGCCCAGTCTGGCCTTCATGCTAAGTGTAAGATGCTGGGCGCTCATTAGGCCTCATTCACTACCCTGACTTCTGGCTGCCCCTCACAGCCCTACTCGGATGCAATGAAACTGATATGTACATGTTTTATTTGGACAGCAGAGAGTGCAGTGAATACTAGTGCCGTCCTAAAGGACCACAATGGACTTTTTGAGGAACAATAGTACTCTGCAGAGTGATGTGGATCTTGTTAATGTCCTCTTCCCTCTGCTCCAAAACTCTCAGGATAATTGGTAATGTGACGCCTGGATGCACTTCATGAATAAGCCTTACTGTTTGCCTTATCTCCCTTAATGGATTTATGTGTAGGTGTGACTGGAACTTGGGTACAGCACATTAAACCTGTCCTATCTTTCCCTTTGATATCCATCCAGGTTCTAGGGTGTGCAAATCAGAATTTCATGCCACTTGCCAACCGGATTCTTGCCGGAGTTTGCCTGCCATAAGCTGTTGGGCAAACAGTACGGTGGACACAATACGTGCAGGGGCAAATGGCCCATGTGCAATTACAGAACGGCAAATACTGCCCTACCTGGAATCTATTTACACTCAAAATGGAATTACTCTCCTAGTTGTAACCAGGGCCTTAGAGAGCAAACAGTCTAGACATATGCAGATCATAGCAGGTAAAGCATCTGACCGTAAAACATACGACTTTGGTGGCAGAGGCCAATATCCCTAGTCAGAGCGGCCTGAAGAGTAATTACAGTGCTGTAGTCTCGGTACCACCTGAGAAGCAGCGTTTTGCAGAACTTAGAATCAATGGAGTAAATAGTGAGACAATCTAAGAGAAAAAGGATGCATTCCGAAGACAAGAAGAAATAACTACTCAACCACAGTTTTGTCACTATCAGAGGAAAGGAAAGTGGCGGCTCCACTGTTTAGGCGGAGGAGCGTGGCCTCACTGCTCTTTGAGCAGTGAAAAAAATTCAAATAAAATGATAATAACAGAAGTCACACAAAGCAATGTTAGGGTGGAGCAAGTGTAGTGTAGTTCCTATATCCCTGATAGGCTCTGCGCATTGGAATAATATACACTATAGTTTTGACATAGGGCTGAGGTCAGTATGTCTCTATCGAGTACATTAAACTCAATTACTTGTGTGTGCCAGCTACCTCAGAGGTCACTAGAAACTTCTCGAATATACAATAAGGGATTAGTTCCTGACAACCGCATAAACATGACAACTTTGTTTCCCTTAGAGTCGGAACAATCTCAGAACTGTGGAAACAATAGATAACAGTTTCACTGAGTCAATCGTGCATGCTTCGTTTCTATAGAGTTGCACAGAAATAGAGAGATGGGCGTTTCAATAAAAAGCGGTTTATTGAACAGTCTTATTTCTCATGCAAGAGATATGAACTGCTACAATCGTAAGACAGGATGTGAAGTACAATACGTACAGGGATAGCAGTAAGATAAATAACACAGGCTAAAATGTGAATACTCATCTGATGCTTCTAAATAGTTCTACCCCAGTGTACCTAACCTAAGTGTAGTATGAGGTATGAAGTAGGTGCTGTTTTCTAAAGTATAGCTAGCTATTGTTTTAGTTTTGCCAAGAGTTGCCAAAAGTTTCTCTAAGTTCTAGTCTGCTCCATACCTTAGAATGTGTGAGGTTGGAATCTCTTTCCGGGACCTGATATCTAACACCCCACAAGGGGAGTCAGAAACACTGGAGCTGGATTCTCTGCGAGGAGGATGACAGCGTCTGTTCAGTGCATCAGGCGGGAACTCGATCTCCTTCCAAACTTGTCGTGGCGAACAGAAGGTAGGCAGTCGAACTGGACCGTACCGGAACCGTGGTTTGCCAGGGCAAGTGCAGGTATATTTATACCTTGAAGGTGTTTAGGAATGCCTGTATTGACGTAAAAGTCGGTCATCGGAACGTCATGAATGAACCCCTAAGGAATAGATGTTCCTGCATAATAAATGAGTTCTTGGAGAAATCAATATCCAAGCAAGGGAAATTCCTAAAGGCTTAAGAGTCTGGTTTTCCAAGAACTCGTTGTGACGTCGATTGACGGATGTAGGAGACCATGCCTGTATTTGGATAGCATGGACAATGCCTAAATAAGGGCTGGATTTTCTATGCCTAAATAAGGGCAATATGAATTGTACCTATATAAGGGCATAAATTGGGAAACCTATATATGGAATCTAAATCTACACACAACACCCACTCCAGTTTCGTATGAACGACAGTACTAAATCCCAAACATACTAAACATATCTAAAAGAGAGTATCACATGATTAGCTAAAACATGCTAAAACATATCTAAAAACATATGTCCTAAAAATGCATTACAAAAGCATTGCTATGCATAAGGTGCTGTACATATTAAAAGCAATATTTCATTCTAAGCATATGTGTGCATTGGAAATGCTAAAAAGAATGAACCAGAAATATATACACATGATGAAATGGCTCGTTAATACAGAAGAAAAGGGGCCGAAACCATTTCATATCAGGTTAACACAAATCAATTGTTGATGTGACAAGGTGGCATAATGTCCCTGGAAGATTTTCAAAGAATTATGTTCTCAATGAATAGTTCTACTATAAGCAGATTACTGTGCCAAAAAATGAAAAAATACAAATTTCAGAAAGAAAATTAATCATAGGAAAAAATTTCCAAAGTTAGTCCCTTATCTGAAAAGACTGAAGGTCAAATTCAGAGGCTCATCTGAACACTGTGTGCCTGAATCAAAAGTCAGTGTATGGGCCTGGAGAAAACATGAAATCTTCTAATCCTGTAGACAAAAAGTCGTCTACCGTTGTAGGTGAAAGTTGGAATACCTTGTTTAGAAGATTAACTGCACATAGATGTGAACTACCGCCTTCAGCATTGGTTGCATCAGCAATGTTCGAATCGAATGTTACCTGCGTGCCTGATGTTTCTTCTCGTACCTCAGCAGTAGCAATTTGCGTCTGTGAGATCTCAATGAATGCCGTCATCAGGATTGGTAGCCGCTGGGGACAACACAGAGTATGGGCCGTTACTGGGTCCAGCAGAGTATCGATACCCGTAGGCATGACTGATGTGAGCGTTAGACAGATGTCTAGCACGCATTCTTCACCGCAGAGCAGGCAGTGTAGAACAGGTAAGATGCAATCTTGCCAGATTGGTCTGAATGACAGAAACCATGTGGTGTTTAATTCTTGTAGACGAGGTAAACCCAAAATTTGGACGATGCGCTCACAACACTTCATCTCCAAAAGGAGCTCTCTCCATGGTGAATTGGGTGTCACTGGTGATTTGGCTTGCCATATCGTAGCAGTTGGAGCAAAAATAGGATCCCTGCAACGAGTGCTAAAAGGAGCGGCAGTCCGCCAAACAAAGAGTGCACGAAGTTTGGAAATATGCCGAGGACTGCTTGCAAAGGTGCTAACAGTCCTGCACATACGTTCTTAAATACATGTATAATACCGCTCATATCAGACATGTTTAAGATACGACCTAACATTTCTGAGAAATGTACAGGGCAGTTTGTATACAAAAGGGTATGTATCTCGGCAGAAGTCCTTGCGACTGGTAGATCATAGGTATCTCTGGCCGAGGTCAGTGGCACTGTTTTCTGTAAAAGAATGGCTTTCATTCTGCTTAGAGTATCAATCCGTATAGAAGAGATGTTCAGTGAAGGCTATAAAGGCGACGCCCTGACTGTGTCTATTTGTGGAAACAAGACTTGCATACAGCAAGTGACCCTGGATGTAAACGTAACTAGATATGGAATACCTGGCAATATGCCACAGCAGCTGTGATCATTCAACATAATGTAACTCCCATTAGAAAGTTGGCCAAAAATTGGATTAATCACTGCAGCCGGTGAACCTTGCAGGTGACAGGATAAGTTTGCAGTGGAACCATTACAGGCCCCGTGTAAGTTAATACCCTGACAAAGGAGAGAACTGCTTGGTGCGTGTTCACAGTTTTCACAGCTAAGAAACACTTCACGTTCCCCACTCCTACATCTATGTGTGTCAGGTAAATCCCAGGATGTCTTGATGTATCCTTTACCCAACCTTTCATATTTGCCTACTGGTATATGTTTTAGGCAATACTGAAAATGGAAAGTTGTAACAGGCAGAGTAATTTTACCATGTATGAGCCATTCAGTAACTGGTTTTTCTGCCTCTGTGAATGGGAATTTTTCCAGTTTTTCAATGCTCAGCACATTGTAGTCTGCTCCCCTTTGCGCCAGTTTGATCTGTTTATCAGTGAGATTGAATTCTGAAAACAGTGACGTAGTGTTGATTAAACGCCAAGGCACATAGCCTGCACGCAAGTTTTGTAGCATCCAGCCCAATAGCATAATAGAACGTAGCTGAGACTGACCATGTTGCAGCATGACCAAGTCTTGTTTCATGATGTCTATGACAGAAGACACAATGCTGTCCAATGAATATATTCTGGATGACAGAGTCGTTAACCCATTGTCTACTACAGAGAGAGTTTTCTCTAAATTAATACGATCAATTTCTCGTATTCGTTCTGCAGTCTCTGCTTGGGTAACCTTCCATGCTTCATTATAAGCAGCGTAGATACCGGCATATATGAATCGTTTTTTACGTGGTTTTCTTGGTCCTAGCAAGAATTCCCTAAGGTCTGCGCCTTCTTGAAGTAAAGTTAAGTGTTGTTTTACATCCCTCAGTGTAGCTTTCTGTAGCCAATCAAGGCAAAGTTTCCCTACAATGTATGTTGTTACTACCCCTGGATGCTGTCTTTGAACATAGCGTGAGTCTGGCCTATGGATAGTGAAACCCTTTGTTTATTATGTGGGTCGACCTCCCTCCGTGTAGTGCTATTACTTGCAGGTATAGGTATGATCGTTCATGTCTTTGATCTTGGATAACCCAAGGCAGACGTTTGCTGGACAATGTCATTCAAAAACATAATTTGCTCAGGGATGATACAGGCTCTAAACAAAGCTTCTACCCCCTGTACTTGCCAACCTTTTGTACCCCAGACAGATTTTGTCTCAATGTTGTCTTTCCAAAAGTCGAAACCCTGTCTAGACAGTTGGGCAATAAAGGCTGCAGAATAAATCTGTTTCATATTGGTTAACTTTTTTTTCGTTCCTGTTTTGTTCACCTTTTTAAAGTAAAACGTTTCTGGATTAGACAAATTGTAGCCTGAAAAATATAGAAATTTCATTGCAAAAGTTTTCGAACTACCCTTTGGAGGTGTAGGACAATGTTCCCATTGGTTATACATAAATACATTTCTAGGTGTTGCAGATTTATGCAAGAAATGATGACCATAGTGGTTATAACAATACATTTGTTCATAGTCTGATGAACCCTCTAAATATTCATGATTTGTGAATACTGTAAACATCTCTAGATCAGACATCATGTTATTAACAGTCTTGAAGTCCCAATCACCAGAAAAGGTACTAGAGGTAATAAAGTCACTCAATGAAACTTAAATAAATGTAGAATCTTCAAAAGCTCAGACGGGCCAAAAATTTCATATTCAGTTCTGTCCCAAACTATACCATCCGGTATAGGAACGGCTGTGATGTTGACTGCTGCCAAGTCTCTTGCCTCACGATGGGATGATTTGTGTGGCTGGAGAAGTAAGTTTACTCTTTTACTTGCTGTGTCCATTTGAATATATCTTCCACTTATCAGCATACCCAGAGTTATTACCAGAGCTAACCAAAGTAGAAAGAAGAATATTCCCAAAACAATCCATAGTTCAATCCATGGTGAAACCAGATAAGTCTTTTTTAGGAGATGAAAGAAGTCTGTTGCTTGTTCTTTGAAAGTTCTTTGTGCTGGTGTCGTTTCAGGTTTGCTTGGATCCTCAGAAAATGTATCAAAGTTCATGAAATAGCCAGAGGCAGTTCTGTCAATGGTTGGAATTGCATCAGGGTTTGTTGAATTCGCTGGAACCAGTTGATCACTTGTTACTTCATTGTAGACAGGTGTATCAGGACGAACTGTTATTTGGGTTTCAAGAGGGGCGAGTTCCATATCTTTGTTGCTTAGTCCTTCATTTCTCACTGTAGAATCTTCAAAGGTGATGAGTCTCTCAGTTTGAACCTCTTGGATTGTAGCTAGCGGAGTGCGCCTGCCACATTGTCGAAGTCCACTTGGCCTACTGTTTAGTATCGGCCACATAGTGTGGTTTGATCAGGTCGATGGACACAAATCTTTTCACCTTTTTACCAGCAATGGGCGGCAGTAGTACTGTTCTCGATCCGTGGATTGCTAGGACAGGTACTGGTTGACTATAAGAAGGCCCAAATTCCTTCTTGTCCGCGATCTTTTCTCTGACTAGATCACCAAGCTTTGGGATCCAGACAAGCCTTGCTGGGACGGCCAGTTTTTCCCCAGCGATGGTTGGCTTCAGGAGCACGTTGCTTTGTTTCGTTCTTGGTTCAATTAAGTCCTATAAAACAGCCAAACGATCTTTGATATCAAATTTCTTATTTTCCATCACTGTGCCTTGCATATCAAGGTCCAGTACCAACATTCTAGTTCCAAATAGAACTTCATATAGAGTGACACCTCCTAGAGAACTTCTTGGCAAGTTGTTAAGTGCGCGCTGGACCCCATAAAGGCGTTTGACCCACCCATCATCCGAACCTAATACCTTAGCTGTTATAGACTGCTTTATGACCCGTTTTTTTCTTTCCACAACAGAATTTCCCTCAGGATGGAATGGAGAAGAATACTGCAATGCTACGCCCAAACTGGCCATGGCTTCTTTGTAAGCTCGAGAGCTAAACGCAGGACCCTGGTCAGAATGTAGTGTGCCAATTGCGTATGTGCCAATAAAGACTCGCAAATCTTTTATAACAGTTTGAGCGTCAGCCGAGCGCTGAGGCCACATCCATAGGAACCTAGAACACGAATCCACTGCGAACATGATATATTTATAGTTACCATCTCTTTGTAATGGACCGCAGTGGTCCAGGTAAACACATGCTAACAGTTTATCTGAAATTAACAGGGGCGTCTGCGCAGGACGTTTCACAGTAGAGACTTTCATCTTCTGGCATATTTCACATTCCAAAACATAATTCCTGGTCTGTTGCCTAATGTTTGGCCACCAGTATCTCTTTTTTAATAATGATACTGTGGCGGAAACACCTGCATGGGCAGAGGCGATCCCTTCATGTGCTGCTAGGATTAGTCCTAATCTATGTTCCATGTTTGGTAATACCCCATCCCCCACTCCAGGGATTTGAGCAAACGGAACATTGTTCGCATCAATTATATATGAGTAGAAATTTTTTAGGTAACGCTGCACAACAGCCTTTGCTTGAAGCATTGACAGCCAGCATTATTTCACTGTCTATTTTCGTTTTTGAACGAGTGATTGCAGATACGGAAGCCGTTTGCACAGCCCCTTTCGCGGCTTCATCAGCCAATGAATTCCCTTCAACGTGAACGCCATCACGTTGATGACTCAGCGTGTGTCTCACATGAGTGTTTTGTAGTCCGTTTTTCAACTGAACTACTTGTTCCCAAAGCATTTTATGTTTGATTGTGCCACCTTTTGCATCTTTGAAACCATTTTGAGGCCAATTCTGTAAAAATTAATTGTAAGATTGAACACAGTAAATAGAATCGCACACTATGAGTGTGGGGAATTCGCGATCCGTGTTTTCAAGTGCCATCTTGAATGCTTGTAGTTCAGCTCGCTGAGCTGTACAATCTCCTAGAGATTGCGTTTTTGTGACCATTGGTCTAAATTTGCTATCGCACATACGACCTTTAACGATCGTGCATGCTCAGTGGTCGAAGTGGGGAGTAAAAAGTAGGGGAACTGTGGGTGGAGGATCAGAGGGCGGGAATAATCCGAGGATTCAGTCAGTGGGCGGAGTCAGAGGTGTGGCCTGAAAGAGCAAAACATCCCAATTGTTTGTATTTGTTTGGCATTTTAGTGACCAGTTACAGCTTATTACATTATCTAACCAATGCATTTGTATGTTAAACTGGTACTAATAAGGCAACATCTTTGCAGAGACTGTTAGTATGAAAAAATGTCAAAATAATAAAGTATTAGCTAATATACTTCATTACGCAGCAGACTTTTTTTTGCTCCATAATTTCGTCCACTGCGGCGTAATTTTTTCCTCCCCTGCTGCATAATTCCAAGGCCCAAAGCAGGTAGCACACTACTGCTGAAACAAGGCCAATGGAGGTACCAAATGGTGAGGTGGACTGGCCTCAATGGTCCTGTGACCTCAGTGACGGAGTCACTGCCGCTCTAGGATGTGCTGCTTAATAGGCCTGCCCGCAAGACAGGAGGCGAACTTCGGAATGGATTGTGGTGGACAGGCCTTCAAGGTTAACCCACACTTGCCTCCGCTAGGGTCTAGGATCCACCTGCAGGTGCTAAGACACCAGGGCTTCTAAGGTCTAGCAAGGCTTTCTAAGGTCTAGCATGGGAATGTGCTCCCTTAGGAGAGTGGTCTGGTGGACTGGTGATGAAGGCTGAACCTGGTTTTCCAGTTCCAAATTCAGCAGCTCTGGCCGTAGTGCCACATCCTCTCCCACACTGAACACGTTACTGCCCCACTGAGAAAAACTCACACTTCCTTCAGCTCAGCTACAACCCAATTGTGCCCCGCTATAAACACCTGGGTGGGACTCAATTCAAATTATGCACTAGACCACAGTAATATGCTGCCGGGAAAAAAAAGTAACAACATCCTGGAAAAAGCAAACACTCAAAGGGAATGCAAAATTAGGTAAAGTATGTGAAATGCAAGCAGGTACAATAAACAACATGGTTACCTTAAAGCTTTACACTCATTCAGAAATCAGTGAGTGATTGTGCCTGAAAAGTCAAGGACATGGCTAAAGGGCCTAGAAGGTACCGGTTTGTGTCCATTGTGTATATCCTTACAAAACGTAAGGAGTATGGTTTAAAAAGACCACTTCCATGAACACATAGGTGCGGTACACATTTTGTTTTCCAATCCACCCATCAACCAGGTATTGCAGTACCTCCAGGAATGGTGCACTTCTCCAACCAGGGAAAACAATGATTGTCAAAAAAGAGACAAGAAAACAAAGTAGAGTGGCGCTAATGAATTTGGGTGTGAATAAAATCAATCTAACCTATTTGTGACCATTCTGTGTTGCTTTATTTAGATATTTTTCATATATCGAACATTTTATTTCTCTCTGTCCTGAGGCTGAACTTTGGAATAGAATGATATGTCAAGCAAAAGTGTTTTTCTGTTTTTGGATCCATTTCACAGGGGAACAAATAAACGAAAGTAGAGGAAAAAAGAGGGTAAGAAGAGTTTCAGAAAGACAGAAAGAGAGGGAAGAAGAGGAAGAAAGAGAGGGAGCAGCTGCAAGCATCAGAGCAGGAGAAGTGGACACTGTCGTCGACTTCTCTGAGCAAAAAGTTAAAAACAGAGTCCTTTCCATGTCTGTCCACCCGCCCGTCCTCTGACGGCCTCAAACGCCAAGCCTCATCTATAAACCGTTGCTATTTTTGCCGACCTGAGACGAGTTCTTAAAAATAAAAAGTAGGGGAACGGATAACACTAAATTAAAGAAGTAGGGCCACGCCGTACCCTGCCGATCCCGCCCACTTCGACCACTGCGCATGCTGCACTGTAAGCTTGTTTACTCTCCGTAGCGGGTTGTGCAGATCCGTCAGTATAAATTATAAATTCGTACTGATCAAGAGGGAGAATTTCAGTAGGCAGAGGACATTCGTGTTCGTATTGCAGGAATGCTTGTGTTTTTAAATAATGATCAAAAACATATTCAACATCAGTTGCAGCAACAGAATTAAGCCATTGTATCCATCTTGGATGTAAATCTTTTTCATTCGGAACGCTAGCTTTAGTAGCTGCCTCTAAGGCTGGTACAGGAGTCACAAACGTAATGCGTTTCCCCTGTGCTAGGGCTCTTTCTTTTGCTACAGAGGTTTGAACTGCAGTCAGAATCTTTTCTGTAGAAGTGAATTTCATTTCTGCTTGTGTATACAAGTGTGATTTGTATGCAATTGGTACTTTTCCACCTTTTTTAAAAGTTAAGTAGGTGAATCCGCATTGACCCGGAATGATTCGGATCACTATGTTACGTACAGCAAGTGTTTAGTTGCTAACATGTCTGTTTGAAGTGAACGCAGAATTTCTGTGTGTTCTTGTGTCCAAGTTGCGGCTTTGAAATCAGGTTTGATTAATTCGTAGAGAGGTTCAACCCTCTCTGCGTAGTTTAGAATGTATGTTCTTCCAAAATTCAGGAAACCTAGAATCGACTGTAAGTTTTTCAGCGTTTTTGGAGGTTGGAACAGCGCACACTTTTCTAAAAAGTTGGCTGCCAGGCTTTTGCCTTCACTTGAAAGTTCATATCCTAGGAAAAGGACGTTCTGATGGGCAATTCTTGATTTTTTTAAATTGAATTTATAACCCTCAGAGGTGAAGCCCAGTATAATGGTATTCACCCTGTTCAAGTGCCTGTTCAGGTCATCGTCTGTCAGATATATATCATCGACATATGACAATGCCTCGTCATCATAAATTTGTAGTAACTCTGTTACTCTTGCTGAGAATAACCCCGGGCTGTTTTTGAACCCCTGTGGGAGTCGACAAAATTGCCGCTGTATCCCCATTATTGAGAAAGCGGTCAAATACCTACTTTCAGGTGCTTTGTTTTGACAAAAGAAACCATTTGAAATGTCTAATGTGGTTTTGTACTTTTTACGCACAATGTTATTCATTAATGCTGTACTGTGTGCATTTTGAATTGCAAATGTTTTACAACAAGAGTTTAGGTGTCTGTAATCCAAAACTAGACGATATGTATTGTCTGGTTTGGAGACAGGAAACAAAGGATTGTTCATTGATGAGGTGCATGTTTCAATCACCCCTTGGAATTCAAGTTGATCTAAGATCTCCCTGACTTGTTTTTTAGCTTCTTGCTTAATTGGATACCGCCTTTGTGCAGTTGGTTGATTTTTTAACTGGATCTCATGGTGAGGTGAGTCCTCATCCCATCCTACATGATTCTTATATAATGCTGGGGCTTGGGCCACTGCCCATTTCCTGGCATAAGTATATTTTAAATGTACTGAAACATGGTTAGAGAAGGCTGGCATAATGATGTCTTCGCCATGTGGGCACTCTCTGACAAATTCTGGTGGCCAGTCTTGTTCTGCTAGAAGTATATCATATCCCTTTGAAAGTGGCTCCCAAAAGAGTGCTTTCACTTTTCTTGGTATGTCTCCCTCCATCCGGAGTGTTATTTCATATAACCTATGCGTAGAACTAACCCTGGTATCTGCAGTTTCAACTTGAATGTCCTCATTCAAGTCCACTGTCTCCAGAAGCCCCTTCAGGTTCTGGCGAGCTACTGTAACTTCTGCTGCGCTGTCCAACATTGTCTGAGCCCATTCTCCGTTCTTAATTTGTGTTCTCAGAATCCTCGGCATGTCTGATCTTCAGACCTGCTACCTTCTTTTTGGAGAATTGAGGTTTTGGTTTCTTTTTCTGAACGTGTTGATCGTCTTTGGACTTTGGACTTTACACGTTCTTCTTTGTTCTCTGACCGTCCTCTTCTTTCGGATGTCTGTGATGATATCTGAAAGGTACGAGAGGAACGTGTATCAGTATCAGAATACTTTCAATACTCATTCTAACAAGATTAAGAGTAGTATTCTTAAGCATTGGAAGATTCTCAACATTGGCACAGAGGTTTTAGCTCCTCCACTCTTTGCTTTCAAAAGAAGTGCCATTATTAAAGACCACATTGTACACACTAGACCTAGAATCGTGCAGAACATCAGTGAACAACAGTCATTATGGGGGTTACCACCAGTGGTAGGACATTATCCTTGCGGTTCCTGTGCAGCCTGCCCACAGACTTCATACATGACAGAGGTTGACATCGGCACCGCTAAACCTTGGGTCCTCAAGAAACACACTAACTGTAATAGTGATAAGGTTATTTATCTAATCACGTGTCCTTGTTCCATGCGGTACGTGGGTATGACCACTTGTAAGGTTAAAACAAGAATATTGGAACACAAGAGCACCATTCGGTGCAAGAGGAGAGCAACTAAAATGACAAATCATTTTCTAGATCTTAACCATCAAGCAGATGATCTCCGTTGGACAATTCTGGAGCAACCTCCCATACCTCAACACATCACAGATATCTCTAAATTCTTATTTAGAAAAGAACAGCGGTGGGTGTTTCGTATTAAAAGTGACACATTAGGGCTCAATGAAGATATTCCCTGGTTGTCCCTATAAGGTTAAGTGCTCTTTACCTCTGAGATATCCTTGGGTACAAAAAAACGAGCTTGGAATCACTTTCCTTTTCATCAATACGATTATTCCCCACGTGAATTTCCAGTGTGGATATGGCTAATTATGAATATATGCTTTCATATATTTGAGAACTAGTAATTTGGCCTGTTTGATAAAGAGGGGTGTTACCACCTAAAGATCTTGTTTTAAACACGAGATCTCTATATGACTGCACAACCATCTCCATAAGTGAGACCGCTTGGCTGAGAATGGTTTTTTAAGCTTTCATATAATATTTTAAAAAAACAGTTCTGGATAGATGGCAGTGAAGATTTGGCTATTCCTTATTGTCATTCACTTTTGGTCTCGTGATTGTTATTTTTGGGACTCTATCTACACTAGACAGCGATAAAGTTTTTGTTCATACTAGCTTTTGTCACTATGAAGCAAAAAACCTTCACGCGAGTGTCTCAATTATTATCCAATTATTACTTGCTGACGCAGGTTTTTCAACATCGGCGCACGATATTGGTGGCATTCATTTTCCACATCACCATGGAAAGTTGATGCGGCTACAATACGCATGCGCAATATATAACACTACTTTCCTACGAGATGCCGTCAGATACTGGACAGGCACTCCAGATAGACATCTATGGGGTCCTGATCCATCATTACGGAGTTGAAGAAACGCAGGTATTTAGCATCATTTCATCACCCCCGTCGGTACCTCCGGTTGCAACTTTTGTACTACGATGGAGTACCGACGGAGAGGTGAGTTTGGGAGGGCTAGCCATGTGCTATGCTGCTTTTTGAGATTGTTTTTCTTGGCGGCTTGTGTGGCAACATGAAATACCCGATGAGAGCACTAGATTTCATTAGCATATTTCCCCCTCTTTTGCTATGTACGGGCACACACATTTCAGGTTGAGCCTTCTGGGTATTTATTTGACTATTGAATGCTCTTAAATTCCAGTCCTCTGACGTATACCGTTATGTCTTAGTCGAGGACAATGATACGTTTTTTAGCTAATTATTGTAATTATTGTTTTTATCTCTGTGACCGCCACTAAACATGATAAAGTTATTACTTTTTCAACAACGGTCCCATGGATTAAATCAGTGTTGCCTTTGTTTGACTTTATACCTCTGCCTTTGATCATCATTGTTGGTGAACACTCACATTACCTACACATCCTCACACTCGAAATAGCAAAACGTATTGATTACCCTACGTTTGCTTGTTTTTTCAGAGCGGGACTCCCTTTCCTGAGTAGTAACCAGGTTGTAGTGGGCTTACTCAGATTGGGTGAGTTAATATAATTTGAGCATCTCATAGGACTCGTTAATGAATTGCGTTTGAGGCATTTACATTATTATCCTCAAACAGAATTATGATTCAGTAAGAGATCAGAATGCTTATATGGTTTTCTTTCTGTGTATTTCTGTTCTACTTTCAGACAAGTTCCAGCGAGATTGAATCCGCATGTGGATAACTGGTTTGGTTTTTTCAAACTATATCTTCCCGTTTAGTTATCTTTTGACACTTCATTGCAGCAGCTTTGTTTTGGTCCTGACGAAAGCCAGACATACTTTCTAGATGGTTGTTGGCTGAACCATGTTGACCTTTTTCATATAGCAGTTTTCAATAGTTACTGCTTTGCACTGTTTTTTATTCCTGGCAGGGTTAATGAGCCAATAAAAATTATTTTTCACTAGCACTAGCCAGTTTTAGATCACATTCACTGATTCATATAAAAAAAAATTTTTGCGCTGCACCCTCACATCACATAATTGCTCCTCTTTGGGATCTTAGCATCCTATTTCTCCAAACAATTGAAAACATCCCTGAGCTCCCACCTCTCAGTGAGGTGGTTGTAGCCCTCAGTGGGACTAGGATTTCCCACTGAGAGGAGAAAGCCCAAATGATGAAGCATGTCACCTTTTGGTGAGTGAGGACATTCATCCTTGAAAGGGATTCTTTCCTCATTAGGGTATTGTTATTCTAGACACAGATTGACCATTGCATTCTTCCTTTCCATGCTTATGTTTGAAGCTTGTTTAGACCCGAGAAGTTGTTTGTGTTTTTTGTGATTATTCATTGGGGTAAAACTTCTTGCAGGTCTCTAAACTTATTCCCTTAGACCTCCTATTTCTCTTTGTGTGTTACTCAGTATCTTGATACCTGTCAGGTTTTCTCCAATTATCCCTATTCCTGAGGTTATATCTCCTTTCAGAGGGCTCCTATTGAGGAGACCTACCTCGGGATTGAGAATCTTTCTCTTTTGAATGTTGTTTGTTATTTTCCCACTTCTTTTAAGAAGAAGTAGGAGTGTTTTTAGGAAAGACCTTATCAGGACTTTCAGACAGTTGTGGTTTGACTGGTTTCCCTCCCAAACTCTCTCTGCCTAATTCTTCATAGGATTTTTCAATTATTCTGGCTAGTTCTTGTGGTTGTTCTGTTACATCAAATCCCCTTAATTTCTGGCGGATTGCCACTGATGCTGCTTCTCCTTTAATATTAGATAATATTATTGTTGATACCTGGTCGAAATTTTTCAGTAACTTCATACCTAAATTCAGAGCAGGCTCTGCCCTGTATTAGTTTTGAATTTGTTTCAGGACATCAGGTATTACCGCCATAGACGGAATACCATATGTTTTTGTGTAGATTGCAGCAAAGACTGTGCCCCAAGTGGTGCAGTCTTCCAGATGTGGTGTGATTCCCATTGGTAAACAGATGGTTAGAATTCTGTGTTTCTCATAAGGGCTAGTATTAGAGTTGAGTAATTTTTTGACCTATCCAGAATGGAATTTCTTCATGTTTTGTGGGCATTTTACCCATGACTGCATATAAAGTCTGTGGTGTAATTTTTAGCGCATTTCCCTGGTGAGAGCTTTGTCTTGGAATGGCTGTAGTTGGTTGGACTGTGAAAGTACTCATGACATATTGAACCAATTGTCTATGAATTTTGATCAACTCTTTGAGTTGAGCAAGTAATTTTACATCTGTCATTTCTTCAATGTCAGGATGAGGTGTGTAGCCCACTAAAATCGGCCATGTTGCTCCTGGTCTACCTAGTGGACCGAGCCTGGTAATGTGATTGTAATGTTTTAGGGCGCCTTTAAACCAGAGATCATGCTCCTGGTATGTGAGTGGGATTTCAATATCCTCGAAAGGAATATATTCCTCAGGTGGTTCATCTTTTTTGTAGAAGTGAATCGTTTTAGTTACTGGATTTGATTCTTGGCATACTATCCATGAATAGAAAACCTCTGTCTGGTGAGATTCCTGTGGCTCTATCACAAAAAATGCCCTACCACCTCTTGGTGTTAGGCTATGTTTTATAAGTTTTAGAGTGATGGCTCGCCTTAAATTTGGATGGATGTTTATAACACCCTCATCAGTTTCATTTAAACCTGTAGGATTAAAGCCTGCTACGACTTGGTCAGCCGCAGCTTCTGTATCAGACATTTTGTTTAATGAAAAATGTAGAACAAGTTTCAAGGAAACAAAGATAAGATGCACAGCATTTTGGAACACTGTATCCTTCAACGTTGAAGTGCACAGCATACATCTAGTCAGTCGGATCCTTCTACGACTGTCTAGACAGAGGACATTGTAAAGGTAGGGTATGCTCCCAGTGCAAATTCTGATGCTAAAAAGTCCACTCTCACCTCTGTGAGGCTGTATGTCATACAGGGCAGCCTTTAAGAATGCTACCGCATGGAAACACAGCAGCAGCAAGCCAATAGTAATAAATACGGCTCTGCGCTGTGTTTTCGCCCTTGCGCAACGCAGTGCAGCAAATTTAGTTGCTGTGCAGCATTGTGTGTAAAATTTGTAAATCTTTCCCAAATCTAAAGCTTTGTCCCTCATGTCCAAGTCATGGAGTCTGGAAAGGCTGATTGTGTTGAAAGCAACAGAGATATCCAAAAGTATCGGAGTCACATCGCGGCCTGCATCCAGAGTTAGACAGCGGTCGTCCGTGGCCATGACTACTACAGACTCAGGACCTGATCTAGGGGCATATTACCAAGGACGGTGTTAAAAATTATCGCCGGTATAGCGGCAGAAAACTGCCGCTAAAGCGGCAATAATGGGCTCGATAATATGCCCTTGAGAATTCCATATGAAGCCCATGTTCTGGTGTGAACCTGGGCTTCTATGGGAATTCTGCAGGGCACATTATCGAGCCCATTATCGCCGCTTTAGCGGCAGTTTTCTGCCGCTAAACCGGCGATAATTTTAACGCCGTCCTTGATAATATGCCCTCTACAGTTTGGAGTACAGTATTTACTCTATCAGTATGGTGGAGTAAAAAAACTCCATCGCCCTGACTGAATAGCCTTAGTCCGCAGTTAGAGATGTCTGTCGGCCCTGTGGATGCTTCTAGTCATTGGCAGAACCACCATCACATCAGTTCCTGGCAATGTGTAATTGGCGGCTAAATTTTAACAAGCTTCTGCTTTTTTTAAAATAAAATCCTGCCATTTTTTAAAACAAAGCAGGATTTTGTTTAAAAAAAAACTAATTAAACCTACATCATAGCAGTTGTTCCTACTCTGTGGAAGTCCTTATTTGTTTTTACTATCCTTCACCATCTGGTTTAACCTCATCGCTACTCATGACGGAACCACTCCGTCATGAGCCACGGGCGCCGTGTGCTCATGACGGAGTGGTTCCGTCATGCTGCAGCCGTTGACGGCAGCTCCGCCCACGCGGCGCTGATTCCCCGCCTGTGCGGGCAATTAGCGCGAGTGGGCGGAGTCGTGACGGAACCACTCCGTCATGAGCACAGCTCGCCCGTGACTCATGACGGCGTGGTTCCGTCATGAGCATGGCGGCGCCGCGCTGCCCCTAAACCCCCCCAGCGCCGCGGCGGAATTCGTGCCGCGGCGAAGGGGTTAACCTGGCGGTGATGAACAGCAAAAAACACATATAAACTCAGGCTTGTGTCGTTATATTTAAACTCCCAACGGCTCATACTCCATTTGGCAGTCAGAGGAGTATGTCGGGGTTGGAGCTGGAGTGTGCTCTATTGCTGACATACTTAGGGGCTTATTTACAAGCCCTTTGTGCCACTTTTGCATCATTTTTAACATGGAAAAGTGACGCAAAAGATGCGCGAGGGGCTTGTAGATCTGCCCCTTAGGGTGATTGAGGCCGGCTGACCGAGGGTCTGGTGAAGGTAGTCTGTTGCAGTTACGACAGAGTACTCTGTCCGTCAAACTCTAAATCAGTCACTCAGTCCTTCGGGGAAAGAACAGAAACCTGCTAATCAATTGATTACATCCGGGCTCCCATAACCTCCTGTTGGTTTGGACTACCTAGACAGCATAACGGACCCTTCTTAGCCCACTTTTAGCTCTTTTTAGAGGTTTCTGCTGCAAATTCATTTCTACCTGTACAATCGAGAGGATGATTTAATAGTGTGGTATGTCGCTTTTATTTTAACCTGTGACAATTGTTCCTGTGTTTCGTAACATGTGTAATTTTATTGTATATTTTACCATATTTATTATCATGTTTTTCATTTCCAAGTTGCACTTTTATGGTTATTTGACCGAAATAAAGTTTATTGATGATTGATGAACAGAAACCTGCCAGATCTAAACGGTGAAATTGATCCCAAAAGGGTCAGGTGAAAAGTAAAAACGTTCTCTGTAATTTTCTAAGGAGATGTAAGGATCGAAATTCAAATAGACCAGTACTTGGCAAGAACGGAAGTTTCCCCGAGCTGCCCTCCTTCTCGTCTTCGCCATACGGGTACTGCTTGATAGAAGTGCGTGGGCGCATGCGCATGCACATTTCTAGCGAGAAATGCACATGCGCGGGCGCATGCGCGCTTCTATCAAGCAGTACCCGTATGGCGCGAGGAAGAGGAGGAGGGCAGCCTGGGGACACCGCGGTAAACAGGTAAGTGTTTTTAACTTTTTTTACATAACTTTTAACTTATATCATTAATGGGGGGTGGAGGCGGGCGGTGTGGCAGAGCTCCACGGAATTCAACAGAGTTTGTTTCCAACTCCGTAACCCTCCGCGTAGCCCCGCTATGCACACTACGCCCAGGTCCAGATCTGTGTCTGGGGGTGAATATTTGATTTATTCATCATTCCATCTATCATCTGTTCTTTAATCATTTGTTGCCCTAAGTGGGAAGGGTATGCCTAGTCATGGGTCCCGTGTTCGTAATGCCTCCAGATTCACACTAGCCTGGCTGATGAGGGTTAATACCCTGAACCAGGTCCCAGGATGCTTGTCTCTGCTCTAGGGAGGATCTGGCCTGGCAGTTTGAGCTGGATTGTTCCCATGGGGAGCAGGGTTAAGACCTGCATATGGTTAGGTGCAAACTGGAAAGGCATAACTAGCAAACAAACAATGGATTTAAACCAGAACTGTGACTGAGGGTGAATGTGTGATTTATTCAGCATTTCATCCATAATCTGTTCTTTTTGCATTTCTCACCCTAAATGGGAAGGGTATGCCCAGATGTTGGTCCAATCCTCACTATGGGGCAGATTCACAGAACTAATCTGAGATAAAATCCTAAACTTACTACTTTTGGTATTCACAGAAGGTATTTAGTAGTAGTAAAGTTAGGACTCTTAACTTTACTACTACTAAACTGAGACAAAATCCTAACTTTACGACTTTCGGTATTCACAAAAGGCATTTAGTAGCAGTAAAGTTAGGAGTCCTAACTTTACTACTACTAAATGCCTTCTGTGAATACCAAAAAGTAGTAAGTTTAGGATTTTATCTCAGATTAGTTCTGTGAATCGGCCCCTATCCCACTGGATTCAGACTATCCTGGCTGATGAGTGATGCTTCCCCTAAACCAGTCCCAGGATGCTTGTTTCTGGTCTAGGGAGGACTTGCCCTGTCAGTTTGGGCTGGACTGTTACCATGGGAAGCAATGTGAAGACTGATTTCAATATGGCTGGGTCCAAACAGGTATGGAATGGCGAGCAAAACAATGAAGGGTTTAACCTAGCTCTGTGACTGGGGGTGAATGTTTGATTTATTCAGCATTCGGTTCATCATCTGTTATTTTTTGCATTTGTCGCCTAAGTAGGAAGACTATGCCCAGACATGGTTGCAGTGCTCAGCGTGTCACCTGATTCAGACTAGCCCAGCTGATGAGGAGTGTTACTCTGAAAACAGTCCCAGGATGCTTGTTTCTGGTCCAGGGAGGACTGTTCCCATGGGCATCAGGGTCAAGACTGATTTGCATTTGGCTTGGTCCAAACTGGAATGGCATTGGCAGCAACAAAAGATGGGTTTAACCTAGATCTGTGACTGGGGGTGAATGTTCGATTTATTCAGCATTCCATCCATCATCTGTTCTTTTTGCATTTGTTCCCTGAGTGGGTCCGTGCTCACTATGCCATCAATATGAAACTAGCTTGGCTGATAAAGGGTAATATCCCAAAACTTGTACCAGGATGCTTGTTTCTGGTCCAGAGAGGACCTGGCCTGGCAATTCGGGATGGACTGTTCCCATTGGGTGCAGGGTCAAGACTGATTTGCATATGACTGGGTCCAAACTGGAATGGCATGTGAGCAAACTCAATGGATTTAACCCAGATCTCTGACTGAGGTTGAATGTCTGATTGATACAGCATTCTGACCATCATCTGTTCTTTTTGTATTTGTCACCCTAAGTGGGATGGGTATGCCCAGACGTGGGTCCCGTGTTCACTATGCCACCAGAATGAGGCCAGCTTGGCTGATGAAGGGTGATACCTCGAAATCGATCACAAGATGCTTGTTTCTGGTCCAGGGACTACCTGTCCTGGCAGTTGGGGCTGGACTGTTCGAATGGGGAGCAGGGTCTAGACTGGGAAGGGCATGCTCAGGCGTTGGCCCCGTGCTCACTATGCCACCAGATTCACGCTTGCCTGATTGATGAGGGTTGATACCCCGAAACCAGTCCGAGTATACTTGTTTCTGGTCCTGAGAAGATCTGACCTGGCAGTTCAAGCTGGGTGTGTACCCACGGGGATCAGGGTCAAGACTGATTTGCATAAGGCTGGGTAAAAACTGGAATGGCATTACGAGCAAACAAATGATGGCTTCAACACATATCTGTGACTGGGGGTGAATGTTCTTTTAGTACTGATCCCGATATATAGCATAGGGAACCGATTTCCTTTATGGAACACACTTAAATTCAAGTTATAATTAATGCTTGATTCTAACCATTTTTCTTTGATGAGATTTATGAAAAACTTATTTGAATTATGGGCTAGCTGAAATAATGACAAAATAGGAAAAGGAATTTTAATATTCTCTTAATGAGAAATAAATCTTTCAAACTACAATACAACTCTCATCATTGACTGAACTTAAACTGTTAATGAAATTTAAGATTGAAATGTCTGACTTGCTCCTTGACTCCTAATACACATTTCCAAGGTCCTTCACTGAGAAAGATTTAGCATGGAACAGGGGGCTTAAACACTGAAGAAAAGGAGAATTTAACATTTTTGGGCCCAGTCTGCGCTATCACAACCCATGGAGTCTGTGAGTATAGTTCAGCACCAGTTACGCTGAACTGCCGAAGACCTTGATTTCTACATATCCCGATGCTCAGGTGTCCACACTCACTGCGAGGGGGCCATCATCTTGGGCTTAACTTTCAGAGTATTGTCGGAATAATTGTGTTTCGAAGAAGGAAAGACTGGCAGTGGCCCTGTGATGTTGGCACATTTGTAAATTGCTTTGTATCTCTGGTAGATGCTCTATGCATCAGCACTTGTATGTAAACTACTGTTTCCATGAATACGTTGAACTCTGATATTGTTTGGAAAAGGAGGTGGCCATTTTGGAGTTATCATGCATACGTTTAATTGTGGTTCAAGGCGGCCTTAGTAAGCAATTGAAATACATTCTTACTGCAGCCAGGAGTTTATGAACAGAACTATGATAACTTTAAAGATTGTTTGGCTTTCTTTCTTTGAAAGGGAGTTTGGAAGCCTGAAATAGGATACACAGAAGTATTTTATGTATATTTATCATGTTGGGAAGAACATTTTAATTGTTGGAAGCATGGGGTCTGAATTAACTTGACAGATTATAGAACTCAGTTTATTCTAGTTAATTGGATCCTATATTTACATGAATTGGAAGGATTCTGCTATACTTTATTAAAAGGTAATATTATTCACAATGCAATTATATAATTTGGTGTGCGCTGAATAATCCTGATGAAAGTTTGTTATATTACAGTTTCACAAAAGAGCCCTTGAACTTATATTAATATTTGAAAGAATGTGTATATAGCAAAAATAGAAAGTACTTGCCATCTTAAAATAATAATGTAAGAACACACTCAAACACTTGAATAACAGTGATCACAGATATGTTATTTGTGTTTCAGATTTAGGAATATCCGCTGAATACAAACAGTATGATAAATATGTATATTCCGCAGAAATTTTATTACTATAGTTCATACCAGATGACCGAATCGCCCCATAAGGGACTAAAGAAATTTGCCTGGTCTTTAGATATCCACTATAACTCATAGACGTCAGTGCCGGCAGAGTGATGAATCAAAGTTGTGATAACCAGTGTGGTTAAGTGCCTCTTTCGACATGGTTATACCCTCACTTTTTGCCTGGAACATGATGTGGTTACAATTGAAATTGCACAGGGTCCCTGCCTACCAGGTCCCCTGGGCCAGAGTTCCTTGCCTAAAACCGTACCACAATTGTCCCCATTTCAGATCTCCTTGTAAGTCCCTAGTAAAAGCTACCCCTGGTACCTAGGGCATTGAGGCTGAAGATGGTCCCCTAGGGACCTGTAGGAAAGTGGCTCTGTATATACTGTTCCCAAATAGGTACAGTGTGTACAGAGTACACAGTCCCCAGAGGTTTGGCAGAGGCTAAAGTTAGATATATTAATATCAAAAAGGGAAACAGTTCCTCTCTATGGGCCTGGGTAGAGGGTTACAATGACCTACTACACTGTTACGAATGGTATCCGGGGGGATCTGCAAATCCAGATCGTAATGCCCTCACACACCTGTTAGGGTGTCATGCTTCATCATTGGGCGCTCCTCGTCGGACCGGCGCTGCAATGTCCGACGGGCCTGGTGGCATCTTTATCGGAGATCTTTTGATCTGTGAACGCCGTATGGTGAGTGCGGTGTGTGGGGCTATAGGAGAAACATTGTTTAGTGAAGGTGTAGATTGTGATTATTAAAAAAGGCCCCTAACCTTTTTAGTTCACTTTATTAAATGGTCAAGGATGGGACTTTGTTAAAAACAGTGAGGCTACGTGTGATAATTAAAGGTATTCTAGTAGCCATTGGTGGACTAAGTCAGGTCAACATGTTTCGTGTCATGTGCTTCAAAGTCAAGCGACACTTCTTCAGGACCGGAATAACATGACCGCTTAGTTAACAGTCATGGGTGGTGAGTACCCTTTCAGAGGGATAGGATCCTCAACTTGGGGTTATCCTAAAGGCATTCTTCCTGTGTAGATAAGGCCAAGGAGAAAAGAAAGGGATATGGATACCATCAGAATTCATGACTGTGATCTAATCAGCTGAGACAGAAAACAGGATCTCATCCAGACAAGAGACAGTATATCATCCAGACTAGGCCAAATGTGGCCGGTATCTATTAATAACAAGGGGATAATAAAAGAACTAACGCTAGGAGAACAATTAAAAAGAACATGGCATGAAAGAGTTCACAGCATGATATGACTAAAGTGACACAAATGTGGTAGGACCAAACAGTTACGGGGGGTAACGTTGTCAAGGACGAGAAAATAATCTTACCTCCTCAAGGTAGGATGTGGAGCCTCATAGATGAGGGAAGACGACCCGACCAATTGAGCGGGTGTACTATATGACAGGGAGTAAAGGAGACATCAAGCCTACAACATGATACTGTCAGCGGTGAAATTGCTGAATAAAACATACAAGTATATACTGATACAGGAAGGAAAACTGTTAGATTGTTCGATTCTAATATGTATCATCATTAACCATTGTACAACAATAATTTGAACAAAAAACTTTATCAACAAGTGCTCCCCTCAGAACATACTGATCTGTCGATAATAGGGGGTTATATTGAAGACAATTATGCATGGTTGCAAAATTTGTTCATTAACGGACAAGCGACGGCATCCCACAAACCCCTGGTGCCACGTTCGTGCCAGCGTGAGTGGGAAGACCGGTGCATAGATAACTAAAGGTCCAGTGAGGGAGGGGTGAGTGTAATGCGGGTCCCGCTTGGTATCGACTGTGCGTGTCGTGCCGGCGGGGTGAGATCACTGATCGTACTCGTGAAGTAGTATGACAACGTATTCGAAATGCGAGAATGGGCGTGATACCGGGGGGGGGTTGTTTTGGCAGACTCGCCGTGAACGGGTTAAAAGTAAAGGCACTGGTGTGCCGTGCCAACGAGAAAGTCAAGGTCTAGTTGTGCTCATATGATCCGGAGCCCGTAAGTAATGGGAACCGTGGATCTTAACGGACTTTCGTGATATATAAAAGCAGAGTTACGGTTTCAGGATATGTGGACGTGACCGTGCCGGGAAATAGCGGGCCGACATGCTGCGGCTAGGCTACATGCACTCGCGTCTCGGGGAGTGAAGGAGGGTGGGGGAGTCAGACTTACCCTGAACGAGACGTGGGCTCGTCTTAGAACCTACTCGTCTCCATCTCACCATGGTATTACCGTAGGCGGTAGGATCCGGGTTATGAACTTTCAACCGGCGATCTAAATCTCGTGAGATTAAGCCGCCATTTTGTCACAAGACGAGATGCCTGACCCTGAATGGAATCTAAGGTATCGATCACAGAGATTATAAACAGGCGGAAACTACTATTAAAGAGCAGTTGGAGCAACATATTCTATTTTGCAAAGGGGTCCTGATAAAAACATGGTACATAGTTGTAGACATCAACGGTCTAGACCCCACGGTCGTGTAGATTAACAATTATGATTGGAGCAGATGTGCAAATCTAATTCGACGTGGAAGATGAATTTTATCGTTTTGCTGTGGTATTAACTTCTGTCCAAGGGATATCATCGTTAAGACCTTGTCTGTGTGTAGAAAGGCGGAAAATCCACCTTTGTTCAGTTTCGAAGAGTTTTTGACTGGACCAAGCAGGGTTATTTTCAAGTACTGTCCAGTGTAATTCGTTAGCTCCATGTTGGTTGGCAATGAAGTGGGTACTCATCTTTGTGGTGGTTCTCCCGCATCGTATATTACTCCGATGCTCCATGATCCTTGTTTTTACTGGACGTGTGGTCATGCCTATGTAACGAAGGTTGCACGGGCATGTGATCATGTAGACACAGTTCCTAGAGTTGCAATTCGTGTGGTTTTTTTGCGTCCAAACTTTGCCTGCCTCTAGGGTGAGTTCTTTTGTTGCCTTAGTCAGGTTACATACTCCGCAATCTCCACATGGGTAGTGGCCCCTGACTGGAGTAGAACTCCAAAGGGTACCTTGAGCTGTTGTTTTAGTGGTTTTAGGGCGTGTGTGTACCAAGATGTCTCTGAGGTTACTTGTACGTTTATTAGCAAACCTTGGTTTAGGTAAAGATAAAGTACCTGTGGTCAAGATCTTCCAGTTTTTTGTGATGATTCTTTGTATTTTGTTGGATTCTGGTGTGTAAGTAGTAACACAGGTTATGATGTCCTCCGTCTCCTTCATTATTGGATCTAACAATGCCTCCCGGTTGTTGTTGAGAGCTCTTTTGTTAGATTTGTTGATGATGGTGGTGGGATAGTTGCGTGCCTTTAGATGGTCGCTAAGGATGGAGGCCTCCTTTTTATAGTCACTGGTCTTGTCGCAGTTCCTTCGGAGGCGTAGGAACTGGCCAAAGGGGAGATTATCCCTGAGGGTCTTAGGGTGGTGACTTTCATACTGTAACAGACTATTCCGGTCCGTTGGTTTTCTGTAAGTGTGGGTCGATAGGGTCCCATTGTGCAATGTGATTGTCAAGTCCAGGAAATGTATTTCGGTTGGAGAAACCGATCTGGTGAATTTCAAATAGGGGTCCAAAGAATTCACCCAAGTGAAAAAGTTGTCACAAGTTTCTAGATCCCCTTTCCACATGATCAGGATGTCGTCAATATAACGCCTCCAAAGAATGATGTTGTTGGAATAGGGGTTGGTCTTTTCAACATTGAGGCTTTCAAATTCTGCGACGTAGAGGCATGCCAAGCTCGGCGCAAAGGTGCTGCACATAGAAGTTCCTTGGGTCTGGTGGAAATATTGGTCTTTGAATATGAAGTAGTTCTCACACATGGCGATGGTGGCACATTCCATTATGAAGGAGACTGGGGTGTGTGATGTCCACTCTTCTTTCAGAAGGAGCTCTTCAATAACCCTCAGTGTCTCCATTTGGGGAATATTCGTGTAGAGAGCTTCTACATCCAGTGTCATCATGAGATCGATCTCTCCACTCATGGTAGTATCGGCCAATAGATTGAGGACGTCCCTGCTGTCTTTCAGATATGAGGGTATCCGTTGGACCAATGGACGAAGGAAATGGTCACAAAACTTGCTGAGGGGTTCCAGTAGTGACCCTATGCCCGAGACTATAGGGCGACCGGGGGGTGGATTAACTCCCTTATGAATTTTTGGTAAGGTGTAGAAGGCAGGAGTTCTGGGTTGCGTGTTCACCAGAAATTGTGCTTCATTCCTGGTGATCCAGCCCTGCGTTTCGGCTGATTCTACGATGGACTTAATCTTGGTCATCAGCCTTCCTGTCGGATCTCCATCAATCTTAGTATAGTACTTGACTTGGGAGAGTTGTCGTAGGCATTCCTGATCGTAATCTGGTGTGTCCATGATGACAATCGCACCTCCCTTATCTGCTGCTTTGATTGTGATGGTTGAATCTTCGTTAAGGGCTTTCAATGCTGTCCTCTCGACTGTTGATAGGTTATTAAACTGTGTCGGTCTGGTGACATTCTCCACTTCTTTTGATACTGCTTGCTCGAAAGTCAAAATCTCATTCGGGGTGATGCCATCATGTGGGGTGAAAGTTGAGGGAGGACGCAGGCCTGTATCCGTGGTTTCCTCGGATGGCTTGTCTTGAAAGTACGCTCGCAGTCGTATCTTCCGAAAGAAGTTATGAAGTTCTTTGTGCAAAAGGAATCGATCCAGTTGTGGGGTAGGAACAAAACCCAGACCTCTGTTTAGTACTTTCTTTTCCGTCGGGGTGAGTACTCTAGAGGATAGATTGACCACTAGGTCCTGTTGTTCTTCCTGGATCTCAGTTCCATCCGGTCTTGTTGCTGTGGGGCCGGGGGGTCTTGCCACTGGACTTGCTTGAATGCTCCGTCTCGTCTTCTGCCTCTTGCCCTGCCCCGGCCTCTTCCTAAAAAAGGTTGTTGTTGTTGGTTGTAGTGGTACATTGGTGGGGGCATTTGGTACATGGGATTCCAAGGTGCTTGTTGCCCATAGTAGGGATTCATAGGGAAGCCAAGGAGCGGAGGTGGTGGTGGTCCCCAGTTTTTTCTGAAATTGGACCTACTCTCGTTGCTGGAACCACTGCTGTTTGAATAGGTGCGAGATCTATTCTCCACTGAGCTCCCGTCGGTTGAATCTTCACCTGTTGGTATCTGGTAGTCATCCTTGGTATAGGGATACACCTTTTCTTTATCAAATTTCTTGATATCTTTTTGCAATTTCGTTATTTTTTGTCGCATCAGATGATTTTTATGGTCATCCATCTCTGTATTGATTTCAGCAAGTCTGCTTTTGAATGCCGTGATGTTAATTGAGGCTTTTAGATTGTTCTCTGCAATTGTTATTTCGACCAAAAGTTTGTCAGCTAAGCGTTTTGCTGTATTTATAATCAGTATCAGCCAGTCCCTGGTACACTTCCACGCCACAAGAGACCATTCCTTCCTAAAGCCAATATCCTCCAGAAAGATTCTCGGTGCATTCGTAACTAAGAGTCCATTTGGGGCTATGTTTGCCCTAAGGTATTCTGTCATCATTGCACCGTGGAGTGCTATTTTCGTCTGTAATTTCTTCTGGTTAGCTAAGGAATTCCAATCGTCTGTGGTACTGCAAGATGGAATACTGCCATCGTTTTGTAGCAGGGAGGGGGTGCGTAAGATTTCTGACACCATGTCATCTGAAAAACTAAGACCTTGGTTGTCCATGGTTATGTGTAGGGGGAGGGATGTTGTAAGTGGGAAGGTTTGTACCAAGTGGAATGGTAGGTCACGGAGGGTGACGGGAAATGGGAAGGGAGGGGGGGGGGAAAAAGGGTGTGAAAAACTAGCGTTGGTTCAAGGGGAATATATAATAGTCCCTCGGCAAAGGAGCCGTATGTAAGCGTATAATCAAAAGGGGGACAACAGAGCTAGTTATTTATCGAGGTCCTGTTGGCAGTATTCCATCTTGCAGTACCACAGACGATTGGAATTCCTTAGCTAACCAGAAGAAATTACTCTTAGTTACGAATGCACCGAGAATCTTTCTGGAGGATATTGGCTTTAGGAAGGAATGGTCTCTTGTGGCGTGGAAGTGTACCAGGGACTGGCTGATACTGATTATAAATACAGCAAAACGCTTAGCTGACAAACTTTTGGTCGAAATAACAATTGCAGAGAACAATCTAAAAGCCTCAATTAACATCACGGCATTCAAAAGCAGACTTGCTGAAATCAATACAGAGATGGATGACCATAAAAATCATCTGATGCGACAAAAAATAACGAAATTGCAAAAAGATATCAAGAAATTTGATAAAGAAAAGGTGTATCCCTATACCAAGGATGACTACCAGATACCAACAGGTGAAGATTCAACCGACGGGAGCTCAGTGGAGAATAGATCTCGCACCTATTCAAACAGCAGTGGTTCCAGCAACGAGAGTAGGTCCAATTTCAGAAAAAACTGGGGACCACCACCACCTCCGCTCCTTGGCTTCCCTATGAATCCCTACTATGGGCAACAAGCACCTTGGAATCCCATGTACCAAATGCCCCCACCAATGTACCACTACAACCAACAACAACAACCTTTTTTAGGAAGAGGCCGGGGCAGGGCAAGAGGCAGAAGACGAGACGGAGCATTCAAGCAAGTCCAGTGGCAAGACCCCCCGGCCCCACAGCAACAAGACCGGATGGAACTGAGATCCAGGAAGAACAACAGGACCTAGTGGTCAATCTATCCTCTAGAGTACTCACCCCGACGGAAAAGAAAGTACTAAACAGAGGTCTGGGTTTTGTTCCTACCCCACAACTGGATCGATTCCTTTTGCACAAAGAACTTCATAACTTCTTTCGGAAGATACGACTGCGAGCGTACTTTCAAGACAAGCCATCCGAGGAAACCACGGATACAGGCCTGCGTCCTCCCTCAACTTTCACCCCACATGATGGCATCACCCCGAATGAGATTTTGACTTTCGAGCAAGCAGTATCAAAAGAAGTGGAGAATGTCACCAGACCGACACAGTTTAATAACCTATCAACAGTCGAGAGGACAGCATTGAAAGCCCTTAACGAAGATTCAACCATCACAATCAAAGCAGCAGATAAGGGAGGTGCGATTGTCATCATGGACACACCAGATTACGATCAGGAATGCCTACGACAACTCTCCCAAGTCAAGTACTATACTAAGATTGATGGAGATCCGACAGGAAGGCTGATGACCAAGATTAAGTCCATCGTAGAATCAGCCGAAACGCAGGGCTGGATCACCAGGAATGAAGCACAATTTCTGGTGAACACGCAACCCAGAACTCCTGCCTTCTACACCTTACCAAAAATTCATAAGGGAGTTAATCCACCCCCCGGTCGCCCTATAGTCTCGGGCATAGGGTCACTACTGGAACCCCTCAGCAAGTTTTGTGACCATTTCCTTCGTCCATTGGTCCAACGGATACCCTCATATCTGAAAGACAGCAGGGACGTCCTCAATCTATTGGCCGATACTACCATGAGTGGAGAGATCGATCTCATGATGACACTGGATGTAGAAGCTCTCTACACGAATATTCCCCAAATGGAGACACTGAGGGTTATTGAAGAGCTCCTTCTGAAAGAAGAGTGGACATCACACACCCCAGTCTCCTTCATAATGGAATGTGCCACCATCGCCATGTGTGAGAACTACTTCATATTCAAAGACCAATATTTCCACCAGACCCAAGGAACTTCTATGTGCAGCACCTTTGCGCCGAGCTTGGCATGCCTCTACGTCGCAGAATTTGAAAGCCTCAATGTTGAAAAGACCAACCCCTATTCCAACAACATCATTCTTTGGAGGCGTTATATTGACGACATCCTGATCATGTGGAAAGGGGATCTAGAAACTTGTGACAACTTTTTCACTTGGGTGAATTCTTTGGACCCCTATTTGAAATTCACCAGATCGGTTTCTCCAACCGAAATACATTTCCTGGACTTGACAATCACATTGCACAATGGGACCCTATCGACCCACACTTACAGAAAACCAACGGACCGGAATAGTCTGTTACAGTATGAAAGTCACCACCCTAAGACCCTCAGGGATAATCTCCCCTTTGGCCAGTTCCTACGCCTCCGAAGGAACTGCGACAAGACCAGTGACTATAAAAAGGAGGCCTCCATCCTTAGCGACCATCTAAAGGCACGCAACTATCCCACCACCATCATCAACAAATCTAACAAAAGAGCTCTCAACAACAACCGGGAGGCATTGTTAGATCCAATAATGAAGGAGACGGAGGACATCATAACCTGTGTTACTACTTACACACCAGAATCCAACAAAATACAAAGAATCATCACAAAAAACTGGAAGATCTTGACCACAGGTACTTTATCTTTACCTAAACCAAGGTTTGCTAATAAACGTACAAGTAACCTCAGAGACATCTTGGTACACACACGCCCTAAAACCACTAAAACAACAGCTCAAGGTACCCTTTGGAGTTCTACTCCAGTCAGGGGCCACTACCCATGTGGAGATTGCGGAGTATGTAACCTGACTAAGGCAACAAAAGAACTCACCCTAGAGGCAGGCAAAGTTTGGACGCAAAAAAACCACACGAATTGCAACTCTAGGAACTGTGTCTACATGATCACATGCCCGTGCAACCTTCGTTACATAGGCATGACCACACGTCCAGTAAAAACAAGGATCATGGAGCATCGGAGTAATATACGATGCGGGAGAACCACCACAAAGATGAGTACCCACTTCATTGCCAACCAACATGGAGCTAACGAATTACACTGGACAGTACTTGAAAATAACCCTGCTTGGTCCAGTCAAAAACTCTTCGAAACTGAACAAAGGTGGATTTTCCGCCTTTCTACACACAGACAAGGTCTTAACGATGATATCCCTTGGACAGAAGTTAATACCACAGCAAAACGATAAAATTCATCTTCCACGTCGAATTAGATTTGCACATCTGCTCCAATCATAATTGTTAATCTACACGACCGTGGGGTCTAGACCGTTGATGTCTACAACTATGTACCATGTTTTTATCAGGACCCCTTTGCAAAATAGAATATGTTGCTCCAACTGCTCTTTAATAGTAGTTTCCGCCTGTTTATAATCTCTGTGATCGATACCTTAGATTCCATTCAGGGTCAGGCATCTCGTCTTGTGACAAAATGGCGGCTTAATCTCACGAGATTTAGATCGCCGGTTGAAAGTTCATAACCCGGATCCTACCGCCTACGGTAATACCATGGTGAGATGGAGACGAGTAGGTTCTAAGACGAGCCCACGTCTCGTTCAGGGTAAGTCTGACTCCCCCACCCTCCTTCACTCCCCGAGACGCGAGTGCATGTAGCCTAGCCGCAGCATGTCGGCCCGCTATTTCCCGGCACGGTCACGTCCACATATCCTGAAACCGTAACTCTGCTTTTATATATCACGAAAGTCCGTTAAGATCCACGGTTCCCATTACTTACGGGCTCCGGATCATATGAGCACAACTAGACCTTGACTTTCTCGTTGGCACGGCACACCAGTGCCTTTACTTTTAACCCGTTCACGGCGAGTCTGCCAAAACAACCCCCCCCGGTATCACGCCCATTCTCGCATTTCGAATACGTTGTCATACTACTTCACGAGTACGATCAGTGATCTCACCCCGCCGGCACGACACGCACAGTCGATACCAAGCGGGACCCGCATTACACTCACCCCTCCCTCACTGGACCTTTAGTTATCTATGCACCGGTCTTCCCACTCACGCTGGCACGAACGTGGCACCAGGGGTTTGTGGGATGCCGTCGCTTGTCCGTTAATGAACAAATTTTGCAACCATGCATAATTGTCTTCAATATAACCCCCTATTATCGACAGATCAGTATGTTCTGAGGGGAGCACTTGTTGATAAAGTTTTTTGTTCAAATTATTGTTGTACAATGGTTAATGATGATACATATTAGAATCGAACAATCTAACAGTTTTCCTTCCTGTATCAGTATATACTTGTATGTTTTATTCAGCAATTTCACCGCTGACAGTATCATGTTGTAGGCTTGATGTCTCCTTTACTCCCTGTCATATAGTACACCCGCTCAATTGGTCGGGTCGTCTTCCCTCATCTATGAGGCTCCACATCCTACCTTGAGGAGGTAAGATTATTTTCTCGTCCTTGACAACGTTACCCCCCGTAACTGTTTGGTCCTACCACATTTGTGTCACTTTAGTCATATCATGCTGTGAACTCTTTCATGCCATGTTCTTTTTAATTGTTCTCCTAGCGTTAGTTCTTTTATTATCCCCTTGTTATTAATAGATACCGGCCACATTTGGCCTAGTCTGGATGATATACTGTCTCTTGTCTGGATGAGATCCTGTTTTCTGTCTCAGCTGATTAGATCACAGTCATGAATTCTGATGGTATCCATATCCCTTTCTTTTCTCCTTGGCCTTATCTACACAGGAAGAATGCCTTTAGGATAACCCCAAGTTGAGGATCCTATCCCTCTGAAAGGGTACTCACCACCCATGACTGTTAACTAAGCGGTCATGTTATTCCGGTCCTGAAGAAGTGTCGCTTGACTTTGAAGCACATGACACGAAACATGTTGACCTGACTTAGTCCACCAATGGCTACTAGAATACCTTTAATTATCACACGTAGCCTCACTGTTTTTAACAAAGTCCCATCCTTGACCATTTAATAAAGTGAACTAAAAAGGTTAGGGGCCTTTTTTAATAATCACAATCTACACCTTCACTAAACAATGTTTCTCCTATAGCCCCACACACCGCACTCACCATACGGCGTTCACAGATCAAAAGATCTCCGATAAAGATGCCACCAGGCCCGTCGGACATTGCAGCGCCGGTCCGACGAGGAGCGCCCAATGATGAAGCATGACACCCTAACAGGTGTGTGAGGGCATTACGATCTGGATTTGCAGATCCCCCCGGATACCATTCGTAACAGTGTAGTAGGTCATTGTAACCCTCTACCCAGGCCCATAGAGAGGAACTGTTTCCCTTTTTGATATTAATCTACTTGCCTTGGAGCATGGAAACAGGACCTCGATAAATAACTAGCTCTGTTGTCCCCCTTTTGATTATACGCTAAAGTTAGATATAACCTTACTCTCTAAAGTGGTAGCTTGGTCGAGCAGTAAGGCAGTATCAGAGGACAGTTTAAAGCATTTGTTGTACACACTCAGTCAGCAAATGGTCTCACACACTCAAGAACTGAACGCTAGGCCAATGGTTTGTATATAAAAATATATGGTTGTTTTATTTTAGAACCAACAATAGGTATCAAAATATACTTTCTCAGAATGAGATGCTTTAGTTAAATACTTTGCAATAGGCAATTGACTTTTGAATGCAATAGTTACAGTTTGTTGCATAAGGCAACACAATTTCAAACACAATAATACATTGAGCTCCATGGGAATTTTAAGTTAAATGCAATTGATTACTTTCAGGATTACTTTTCTAACTCCAGGACTGGATCCTAGATTCAGTCCTGGGACAGTTCTTGAAAACAAGTGAGTAAATAGGTTTTAGTTACTGTTGTGATTTTTAAGCAATATTTTACTATTTTAAAAGTTGACAGAAACTTTTTATAATCAAATTACCAATGTTATCCTATGGGAGGAAATTCACTTAGCAGGTAAGTGGGGTTATGGTTACTTTTTCGGGTTCAGTGTTGGATCCTGGATCCAGCACTAGTATACCACCTGTAAGCAGTTGATAGAATGCGTTTAGGTTATACAGGTGATTTTTAACAAATATTTGTAAGTGTGCAAAATCGACACTTAGAAGACATTTCACAGAAAAACAGTCAATGGTTTCCTATGGGAGAAAGTTCAAGTTACTGGTAAAGTATGTTCTCGTTACTTTTGTAATCCAGTGCTGGGCTCCTAGGCTCAGTACAGGGACATGAATCTAAAACAGGTAAGTAATTATGTTTTCACAGTTGGTACGATTTTTAAAGAACATTTGAAGTTTGCAAAAATCGACACTTAGAAGAAATTTCACACAAAAACAGTCAAGGGTTTCCTATGGAAGAAAATTGAGTTAGCGGTAAGTATGGTTTGTGATTACTTTTCAGGGTCAGTGCTGGGCACAAAGATCCAGCACTGGAATCACTCCTAATAGTATTTCCGTTTTTGTTACTCGTTTGATTTTAGGTGAATATTTTAAAGTTTAGAAACTCCACGCAGAAGAAATTTCAAGTGAAACCAGTCAATGTTACCCTATGGAAAAAAAGTGAGTTATCGGCTTTTGGGTAAGTACTCGACTTGCAGAGTTAAGGTTCTGGGCATAGACTCAGGGCTCTCCCAGGGTCAGGTAAGTACAGTTGTTACACCCTCAGCGGCATAGGGGCAGCCGGGTGCAGAGTGAGTTAGGTCCAATGTTATCCTATGGAAGGCAGGGGGCCCTTGGTTGGTGGCTGCTGACTAGCAGGCTACGCGGCTGTGGGAGCTGGGCCCCTGGTCACTTGCTCATGGCAAATGGGGAAGTAGGTAGGAGTAGAAGTTGCACTGCCAGGGCCACTCGGCTGGGTGCAGGGTGCTTTTGAGCCGTCGGGTGCTCAATGGATTGCAATGGAAAAGCTCAAGAACGAACAAAGGCTACAAGCACGGGGGCAAAGATTCTTCAGGTGCGACCACCACTTCGAGAGGCAAGTTGGGTAGTTGGTAGGTACCCAGGAGTTGGGCACAGGGGGCCGCAGGGTGCTGGGTGCAGGGGTGCCTTTTGGTGTCGGGAAATCTTACCCTCTGTTGATCGCGGTGGGGGGGTCCCTGGTTCTGAGGCTGCAGGCGTTGTCAGGAGCGTCGAGGTGGGTCCTTGGGTGCCAGATTCAGGGTCACAGTCACCAGGGGGACGTCCTCGTGGTCTATGTCCACTCCAGCACAGGCCAGCCTTGGCGGGTGCAGAGTGTGCAGGGTTCGCGGTTCCTGGCTGATGCCAGGGGTCATTTACTTGCTTTGAGAAGTGCCACTGCCCGTGGGAGTCCCAGATGCTCAGAGTCACAAGGTAGCCAGGTCCTCCAGGGTTTGTGAGGTTGCTGGCCACAGGGGATGCCGAGATTTAGCAGGAGCAGGTTCGAGGGTCGACAGGCTAGTAGGGCTGGGCCTAAAGCAGTTGGTGTCTTCCTCTTGCTAGCAGCTGCACGGCAGGTCTTCTTCCTACTTGATCTTCTTTGCTGTTTCGGAATCTGGAATCTAAGGAAGGAAGGTTCAGGGTGCCCCTAAATACTAAATTTAGGGGTGTTACAGGTAGGTAAAGGGCAGGGACCACTGGGTCCCTGCCCTGGGGTGGGTACACCCCCTATCCTGCCACTCTCCTGTGGGAGGGGGGCAGTGGCCTAGTCCTGATTGGGCAGGGCTCCCCATCTACAAGATGGCGAGAGCACGGGGATGTGCTTCACCTCGCCTCCCCCACCTGAGGGGTGGGGTTGGCAGAGGCTGGCACACCCCCTGTCCTTCCTTTGGGTTTCAGGCCAGTCTTCCCGCCAGAGAGGGGGTTTAGAACCGGTAGGGGCCAGTTGCTGGGTACAGCAAGTGGCCTGGAGAAGCTCACAAAGGCGGCATGCTTTTGAATCTTCCCCTGCCCATCCTGGGGGAGGAGACCTAGCACGTCGCCCAGGATGTGCATTGTTGCAGGCCCAGGAGAGCGGATGGCTCTCTACCCAGGGGTCCAGCAACATTTTTGCTGTGTGGCAGCCTAGGCATCCCCCTCAGACCAGACGTGGATTGTAGGTTAGGTTCAGGGGGCATCTCTAAGATGCCCTCTGTCATGCATTGTACATTAAATCCTGCACTGGCATCAGTGAGGGTTTAATGTGCTGAGAAGTTGGATACCAAACTTCTCAGTCTTCAGTGAAGCCATCATGGTGCTGTGGAGTTTGTGTCGACGATCACCCAGCACCATATATTCTTAAATGGCAGCACTGCACTTACAGTGCCCAGGAATGGACCTGGGTACTGTAGGGGCACAGGGCTCATGCTCCTGTACCCCCACCACTGGCATAGGGCACCCAGCTAGAGGGGTGGCTGATGTATGCCAGGGCAGTGTATGTTGTGGGCATGGCACACAGGGATGTGTGCCATGTCGACTCTCTGTTTTGTTCTATACCCAGACACTCAGCCTGCAAGGGCAGTGTGTTTGTGTCAGGGTACAGGGCCTCTAAGGGTGGCACAATAAGTGCTGCAGCCCTTAGGGGCCTTCCCTGGTCACAAGGCCCTGGGTACCATTTACCAGGGGCTGACAAGTTGCCAGGGTTTGCCAAATTGGGTTTTAGGCTTCAGCATAGTTTTTAGGGAAGGAACATAGGCCCTGGGCACCTGATTGGCAGGAGCCCAGGGCACACTCAGTCAAAGTACATTCCGCAATTCAGCAAAAAGTGGGGGCATACCATGCAAGAAAGATGGCACTTTCTCATAGGACCCCTCACCAATGCCATGCTAACTGCACTGCAGCCTGCATGCCTTGATGCAGACAAAAAAAAGACAAAGTCAACATGGCACACTGCCTGTGTGCCATGTCAAAGCAGCACTACCCAAGGTAGAGGTAAGTCAGCCCTCTAGCAGGCCTTACAAGCTCTAATGCAGGGTGCACTATATCTCTCGTGTAGACAGATCTGCATGAGTAGATATACCCCTACAATATTTAAGTCTAGACTTAATATTGTAAGTTCCAGGGAAGCAATAGAGAGTAAATGGGCTGGAAACTTGACTACTCGAGTTACCCAGCACAATGATGGCTTCACTGAACCCTGGATTGTTTAGTACAAACAGACTCCTCTTAATAAACCTACTCTGATGCCAGTGTTGGATTTATTAAAACATGAACTCAGAGGGCACCTCAGAGGTGCCCCCTGAAAACCTACCAGCCCTGGTGGGGTCTCTGACTGGCTTTAGGCAGCATGCCACCAACAGATATGTTTCTGGACGAATAGTTTGAGAGCCCCTGCTCTCTGAGGCCAGAAATAAAGCCCATCCTGCGCGGAGGTGTCACAGTGCTCTAGAGGGAAGTTTTAAAGACTTGCCACCTTTATAACGTGACCCCATCCTTTGCTGCTAGTAGTAGATGGCAGCCCCAGGTCAACCCCTACTTTTGGCAGGAGAGTCAACAGGAAAACTAGGTGAGAATAGGAGGTGTGCCCCCCTTCGCCAACTCTACCCCTCAGGTGCTGGAGGCGAAGTGACGCACATTTTTCAGTGGCCATCATCTTGAAGATGGTGGGACTTTCCAATCAGGGCTATGGCTATGCCCCCCTCCCACAGGAGGGTGGCATAATAGAGGGTGTAGACACCCAAAGTAAGAAACCCATTGGTCCCTACCTGCCACTCCTATGTAATGTGCTAAATCTCGTATTTACGTGGTACCCCCAGATGCTAAAATCAGATTCCTGACAACCTACAAAGCCCCGTCACCAAAGAGCCGCCCCAACAAGAAAGAAGAGGACCAGTGACTGACTTGGCACCAGCCCTGTCGGCCTGTGTGCTGCCTTTCACCCTTGTCACAAAAGTAGAGTGACCTCCAAAACTGTGGCAGGACTGCCTGCCTTCTATAAAGATCAAGAAATTCCAGTGGACAGTGAACCTGTCCAAGACGAAAACAACTTTAAAACCAAAGAGCTCTGGTCTGAGGAACCACAAAACCGCCTCCGGACTCACCTCTGCACCGACACCCACAGCGCGAGTCCAAGTGGCCCTCCTGTCCTGCTAAGGTTCCCTTGCAATTCTGAGCCAGAGCCTACCGTGGACTGACTTCTGCAGCTTTATTCCGAAGACTCCACCTGACCAATACCTGTACGGTATGTGTGCTGCACACATAAAAAGAGGAAAATGACTCAATAGACTGATTTTGTGCGGGGAGGTATTCTTTCCTGCACAAAACAGTTCTCCTTGTAACAGAGGCACCTTTGCACCATAGTACAAGGGTGCCTGTGTTGGTGTTAGCCTGCTTGAAGTGCACCAGTGCAAGAAAAGGACAGGAATGTGCTGTATGAAGTTAAATATGGTGCATTCTTGCCCTTTCCCATTCACGCAATGCAGGCAAGCAAGGTGGCTTGCTGCTTTGTGCTGCATGAAAGTATGTTAAATATGAGGCAAATCTTGAAATGTAGTGATGTAACGCAAAATGATGCCCCCCCTGCAGAATCTGGTGAGGGGCCACTAACACTTCCCTATCTCCTGGATATTTATCTGCTTTGTGCTGATATGGGGTCCTCTGATGGCAGTGGTGTATCAAAAAATAATGCCCTCGTAGAATGTGAAACTTCCTTATCTCACAGCTATTCATTAGCCTTGAGCTGAAAGGGGGCCTCCTTCAAGGGTTGAGGGGCCCCTGAAGGGTGGGAGGCTTATGCTGTTTCCTGCCTGAACAGTTGCAAACCCCTTCTGCCATGCTGCAGGGTTGGGGGTCCTACCTTAGCCCCTCCTCAAATGGTATTTGAGCTTTGTATTTCTATTTTCTGCATGTCAGGGGGGCAGCAGCTGATAGTGGTGTCCAGGATCCAGCCAGGTTTTGCACTGTCACCAGTCATTGTCCTGCACATGACAAGAGCAGCTGTCAAAATCCATTCTTCATCAGCTGGATTATGCTTTTTGTCTTTTTTCACCGTGTGTGCAACTTGATACAGTGCCCTGAAGGTTATTGCTGCTATGGAGTCCACATTAGTCAAGGTGTTTTCCTGAAACCTTTGCACAGACAAAGCTCTAGATTTTTCCAACAAGTTTCCCACGTTAAGCTTCTAAATTTAACCTCAGCTTGGTTGGCTTCAGGATGCTGCTTGCCAACATTGTTGCACACGCTGCACATTACAGCCTGTTTTATTCATTGGCGTTTATGGGTGTGAAGGTATAGTCTAATTATTTTTTTATCCTATGTTTTTATGTTTTTATTTGTTCATTTTGATTTTTTTGTATCCGTTTCGGATTCGGACTGCCATCCTTTGGCAATAAATAAAAATCCATCTTTTGAAATATGTAGCTTATCTATGAAGGCAAGTAGGTTTCAATTTCTGATATTTGATGCAGCATGAGTCCAGCACCCCAGGGCGAATGCTGCAGGGCTCTGTGCCCCAGTGCCACTGCACCTGTTGCACCAGTGGTAGCTACACCACTATAATTGTCTGCAAGGGCATTTATTCTATAAGAATACTTGCACTGGTCATTGCTAAGAGTCTTATCTATGTACTGATGTTTGAATCATGACAGCTAAAGACCTAGGGGCATATTTACTAGAAAGTGGTGGAGAGCAGTGTTATGCCAAAATTGGTAATGCCATGCTCTGCAGGAATGCATCGTATTTACAAGCATGCGGTGCACCTCTGCCTTTCCCCTAGCGTTGGCACTAAGGAAGCTGCCTACCGCTAGCGCAGGGAACTTTGCACCATGTTGCAAGGTTGCCTGTGCTGCAGGGGTTATGGTTTATCTGCAGGAAGGGACACCTTCCTGCACATAAACAATCTTTACAGGCAATTTGCTGTTTCTATGTCTGCTGCAGAATGCAGCACTCATGGGAAGAGAAAATTAGAAGGAGAAATAAAGCATTTCTCCTCGTATCACCTGCTTAAGACAGGGTATTCCCTAGTGATATTTTTGGCGCTGCCCCATACCCTGTAAATTCCGTCAAAAAGCAATGAACGTTTGACGGAACACCCACTGCACGCCCCTTTTACGCTAAGTACTGCGTGAATAGGGTCATTATTTACAAGGTGGCGTTAAGCCACGTTAATGGGCTAACGCCGCCTTGTAAATAAGACAAGAGACTTAACGGCAACAGAACATCAGAAAAAGAGACGTTCTGGTGGCATTAACGCCTTATTAATATGCCCCCTAGTGTTCGACCACTTAGTGGTCTATTGACTCCTAGCCCATATCTTAGCTAGCTGGCAATTATTAACAAAATGTTCCCATCAATGGCTCGTGTAAGGGTTGAAAACAGCCCTACTCTGTATCCATTTCCAAACTGGAGAGATTGCAAATCTTAAAAAAGATTTCTGCTAGCAATATTATTCCTAATGCAAAAATCGCACTGGAAAACCTAGAGAAAACACTTCAGGAATTCAAACAATACATTTTAATTGCAAGATCATTATTTTCCAAATGGTATTTAGGATTATAGGAAAGAAAAGTCTTCTCATACCTGATACCTGACTCTTAACATCAACAGCCACTAAGGAGATGTATGCTAAAACTTGCTTCTGCTACAAAGTATTACTTCCTACAAGTAAAGGGAACAGCAATTGTTATCTGTTGTCATTTGAAGTTGGCACGAGTGCTCCTGAGCTCGTGTCTACTTCAAATGTCATTCCGCGTGGGATGTATTGTTTTGAAATGAGCGCTGGGAATATAGACATGGCGGGTGGCGGTTTGAGATTATGCGTAACTGTACCTGTCTAAAATGTTGATGGATTAAACGACGCTCTTCACTGTATTGGTGTCTTTTCTCTTTTTATCCAGATTTTCTGCAATGCGAAGACTTCTTTACACTGGTGACGATTGGGGAACGTTTCCCACGTTCTACATCGAAAATATCATTTTTTTTTTAATTTTTACGACTTCCGGCGTTCATTGAAGAACTTCAGTCAGTTTCCTCCTTCAGACTCGGCGCTGTTATTGGCAGTTGAATGCTGAGACAAGCGACGTCGTCAGCACGTCAGCAGTTTCTATTGGAGGTTTGTCCGTGTACTTTGCTACCATACGCACACCGGTGCTCAGCAAAGTCATTTGGTTAGTGCTTTACATTCAGTGTCACTATTGGCTGATGGATACTGAGGAGTAGCATATTCCAGCAACGTCAGCAGTGCCCAATTTGAGGATTAGTTGCTGGGTATAGCCGCCTTACGCACCTTAATGTTCCTCATCTTGTGCGAATAAGGCGGAGTTATAAATCCCAGCTGTTCATCATCAGAAGAATTAATCTTTCCCAGCACAATCGCTGGAAAAGCTTCATGTCAATCAATCAATCAATCAATCAATCAAACAAAGAAATTATATAGCGCACTACTCACCCAGAGGGTCTCAAGGCGCTAGGGGAGGGGGGTCCGCTACTGCTCGAACAGCCAGGTCTTGAGTTGCTTCCTGAAGGCGAGGTGGTCCTGGGTCAGGCGGAGGTGAGTCGGGAGGGAGTTCCACGTCCTGGCGGCGAGGAAGGAGAAGGACCGTCCCCCTGTGGTGGCTCTTCGGATGCGGGGGACGGTGGCGAGGGCGTGGCCGGTCGATCGAAGCTGGTGTTTGGGAGCGTAGAAGTTGAGGCGGCTGTTGAGGTATCCTGGGCCTTGGTTGTGTAGGGCTTTGTGTGCGTGGGTGAGGAGACGGAAGGTGATTCTCTTGGTGACCGGGAGCCAGTGCAGGTCTCTCAGGTGTCCGGAGATGTGGCTGCGACGGGGGATGTCCAGGATGAGTCGTGCTGAGGCGTTCTGGATCCGCTGAAGTCTTTTCTGGAGTTTGGCGGTGGTTCCGGCGTAGAGGGAGTTGCGGTAGTCCAGACGGCTGGTGACGAGGGCCTGGGTGACCGTCTTCCTGGTCTCGGTGGGGATCCACCGGAAGATCTTTCGTAGCATGCGCAGGATGTTGAAGCACGACGAGGAGACGGCGTTGACTTGTCTGGTCATGGAGAGGGTGGAGTCCAGGATGAAGCCCAGGCTGCGTGCGTGGTCTGTTGGTTTGGGTGCGCTGCCTAGGGCGGGGGGCCACCAGGAGTCGTCCCAGGCGGAGGGTGAGGATCCCAGGATGAGGACTTCCGTCTTGTCCGAGTTCAGTTTCAGGCGGCTGTTCTTCATCCATTCGGCTACCTCTTTCATCCCTTCGTGGAGGGTGGCTCTGGCGGTGGCGGGGTCATTGGTGAGGGAGAGAATCAGCTGGGTGTCATCGGCGTAGGTGATGATATTGAGGTTGTGCTGGTGTGCGATGTTTGCGAGGGGGCTCATGTACACGTTGAAGAGGGTTGGACTGAGCGAGGAGCCTTGAGGAACGCCGCAGATGACTTCGGTGGCTTCAGATCTGAACGGGGGGAGGCGGACTCTCTGTGTCCTTCCGGCGAGGAAGGAGATGATCCACTCTAGTGCCTTCTCCTGGATTCCGACGTTGCTGAGTCGCTGCACTAGTGTACGGTGGCAGACAGTGTCGAAGGCCGCGGAGAGGTCTAGGAGGATGAGGGCCGCTGTTTCTCCGTTGTCAAGCAGAGCTCGGATGTCATCGGTGGCTGCGATCAGGGCGGTCTCGGTGCTGTGGTTGGCCCGGAAGCCAGACTGCGAGAGCTCGAAGGATCCGTTCGTCTCGAGGAAGGCGGCCAGCTGCTTGTTGACGGTCTTCTTGATGACTTTTTCAGGAAACGGGAGCAGCGAGATGGGGCGGTAGTTCTTGAGGTCGGTGGGGTCGGCTGATGGCTTCTTTAGTAGAGCGCTGAGTTCGGCGTGCTTCCAGCTCTCCGGGAAGGTAGCGGTGTCGAAGGAGGTGTTGATGATGTCCCGCAGGTGGGGTGCGATGACAGCGTCGGCCTTGTTGAAGACGTGGTGAGGGCAGGGGTCGGTAGGAGATCCGGAGTGGATGGAGTTCATCGTGCGGACGTTGTCTTCGGTGCTGATCGGGGTCCAGGTGCGGAGGGTGGTGGTGGGGGGCGGTGGTTCGGTCGTGGCGTGCGTCGGTTGAGTTCTGAAGCTGTTGTGTATGTCCGCGATCTTGTTGTGGAAGTAGGAGGCGAGGGAGTTGCAGAGGTCTTGTGAAGGGGTGATGTCGTTGTTACCGGCGTTGGGGTTGGAGAGCTCTTTGACGATGTTGAAGAGTTCCTTGCTGTTGTGTGCGTTGTTGTCCAGTCGTTCCTTGAATGCGGTTTTCTTGGTGGCGTGGATGAGTTGGTGGTGTTTTCGGGTGGCGAGCTTGAGGGCAGTCATGTTGTCCGGTGTTGGGTCTCTGCGCCAGGTTCTCTTGAGGGCACAACAGTTCTTCTTGGAGCTCTTGAGTTCGTCGGTGAACCATGGGGCTTTCTTGCTACCGGGTCTGCTAGTCGGGGTCTTCAGAGGGGCGAGGTCGTCTGCGCAGTCGCTGATCCACTTCGTGAGGTTGGTGGCCGCTTGGCTGGGGTTCGTTGCGCTGGTGGGTGGGTTCTTGCTCAGGGCGGTCGCGAGCTGGTCGGCTGTGATCTTGTTCCAGCTTCTGCGTGCAACCTGTTGCTGGTGGTGGTGGATCGTGGTCCTTCTGAAGCTGAAGTGGACGCAGCTGTGGTCCGTCCAGTGGAGTCCGGTGGCGTGGCTGAAGGCGATGTCCTTGCTGGATGAGAAGACGGGGTCGAGTGTGTGTCCGGCGTAGTGGGTGGGGGTGGTGACCAGCTGCTTGAGTCCGAGGTTGGCGAGGTTGTCCAGCAGGGTGGTGGTGTTGCGGTCGTTGTTGTTCTCCAGGTGGAAGTTGAGGTCCCCGAGGAGGATGTAGTCAGCGGAGGGGAGGGCGTGCGGGCTGATGAAGTCGGCGATGTCTTCGCTGAATTGTGTGCGTGGTCCCGGGGGTCTGTAGATGAGGGTGCCTCTGAGGGTGGTCTTGGGGTTGATGTGGACCTGGAAGTGCAGGTGCGAGGCGGGTGCGAGGGTGTCATCGGTGTTGGTCGTGATGCGGATGGTGTTCCTGTGGATGATGGCGATGCCTCCTCCGGTGTGGTTGATGCGGTCTCTTCGGATGATCTTGTAGCCGTCTGGGATGGCGATGGCAATGTCGGGCGTTGAGGAGGCGTTTATCCAGGTTTCCGTGAAGAAGGCGACGTCTGGGGCTGTGGTGTCGAGCAGGTTCCAGAGCTCGACGGCGTGTCTGTGGACGGAGCGGGTGTTGAGCAGGATGCATTTCAGGTGGCTGCTGCTGTTGCTCGTCTTGGTCTTGGTTGGTGCTGGAGTAGTGCAGGTCCGGATGCAGGTGAACTTGCAGGAGTTGCAGCAGAAGGGTCCGTGGGTGCGTTGAGGGTGGCGGCGTCGTACGTCCGGCGAGTGGGCTGGGGTCTGCGGGGGCCAGGGGTCCTGGCGGTGGGCGTGGTCCAGGCGCGGACGGGCGTAGACGGGCTTACCTTTGGCGCACCTTTGGCGCTCAATCGGTGCTCCCGCTGCACGCGTCCGCTGCGCGGTCGCTCTGGGGACGTCATAAGAAGGGAGCTGGTCGGGAGGGTCTGCGGGGAGGCGGGAGCGCGAGCCAATCGGCTGGCGGGGGGGCGGGGCCACGGGCTGGGGCGGCAGGAAAGCTGGAGCGGGCTTGGCGGCCCTCGGGTGGCTGGGGCTGCGGGAGGCTGGTGTGGGCTCGGCGGCCCTCGGGTGGCTGGGGCTGCGGGAGCAGGCACAGGCACAGGAGCGTGGGGGTGACCAGGCCGGAAGGCGCAGTGGTCAGGTCAGGTCAGGTTCGTTTGTTTTCCTTCTTCTGTGACACGCACACATATCAGCACGCGTGTCCAATAAACAGGTATTTGGATATATTTAAAATCTTCTGTGACACGCACACATTGTTTCTTTAGTTATTATATCATTAAAAACTTGTTTTTAATTTTGTGCTTTGACAGTTACGTATATTTTGTAAGCAGCAATGTCTGGCATTCAACCTCCTCCATCTTTTCTCTCACTGCCTGGTGAGCCTCAAGTGGAATGGGACATATGGGAACCAATGTTTCTAGCTTATGTTGACGTTCTGGAGGGGGAGGAATGCGAAGCATACAGGAAACTAGCCTTACTAAAACATTGTCTTGGAGGAATAGCCCTCAAAGAATATAAAAATGTGCCTCCTTTGTCCAACACGTCTGGTTTAGATGTGTACCAAATTGCAGCTTAACAACTTTCCATTCGTTATGGAAAAAAAATCAACATGGTTATGGAGAGATTTAAATTTTATTCAAGGAAGTAAAAACCAGATGAATCCATTGACTCTTATGTATCAGCTTTGAGATCTTTAGCGGTTACATGTGATTTTGAACATATTAACTATGACCAAGTTTTAAGAGATCAAATCCTCATGCGTACTAACAACAACAAAATACAAGAGAGGTTGTGGACCAGTTCAGATATGTCTCTCAATGCTGCTATTGAAATAGCAAAGTCCATTGAACATTCAGAAAAGTTTGTTGATGAAATAAGATCCAATGACAAAAGTGATGTACATGTTGTCAACAAGGAAAATGACAAACAAAAAAAATTTACAACCCAAAGGAATGAAAATTCTCAAAAAACTGAAACCAGAAACAGATGGCAAAAACCCGACACCAGGTGGAACAATGTTTACTGTTTTAGATGTGGTAGTAGTTATCACCTAGGAAATTCGAAATCATTTCCTGCTTTAGATAAAGTGTGTGCCAGATGTAACAAAAAAGGGCATTTTCCCAGGGTTTGTAGGTCAGATCCGAGAAGAGTCAATGTTATACAAGAACATGAAGAGTCGTGTGATAATGATTATGAGGTAAATACTATACTTAGTGTGACTATAGCGATAAGTACTGCAAAATTTCCTTCATGTAATGTTACTATTAATGGAATTTCTACCAATGTACTAGTAGATTCATGCTCCTGGTACACTATTCTGCCTCATGCTCTTGTTTGTTCTAATTGGCCTAATATGGAACTCATACATGCTGATATTTCACCAAGTGGTTATACTGGTCATAAACTGCAACTCCTTGGGTATTTCATTGCTGAATTAGCCTTTCTTGAACGCAGCACATGTGGAAAAATGTATGTTACTAAAGTAGGGCAATCGCTCCTAGGCTGGCCACATCAGGAAAAACTAGGAATCAAATTAGATCCTAATGCCGATCCTCCTGTATATTCTGTTCATACAATTACCACAAAACCGGACTTGGTCAAGCCTAATGACTCTCTACTAGTTTCTAAAATAAAAAATGATTTTCCTACATTATTTAGTGACAAACTAGGTGAATACAAAGGCTTTAAACATCGCTTAAAAGTACAAGCTAATGCCATACCGGTACGCCATAAAGTAAGAAATGTTCCTTTGTCCTATAGGAACAAATTGAAAGAAATGCTCCATGATATGTGTTCTAAGAATATAATTGAACCAATAGAGTCATCTCTTTGGGTTTCACCAGTTGTTATTTCAATTAAATCGGGTGGAGATCTTCGTTTGTGCATAGACTTACGCAATCTTAACAATGCTATCAGTGAAGGGCATGGCTTGATGCGGCAACATGGTGGTCGCACTCTAGGAGTGCTCCCGACCCCTTCTCCCATCCGCTCGCCATCCGAGGTCATCGATGCTCTAAATTCTCTAAATCACCTCTTCTGCAACCTCAGCGCTGGCCGCAGAATCTCCTGACCCGCCGCCGTCCCCCCTGGAGTCCGGGGAGAGCAGCTTCATGTCCGGTGTGGCAGCCGGCGCTTCGGCACAAGATGGCGGCCCGCCCGCATCCTGCTAATCTCCCTGGGCCCCTGGCTGCGCCCGGCGGGCGACCCGCCTGAGAGGTTGAATTCCAGACTCTCGACTGCTGGCGGCGTGTGCTGCAGCCTAGCCCGAGTTGCGGGCTCTTCCTAGATGCCTGTCAGCCCCCCCGGAGCTGCCTCTTCTCTCTGGCGGGCCCTCCTCAAACTCTTGGGCCGGATCGGCTGCTCGAGATGGCGGGGCTCCTGGCGGTGGGACCCTGAGTGGCTGGTGGCTTCGTTTGCCTGGGGACGGCCGGCGGCTCCCCTTGACCACACAGGAGCGGCCCTGCCGATGGGCCCCAGACCGCCGCAACTGTCCTGCACCGGTGGAAGTGCCAGACGGGAGATCAGTAGCCATTTTGGGACTGCACCAGCTGGGGACCTGTTGTTGTGCTCCGGAGGGCCACGCCATCTTGAGGTGAGCCGGGGCTGGGGGTGGTGGGGCATTCGGCCGTCAAGTCGGGCAGTGGGGTTCTGGTCGTTGGGCCCCTGTCCCCCCCCTTTCCACCCAGCGGCGGCTACCTGCGCATCCTATGCCCATCCTGAGTCCCTGCCATAGGGGAGGGATCGACCATCTGGTCGGGTGGCGGGGAGAGCTGTGGAGGGATCCTGATGCATCGGGCCCCCCCTCCTTTCAAAGGCGGTGAGCGGTGTGGAGCCGAGGCCCTGGGCTGTCTTCTCAGGCAGCGCCGTTCTCTCCGGCGGCCGGCCTCTCCCCCCGGCAGCCTCTGGGTGCCCGGCGGACCTTGGCCCTTGCCTCGCCCACAAAACCCTATGCTCGGGGTGGCTGCTTGCGGAGATCCGGCCCTCCATCGACACTGGCCCCTCATCTTTACGTCCTCCCCCCAGACCTTGCTAAGAATTGAGGACCGTCACTCCAGACGCCCCGACGGACATCCCGTTGTCGCCTGGACTAATTTTGGACGTGGGGCCTGGGGCTTGGCGCCCTCTGCTAGATCCCGGATCTTCGCTCTCTAAAGTGCGCCATTGTGTTGACCCGGAGCCCCGCGGTGCGCTTCCATCGGATCTCTGGGGCTGCAGCCCCCCACCGCACATAGTGTCGCCCTAGTGGCTGGTGGGGACCTTGAGGCGGGCCATACCCTGTGGGACCCATATTCACACTATACCTGCTCTCTGTGGCTGAATATGCCCCAGGACATCCCGAAGTTCTGCACCTTGGGCCTCCGAAACTGTGGTCTTGGTCTATGATCGTCGCTCCCTGCCCGGGGTCCTGGCCCTGCTGCTTGTCCGCCAACTCCCCTCCGCTCTGAGATTGGCCCCGGGGGCCCCGACGCCGTACCTGCAATGGGCAAAGACCGTACCACGAAAACGCTTGGCCCCCACACCCAGGCCAAGATGGACCGATATACCACCGCAGGGCGTGGCTCCGGAGGAGATCCCCCTGACACCCCTTCCGGCCCAGGGAACGACCTCTCGGCCATCTTACAGGCCATCAGCGCCTCCCAGGCCTCAGTGGAGGGCAAGATCGGGGAGGTCCACGTGGACATGGCCCTCATACACCAGGATCTCCGTAATGCTACAGCGAGAATCACTGAGGCGGAATCACGTAATTCCAACTTGGAAGATGAGCTAGGTCAGCTGAAGACCCAGATGTCCGCCCTTCAGAGCCGCACCTCCGAGTTACACCGGCGAGCCGAGGACGCTGAAAATCGCGCATGAAGAAATAACCTTCGCATCATAGGCTTTCCCGAAGGAATTGAACAAGGAAAGACGGTGTTCTTCATTGAAACCTGGCTCAAATCATGGCTGCCATATTTAGGTCAGCTCACAGTTCCGAGCGAGCCACAGTTCATTGTTTTTATTCAGCGCCATGTTGCACATCCAAGTCTTCACCGCCTCCAAGGTACGCAGCACCCAGTGCGCGCCCCAGTCTACCTATGGCCAAATGCATACACAGCGCTCATTAGGGGGGTTATTCCTTCCCTGACCCCATCCCTCTTGCCAAACACGTAGGCTCCATGGCTAACACCTGTGGGTCGTTCCATGTCCTGTCTTGGAATGTAAATGGTATGCTAGACCATGTCAAACGCACCGCAGTCCTCAAATGAGCCCAGCGCCATGCGGCTGACAGCCTCTTGCTTCAAGAGATCCACCTCCTAGGTAACCAATGCCCTTTCCTTCCCCGATATGGCTTTGACAGGGTGTGGTACTCTGGCTTCAGCCGCGGTGCTCGGGGTGTAGCCATACTTATACGCAAGGGTCTTCCCTTTACCCCTATACAGATCACTACTGATCCCCAGGGACGATTCGTGGTTGCCTCCGGAACCCTTGAAGGACAAGTCTTTAACTTTGTTTCTGTCTACGTTCCCCCTGCTACCCTCTCGATTACCCTACGCTGCCTCACGGGACTCATCTCTGCTCTACCCCAGGGGTGGACCGTCATTGGGGGCGACTTCAATGCAGTCTTGCGACCGCAGCTTGACTCGACTGGGCCCCCCCCCTCAACGCGTTTATCTCAAGCCTCCAAACTATCAGACTTGACAGAAGCCCTCAGGCTGTGTGACGCCTAGCGGACCTGGCACCCCCGTGACCGTCAATTTACCCACACCTCCGCGGCCCATCATACTCACTCACGCATAGACGTACTTCTTCTCCCTGCGCTTGACTGTCTCCTCATTTCCCATTTTTCGATTCTCCCCTGTGGACTTTCAGACCACTTACCTCTATCCCTACGCATTGGAGAACCCCAGGGGGGCATCCGGCCCGTATGGCGACTGAACGCATGGTTTCTCTAAGATGAGCGCCTTAAAGAGGCACTTGGGCTGGAGCTCCACCATTGCTTCCAAACCAATTGCGGATCGGTCCCCTCCCTGGACGTGGTGTGGGAGGCTGGCAAAGCAACCGTCCGCGAGGTGGCAAGAGGACTAGTATACGCGGAACGGGCAGATCAGACCGCCCGCCTAACTCGCCTCGAGACGCAGGCTATGAGATTGGAGAGGGCCTCGGCGACCACACCGAATGCCTGATCCTTGAGGCAGCCTATGGCTGTCCGGGACGAAATCCGACACATCTCCCTCGAATCCGCCGAAATACTGTGGCGCTCCTCAGTAGCCCGTGTCTATGGATGGGGAGATAAAAATGGGAAGCTCCTTCACAATCTGGTCTCTTACACCAGAGCCCACAGAATAATCCCTGAGATCCACGACTCGGCTAGCACCCCACAAGGTGTAGCGCGAGCTATCGCACAGACGTTCGCCCTTTACTACTCCGATCTGTCCGTGGCTCAGCACCCCGTGGCCTCCCTCACGGCACTGTTGGAATGCTCTGATGTCCACCTTCCCAGCCTTACCCAGGCGGAATCCTCGGACCTGGATCTTCCTTTCACCCCGGAGGAGATCCATAGCGCGATATCCTAACTGAATATGGGACGGACGCCGAGCCCCGATGGCTTTCCCTTAGAATACTACGGTGCCTTCAGGGACTCCCTCGTTCCCCACTTACTGGAGCTCTTCCGTTGCGTGGTTGAGAAGGGTGCCTTTCCCCCCGAAATGGACCTAGCCACTGTGGTAGTCATCCCAAAGACCCAGCCACCCTCTCCTTCCTGTGGGGATTACCACCCCATATCTCTTATAAATACCGAGGTAAAAATTTTCGCCACGGTGCTGGCACAACGCCTGTGCCCCTTTCTTCACAAATTGGTCCACCCAGACCAATGTGGCTTCATGCCGTCACGCGGTACTCGGCACTGTATACGACGTTTGCAAGTGGCCCTGGCTCACCTCCAACATCTCTCCACATATCTTGCCTTATTACACCTCGACTTCGAAAAGGCCTTCAACACGGTCGACTGGTCCTATTTAATGGAGGTTCTTCAACTGATGGGCTTCGGTCCCCTTTTTCTACGAGCTGTTCAGGTCCTTTATTCGAACTCGCGGGCTAGAGTCCTTGTCAACGGGGCCCTCTCTGACATGTACCCAATTAGAAGAGGCACGCGGCAGGGGTGTCCATTTTCACCCTTGTTGTTTGCGCTGGCTATGGAGCCCCTTGCTTGCCTCATCCGCTCTGACGTGGCGGTCCGGGGCTGGTCCTGGGACTCCCATCACGAGGATAAAATAGCCCTTTACGCGGATGACATCCTTCTCTTCTTGGCCGACCCAGAGTGCTCCGGCCCTCACTGTTTGCAAATACTTCGACACTTCGACGACGTTTCTGGCCTCCGTCTCAACCCGGCTAAATCCACTCTTGTCCCCCTCCACATATTGAGAACTTGCTTTGACTGGCAATCCACCATCCCTATCAAAAGACAGTCCTTTAAATACCTAGGAATTTGGATCGCCCTCCTCCCCGACTTGGAGTGGGCCCAGAATCTCACCCCCCTGATCACCAAAATCAAAACGGATCTGAAACGTTGGCAAGCCTTACCGCAAAATCCCCTTTGCCGTAGCGCCCTGGTCAAAATGATGATCCTCCCCCCGTTTCCTGTACATTTTGCAAAATACTACCTTCCACCTTCCGGGGAGTTGGTTCTGAGACCTTGACTGGGCCCTTACCCGATTCCTATGGGACAGGGGAGGCCCCGCATCGCCCTGGCGCATTGTCGGATCCCAACCTATGACGGCGGCATGGGTGTGACCAACTTACATCTCTACTATTTTGCCACCAGACTCCTTGTGGTCCACGATTGGTACACGGGTGGCTGGTCCGCCCGGCCTACCAGACGGAGCTAGGACACATGGATTTCCCGCAGTTACATGCCTACCTGTACGGCGCCCCCATTCCGCAAGCACTCCCCTCGATAACCAGATCTGTCCTGGTGGCATGGCGCACTGCCCTCCGACACACCCACTGGGACAAGAAACTCACCCGACAAACACCCGTATGGCAGGGCTCGTGGCTCTCCGAGACATCTTCCCTCACGGGCTTCCAGTCCTGGGATCGCATTGGGATTTTGCTCTTGGGGGACATTTGGGCAGGTGATTTTATCCGATCCTTTGCCGAGCTACAGGCCTGCTACTCCCTCCACTCCTCATAGTTTTACCGCTATTTGCAACTCCGTCACGCGCTTGCAGCACACATTTCCACCGGGACTTCACTGCCTGAGTTTAGCCCCCCAGAGGCGCAGGTACTGATGGGGAATCTGGGGAAGGGAGGGGTCTCTAGAATATATCGCTCCCTGGTCAACAACACTTCTACTAATTTAGATGCACTCCAAGCCCGTTGGGAGGGTTGGATAGGTCCCCTGGAGGAGGCAGACTGGTGTGACGCTCTGATGGCCCCGAGAACCCTGACAACCTCCTCCAGGCTCCGCCTCATTCAACTCTACTACCTCCATACAGCTTACCTCACCCGACACGGCTGCACAGAGCTGGTTTGCGCCATTCCCCTGCATGTGCCCGATGTGGTCTGGCCCCAGCCGACTTCTTTCACTTGGTGTGGACCTTCCCGGTCCTCACTTCCTTCTGGTCCATGATAGAGTCCGAGCTTACACACACTTTAGGCTGGCAGATCCCCCATGATCCCATGCGCCTGCTACTTGGAGTCCTCGATGGCTTGGACGGCTCTCGAGCCGACAAGCTCTTCCTGGGTACGGCCCTTGCTGTAGCCAAGCGTGACATAGCGGCTGCATGGGCAAGCTCCAACCCTCCCTCCCTGTGTAAATGGCGACGGGGAGTGGACTGGTGTGCTGCTCAAGAGGAGCCCTTGTTTGCGGCGAGGGGCTGCCCGAACAAGTTTCAGAAGGTGTGGGGCAAGTGGCTAAATGTAATACCCCCTTGATGTGTCTGCTGTCCTCCAAAGATACGGGCAAATGTAATGTAACATTATCAATATTGATGGTTCTGTAATTTGTTTTGCTCCCTCTTCTGGAGTTGCAATGCTGTGGTGGCTGCTTATGGCGATTATGTACCGATGCTTTTGTGCGCTGAATTTTGTTTTGTCTTATTCACGAAATGCCAAAAAAAAATTGATTATCAAAAAAAAAAAAACAATGCTATCTGTGTGGACTCTCATCCTCTTCCCTTCCTACATGAAATGGTTTCCACATTAGCTGATGCACATGTTTTTTCCTGTCTTGATCTAGCTAGCGCTTATCACCAAGGGCTTCTCCATGAAGAATCTAAAGATTTGACTGCGTTTATAACACCAGAGGGTTTGTACAGATTCTGCAGGATGCGCTTTGGCTTGGCTAGTGCAGGTTCCTGTTTAGCCTCTTTTCATTCATGTTATGTTATGTTAAATGTACTTATAGAGAGCACGATTACTCTGAGGTCTCTTGGCGCTGGCTAGAACAGATAACCTAATCCAAAATAAGCGTAGGATTAAATCGACGTTTATAGAGAACTGAATAACCAGGTTTTAAGGCTTTCCTAAAGACAAGCAGATTATTCATGGTTTTTAGATGGAGCAGAAAGGCGTTCCAAGCTTGTGATGTGCTGATTGCAGGAGACTAGGATCTGCTTCTTATAGTTACCCCCACCTTTTGCTGATGCTTCACTGTTTTTCGACTTTAGTCTGGCTGGGAGCCTGCTATCCAGGACCCCAGCCTAGCTGCTTCCTCTCTAAATTGATTGCACGTACTTTAGGTACACCACAGATTGGATTTTGGGGTACCCTTATAAGTCCCTAGTATATGGTATACTATGTACCTAGGGCATAGGTACCCCAGAGGCCTCTCAGGGGCTGCAGCATGTATTATGCCACCCCTGGGAGACAATTCAAAATGGCACAACAGGTCTATTACAGCAGCCTGTGTAAGTTGGTGTATGCACCCCTTACTTAGATATAGGTTCCCTATATCTATCCATATCCCTGCACATATAAGCCTATCAGACACCCCTATGGCAGGCCTTATCAATCCTGAAGGTAGAGTGCTGGGTTTTATGTGAGAGGGTGCCCATGCATGAGCAGAGCCCCTCTGCAGCCTTCAGAACTTTTATTCCGGGGTTGTTTGTGATGCAGCCAAACCATATACACTTAAGTGCATTATAACCTCGCGGTAAATGCTAACTGTGGAATGGCTGCATGGAAACATGTTGTGTTTGGTGTCAAACACCTTGGAATCATACCTCCCCACCAGTAACTGGCGGGGGAGGTATGATTCCACCCTATTAGAGGGAGAAGTATGACTTCACCGGTACACCCGGTACCAGCTTCCCAGAACCCTGGCATCACAAAATGGATGCTGCCAGCCACAGACACGAGTCTGCCCTCCTGCTGCTAGACGAAACTCCAGCAGGGGATGGCTGAACAATAGGTTTCCTGTCACAGGGAGGTGTGACCCCCTCCCAGACAGGCTTTAGTGTATTGGGGCTGGGTGGGTGCACTCCAAGAGTGCTTTGATGTCTGCACTGGAGGCACATTTGGTGTCCCTGTGCATAGTCCAGCTCAAACCGGTTGTAGGGGCTACCAGCCCCTGCTCTGGCATGAAACTAGACAAAGGACATGGGTGTAGCCGCCCCTCTGTCCTGACCCTCCCATAGGTGGGTTCCCAGAGTTTGTCTCACCCCTTCCTTGGGTATAAAGTAGGAACCCCTGACTACAGAACTTTAGATTTGCCTGCTGAAACTCTGCTACAGAATCCCAGAACTTCAACTATCTACACGACGTTTGATGACCGAAGAATCTCCCTTGGAGTAAAGAAGTTACTCCCCTGCAAGGTAGGCACCAAAGATGCATCTGTCCGGTTTGCAACTACGCAGCTCCTGAAGGACTCCGAAGACTTTGCAACACAGGAGGTGGGTTTCCAAGCTTCCCCGAGGCCGATCCGTGCTCTTATCAATCCTGAGATCCAAAGCCCTCGTGGGGACCGTGCAACCCGAACCCCTGGACACCGTGCACATTTGCAGCAGCATATGCTTTTTGGCGATCCCTGAGGCTGTGCTTTGGGCTACTTGTAATTGTAATTGTAAGCGGTCTTGTATAGCGCGTAGTTACCCTCGGGCATCCCAGCGCTTGAACAGCCACACCCTGGCCAAAGGCAGCTTAAACAGATCAGAGAGGGAATAAATAGGATTTCAACAGTTTTCGGAAGCGAAGAGTGGCAGTTTCTGACTGCAACTCCAACGGGAGCGCGTTCCAAAGGGTGGCTATGTGAACTGTCAATCTTCTACCACCCGTACGGGCCTTAAACACCCTAGGGACCTTAAGGAGGGATTTCTGGTCAGAGCGCAAGGTTCTGGAGGCTTTATAGGGAACCACCAGCTTTGTTAATATAGGGGGGCCTCTACCCTGCAGGATTTTGTGTGCTATGCAGAGAGATTTAAACTTAACCCTCTCCCGCACAGGGAGCCAATGCAAAGCCTTCAAGGCTGGTCTGGCCGACTGTCTCCTAGGCACACTGGTCAATAACCTAGCAGCGGCATTTTGAACTTGTTGGAGCTTCCTCAGCGTAGCCTCCGGGGCGCCAAGGAAGATCGCATTACAGTAATCCAGCCTTGATATAATCAGCCCCTGAATAAGTAGCTTCCTTGAGGTAGGGGGAAGAAGGGGCAGGACTTTGCGAGCAGAGCGAAGGAGCCCGAAGCAGATCCCTGCCGTTTTCTTGGCCTGGGTCTTAAAATAGAGATCCTGCTCCAGCCAGACACCCAAGCTCTTAATCTCCTGTTTAGGACAGGGGAGGTCTCCCAGACAACTAGGCCAGCTAGACATAGGAAGTGGGGGGGCCTTATGCTCTAGCAGCATAATTTCCGTTTTTGAGCCATTAAGTTTCAGCGCTGAATCGCACATCCAGGTATATACATGGGACATGCATTGATGCAGTACATCCGGGCTCTTCACCAATTGGGAGAGAGCCACCACCAACTGGGTATCATCAGCGTAGCTGACGATTTTTATCCCAAATGGTGACACCACATCCTCCAGGGGGGCCATGTACGCATTAAATAATGTGGGACTCAAAGAGGAGCCCTGTGGCACCCCACACTGGAGGGGAATTGGTGAAGACCGCTCACTGCCCTCCCAGACCCGATAAGTCCGACCAGTGAGAAAGGAGCGAAGCCACTGCAGCGCAACACCACTCACTCCCACGTTAGACAGCCGTTGGATCAACACTTGGTGGTTGACAGTGTCGAATGCAGCACTTAGATCCAGGAGGATCACTGCCACTGACCCACCTGAATCCAGAATGCCTCTAGCTTCATCAACAACTGCCAAGAGGGCGGTGTCGGTGCCATGACCTGGTCGGAAGCCAGTTTGAGTTTCTCGTAGCAGCCCGTTGGACTCCAGAAAGCTGGACAGCTGATGAGTGACCAGCCTTTCTGCGATCTTACCAAGTCCCGGCAGCAGAGAAATGGGCCTGAAATTAGCCAAATCCGAAGGATCCAGGCTGGGTTTTTTCAGGAGAGCCTTCACAACAGCTCTTTTCCACCCCGGTGGTACCACCCCTTGAGTGAGGGACAGATTGATGAGGTTCATGATCGGGGCTGCGATGACGGACGCCACTTGTTTCAGGAACCTCATCGGAGCAGGGTCTTCTGGCGAGCCGCTCTTCATGGAGCTAAGCTCCTTTATCACTTCCGGTTCTGATATCAGGTCAAAGGATTCGAGTAAAACAAGTGCTCCTCTTCTACTTGTAGTCCAGACCCCAAGCAGTGATTCCGCCGAAGACTACTGGCCTACACTGCTCGAGTGTCCCGTGGGCTGGCATTCAGTGATTCCTCTCGAGGTCCTTTTGCGATTCCTTGTCCATCGACTTGTGGGTCTCTGAGAAGGGTACTTTGACTTTAAATGGGCGTACCTGGTTGCTCCAGACGTGCCCTGACTCTCCATTGCTTGGGGAGTCCACAGGACCTTGCTGGTCCACACCGAAGCCGTTATACTCTCACTGCATGGGTTGCCGTTGCCAAGGCTTGTTGGTCTTTAATCCGGACACCGTCCCCCCAGCACTCAACATCCTTCATGGGACAGCTCGCCTGCGGACTGTGGTTGTCATCTCCTGGTCCCCGTGGCAGTGGAGTCAAGCTTCACCTCTTCGCACCTGAAACACCCGACATCGGTGGGCATTCGTCTATCGTGCCCCTGGTCACTGGCTAGTGACCCAGACTCTGTCTCCTCTGCTTTCAGGTTCTTCACATCTCTGATCCAGGCTTGTATCACACCGGACACTTTTCCTCTTCACGGCAGCAGCACTTTGCAGCAACTCTCCATTGATTCCCGACACCATTGGACACCTATGCACCTGGCTTCCCTGGGTTAAGTAACACGAGTACTCCGTTGGTCACATGGGTGCTGGCCTTAGAACATTCTAAGTCTCCAAGGGTTTGCTCCAAGTCCTCTCCTAAGTGTCCTTAATCTTTGAAATTTCAACCGCGACTTTCCCATAGGATTGTACGGATCTCGCGGCTGTGTTCTCACACTGCACGCGTCCCCCGTGGGTCCCCTGTGTCACTACCTTGGGTGGTTCCTTGGGATCCCAGCAATTCTACGTGCTCTAGGCACTGTGTTTAGTCAAGTCGTGGTTCTTTTACCACTTTCTAAATATATGGTTTGGTCGCCCCCTGGGGCCCATTGTATATTGTGCTATTTACTGTTGTTTTAGAATTGCAATATTGCGTGCCTTGCTCTCTAATCTCATAAAGAGGTTAGTAGAGAGTGTTTAGAAATAAATACATATATTTTTTATATACCTTGTGTGCTTCTCCTTTCATTTGGTCATTCAAGAGGTTATAATCTGGTAAACTAAGCTGCTTTACATTCCTTCGAGACTTAGCCTGAAGGCTGCTCTCCATAGCTACCACTAGGATAGCTTTCAATAAAGGTTGTCTTTAACCTAATCATCAATAAGGGTTGTTTGGACTGGTGCAAGGTGCCCACTTTAACTAGTGGACAGCATTTACCAGGCCAACTTCTCACACTGGTCACAAAACATCTCTCCCCCCCCCCTCCATGAGGCAAGTCTGAATTTGGGGACTATTACGTTATTGGCTGCGGAGGATCTCAAGGTTCTCGAGGGCCTGTCCCAATTAAATTTCTTCTTTAGGCAATCCATTTCGATGTCATGCAAGGCTTTAAAGGCAGTGCAAAGGGTCTTAAATACTATTCTCTGTCTTATTGGCAGCCGATTTGTTGTAAAATGTGGGTGTTTTTTTCTGGAATACACTCATTACTTTAATGCACATAAAGTACTCTCTCATTTTTATGCATTATATTTTTGTAAAATGTGAAGTAATAATATATTAATTGTCAGTCTCTTGACATTGGACAGTCAATCTCTGTTATAAGCACTCTATAAAACTTGGGAGCTGGCCAGCCAATTAAAATGTTCCTTTCGCGGGCTATAGCTACCATAACAGGCCCTCAAAGAGAGTAATCCTCCTGGGAGATCATTATCCTTTAGTGTAGTATGAGTCACCACCCCAGTGTCCCCAACCTAAGGGCTAACCTAAATAGGGAATTCAGCTTCTCACCTAAAAGGTATAATACAAATATAAAAAACAGCTTCATTCTCCTACGATGCTTCTGCATCTTCTTCCTCTAAGCAGCCCTTCAAGACATCATGCCCTTTATTTTACTTAGGGAGATGCCCGGCTGTCAAAGAAAAGTTTTAAAAAAATGGAAACTCAGTGTATTTCCATTTTCCATGTTTATTTGCCTGCTTGGGCTTCCCTCCAAGCAAAAGCAAAAAGAGGCACTCCAGCTAATGGCGTAGCTAGATTGTCATTGGACCTTTTACTAGCAAAGTAGCTGGGCCCTCACTACGGTGACACGTCAGTCTGTCCACTTTCTCCGACACTACTCAACCTCCTTCGACAGAGTCTGCATCTGCCATATCAAAACTACTGTATTTCCGCTCTCTGCGCTACAAGTCAAAGCCATAACCCTTAGCAGTTATCACAGCCAGTAGGTTTGGCCCTTGTAAAGTGGCTGCACACAGTCATAACATGCAGGGACCTCATACTCACACTGCTATCCTCACATTGGCACATCCCTCACCATGCACTGACACAGTCATATGTTTCACTCTGCACTCACACAGGCACACATTTCAACCTGCAGACCACTCGCCCTGACCTCACAAAATGACAATGTTAATCATGCATTCACACAGGCACGTCCCTCACAATGCACTCGCAAAACATGATACCTATCCTGCACTCACACAAGCGCACTGCTCACACACAAGTACGCCACTCACTAGGAAGGAGTAGAGTTTGGATTGAACAGATTGTGGCATAGGAGACAAAGATTGAGTATTTTGTGTATCGATACACCAGTGTTATGCAGAGCTCTTGAAGTAAGCCGGAATGTCCAATTAGGTTATGTACTCGGCCGTAAGCTTCAGTTGGACCAGCACTGCAGACTATGTGGATTTGATATTTGTGGACTTTGTTTGCAGAGAAGAGTCTCTTGACATAAAAAGCCCCACTGTGTTTTTTGTAGTGCAAGCATATGTTAAAATTAAGAAAGAAAAACAAGAGAAAAAATATGGAGAGCATATGCTTCAATACAACAAATTCAAGAGTACACCTTTGCACTGGTCCACTATCTTGGATCAGTTACAAATGATAGACTATGTAGAACATTATTTCAAGATGGTGGCATGCTCTCATTACTCAGAACTAATCTGCATTTGCAGATGAGCTGTTGGTGGATGAACAAAAGGAAATATCTAAAGAGGTTTGACTTTTCTGGATGTAGAGTAACACTGAGTAAGCAGGCAAAAATTGATACTCAGACTACCTGATGTACTAAGGATCAGCAGTTGTCTACTAGGCAGAGCCAAACATAGGCAACAAAGCTGAATGCTGAAGGGGGCTGACTCATGACCAATTGTATGTATGCTGAAGGGCTGAACTAATATATGAACGACACTCTGCCTGATAAATAACTGAAGCAGGCTTACCTAAAGCCCTTTTTCTCTATAAAAGATTTTGCATTATGTTTGAGAAAACATGAGGCTGGTGAGACAGCTAAACAGTCTCTTTTGTTCATACCTAAAACACACAGAAATAGATACAGCACAGGAAACAGGATTGCAGGTGGTCCTTGGCTCCCACACATAAGACATACAGCTCTGATCAAGAACAACAGAGTCTTCCCTGAAAGACAAGAACAATTGTGGTACTGAAGTTCCAGTACAAGTTTCCTTTAAAAACATGGAACGAGTGTGGTACTGCAATGCCAGCCAGTACAAGCTTCCATCAAAGACATGGAACAAGCATGCTTCTGCAGGGCCAGTCAATGCAAGTTTCCTTTAAAGACATAGAACATGCGTGGTACTGCAGTGCCAGCCAGTGAAATCGTCCTTCAAAGGCATAGAACAAGTACGGTACTGCAGGGCCATTCATTGCAAACGTTCTTCAAAGACATGGAAAAATGTGGCACTGCAGGGCCAGCACGAGCTTTTTACAAAGACATGGAAGAAGTGTGGCATTGCAGGGCCATTGCAAGCTTTCTTCGAAGACATAGAACATGTGTGGTATACAGGGTCAATGCAAGCTTTCTTCGAAGACATGGAACATGTGTGATGTACAGGGTCAGCACAAGCCTTATTCAAATACATAGAAGAAGTGTGGCATTGCAGGGACAGTGCAAGTTTTCTTGCGAAGACATGGAAAAAGTATGCAACATGCCAATCTGGTCAGAAACAATGCAAGCTTCCCTCGCATGTACAGCATCTGCATCAGAGGTCCAAGACTGTGAGTGTGCCCACACACACACACACATGCACACATGCACACACACACTCACACACATACACACACACACACACACACACACACACACACACACACACACACACACACACACATTGTGCAGTATTTAGCAGCAGTGTAAATTCCCTTCACATGCAAGGCAGGGATAAGATGGTCAAAATCAGTGCAGCTAAGGTATCCTCACATTCAGAACAGGTATAACACTGGTAGCAGCAGCATCTAAGCTTATTTCAGGCACTAAATGCCCAAAGTGAAGCATAAAGTTGGGTGAACTACTGGAGACTTAAGCCAGGACCAAGGCTCTGGATCAGGTCAACGTCCTCTTGAGCCCTCGAGATCAAAATGAGCTGAGTGTTCTTATGGCATCTGCCTGCTACCCACGCTTTAACCTTATGCACCAAGAATGAAAGGCAAAGCATTAAACTTTGATGCCAAACAGAAGTGAGAAAGGGGCACCAATCTAGTGGTTGAGTTGTACAATGTAAGTCCAGAAACCTGGGATCGATCTCGGCTTGGCCACTTGACCAAATTGTGTGTTCCCATGCAATTATTTTATCTAATGTGCATCTAATATTTTTAATATTGCATATGAGAAATCCTTGACATACATGAGGATGTGTGCTGTACAAAAACTTCTCTAGTGTTTGACTTAATGGACTAAAATGTTGCTCAGTGTAAAATAAGAATATAGTGCACATATAGGGGCATATGATATCAGACTTGCCTTTTAGCTTACAAATGGCATGGTCGATGGAGTGGGGGATGAGGACATGAATGTCTGTAAGTTCATGTTAAAAACTATCACTTTTAATAAACGTCTCTTAATGGGGGTCATATGACCTTATGTGGTAGGTGAAACCTTTGTCAAAGAAATATACTTTATAGAATTTTGAAGACCCTTTGTCATATTACTACATAATATTTGCTGCAAGATTTCCATTCCAGATTTTCCCATGGCTCAGGCTGTGCATGGGCTCTTAGAGTCAAAACCAGCACTTAGAGCCAATTCAAGCCCTTAACTTGGCTCTTCCTGTGAATTTGTTGGCTCGCCCACCTCTACTACAGCACTGTGTATTACAGTTACTGGAGTTCCCCCTCTCTCAGTATCTTGCTCTGGGTAGCAATATCTTGTTTTCTGCAATTCTGTCTCAGAAGGATATCTATTACTACTTCTGGTTTTAATAGGGAAGAGTTGTGCATTAGCTACCCCAAGAAGTAGTTTAAAGTTACATGTGCGATTTTTAGCATAGAATGAAACAAAACACTCAAATCATTAATTTTCCCAGCTCCACAACTCTGTCTTAAGTAAGTCTATGTTTTTTTATCAACTGTCATTTCCTGATCTCCCACTAGCAGCAGTGGCGTAGCTAGCACTTTGGACGCCCATAGCGATCCCTGTGTTTGCTTCCCCCCTGCGGCTGCATCAAGGAGGTGCGTGGGGTGCTGGCAAGTTTTTTACATGTGCCGTCCCTCGGCGGCCGATTGAAGAGTGGGGGGCGATTGCCACCTGAGACAGCAGGCAAGAGCGGGGGAGGCTACAGGCCCCAAAACTCATGCCACCCAGACCCAGGATAGACCACCCCCAAACCCTCACATCCCCCTCATTATGCCACTGCCTATCAGGATGAATGCAGTGATAAGTGTGACATGAATCCAGAAGCCGTCCAGCAGCATAGGCATAACTTCTTCTTTGAAGGCATGAGGGAGCGAGGTCAGAATGGCGCATTCTGAATTTACAAAAGTGAGCATGTGCACTGCTCAGTTAATCAGTACACCTCCAATGAGGCCAGCGCAGTGCCTCTGCAGGTGCTTCAGCAGATTCTGTTTCAACAGGAGAGTGGTAAGGGTTTAGTATGTAGCTGCTGGTGCATTAAAAAGCACACATATATATATATATATTCACAGAAAAAACCATAGGTTTCAGGCACGTTATAGTTAGGAATTAGCATTTAAAAAACCTCAGAAATTCACTGAAAAAACCATAGGTTTCAGGGGTGTTATAGTTAGCTGGACTTTTTACTTGTACAAAACCATTGAAATTCCCCCGTTATAGTTAGTTCAGCTAACTATAACTCGCGCGCCCGCAATGCACTGCTGATGACGTCACATATTACATCACTCATGACATGGTCAGTGACATCACTCATGACATCACTGATGACATCTCAAATGACATCACTGATGACATCACTGATGACATCATCCAGTGAATGTGTGTTTTTCTGAAAATTAAATATGTTTTATATATGTATATCTCAAGGTCGATGGAAGAATAAATGGGTATATAAGTGTCTAAATGGATGATTTGTTTTTGAAAAATTGATTGTGTAACTGACTGATTAAGTGTATCATAGTGAATACATGGCTTAGTGAGTAATGTTTAAATATGTAAATATCTGTATCAGTCTCTCACTTTGTGTATAAGTGGCTGCATGGGTTGGTGAGTAGCTACATGGGTGTCTATATAGGTTATTAGTTGTTTTTTTGAGTATCAGTCTGAGTGTCTGCATGGTTCGGTGGGGGGTATTACGTAGTGCATAGGTGCATGAATGAGTGACTCACTGTTTGTATGGGTTGAACACAGCATGTGTGCAGGACTGTATGGGTGGATGAGTGTGTGTATGGGTGTGTTAGTGAGTGAATGACTGTCTCAATAGTGTCTTTATGAGTAACTACATATGTTTTAAACTAGTATATGTGACTATTGGTGTATATATGTGAGTATATGTGAGAGTGAGAGATTGAAAGAGTTCCTGTATGAATAAGTATGTGTTTCTATAAGTGATTGTTTAAAAGACTAAGTATGTGTAAGTTTCCGTAGAAGTAAGTATGGTGGTGTGTGTATAACTGTATATGCAAGTAAATGTATGTTTGATTCTTTATTAGCATGAGTGACTATGTGTGTGAGTAACTCTATGGATGAGTGGCATTGTGTAACAGGATGTATAGGTGTATGAGTACATATGATGAGTGAGTACATGTATGAGTGACTGTATAGGACTGTTGGTGAATGAGTGGATGTGTATGTGGATCTTAGAATTACTGAAGAGGTTGTTGTAACTGGTATTGGTATGTCCATTGTTTTGAAAATTTTAGTCTCTATTTTTGAATGTGTGTATCAAAGGTTATATTAGGGTGAGAGGAGGTCTGCCACTCTATCACAAGGATGATGTCATCAGTGATGTCATCAGTGATGTCATTTGAGATGTCATCAGTGATGTCATGAGTGATGTCACTGACCATGTCATGAGTGATGTAATATGTGACGTCATCAGCAGTGCATTGCGGGCGCGCGAGTTATAGTTAGCTGAACTAACTATAACGGGGGAATTTCAATGGTTTTGTACAAGTAAAAAGTCCAGCTAACTATAACACCCCTGAAACCTATGGTTTTTTCAGTGAATTTCTGAGGTTTTTTAAATGCTAATTCCTAACTATAACGTGCCTGAAACCTATGGTTTTTTCTGTGAATTTCAAAGGTTTTTTAAATGCTAATTTCTAACTATGCCTACAGAGATAGGACATGTGAAGAAAGAAGAAAAAATGCACAGAAAGAAACAAAAGAAGTGAAGAAAGAAGCAACAGAAGTCCTCAAATACGAAGATAAGTGCAGGAAGAAGGATAACGTGCAGAAAGAACAAAAAGAAGAGCAGAAAGAAGCCTTGTTGCAAAATCATCCTGTACCCTCAACTTTTTCAGACGGATACTGGTGGTAACTGAGTCTGACTAACCAGTCCTAGAGCCAGTGCTATGTTAAAAGACACTTAGAATACAGTGAAAACACCTACATACACTAGGGAACATTATGCGTTGGGGTCCCCCTGTGATTAGCATGACCTCCTCTGTAAGCCCCTAGTATATAATAGGGCATGGGGATTAAAACTACCTCTTAAAACAGGCCACAGGGCGTTTTTGCACACGTTAACTCAGGCCCCGTCCCCTCCATTCACCACTGTGTAAACACGCCCTGTGTCCATTTTTAGTTGGGAGATTAAGTTCATTTGAATCCTGAGGGTCCCTAGGGTCCAACTAGCCCACTAGGTACCTCCAGTAAGTGCCACAGAGCTGCGTTGCAGAGAGGTGTAAAAAGTGGCACGGCCTAGACCACCTCTCTGCAATGCAGCTCAGTGGCGCTTACTGGAAGCACTTGGTGGGCTAGTTAGCCCCCAGGGGCCCTCAGTATTGAAGGGAAATTATATCCCCAATTTAAAACGTGCCATAGTGCGTGTTTGCACACGTCACCTCAGGCCCCGTCCCCTCCCTTCACCACTGTGTAAACGCGCCCTGTGGCTGTTCTAAGTTGAGAGATTAAGTCCCATTGAATCCTAAGGGTCCCTAGGGTCAAACTAGACCACTAGGTACCTCCAGTAAGCGCCACAGAGCTGCGTTGCAGAGAGGTGTAAAAAGGGGCTTGGCCTCAGAACACCTGGCTGCAGCGCAGCTCCCTGGCGCATACTGGAGATGCCTGTTGGGGGCGCGTTTGCAGAGTGCTGCACGGAGGGGGCATGGCCTCCGGCACGATGCCAGTCTTTTATTTATTTTAGTTTTTTAAGAAGGGGGGCTGTTTGGTTCCCCTTCTTATTCTAATTTATTGGCCCTGATGACCCCATCCCCCAGGGCCAGTCTCCTAATTATATTTTTTTGACCCCAATCCCCAGGGCCGGCCACTGTTTTTTATTATTTTTAAAAAATATATATTCATAGACACACCTAGGACATGCTGGACAAACCGTACGTACCTATCACCATGACGATTTGCGTGATATTCATTAAAAGGCGACTATGCATGCAATGAATCCACGTGGAATGTATTTACACCACTAGTGAAGCTCTGACATGTCTGATGCCCTACCGTGCCTAATCCTGGTAGACACCCTTGTCGTTTATTTATACAAACATGGGTAGCTATTGACGGGCACATTTAATACACATGCACACCAAGCCATTCAAAGGGGATTCGACAAAAATTCGACCAAAACTATGCAAGAAACCCCCCTCACGGTTAATAAAACACACATCCACTGCCGGATGTGTAATACTTTTTATTTTACTCTCTGGAAAGGGGACGAACATCACTTGAGAGTCACAGCGTGCTCCTGACAGAGCCCAATGCTGTGTTACACCCACCATTGCCTGCCGAGTGCCACACACCTCTGTGTTGTATTCCACTAGCTTGTGCATATGCTATGACACTCTCTAGCCCATGTGCACTGTAACACCACCCCGTGAATATGTCATGCCACACTTGTCTTCGCACGGGTTATATTGCCCCATCTAACGTGCCTTTCTCGATGCCTATGTTATAACGCACAGTGCTATGCCATACATATTACAATCTGGGATCCATATCTTTGTCACAGTGCATATGCAACGTTACACTCCCCAGCACATATTTTATATTACAACTTTAGAGACTAGTTAGGTTACACAACACTGCCCTGTGCATATTACACTCCAAGGCGCATATCGCATAGCATGCGCTAGTGCCTGTGCTATCTCGCGCTCTCCAATGAATCTGTCATTGCGCACAATGTATTGCATATTATATTTCACGCCCGGTTCATCTTATATCACACTTTTTGGTGCATAGTTTATACCATACACTATATCTAGTTTTCATTTTCAATCGTGCTCTCAGGACTATGTTCTATATAACACTGTGTTCACCTACCCTTTTCACGGGCATTACCTTTTGCGATAGGGGGTGGAGGGTCAGGGGGTGTTTCTGCCAAGTGAGCCCGGAGTCACAGTCACAAACGTCCTCTTCTTCCTGAATAAAAGTGAGATTATGCTGCATACTTGTTCATATTTTAAGTAGTTCGCACAGACACAATGTTTTAAAAACAATAAAGTTCCTAATACCCGCCTTCTCTGAACAGTTAGCTTGCTGTCCCATCCCCTTCCTCCCTATCCTCTGTTGTGTGAATCCATGGACTAGCCTCCTCCCTCCTGCCATGCATGGTCTGATGTGCTGCCACTGCCCTCAATTTAGTATGATGTACCAGTCCACTCCTCCTGCCCTCCATTGCCCAATTCTATGCCCCATCATTGACCTCCTGCTTAAACTCTGTGCTTAGCTTGCTGCGCCTATTCTCCTTCCCCCTGCCCTCCGATGTCTTTGTGCATGCCCCTGCTCCACCCTTTTTGCCCACCATGTCCCATGGACCTGCCACTCCTATCTACTCTGAGTGTTCTGTTGAGCTGCCACTCCCCTCCCTCCTGCCTAGCATTGTCAGATGACTGTAACCTGTCCCTGCCACCTCCACCCTGCCTGTCCACATGCCATGCCCCTATCCTCTTCCTCCTGTCCTACATGGTCCATTGTACTGCCACACCCTTCTGCCCTCCCTGGTCTGTTGTGCTGCAACTGCTCCTCCTGCCTGCCCCGTGTGGTCTGTTGTGAGGTCCCTTCCCCTGAACTTTCTTGTCTGTGCACAGGTCCTGACCCTCCCTTCTATCCTCCATCGTCCTTTGTGCATGCCCCTCCACCCTCCTTCTTGCCCATCATAGCCATTGTGCTGCCACTAACCCTCCCACTTGCCATGCATGGTCTTCTGTGCTGCCATGGCCCCTCCCACCTTCCCTGTGTGGTCAGTTAGCTGCCCCTGACCCCCTCCCACCTTCCCTCCATGGTCTGTGTGTATGCCATCACAGTCTCACTGTTGCTCTTCATGGTGTGTCTTGCTTCTAGTGCCCATCCTGCCTGACCTCCATGGCTATCTTGCTGCTCCTGCCCTGCCCCCTTGCCCCCAGCCCTACTCCCTCCCTCCTGGCTTGTCTGTTCCATTGTAATGCCCCTGATCCGTCCCTCCTGCCCTTTATGGTCTGTTATGCTGCAGCTTTCTCTCCTGTCTGTCCATTATGGTCAGCTAGCTACCATTGCCTCTTGCCCCTCTGTTCTCTGTTGTCCATGTGCATGGTCCTGTCCCCTCCCTCTTGCTTTCTATGGATTGTTGTGCTGCACTCCTGTCCTGCATGCCCTGTGTGGTGTATTGTGCTGCTGCAAACCCTGATGCCTGCCCTGCAGGGTCAGTTTGGTGCACCTCTCCATGTCCCTCCTGTCCTCTGTTATCCAAGTCCATGTCCCTATCCCATTTCCTTCCATGATCCAATGTACCATACTTGCGAACATTTTGAACTTGGTAAGAGGGAGATTTTGAAAAAAAACTGGGGTATTGATTTTCCCCTTTGAGTTACATTGAAAAAGAGGATATTGTAGACAGGAGACAGATCAAATAAAGCCCATTTGAGCTTAAAAACATTGGTCGTTTCCTGGCTGAATCGGGTCTGTTGGCATGTATGGTTGTACTACCATTGCCTCTTCCTTCTGCCCACAATGGTCTATTACATTGCCACAGCCTTGAAGGAGGGTAGATTTTGTATCACAGGGGGCCCCTGGCCCGTTCTGTCCACACCTGAAGTATGAGACCCTTGTCCTTGCCCTGCCAGCTGCATTTGTAGGCCGTATTAAATTGACCAGCGGGTCCTGTGTTGCTATATAATTATCCTGAGACATCCTTACCACTCAGCCAGCATAAAACCCCTGTGTAGGCCCTTCTGTTCAATATGTAGGCCTCTTTGTTAAATTGACCATAGCTCTGCAATTTTAGTGTATAGCAGTCTGAAGGCAGGTCTGCGAGGCCTTCTGATCCAAACTAGTAGCCCCCACCCTACCCGAGTGCTCCGTGCTCGGTATCAAAGTTCAACATCCCCCTGAAGCTGTCGACATACAGTAGGCTGCATCCTGGACTGGTACTTGCTTCCTGGGCAGGTTTCCCGCTTTTAAGGAAGTGGCAACCGCAGAGCGTCAAGTTAGGAGAACTGAGGAGATTTTATACATGAATATATTGAATTCCCGTACAATACCCATTATTTTCTGCTTGCTCTATGGAACTTACGATAAGCGATTGGCCTGAGAGACTGACCTTTTCACCCAGTCCATTGTCAGCATTAAGTGGGTAAATGACGAAATGTCTGGTAAAATCTGCAGACGAAGCTTTTGGGTAGCATACGTAGGTAGATGTAGCGTGCAAAGGAGCCCACAAAATGATATAAAAAGGGAGCACCCACAGATATCGACGGACTACCTCGCCGTCTGTATGTAGGTTAACAGGCTGTGCAGTTTTTCCCCAAGAGCTGGGAGCTCTTGTCTTCCTTTGCTTAAAATGTCTTGCTCTGCTTTGCTTGAAGTATCTTATTCTATTTTACCTATATGAAATGTCATGTTATGTTTAACCATTGTTCTCTTTACTTTTGCATTTAAAAGATTTTGTATTGTAATTGCAGGAATGCTTGCTCTAAGAGTAAACGTGAGTGTTCCTAGGTAACATTTTCCTTGGTGTAACTTGTTTCTCATGATGCATTTATAGATGTGTTTTCTCTCTCTCTCTGTCAGTACATTAATTGAGATACAGAGAATATTATGACAGCTGTATGATTATCTGGATTCTGTATTTTGTACTTTATGTCTCTATTCTGCGGTTTCTTTGAAGTTGCATCTTCTCATTAAACTGCGAGTGTATTCTGCCTCCAATTCCATGTCTCATATGTCTGTTTTCTTCATTTTTGGAGCAAGCGTTCCTAGGCACCCCGGCTCAAATTAAGGTGCCCCTTTTGTCCCTGACTCACTCTCCTGCTCAGTTCTGTGGTGGCTCCCGGGGATCTGGGGACCGCCCCTAGCTTCCTTGACCCGTAATAGATCTTCCCTCCAACAGCCTCTCTTGCAAGTCCTATATTGTTGGTTTGTTGCCCCTGCCCCCCTTTCCACTGCCCTCCATAGTCTGTTGTGCTTCCACGGCCCTTCCTGCCTGCTCAGTGTGGTTAAATTGTTGCCTTTGCACCCTCCTACCTGCCTTCAATTTTCAGAGTCCGTGCCCCTGGCCTCTGCCTCTCAACAGTATCCTAATGAACAACTAGATTGCTAACATTCTATATTTATTACAAAAGTGTGGAACGCCTGACATCATCTTGATGTAATCAAAACTGTAATACCTAGAGCATTTCCTTTAGAAATTACATATATGAGAGGGTCTTATTGGCATCAAAATTATGGTTAGTGCTCTAAAAGACTAAAATAAGGACATATTTTCTGAGTTTTCAAATAGCGACAAAGCACTTTTAAATTATTTGTTATCTTTATGTTTTTTTATCCAGTTGACCACTTGATTAAATGTTGCACTTAGGGGAGAGGATGTGGTGTTACTTCCAGAACTGCAGACTTTGCAACTGGGGAACCAGGTTGCAGTTTCTGCTTCAGCTCGACATTCTGTGATTCTGGTCAAATCACTTAGTCTCCCCATGTCTACAACCAAAATGAATTTGTTCTTGTGTGATGTAACCAATGCTCATGTAAAGCACTCCAATACCTGACAAGTCTGCACTATATAACACTGCAAAAACACAAAATAATAAGTGTTTTGCACACTTCTGTCATTGGGCTATATTTGGGCTACATCTGGGTGATTTTGGGCTACATTTGGGCTCTTTTGTCTCCGGTGGCCATCTTGGGAGATTTATTTGTTATGAAGTTTCCTAATTTCCTCATGTACTGCAGTCTCCTCAGTAGGAAATGCTTTCAGTTTTTTACTTTGATTCCATCATGAAGGTATTCAGATATGTCACACATTTGCCATAAATTCTGAATGTTAGCACTCTAGTTGCTCATTAGATCACTGTAGTAAAACTACTGCACCATGGAAGTCTGCTCCTGGTATTAAAAGTGCATGTTTCAGTCTGCATGTCAGAATTTTTTAATGAAATAGAAGAGGATTTGAGAAGTCACTCAAAATGTGCCCTCATTTTTCTTTCTGCAGCACTAATCATACTTTTTATGGAAAAATGAACCCCCTCATTTTGTTCCTTTTTAAATTAAATGTTTTAAGAGTTACCACTTTAATCCAAGCAAGATGGCTTCAGGTGTGCCATACGTTTATCATAAGTAGGACTGTTAGCGCTCTAGTAGTTCTTTGGAACACTCTGGGAAGCTGCAGTAGAACACAAAGGAATCAACTGACAGTCTCTGCCCTTGTTGGATGTACATGTTTTACTGAGAATGTCAGACTTCATTCTCACATGACTGAGAAAGATAATGTGAATTTACAGAAAATAAGCTCTCAGTTTAGCCTATAGATCACCTTCCAAACCTCTGTGGTAAAAGCATGAGAAAATATTTTTCTCTCAATCATGATATCCCAGCAGAATGCTTTTTCACATGGTGAAATCACCTTAGAACATACCACAATTCCTAAAATGAGTATGGTACCATCAACAAATGATTTATAATGTAACTAAAGTCTTAAAACCTTCTATTAACTGCAATGCTTTTTAATGAGGTGCTATCATGTATATTGGTCCCAAGATGGCTGCCAACACTTCTTGGATGAAGTGCTGACAGCCAATCAGATCTCAGGATGAGATGTGTGGTTAGGCTCCGCCCACATATATATATGCTTTTAAATGCTATTTTCTCAGGAAATACTGAACAGATTTACACCAGACCTGCAAAAGGCACTTCCTTGACCTTATGGCTACCTCTCTGCCAAATTTCAAGTAATTCTGTTCAGCCGTTCGGGCTGTAGCTGTGTCTAAAGGTCCTATGGAAAAATGCAAGGGGAAAACGCGTTTTGGGACCCCCCTTTTTTCTCGGCCCCTGCTTGACGAATCCCTCCGAGACTTTCAGGGTAGGAGCGGAGCGTAGCGCCCCACCTATTTTGAAAATTTCGCGAGGATTCGTCGACCGGCGCCAAAGTTATTCCAAATAGAATGTTGCGGATTTCCTATGGAAACAGGGTCCTAACTATAACTACCTACTGGCGACCGCCAGTAGGTAATATATATATATATATATTACTAAAGCATAGTGTAGTAGCCACTGTCATTTACAGACAACACATTGTCCATTGAGATGACCCTCAAATGTGTACAGATATACAATTTTCCTGATAAAACTTTATAGCGCACAAACGATGTGTGAAAATTGGGTTTCATGGAATATTTGGTATTTGTGCATAACCAAATAAACTGGCACATGCATCAACAATGCCATTTGCGATTCCTTATTAGCGAAAAATAAGGATTCGCTAATAAGGAATAGCAAGAGGCTATGCATGTAGAAATCGCTTAAAAAATAGCGATTTCTAAACATTCCATAATTGCGACTCGCAAATTGCGAGTTGCAATTAAGGAATACCTCCCCATTCATTTCAATGGGCCTAGAGGCCCATAGGAATGAATGGGAAGACATTCTCAATTTGCGATTCTGAATTAGAGAATCGCAAATTGCTCATGCAATTTCAAGGGTGCCAGGGTGTCAAAAGGACACCCTGTTGCACCCCTGAAATCTGCATATGAGTACATTTTACACACACACATGCCCCAAGGGCATGTGTGTGTGTAAAATGGAACTTTGAAAAATGCACTTTAGTGCCTTTTTCTAAGTTTTTGCAAATTACCATGAAGTTCAACTTCATGGTAATTTGCTCTCCCTATTAGCGAAATCGCTAATTTTTTTACTTTAATGCATTGCATTTAAGGAATCTCAATTTGAGATTCCTTAAATGCAATTGCAATTTAAGTAATCGCAATTTAGAGATTACTTAAATTGCGATTTTTGCATTTGGGATGATGCATCCCAAATGCAAAAATACCGGTCGCAAAGGGGCAGATTCTGAGAATCTACCCATTTGCGACCAGTTTTTGCTTTGATGCATGTGGGCCAAAGTGTCTTGATTTTTGTTGCCCCATATAAAATCTTTGTTTCCATCACACGTTAAAATTAGAAATAACACTTAGGGGCCGATTCCGATCTCGAAAGGAAGGCCTCCAAACACGATACGTAAAGAGCAAATCCGATTTGGAGCCTATCTTTCCATCCGAATCGTCCCCTGTTACAAACAACAGGTATGATGCGAAGATCACATCCGCAACTACTGAATCGTTTATGAACCCGAATCTATCCGTCCAACTCGTAAGGATCCAAATCGTGCCTCGCAATGGAGCCAGTTTCCGAACAGGCGAGTATGATGCACGATTCGGACAGCTGTATTGACTGGGCCTCAGCGAGTGTAAGCAGCTGCTGGAATCGGACTTCGGGGGTCAGAGCAGGCCCCCCCTTCACCTGGAACACTCCAAATCATTAATGGAGGGTTGCACATGGATCCCCCCGATCCAACCATGCACAGTGTGGTGGGTAAAATGAGGTACCCACCACGGTGTGTACGCTTTTCCCCACCCACCCCTTTTCTGCTATGGGAGCCTGTGTACGAGTCCGTACACAAGTTCCCATAAAGTGCTATGGGAGTCCGGCCGAACCGAGTCCGTAGCCATGCAGTTGCATTGGACTCGCACAGTGCGTCACGCTTGGCAAGCCCTCCAGGTCCGATTCGTACGGAGGGCTTACCAAACGAGATCGGAATCGGCCCCTTAATTTGTGCTTACCTGTTTCTTCATTTTGAAATACTTGTACAGATACAGGCACATGCATCAAACCTTTTTGCGATCGCAAACGGTACGAATCGCAAAAATTGGCCGTTTGCGATCGCAAAAGACAGTGTAGAAATGCATCAACTGTATATTTGCGAAAAAACAACTTTTCGCAAATATAAGGAATCGCAAAACATTCTGCGATTCAAATAGCGAATCGGTATTAGCGTCTCCCAAATAGGGAATCGCAAACAAAGAATCACTAAATGGATGCATGAAAAATCGCAAATAGCGATTCCCATGAAAATCGCAATTTTGCGATAGCTAAATAAGAAGGATCACAACCAGGTGGTAATCATGAGTGCAAATCAGAGACAGGTGAAAACCAACTGAAACCCATTTAAACACAGCCAGAATGAGCCAGCACTGTTCACAATGGCAGGGATTTACCTGATGGCGAGGAGGATGAGGCTGCAGGCTGCCGCACAGAGACGGAGGCGAATAAATGAGCGCATCTTCAGAGTCCGCATAACTTTGCTAGGCCAGCAAGAGGATGAGATATACGATAAGCATAGGCTCAATGCAGCAATGATCCATGACCTAATCAATGAATTGGACCCCATAATGCAACGACAGACACGTAGGACCAATGCCATCCCAACGCATGTGCAGGTCCTATGTTGCCTACACCTCCTGGCGTCAGGCAGTTTTCAGGGGGTCATTGCTGTAGCGGGAGGTGTGTCACAAAGCGCACTTTCAAGAATATTGAAAGCATTCCTTGATGCCATGATGGCCGTGATCGGGTCTCACATCAAGTTCCCTACCACCGCGCTTGACCTTGCAAAAACCAAACAGGAGTTCTACCAGATAGCTCGTTTCCCACATGTTTTGGGTTGTATTGATTGCACCCACGTGGCAATATGTCCCCCTGCAACACAGGAATATTTATATAGAAATAGGAAATGTTACCATTCCCTCAATATTCAGGTTGTTTGCAATGACAAAAACATCATCACTGACATTGTTGCGCAATTTCCAGGGAGTGCACATGACTCTTATATCTTCAGGCAAAGTGATATACACACCCGTCTTGTCAGGGGAGAATTTGGAGAGGGATATCTGCTTGGTAAATATGTGTAATAGTTTATCACTGTCATTGTACGTATGTCAATGTCAAGCTGCCACTGACTCTTTGCTCCATTACATGTAGGTGACAGCGCATACGCCTTGCGTAATTACCTCATGACGCCTTACCTCAATCCCACATCTGCCAATCAACAGAGGTACAATGCAGCACATATTTCGACAAGGAACATCATAGAGCGCACATTTGGGCTGCTGAAGAGCCGATTCAGATGTCTACATAAGACCGGTGGAGCACTGAAGTACAACCCTGAACAATGCTGCAAGATAGTAGCAGCATGTGCCATGCTGTACAATATAGCGACAAGGGGAGGAATGCAAATCGAGGTGTCTGACAGCGAATCGGAGGATGGGAACCAGCAAGTGCCACACCACCATGCAGCACAAGGGGCAAGCGCAGCAGAAGGGCGTAGGAGAAGATTTGACATCACACAAAATTATTTCTGAGGTGAGTAATGATGACACAGAAACTGAATATTGCTATCAAAGTATTCTTTAATTAAATAAAAATGTCATGAGTGTTCAAGCACACTTGTAATCTGACCAGTGCAATGGACATAAGTGGTTTGCAAATGTAAATTTACTTGTCAGTCAGTGAAAAGTCAAATCCAAATAAATGGTTACGTCACCATAGTGGAATGTACTTATACATGCCAGTCTAGCGCTTTTTCCCACGAACACCCAGACGCCTGTCAGACCCAGCATTGTCATCCGTAATGTTGGAAGCGGCGGGGGTACTGCTGCGTGTGTTGCGTCTTCCTGCAGTGCGGACTGGAATTGCCAAACTACTTAGGCTTGAGCCACCCTCACTACCCCCTTCCGGCGTGGACATGTTTGCCGCAATTGTGGAGGCATTAAGCAATTCAACTGCATTGGTCACCTGGTCCAGTGCTTTAGCCACATCCCCGCTCCAATGGCACATTTCAGTTTGCATGGTCACAGACCTACGTGCCAGCAGTGCAGTTGTCGTGGCCAACCTATTGTTTGATTTTGCAAACATTTTCAGGTGCAGCATTAGTTGACGATGCTGTCTCTTCTGGGATACATTTCCCTCATGCATCACCTTGCTCAGTTGCTGCACACTTTCAGACAGTACTGCTATGTTGCTAGCCATCTTGCCAATTTGTAATTGTACTAAACGTGTGTTTTTTGTCTGCAGGCGCTGCATACGGAGCATCTGTCCCTCAAGACCACCCCAGACATCACTTGGTTGCTCCTCCTGCTGTGTCCTGAGTGCTCTTCCTCTCCTACGCCGGACTCTGTGATTGGTTCTGGGGACCTGTGGTTGTGGTTGTGGGATGGAAGTTGTCTGGCCATGGCTGCCACCTGGTGTTGCATCAGCCTCATCATCACACTCCATGGTGACTAGGGATGGAACAGTAGCCCTGCGTGACTTTGTTGGACGTGAGGGATTTATTTGCACAACGGGTGTGTCCATCTGTTCACCTGCGCTGGTGTCCTGCATGTCTGGGGATTCGCTATCCACAGCTTCTACACGTTGAGCATCTGTGAGGTGAAACAGTGCAAAACTGCATTATTTAATGTCTGTGATAAAAATTTCACAGTAATACATTTTTGCCTTTGTTAATGAATTTATACTCTATTAAACTTTTTTGGGTTGTTACTCTGAGATTTGACATTGTAACTGCTTGACCTGACTACATCTCCCATAATGCCCCTCACCTACTGAATACATTGTGTAGTGGATGTTCAAAGTCTGCACTTGGGCTGTACTGTGGTCATGTTCTACCTTTACATTTTAAAAAAAAGGTAACATACATTCATCTTACCTTCAGATGTGTTTGCTGCTCCGGACGTGTCCAGCTGGGTCACACCAACAACAGCTTCTGGCTGGATGGTGGATTCAACCAAGTCCTCCATGGGAGGGTTCCCAGTGTCTGTTGGTGTTCCCCCTCCTGTCTTCTTTGCCTCCTTGAGCCGGTCAGCAATGCGCACCTTAGCCCGACTGCGCAAGTCGTACCATCATTTTTTCAGTTCTTCAATGGTGCGGTGTGTCACCCCAATGGCATTGACCCTGTTTTGGATCCGGAGCCAGATTTTCCTTTTCTCCTGCTCTGCCACTTTTAATGATGCCTTTCCAAACAGCTTATCATGGCTGTGGACTACTCCCTCAATGAGGGTGTCAATTTCTTTTTCTGCAAATTTAATTTTGCGTTTCCTGCCTGTTTGGCTCTCCTCTGCTGTTTGTGAGGCTTCCATTTGTTTGAAAAAGTTGTTCTACTGTCTCTGTCACACTCCTGTTCAGCTCCCAGAGCCAGCTCCCTCCTCTCCCTGAGACTGTGCACTGGAAATGAGGCTGGAGCTGCTCACTTCCTGGTTGTGATGTCATCAGGATGCATCAAAAAGCGACTTCGGTATTTGCGATTTCGCTAATTGCGAAATCGCTAATAGCGAGTTCGCAAATGCCGAAATCGCAATTTAATTAGCGATTTTTAGCGAATCGCAATTTTCTCGCATTTTTTTTGGTGCATCGTGTTTTGCGAGTCTTTATTTGCGACTCCTTAAAAATCGCAAATAAGGACTCGCAATTTCTCATTTTGATGCATGTCACTGTTAATGTATAGATTATTACATTTTTTTTATATGTTAACCCCTTCAGCGCTGCGGGAATTCCCCCGCGGTGCTGAAGGGTTCGAGCGCGGGCGGGGCCATGACGGAACGGTTCCGTCATGAGCACAGCGCAACCGATGCTCATGACGGAACGGTTCCGTCATGGGCATGGAAGGGGTTAAAAGAAAAGAATGTCCTATGGTCTTTCCATTTACACCAACAAGATTTTCATATTCTTCACTTTACAAAACACTCATCTTTTGCAGTAGGTGTAAGAAAAATAAACACCAGCCTCCATGTTGAAAGAATAAGGAGCAATTTGTCAGAAAATTAGACAGACATTTACCTCTGTCTTTGAACACACAGCAAATATGACAAGTTAAAAACAAAGGGCCTCATTTACAATGAGGCTGCGCCACCGGAGCATCTCATTTTTTGCTACCCTCTGTTGGTGCAGGAGTCTGCTCCTTTTTTACCAGACAGCACTAAGCCACTTAGCGTGGTTTAATGCAGCCTTGTAAATATTGTTCTCTTTATGCATTAAAGGGGCGTGCAAGGGGTGTTGCTGTGGGCGTTCCTAGCAACACCAATTATTCGTAACTCTGAGGCAGCGCCAAAAACGTACGCCTCTTCAGGGGAGGCGTAAGGGAGGCGCAATGAGGAGAAATACCTTTATTTCTCCTTGTGTGTTCTATTTCTATGTTTCCTGAATTCTGCAGGACACATAGAAAGAGGATTTTTGTTTTTGTGCAGGAAGGTTTCCCTTCCTGCACAAAAACAATAATCCCTGCACAGGCATCCTTACACCATGGCGCAAAGGTGCCTGTGTTGGTGCAAGACAACCCATTGTGCGCCAGCACAGGGGAAAAAGACAGGAATGCACCTTATTTGGTAGATACAGCACATTCCTGCCCTTTTCTTTAGTTGTAGGGCAGCGCGGCAGGAAGTCCTGCGATGCTGCCCAACAGCAACATTTTGTAAATAAGGCCGAAAATGTAAAGTCATCTTTAAAGCTCGTTTAAGTTCAGAACTCCAGCAGGGCTCAAGAGGCTGTTGTAGTTGGCCCCCTCACACCTCTGCGCTCCAGTGCATTGTACGAACTGCACCGCTGGTAGCTATGTCCCTGGCACTGACGCGTCTCAATTAGAAGATTAGAGGAAGAAGCTGAGGGAGCACTAAAGGAGAATGGATGTGTGTTTTTTACACCATCTCTTTCAACTGAGAGGCAGCTCCATTTACCACAGTGCTCATCTTGCTTTTTTGAGGAGGTGTTAACAGCCTTATACAAGGCAATAACAACTGTTAATTACCACCCCTCCTCTTATTAGGTGCTCTCAACTGTGGCTCAGGCCCTTAGCTGAAGGAGGATAATAAACAACTGTGATTGCCTACAGGAGTGGGAAAGAATACATAAAAACTTCTATACACCTGATTAGTGCCCTGGAGGGGCATTCAGCATTTGTCCTACCCAATAAAACCCCATGGTTCAGAAGTTGTCGGTTGCAAAAAAGAATACCTTTTCCAGGTTTGGTCCTTATAATGAGGAATAACATCTAGATTTTGGTGGTTAGACCACTCAAATCTCTATGTCTCTCTAATTAGGGAGCCACCACCCAACATTACATTCCAGAAGGTTAGATCTGCTGAAACTTGATGGAGTGTTGAAGTTCCAGTGAAGTTATAATTCTGGCCCCTGGACAAATTTTTCAGTCATTTTAATCAGGATATAACTGTTTACACATTTAAGAAACATGATTTTATATACGTAGCCAATTAAGGGTGAAGGCAAAATGTTCACGTCTTTCCCACTTTCTTGGCAGTGAAGAAGACAAGACCGTTTTATCCTTCCAAATAAAGACAGAAATTTCCTTCTTAAAATTTAAGTTGTGAGGAATGAGCGTTCCTTACAGATCAAGATGTTTATTTTTTGAGAGCAGTGATGTGGAGCATCCCATGCATCTATTTCTACAGTAGAGGTACTACTGCAAAATGGAGAATAGTGCCCCACCCTCTTCAGGAGGGCAGTCCCCCAGCAGGGATCCACCCATCAGTCACTAAGGATGGCTTCATCGGGAGTAGCAAAACAACAGGCATGGCCGAATGCTCCTCCGCACTAAGGGCCATCATAGTCTTTCTGTCCCCACCGGCAGACCCCAAACCTGCCACTGCATGGGGTGTAGAAAGGCCACTAGACAGGCGATTGTTTATTTAAAAAAAAAAAAATGGATTGGATGGGTGGCCGGATCATCCAGATATCAGGCCTTACACCCAACTCTAAAAACCCAATGGTCTACCCAGTCCGAAGGGCAAAAAGCACAATAGACACTAGGAATTGTTTTTTATATAGATAAAATGATGTGGCGTCTATCCCGCCCAGGCATCGGACCACACACCTCACCCCCAGAGCTCCCACAGTCTTTCTTTCCTCACTGAGGTAGGAGATTGGAGCATTTACCTCCTATCTGCCTGCCCTAGATATGGGTGGGGAAGGCAGAAAGTACACTAGAAGTCAGGGATTTGGTTTCTAGAAATAGAATGACTTGGAAGCGCGCTCTTCCTTGCATTGGTCTGCATCCCTCACAGAAGGCAAACTGTCTTTCTGCCACCTTGGGTGACAGATTGGGGTATTTACACCCAATATGCCCTGTTCAGGGCAGAAAGCACACTAGAAAACCAGGGATTGATTATTGTCTGAAAAAATGAAAGTTGTAGGACTGTATTCAGGCGTACCACCTAGCCTTAAAGTACAGACAATCTTTCTACCACCCATTGAGCACTTTTGATAATTTATCACCCAAACTTTCCTACCTAGAGCAGGGCAGAATGGACACTAGATACCAGGGAATGTTTTTTTTTTTTTTAAAGGAAAGGGATGTGGTCTAGCCATCCCAAGATCAGGTCACATCCCACAACCTCATACAATCTTTCGTCAGATGAGGAGGGGCTTTGACCCTTAAATGCCCTTTTCAGGGGTGCAAAAATCACACCAGGGATTGATGGCTGGCCGTTCTAGCATTGCGTAACACCCATTCCCCTTTGGAGCCATAACAGTGTATCTGCCTTCAAGTGAGATTAGCTATCCCATGGTAAGTGACAGGAACAATAGATTTCTATAGGCGTAGTTTTGACATATGGACCCGCAGAGAGGGGGTAATCCTCCCCTCCATTCTGCCTCCCAGGAGTGGTCAAATAACTATCTGTTGCCCAGGGGTAAGACCAAATCCAAAGGTGGGACAATGCCCCACATCATTTATTTTCTGTACATCAATCCCAGGTATTTTGGGTGTTTTTTGTCCCTGAGGCAGGATGATGGGAGGAAAACACTCCAATATTTCCCCTAAGGGCCAGAAACATTGCCTTATGGCGAGGGCTGGAGGCTGCAGTCCAATGCCAGGAGGGGCAAACTGAGCACCCCATTCTTTTTCTCACTTATTTCCCTTGAGATAGTGGACTTTATAGATCACCTTGTATGAGCACAAAGGGGTTAAATGCCCCAATCTGCCCACCGAGGGGGTTGAAAGTCCATGAGACTATCAGGGGAAAAAATGAGAAAAGAAATGAGGTGGGGTGCTAGACCATATTGGCATTGCACCTCACCCCTATACACTAGACAGTATTTCTGCCACAAGGGGAAGGCAGAATGGTGAGGTTTACCTCACTTTATATCAGCACATTTGCCAATACTATGCATAAAATAAATTCCAATTTCCTCTCGCTTGCCGTGGGGAATGGCTGCACTGTTCTGGCAACAGGTAACAGGAGAAGCCTAAAAATCCTGAGAGGTTTCTAAACCTAGAGATCCAGGGTAATTCCTACCTAGAATGCCCTAGGAATGTCACAGTGAGGGCCAAAAAACACAATTTTCCCAAATGTATGTGACACAAAGCTCATTTATTCCAGTAAGTAGCCAAAGCCTTACCACCCTGCCTTCCCACAGTTTTCCCAATTGAAAGGCTCCCATGTGTGGGAGGATCTAACACATGTCTCAGAAATGGTCCAAAACTGTAATCATGTAAAGACCTCATTAACAGTCACCACAGTGACTTCACACATCCAGGTTTTGATCAGCTTCTCTTGTGGGTGATAAGCCTACCTACACAAGTGGGGTACCTTTTTTACTGAGAGAAGTGTCGAAATACTGGGTTGCAGTACTTTTGGGGATGCATTGTATATCCCAGAATTTTCCCATCAGAAACATGAAAAAGATCTGCAATTTTTGCCAAAATTTGATGTTTATTAGGGTATTCTAGGTAAAGAAAAGTCATGGGATACATGCAAGCCACACCACCCGGACTCCCTCAAACGTTTAGATTTTTAGAAATGCCTGGGGTTGATAGGTTTCAATGAAAGTTGTCAGACCCAGGGTACAATTACCTCAGCTACCCACATCGTCAGAAAGACTGAAATTCCTATTAAAAATGTTCTCTATGCTGTATTTGGGAGCATTTTCTGCCATGGATGATTGGCCCAACCAAATAAGTGGGGTGCAGTTTTTGTGAGCATGAAAAAGTGGTGGGATACACAAACTTTAGACCACACCTGAAATCTTCTTGGGTCCTTGTTTTCATCAAGTCCCTGAATGCCGACCGACCTAGGGCCCAAATACGGCAAGTGCTCATGTCGACAGAAAGGCCAAAATTCAAAAGAAATGTTTTGGTACTCACCACACTGTATTTGGGGTCCTTTTTGTGCTGTGGGTGATCGGCCTAACAACACATGTGTGGTGCCATTTTTATTTCCAGAAGTGTGGGAATGCATGGTGGCTCAAGTTTTGTGGATCCCTGCAGATTTCTAAGCTTTCTCTGTCAGAAATAAGAGCAAAATCTGTATTTTTAGTGAAAGTTTGATGGTTGCAGGGCATTGTGGGTTTGAAAACGTGGTGGGATCTACTCATGCCAGAGCACCCAGGACTCCACCAGACATTTAATTGTCATCAATGTCTGAGGCTAGTAAGTTTCCCTGGGCAATGGCCAAACCAAGGCCCAAATACCACAGCTATCCACATCACCTTAAGGACTAAAATTCCATGAAATTCCCCTCAAACATTTGATGTCTCCACATTGAATTTGAGGGCCTTTCCTGTCACAGTGATTCATGCTGCCTCAAACTAGGGTATTTTTTCATTGAGAGAAGTGTGGGAACACTGAGGGTTTGAACTTTCATAAATCTCTGCATATTCTGGAACTTTCCCTGGCAGAAAAGAGAGATTATCTTTCATATTAGACAAAGGTTGACGTTCACAGGGAATTGTGAGAATATAAAGTGATGGAATCCACAAAAGTAAGATAACCCCGACTCCCCCAGGTATTAGGTTTCCAAAATGTCTGTCGTTGGTAGGTTTCCCTGGGTGCTAACCACATCATCTGCAAAATTGAAATTCTGAGGAAAAATCTTGATTTTTCCATGTTCGATTTAAGGGCCTTTCCTGTTGTGAGTGATTGGACCAGCCACACAAGTGGGGTACCGTTTTATTGGGAGAAGTGAGAGAATACAGAGTAATAGTATCTACCAGATTTCTTTTGCATTTGGTTTACAAATATAAGTCATTGTAGAAGAAAGAACACATTTTGTTAAACATCCTCTGAGTTATATGATGTTGTCGGAAATTCCAAGTTCAGAGTTGTACAACAAAAGCAGTATTCCTAAACTCAGATCCTGGGCACATTTCAAAAGTGCATAGCTTTGCTTAATATACATTTTCATTACATTTTAACTTAGAAACTGATGCATAGTTGGTACACAATTAAAAATGGTTATGAGCTGCAATTCACTTTATAGTTCTCATTATTAGCACATTTTTAAACAAACAACAAACTCTAAATATCTCTGCGACTGAAAGAGTCTGACAGATATAACAGTATGCTACTTTTGCAAATTGGCCAATTAGTAAAAAAATTATAAATGGAAAGATAGCCACATATGTATTCTTTTACTTCTTAAATGTATTGTATTTTTAATTCAAAGATTAGTTTGGTTGGTAAATCAATTTACACAGGTGAGCCTTACTGAATTCTAAATCCTGTCTACTTTTGAGAAATGGACAATGTTCTGGGTTCACCCATTGGTTTTGTACCTGATTTCACCACAAACTGCAGGTAGGAAGAAATTACAAAAATAGGAAAAAATTATTACCACGTAGAAAAATGCAAAAAAATGTGGTGAAAAATATTTTGTACAACTCTCCATGTTCCTGAAAGCTTTCTAAGGTGCAATACATACTTTCTGGTACACCACATTTTCCCCATATATTTTAATTAAAAAAACAATAACAGTTTCCTTTCTTAGTTCCATCCAGGGGAATCCACAAAACGCTAGATTCCCCAAAATGAGAGAAAAAAGGATACAAATCTGGCCTGGATATATTTGAGGGGGAAAAAGTTATAAATGCTAAAGGATGAACTTCCCCAAACATACAAAAAGGACTTAGCATGAAGGGGAGGAATGATAGTGGGGAGCCTCAGCACTTAAAGAATTCAGCATAAGGAGGCATCATGCTAACAGTAGCCGCTTAAAGCCAGGACACCATCTGGCTGGAGACTAAGAAGTGTAAAAAAGAAAAAACAAGATAGCAGGCCTTTTATATATCTATGCACCCAGGATCTGTAACAACATCTCCAACTCCATCAGGACCACCCCAACGCTGCTCCAGTTTAGGAAAGAGTTGAACACTCACCTCTTAAGGAACACTGCACCTAATGCATTGAAAGTCCTCAAACCTGCTGCCTCTTGGCTAGGCTTGTGCTATAGAAATACCATATACATGCAAACATACACACATACATACATACATTAATACATACATACATTTTTTTTATTTTTTTTATTTTCTTTACTAACGAAACACAAGATAAACATAGCTTTGATAGAACAACATGATTGTAGCTCACCTAACAAATGACACTACAAGACAGCAGAAGGAACAGGACATTTTTATTAAAGTTGACATTGGTACAAGTGTTATTGCTGGTGGTTAGGAACACATACATACATACATACATACATTTCTTGAGGCTTACACTTAGATATGGGTCCCTTGCTCACTTTGCCACTGGATTCAAGCAAGCTTGGCTGATGAGGGGTGTTATACCGAAACCGGTACCAGGATGCTCGTTTCCGGTCCCGGAAAGACCTGGCTTGGCAGTTCGGGCTGGATTTTTCCCAGGAGGAACTGGGTCAAGACTGATTTGCATATGGCTGGGTATGAACTGGGGTGGCGAAGTGAGATAAAGAATGATGATGGATTCAACCCAGATCTGTGACTGAGGGTGAGAGTCTGAAAAGTTTCAGCGCTCCGTCCATCATCTCCTTGTGTTTGTTGTGAAAATAAATAGGTATATATTAACATCTAGGCGCCATGCCCTGTTTATGGACTTATATTTAAGTGTTCAGCAGTTGTTGATGATGAGGTAGGGTGGGCCTCCTCAATTCCATACTCAACCTTATCCTCTAATTCCTCCGGCTCCCCATTGGAGCTTGTCTCTCCATCTATTACGGAAAATGGTCCTTCATCAATTTTGGAATCACTACTTACAATTTGTAATGAATCTATTTCTCATGCAATTGTTCTTGAAACTTGGAAGTAGGAACTTATGACTCATCTTTTGAATTAACATTTGGCTAACCCATTCAAGTGAAGTAATTATCATAATATTTTGTGACTTCCTGTTCCAGTAAACATCTTTAAAAAAGGGTTTGAATCAGCATCTTTCATTTTTTCCTACAGACCAATAACATCTTGAATGCTGCTCAATCTGGCTTTCGGGAAACTTATGGTACTGATTCTGTCTTAGTTTTGATCCTTGAAGATCTTTAACTACTAGCATACCAGGGTCAATATTTAGCCTTGGCACTGCTAAATGCATTTGATATGGTATCCCATAAGCGCTTGCTGTTCCGACTGAAGGAATCCTGGGTCCAGGGCCAGATATTGACCTGGATCAAATCTTATTTGTCAGCTAGATCACAGGCAGTTTTGTCATGTCCTTTAGGCTAGTCCTGTCATGTATACCCCTATTACATACATTTGTCTCATCCACACGACAATAACAATTGTAAACAGGTGACCTTTTACCTAGAAGCAAGTTCCTGTCTCTTCGACACCAGGCTCTCAGTACTCAATCAGAATCCCTGTACCTGACGTACATAAACATGTCCCCAGGCACTGCAGAATTATTCTGTATAATGGTCATCACTTTTTTCATCCTTGGCCAACAGCCAGCTGTGCATGATCGCATTTGTTTATAAAGCATTGGTGATTATTTTTAAAACATTTATGATTGTTTTCAAAGCATTCATGATTGTTTCAGAAACATATCGATTCTAGAAAAACCCTGGAGTGACAACTTTAGAATAAAAGACCCTCACTCCCCCCTAAAAATTAGAGGAAAATTCCTTCCAAGCTGACACGGGGGCCTGCATGCTAAATCTTCGACACGCAGCGGTCTGACATCCCTTGCGGGGTGTCATCCCCGAAGCAGAAACAGGGTCCTTCGTTCTAAACCATCAAGTGAGGGGGGCTGGTTCTTCCCTAGGGGTTTTTTGGCTACATACACGCATATACGTGCTACACATACAGGTCTAGGGTAGGTACATTTAAGTAAATTACTTAGGGCATGCATTTTATGAATATGCAAGTGCTACTGTTTTTACCTGAACTGCTTATGGTCATTTTATTAGCACTAGGGTAGAAATGTATGTACTATTTACTATACTGGTACTAGCAATCTCTTTCATATGCTTCTGTCTTCTGATTGTCGCAGCACATATGTTTTACACCAGATTGTCGCTGGACCAATAAATATTTATTGAAACGTCCTAATCGCCATCCTGTATATTTTCTGAGAGTAAGCAAGCATGAGTGTCTGAGCAAAACGTACAGTACTGTTTTCCATGATCCCTGAGGAATCAGGGTTGTCATGTTCAGTGGTTGCCAGAGACTACCCTCACCACTGTAGAATACAGGGGGGTGGTAGTGGCACTGTAGAGCCAGCTGTTCTAACAGCTGACATATCCTGTGGGGGTGTCCAGAAGTGGTTGGGACACCAAGCCCTCAGTTTAGATCATCCAAAACGTGCAGGTCCTGGGGGACTCCTAGGAACTACACAACAGTTTATCTGGCTCCCTATAAGTCAGAATTTAAAGAGATCCCTCAGGCTCCTCATTGAGCCCAAACATTTCTAACTTATACGTGCATCCCCTGGCACAGCTCATTTGCTCATGTGGGCTAAAATTAGCAAGTTATGCCTATGGCACACAAAGTATGATTTTGCTTGAAGCCAACACTCATGAGTTTTCATATACTTTTTATAACTGTATGCTTGCGATTATAGAGTGAATGCCCAGTTGAACAAGGCCTTGAATATCAGTGGAACAAGACGAGCAACGGTGGACTGGGATAGCCGCACTTCCCTGCTGTATTCCCAATGTGGCAGATCCAAAAGTATTTTGGGTTGGTGTGCACATGCAACTCCTGCACCTGCCATTCTTGGGTGCAAACTGCAAAGCAGAGAGAAAACAACACCAGAATTTGGAGTGGTTCACTACCCAGGTGGTCAGTTAAATAAGTAAGTTCACTTGTAAAGTTGTATCAAAAACAGTTATTTATTTTAAAAGTCATCCGACAAGACTGAGTTCAAGCCAATGCGTTTCGTTCATTTCACAATGAACTTCTTCAGGGCTGAAAATTACAATACATAAAATAAATATACGTACAAAACATCTAGACATATTCAGTTTACATACAAAGAGCTGCAATGAACATGAGGGGCAAAGGGGCATGTGGGGAATAGAAATGAAAAAGGAAGCAAGGGGTAATGAAGGTGGCAACGGGAGGGAGAGGCAGCTGGACATAGACATTGTGGACATATATAGAATGGCTAAACAGTTCCCTTGTTCTGATGTTGTTATGGTCTATGTGGCCTGAAACTGAAATGACCTGAGTATCTAAGTTACATGGAAATGGCAGTTCAGGGCGTGATGTGGGACAACTAATAAGGTCCGAAAAAGCACGAAATAAATTAAAGCTAATATCAGTAAGGTCTGCCTGTAAATAAATGTTTGGATGGCATTAGTAAATTGAAGACTAAACAATCACTCTGAAGTAGTATATTTGCGTCTCATGTGGCCTACTGTGGTGGTGTGCTGGCGACATGAGTCTGGTGGTGCGGCATTAAGGGCAATCAGGACGTGATCAATGGGTGGTATTGGCAGAAGGGGACCACATATGTACAAGGAGCGTGTTATGGCATAAAATTCAAAAAAGAGAAAAAGAGAAAAAGAGGGGAGTAAAAAGGAGATGGTGACTAAAAACAAGGTGCATGAGCATGAACACTGTGCATACCGTTCGTAGTTTGGTTGGACGGCGGGAGAGAAAGGTTCTTCCTGGGACCGTGTCCTGTGGTTGCGTGGTGAAATTCCGCTCCGTTGAGCTCGTCTGGAATTGCAAAAAATCCAGCGTCTGTACTGCGGGTTGTCCATCGAAAGATTATGGCCTCCTTGATAAGGGCCAAGGTCCGTGGGATCTGGTGGGGGCAAAGAATGCAGGACTAAGGATGTGATGAGAGAACAAAGAAGATGGTGGTGTGTTAGGCAAAGGGCCAGGCGTGTGAGAAGCAGCGATGCATTAATCAGAAAAGGGAGGAATCGCCGTGTCACGCGCTAGTCCACCAGGCTAAGCAGCATGGAGGAATCGCCTTGTCTGCTGCTTGTCTGCCATGGTGGGCAGCAGGTTGTGCTGCTCATCTAATTTAGAAATGAGCGGAAGAACGGTTGTTTAGGAATACAATATACATTAAAATTGCTCATACCTGCCTCCCCAGCCATTCCTTTATATTTGGGGACCTGGAATAATCTGAGCTGTCACATTCACATGTGAGAGAGATGGTTAGTAGTTGTTTTGGCAGCGATGACAAGGGCGATGGGTGGTGCAAGCTACAGTGGCCTCCTCGTCAGAGCACTGGCACTTAATATTTGACAAATTAAGCACTGTCTATGTCAGAAGCCCAGACGATATCATCCCACTAGAAGTCTGCGCTCCAGTGAGGACGAGCTGCTGTCAGTCCTGCGCATTCATCAATCTAGATGAGGTGGCAGGTCTTTTTCTTATTTGGCCCCCACCCTCTGGAACAAATCGCCACTCTCCAGTACCCCCAACATATAAAGGCTGTGGTTGTTCAACAATTATTGATTTTATTTTTGTGTTGTCTTCCTTGAGGAGGGTTATATATCTATTTAATATCCAACACAGTCTATATAGTGACCACAGCCCTTTAACCCTGGCGCTCAAAGTTTCAGGGTGTCATTCTGCACTGTGCAGAATGACTGGGGGCACGATTTCTGCCACTGACCAAGGAAGGTGTTTTAAGGTAGTCACAAGTGGATGTTAACGCTTTTAATAGATCTTTGTTCAGTAACAGTCAGCAGGAGATTTTGACCTGTTTAGACCCGCAGCTTCAGGGGAAGAGACTATTCAGGCATTTATTGCCCTCGCACAATCAGTTGACGGGTGTCTAACACTCCCGGCAACCTCCCCTCAAGCAGCAGTCCCAAGATGGTTTGACAGCGAGTGCACCCGAACTCTGAAGACGGCCTTAAAACAGATCCCGCGAGATAGAGCCCGGGTGGCAGCCTCCTGCAGCATCCATAAGCAGATGGTTAAGGGGTGGAAGTGCCTACTGCAAAAACTAGCCTGGGAAGATCTAGCAGAGGCGTCTAAACAAAGGGATTGTTCAGCTTCTGGAGGGTTATCAATAACCCCTGTTTTTCAGATCCGGATAAATCAGCGTTAAGTCACAACATTCCCCCAGATATATGGAAGGATCACTTTGAGGCAGTTTACAATCATGGTCCAAGTGAGTCACAAATAATCCAATTCCCCTCCATAGGTCTGAACTCATTGTTTTTACCCTGGCTGAGGTTAGAATGGGAATGGAAGGATTATCCCGGAATAAGGCTTTGGAACCTGATGGTATTTCCTCTGACCTCTTTTGTCATAACCCAGAGGTATGGGCTCCACTTCTAGATAGGGTCTTAAATGTGGCAGCAGCATCATTTATCCCCACTTTTTGGTCTACTGCCATTATTGTCCCGACCTTCAAGAAGAAAGACAGGGACAGTCCGCATTGTTATTGTCCTATATCCCTCAGAGATGCCACAGCGAAAGTTTTTGGTCGGGTCCTTCTTAACAGGCTGTCAGATTGGGCGGATTCGAACCAAATACTTTTGGAGGTGTAATATGGGTTCCAGGTTGGAAAATCCACCACAGACCAGTATCTTAACCTTTATCTTTTAATTGCTAAATACACATTAGCCAAACCAGGTGCGATGTTCCTGGGTTTATGGACCTCACTGCGGCTTTTGATCGGGTGAACCTCAGTAAGCTACGGAAATTGCTTGGGGACCTTGGGGTTTATAGTGCGATAATTAATGTGTTAATGACCTCACACTCTAACACCTCTGTTGTAATTAAATATACCCAGGAAGGGAATAGTACCGATCATTTTAAATGTTCAAGTGGGGTCACACAAGGATTTATACTAGCCCCTTTTTTATTTACACTTTTTATTAATGGTATTGATACATCCTTGATGCCCTTCAGACTGATACCCCTAGGATAGTTGCGAGGCCAGTCCCTGTCCTATTGTATGCGAATGACGTGGTCCACCTTTCGCATACACCGAGAGGTTTGTTTGCAGACTTTACTTGATGGGTTCATGTCTTTTATGAATGAGATGAATCTGTCACCAAACGTATCCAAATCATATGTCATGGAAATCGGTAAACAGGGTAGTAGACATAATTCCTATAAACTTTGCACACATAGTTTAGTGAAAGTCCCTGCTTTCTCTTACCTGGGTATATTATTTGACGAGAAACTAAATTTAAAAAATCTACGGGAGGGGAAGCTTTTAGAAATGGTCAGATCAACAGGAGCAATTGCAAATTATGCTCGCAAACTGGGTACTTGGTCACCGGAGATAATTTTAAAATTCTATCATTCTTTTTGTATTTCTAAAGCTCTGTATGGCAGTGGCTAACAAACTCCAAACTGCAGTACATAAATATTTCAAATGCATTTTGAAAGCCCCCGAATACACCCTCGTACTCTATGCATGAGGAACTAGGTACTAAGTACATCATGGATATGGTTGCTGTCAAACCCCCGATATGCTGGGTTAAGATCTGGTCGAATGAGGAGGCAGGCTTTAATAGACTTGTAATTCGGGGCTGCCCCTCACTTGACAACGCACTAAAAATACCCTGGCTAAAATACATTAAGGATACCTTTACTGCCTTAGGTAGAGCAGATATGTCCTCCAGTTATGTGAAGCCCCAGGATAAGGATATTATCAAAGAGTTGTTTTTCAAATATGCTGCAGCTCACCATGAGGATCAGGAGCTTAGAAAACCCTTGGTCAGAACGCACATCCTGGTAAAGTCCGTGCAAGGCATGGAGCCCTATTTGTCCATTTTTACAAGTGCGCATGACAGATTTTTCATCATTTGTTTTAGATTGAATCAAATTCATCAATTATTGGCCTCGCCTTCTGGCTTCGTTCCACTCATAGAAGACAGAGGGGCCTGTGGCTGCGACACAACATCTACACAGGAAACTCTTCATGTGATTTTTTTCTTTAATTATTTCTCGCACCCTAGACGAGTGTTTCTTAAAGGGCTTTTAAAAGAACTGAGATTCAGGCATGTGTGTGTTGCCCTATAGTTTTTACAGCTTTTACCTAATGTTTATACACTTTTCTGTGTTAGTAATTTTTTAGGATCTGCCTTAAGGTTGAGATGTTCTTGAGGTGATTAATGGTCACAATACTTTGTGTATTTGCACATTTTTATGCTGCTACAAATGTAATGAACTCCTGTTGATTATTGCGGATCATTTTTGTGTTCCTCTCTGTTTATCAGTTTCTGCTTTGGCCCCCCCAGTCTTGGTTTTAATGTTTTAACTGTTTTTTAATACCGCGTAAATCTGTATATATGGGTGCTATGTAGTCAACACACGGATCTGATGTGTTGTTTCTTTTTTAAATTGTTTCTTTGATGGCCGTATTTTCTGCCGAATAAAAATTATTATTATTATTATTATTATTATTATAATAATAATTATTTTTTTTTTATAAATCACCACTCTCTGTTAGAACCTGCCCAGGCTATCAAACTTTCAGGAAAGCACTAAAAACAGCATTGTTTTAGACCTGGTCTCTTTCTAGCTTTACTGTACTGTACTGTACTGTCGCAGCTCCAAGATACCCCGGTTGCAGTGAGTCGTGCACGTTATCAAGTTAAATCATTCATTCATTCAATAAATGGTGCACAGTTCATTTAAATTGAATACATACAGAACTAGTGTTCTTTTGTTATCTTGTCTCAATTCACCTAAGGTACTCACGGAGGGCTTTTGGCCTACCTAATTGGGCCCCACTCCTGTACCAGTTCTTATGATCAGTTCATTCTTTGGTTTTGATACTGACATTACCCTCACTGCACAGGTCAAAAAACTATGGGGCAGATTTATGAGCCCCTTGCGCCACTTTTGCGTCACTTTTCCCATGTTAAAAGTGACGCAAAAGTGGCGCAAGGGGCTCATAAATCTGCCCCTATCTTCCTTGTGTTTCCTTCTTGGGAAAGCATTACAAATCTGGATTTGCTCTTAATATTTGATCTAGTTTTTCTTTTTTCTCTGCTCTTGTTATATTTAGTTCCAGATCCAGGAAACCGCTATAGGTAACAGTGCACATTATAAATCTTTTCTACGTTAATTTTTATAGTACATTTCATTTAGGAGTTTGTGAAATTTGCATTTGTGTAATACGTGAAATTACAGGAAAATAAGCAGAATTAACAAAATACAAAACTGGCATTTGGCACACTATTTCAGCATAAAATGTATCCTTTTTGGGTGCCAATATGCATTTCATGCTGAAAGATAGCACACAAAACACACAAGCACCACAAACAGCAGCTGCGTGTCTTCTGTTCAGTTGCTTTGTTCCCTGGCGCGCACATTAAGGGGCAGATTTACAAGCCCCTTGCGCCACTTTTGCGTCACTTTTAACATGGGAAAAGTGACAGAAAAGTGGCGCAAGGAGCTTGTTAATTTGCCCCTAATTTTTTACCGAGAACGGTGCGTAGTGATGAAACATGGCATAACAGCATCATTTACTATAACAAGTGTAACATGAAACTACCAACATTTCTTTAGATTATGCCGCATGACATCATTTTTCCCTGGGCCTAATTACATTGTTGACCAGTTACTGATGTGCATATGCATTAGCAGACCTGCATAAGGACAGGTATATCTATGCTTACATATATATGTTTATATTTCCATAGGGAACATTGCTCTTTTTATGGGTATACCCAGTCTGCCATATGGAATAGGTTGCGACATTGCCTTCGCATTGCTATACAGCCATGACAGCACTTTTCCGAAACTCTTCCCAAAGACATAAGAAAGACAGAGGACTGAGTCACAAGTAGGACAATTCTAAGAGCTGGAAGAGAAAGGAGGGCTTGAGACATTCATTTGGTGCAACTCCGAAGACCTGAGACATTGTGTGAGGTGCCTCAGAGCAATGCATACTCCAGCATGTCTTGACTATTAGTACACTGTTTTTTCTGAACAACAGGCGCATTATAGCATCAACTGAGCAGTCATATTCTCTGGGAGAGACTGTGGGGCATATTTACAAATAAATGTCGGAGCGTGGTGCTACGCCAAATTTGGCAACGCAGCACTCCGACATTTATTAAATGTGGGGATGTGCCGTAATCACCCTGCCGCCATGTTGCAAGGGTGCCTGCGCCACAGAGGTGATTGTTTATGTGCAGGAAGGGACACCTTCCTGCACATAAAGAATAATTATTGGCGATTTGCTCTTTCTATGTGTGCTGCAGAACAGAAGGAGCCAAAGATGGGGAGAAATTCTTAATTTCTCCTCGTATTGGCCAGGTATTCCCTGGAGTTCATTTCTGGCGCTGCCTCAGCCTTGTAATTTTGAGGCAGCGTCAAAAAACAATGGGTGTTGGGGTGGAACGCCGGCAGCAACACCCATTGCACGCCCCTATGCCGCAGAGGACTGCAGAGGAAATTGGCATATTTAGAAGATGGCGTTAAGCCACGTAAAGTAGCTTAGCGCCACCTTGTAGATATGGAAAATGGTGCTAGGCCACCGAAGCATTAAAAAAATTGATGATCAGGTGGCGATAGAGGCTTGTACATATGTCCCTGTATCGGGTATCACTCACAGGGACCTTCCGTTTATCTGATGGCCAAGTTTTGCTCTGTTCAAGAACCAGATGTTTCATGATGTCTTGCAACATGGTCCTCATTTTGAAGGATTTGCACCAGCTGTGTGGCAGTGCTCTTAGTATAAACTGAAACTACTGAAATGCAGTGTGGGCTCGCTTAACCCCTTCAGTGCCCGCCCCTTTCCCCGCCCAGTGCCGGCCGTTGCATTAGCGGGCGGGGTCTATGACGAGCTGGACTCGTCATGGGCACAGCGCCACCGCGGCCCATGACGAGTCCAGCTCGTCATGGGCACTGAAGGGGTTAAATTAGCCACTATTGCCCTGCTGGCACTCCTAAGGTTCTGGAAATGCCCCTAACTTTCGTGCAGGTGAGGGGCTCCAGAAAGTTCTTCTAGCAATGGTTAGCTCAATGGGTAATATGGGATCAAGCCTTCGATTTCACGTATCATGCCGGCTGCAAATATGTCTTAACATGTGCTGCAAGAGAGGCTACACTTTGCCTGTCCCTTACAGTTATACAAATGAAAGAGTCTATGGTGCCTTCCTGTGGGGTGTGGCAGTTTTGTGGCATGCTATGATCAGATGGTGGTGGTAGGCTGTGTGCTGGTGGCCATAGTTTTGGTATAAACAATAAAAATCTTGTTGGTAATCAATTACATACAAGAAGAAAAATAATTAAAGGTCAGAGGAGGAACTGATCGACAACAGCACAAGGAAACAAAGCACAATAGCAAGAAATAATGACTTTAAAATGCATGTATTTTTAGCACAGGTACATCTATGACAATAGTATTAAGGTTGCTCCAAGTAGTGAGAACAGTGTAACAAAAGTGCTTGTGCAGAGTGAATATGTGAACTATAAAGTGACTGCACACGTAAAATACACATAAATATATAACACAGTGCTGGAGCAGCCTGCAAGCTGTCTGCTCAAAGCAAAATGAACAAATTCTCATCCAGAGGGCCATCTAGAAATGTCTTAGAAGTCCAAGAAGGGTTATTGCTTTAGTGCAGACAATTAATATCATTGATGCTTCGACCCAGATCATTGTGGCAGCTTGAAGGCATTTCAGAGGGTCTTCATCAGGACGTAGAGGAGGGGCAACCTTGAGTTGCTTGATAGTACCCTTACATGGGGGTCCTATGGAGGGTAGACAACCAGCAACCCTGCTCATCTTTAATGAGTTCAGAATCAATAAATGAAATTCCTAGACTAGATATGGACCTCTCAAACCGATGAATGAAAACCATCGGTCCAATATAGGATACTGTCATAATGTTGGAAGGTTTATTGTAGTTCTGTGAGGGGTACCCATCTTTGGCTCATTATCTGATGGCCATCAGTTGGCTCCTATGACTCAATCCTCCCTTGATGGACATGTTATGGGTACTGAGGGCCACATTTACAATGAAAGTGACTGTGCGTGCTGCAGGCCATTTGGCTGCGCCGCACTGAGTCACTTTCAAAGCACAGGGATGCAACATATTTCCAACAATATGTTGCATCTCTGTGCTTTCCCCTGCCATGTGCTGGTGCTTGCACCCTTGCACCATGGTGCAAGGATGCCTGCGTGCTGGGGAGATCGTTTTGTGCAGGAAGGGACACCTTCCTGCACAAAACTAATGAATTGAGGTGATTTCCTATTTGCATGCGTGCTGTATAATGCTGAAAGAGGAAAAAAACATTGTGCCACGCTACGCCACCCCTAGGGTGGAGTAGCATTCTGGCGCATTTTCAGTTTACGATTCCTCGTAAATCTGGAAATGCATCAGAATACCTGGGTGTTGCGTGGGAACACCCATGTCACGTTCCTTACACACAAAGTGTTGCGTGAGAAGAGGCGATATTTACAAGCACAAGTATAGCCACGCAGGGTGGCTTACGTGTCCTTGTAAATACCGGGCAGCAGGTTGGGCCGCCGGTGCCTCACACAATGTGGCGTACCAGTGGCGCAAGGGGCTTGTAAATAAGCCCCTGAGTGCTTAAATGCTCTTATCCAGGGGTGCTTCAGTTTGCTGAGGCTTAGTGCATGAAGGGCCTTCCTGATGACTTTGAAGTGCAGGGATTTACAGAACGCTACATACTTGGCGTTGCCATATGACTGATGGTGGTTCTAGGTCCTCAGTTTCAGATATCACTCAGATTTGAATATTAGTCTCTGCATCTTACAGATCTACAGCTGATAGATGTCTTGGTAAATGTCCCCATGACTTCTGTCAGGATGAATCTGTTTGAAGGTCATCGTCATCTTCCAAGTCATAGATTGTCTTTGTCTCCCGCGTTGACATGTGTCCCCTTGCAGAGGACACATTACTCTGCCACTGTTTCGTTTTGTTGTGTCTTTTGTTGTGCTACGTTGTACTTTTGTACTAGTTATGCTCACTCACCACGCAGGCATTTTACTTTTCATAAGATTCTGCTTTGGGTGTCATTTTTAGGTCTCGCCTAGCGTTGCAGCGCATGCGCTGCACACTCTGCCAGAACTATTGTAATCAAGGCGATTTCGGAAGTGGAGTGGAAGCTCTGCTATTGCTTTTTATTGATGCGCGTCACACTTTATGCTAAACACTCACTTTCTATTTAAAGTGAGGATTGTTTGTTCCCTCCCTGACTCCTTTTCGGCTCGCCCATCCAGACTGAATCATTTGCTTGTTGTTCATTGCTTTGCTCGATGCACGTCTGTGTCATGCCCCCACCTTTATCACCCCTACAGCCACCCACCCTCGGTGTCGCACACCGCCACCCGCCCCTCCTCCTTGTTTTTAATTGATGCTTCCTGCCTTGACAAGGGTGTCGCGCTAAATGTTTTGGCGCACCCGGTTTTGTCCATTATTTTGTTTTTTTATCGCATGGTGCCCTTTCCTGACCCGCCATGAGCATAACTTTAAGAACCACGGGCGCTGCACCATATGTTGTAGCACGGCGACAGCTTTAGACTTCTTGTGTTTTTTTTTCGTTGCTTAATGTTTTTTTTCTTTATCGGCATGGCGCCCTTTACGGGCCGCCATGCGCATAACTTTATTAGGTACGGGCGCCACGCTATGTATTTGAGTTGCACGGCGCCTGCTTTCGTCTTTCTTTAGCAAGGTTAACGCCGGACCTTGACGTACAGGTATGAGCGCCATATTCAGCTTTCAGAAGGAAGCGGCCGGAGAGCTTTGTGACCCTGGCTGAGGGAGGCAGCTCTTCCAGGCCGCTGCGGCTGTGATTGCTTATTTGTGCTGCACGGCTGCTACAGGGACCGGAGGAGGCAGCGGAAGCAGAAAGAAGCAACGGTAATGCTGCCACTTTGATATATGCGAGTTCGAGATACATGCTGTACAATTCTTCTCATGTCTAATGAACTAGATTTTAATGTTACGCTGAATATAAATAAGAATCTAGGCCATATTTGGGGTATGCATGGCAACTGACATCTCTTAAATCACAAATGGCATTGTTGTTGGGCAGGAGGAGCAGCAGGGTTTAATTCCTCCCAATTCAGTGTTATAATGTTGTGAACTGAGGTGACGCGCTAAAGAAGTGCATTTTTTTGAGTTCTGAAGAGACATTGTGGCACATTTACATCATGTTTATTGTATGGCAAACATGCCGAACATTTTCACGGCTCGGCTTGTGCACTGACTCCTATACCCTTGGATCGTCTCCGGCTGGCTCTCCCAGCTAATGCATTGGCTTGCCCACCTCTAATAAAGAGAGATTAATTAATACGTGACAGTGAGCCCAGTGGATGGTAGAGAAATAGACTGGTGTAGACAAACAAACAAATGCCGTCTCCATTGCCTCATGTCTGAACCATCACTTCCAATAACCTAGAAATCTGCCTGAAATGCCTACACGCCCCAACCTCCTCCCCCAACCTATCCTTAGCAAAAGCGGCAGATTCCGAGCTACTGTGGCCTGCTGGTGCAGAGGGGCAACTTTTTAAGAACAAAGGGGGTTTACCCAATTAACCCTTTGGCATCTGGGTGAATAAACAAGTTATGAACAGAAAATAATGCCTCGGGATTGATCCAAACTATTATTCACTAAAGAGGTAGATTAGTTATCTCTTCTTGTACAAGTTATTTTTATAGATAAATCTAATTATTTAAATCCTATGTCAAATAAGGAAGACCAGCACAAAAATATATACACTTTGACTAATAAATGCATAGACAAACATTGCTATTTTATTCTTTGCAATATATATAACAAATTCTACATATATATATACACATATTTATATTTCATATTTACACTTTACACCATGTCTCATTGCCCTACTAATAAATCTGGATGCTTTCAATACTTTATCAACACAGCATTCCTTAATGATGATGATCACTCTTTTGAAGAAACTCAAAGGTTTATCTGATCAACCAAACATTCATAGAGTATTCTTTGTATCTATATAATCATATTTGAATTCATCTGAGTGTCTTCCAATTATATGTCGACGCGTTTCAGCCGTAATAATTTTAGGCCTCTTCAGGACTAGGGCAGTTGAATGTGTAAATTCAGAAATCAACCTAAAAATTAAATACACCTTTTTAACTCTATATGTACAGCATGTTATCATTATTTACATATATACATTCATGGGAACCACAAACTTGTATTTCAAACAAATGTTCGAATATTTATGCAAAACTATTTGTCTGAAGAGGCGTCCAACCACTTAATTAACACACCATATATTGTGCCTATATAGCGAATAGAATAATGTATTTACAAATTGCTTAAAAAGGAAAATGTGCTCAAACTAAATATGTGCTCTGTGAACATACTAATTAACTGTGTACAGGCATGCACAAACCATCACCTATTTGTATCAACTACCACACGTGGCTATATCTAATTGCTTCACTGTCTCACTCACTAGAAAGATATCCCTATATTTCGCTAAATAAGTTCCCAACTATTTAAGGCAACTTAGTATGTTAGGATGTATCTACTAACTTATTAATCATTGCTATTTATCAGTAAAATTATTTATTTACTTACTGAATAAAAGGCGGGAGATTCGTAGTGCGAACTGAAATTCTAAGCGGGGGGGGGGCTTCTCGTTGGAAAAATATTCTTTGAATATATTCTTATTTTTCCTAATGTAAAAAACATGTGGAAACATCCATTATTTATGTGTATAATCAATATTTATACATTCAAATTTAAACCTCTGTAGACTACTACTCATACCTTGCACTTTCTGATGCGTGTGTTTTCTTTCTCTGCTACTGACGATTCTTTATTGGCAACATCACTATCAACCAACAAAAGGGAAACCAAATAATAAATCCATACCCGCTTGATATCTCCAATACACGCGTTATATATTTCTACAACATCGTCATATTTAAGTACCTTTTTACGATGTGCAAAAACGCTCTTCCTTCTATCTCCTTCTACCACAGATTCCCCTCAGTGACGAGTTAATCCTGATGACATCACTCTACCTAGACAAAAGGGGAAGCTCATTTGTTCAAACGAATTACACTCAATAACTCGAAGGTTCACGTTATGTGTTTCTACGGCCTGATCATATAAGCATACCTTCTATCGCTGGAAATGGAGCACAAAGTCCTCGCTCCTTCTACCGCGTACTTCCTTCGGGCCGCCGCACACAATGCGGAAGTCGGTTTCAAAATAACGCAATGGTGGTAGACACTAAAAACGGACTAAAGTGTTCTAATTGATGTCGAAAGCGGACTACGATTACTAATGGCTGTAGCGCCTGATCCCACAATTAAACGTGCAAGGGTACATAAACAATTCCATATTGTATAACTAATTATCTCAAGAATTTGACCAATAATCTAAGTGATGAAATCTCTTGGTATAATGGGGTATTTCTTTATATGTCATCAATGACAAAAAATTATCCTTGATAAGGGTGTCTCACATAGCATTATCTCCCCAGAGTGGATATCTTCTCTTATCAATATTTCGCTAAATAACTCATTTCACATTCGTGCATAAAACAAAACTAAAAAGGTGATAGAAAAGAAGAAGAAAGTTAAAACAGTTGAGCATCCTAAAAATACATTTTTAATATTGGTGATAGTGCCTTAATACCCATTTGTTGGAACGCAACTCCTTACAGTCTTCTGATCCATATTATCATTTTCTTCATACAAAGAAAACCAATTTATTGTAATAGTGCCCAAATCTCATCCCTGTCATTAAGGCCCCTTACAGCAGTATGGTATTTTTCAATTAATCTCGCTTCCAATCTGTTTAATTTAATTTGGAGGTTCTCACTTTTCTCATTTCCGATCACACATAGAACGGACCACTTTATGTCATTTTCAGAATGATTTGAATTTTGGAAATGTTGCACCAAAGGTGCTCCCTGAACTTTGCATTTAATCCTGGATTTGTGTTGTAATATCCGTTTTTTTAGGGCTTGTGTTGTTTGGCCTATATAGTATTTATTGCATGGACATTTTATGCAATAAATAGCATTCTTAGAATTGCAATTCGAGAATACTCTTTGGTAGTGTATTTGCCCATTGATATTAAGCTGTTTGGAATCTTCAATTAAGTTACACGCCAAACAGTTCTGGCATCGAAAATGTCCCACTACTGGTGGTAGACTCAATAAGGTTCTTAAATCTTTTTTTGTATTCTCTGTCGGTCTTGCTGCTACAATTCTTCTCATGTCTAATGAACTAGATTTTAATGTTACGCTGAATATAAATAAGAATCTAGGCCATATTTGGGGTATGCATGGCAACTGACATCTCTTAAATCACAAATGGCATTGTTGTTGGGCAGGAGGAGCAGCAGGGTTTAATTCCTCCCAATTCAGTGTTATAATGTTGTGAACTGAGGTGACGCGCTAAAGAAGTGCATTTTTTTTAGTTCTGAAGAGACATTATGGCACATTTACATCATGTTTATTGTATGGCAAACATGCCGAACATTTTCACGGCTCGGCTTGTGCACTGACTCCTATACCCTTGGATCGTCTCCGGCTGGCTCTACCAGCTAATGCATTGGCTTGCCCACCTCTAATAAAGAGAGATTAATTAATACGTGACAGTGAGCCCAGTGGATGGTAGAGAAATAGACTGGTGTAGACAAACAAACAAATGCCGTCTCCATTGCCTCATGTCTGAACCATCACTTCCAATAACCTAGAAATCTGCCTGAAATGCCTACACGCCCCAACCTCCTCCCCCAACCTATCCTTAGCAAAAGCGGCAGATTCCGAGCTACTGTGGCCTGCTGGTGCAGAGGGGCAAGGCAGAGTCTGTAGATGCGCTGGTATCACCAGCCTGTTTGGGCAGGCACCTAGGCCCTCCGAGTGCATTCACACTCAGGATAAATAAATACATTTTGTTCTGTGCTTTAGTCACTGCGTAGTAAGCACTGCTTGGCAGATGGCGCTCTGTGTTTTCAGAGAGGTGATTGTGTACAAACAACCAACTGCCACAAAACCGTACATTTTGAATATGTAGTTAAATACCTGCTCATCGAGTACCTCATTGCTGATAATTCCATGGCACTACCAAAATTACATTTGAACACATTTCTCAACTGTAAAACACTCTCTGCTATGGGTTATTTAACAACTCGGGGCTTAACGGTAGGGTAACCTATTATGGATACTGCAAAATACGGTAAATACAAAAATGAATGTAATTAAGAAAAGCAACCAGTATTGTCCAAAATACAACCATAACAGTACTTTTTTTTTTTTTAGTAATGCCAATGCAATAGGTCTCGCTTTTGCAAGAGTTTAAGCTGTTAGCATTGTAAATGACAATGCCTTTTATTTATGTTTTAAAAACCAAAACATAAAAGGCATTGTCATTTACAATGCCAATAGCTCAAACTTGCGTAAATGCGAGACCTATTGCATTGCAAATGCTTGTTACACTTATGTTGGCGGAGCTGACATTGTTTGGAGTTTTCATCTTTTCATACTGTTTTGTGATTGTGATGGCTATGGCCCACTTATAGGGGAAGCAATATTTCAAAATAGCAAGCACTTTTTATTCATTGTATGCATAGTGTTGTGTGTATTGTGTATCTTTTACCAAAGTGTGTGCCTCCATTTTGTAAATTTGCACGCATAATGGGTCTGCAGTAGCAGTTCTGCCCAGCAGCATGCAGGGACATCTTACCGATTTTGAGGGCCCCGGTCCAAACAAAATTTGAATTCATTATTCATTTTTTTTTAGTTCATTCGCTGCCCTCAGCAACTATTGTCTGATCATTGGCCACCTTCTTCTTTGGCCCGCAAACCTTTAAGGGGTCCCCAGTCTTTCAAGGGGCCCCCATTCAGTGCAAAGACTCTGAATATGAGATATTGGAAACCTGAGAGCCCGTTTACATATTGTACAGGGGCCCCATCATGTTTGCATTATGCCACTGTCAGGAACTGTCCTGAAAACGTAAAGATGGGGCCCCTAGCAAGGTGGGGGCCCTGGGCCAGAGCCCACTATGCCTATGCCTTAAAAAGTCTCTGGTAGCATGTGGTCATGCTACACTTTTAGAGCATCTGTGATGTTATGTGTTTTTTTATTTTGCTTGTGCGTTCTGTTGATGTTATTTTTCATACACTTTATGGGGCCACATTCTGCCTAACTTTACCCTCGTCTTTTATCTTGTGTTGCAACGACTGTCCATATGCCGTACCTTTATGGGACAGTGGATAGGACAATGTTAGTGTGTAGTGTGTTTAGGCTTTATCTGGCCAATTCATGGCTGAGAGCCTAATAGTTGAGGGCTTCGAGACGTCATTCGTTGCAGTGTGCTCTTTCGTGTACATGGACGAATGCCACAAACACGTTTTTGCGCCAAGTGTTTTGTGAAACTGTTCCCCTTCTTAACTTGCACTCTCCTCTCAGCCGGGAAGGTCTCGCAAGATGTCGTCACCGCATTTTAGGGCAGGGCGACCCTTTCCACCTACGTTGTTGGGAAGATGTCTGACTGTGTTTCCTAGAATTAAGCCGTCCTGGGGTCAGTCAAAATGTTTCTGAGGAATTTTGACTCAATATAGTCCAAATTAAATTCCAGAGAAATACGACCAAATGTCTTCGGTGGCTAATAAAAAGCATCGCTTTTAAGGAGGAAGTGTTTTCAACGCGCTGTGTCGGGACCTCTGTAGCTGAATCATTTCCGGTGAAACAGACTTCTCTCTGTTTACATGACAAGGGTACAGGCTGTCAGCGCAGAGAGAACAGGCAGATGTGTAACTGGAGCTTATGGCGACAGCAAACATCTGGGGGGTCAGAATAGAGCTCATTCGCCCCTTCTAATGTTGGTATGCAGCAGTTATTGAATATAGCTGTGTCATTTTATGGCCTATCCTAGGTGCAGCTTTAGACATCTCTCCAGCCTAATGCTTCCTAATAAAATACATACATATATATATAACTGTGATCAAGATTGTTCGCAGTCGAAAAACGTAACTGAAATAAATTGGAATTTGCCCTGCATATTTCCCTGAGTGTGCACTTTATTCGTGGCTGTGGTATCTACTGGCGGTCGCCAGTAGATAGTTATAGTTAGGACCGAGTTTCCATAGGAAATCTGAAAATTCTATTTTGAATAACTTTGGCGCCGGTTGACGAATCCTCGCGAAATTTTCAAAACTAATGGGGCGCTCCGTTCAGCTCCTACCCTGAAAGTCTCGGGGTGATTCGTCAAGCGAGGGCCGAGAAAAAAGGGGGGTCCCAAAACGCGTTTTCCCCATGCATTTTTCGATAGGACCTTTAGTTGAAGGTACAGCCCGAACGGCTGAACAGAATTACTTGAAATTTGGCAGAGAGGTAGTCCTCAGGTCAGGGAAGTGCCTTTTGCAGGTCTGGTGTCAATCTGTTCAGTAGTTCCTGAGAAAATAGCATTTAAAAGCATATAAATATCTATAAGCGCGCACCGTGCGAGCACCCTAACGTGCGCGAGCGTAATTCTGATTGGTGGTTACATGTTAGTCAACGTTCGAATCGGTCGAAATCAGGAAGTGTCGGCCGCCATTTTGTTTGTTTTCAGTGCGAGAGTGAAAAAGGAAGGTGGCGAACGTGAAAAGGGGGCAGGGTAGAGAGTTCCTGACCCCCTAGCCTTTGTCAGGGGGTCTCTGAAGGACCCCGAAGGCAGACATTTTTTAAATTTTTTTTTTTTTAAATCGCGGGGGTGCGCGCACAGTGAAACCCCCCCCCCCCAAAAAAAAATGTTTAATACGTAGTTTATTGTAAAATAAATATATAAAAAAAATAATAATATATAAATAAATTAGCATTTAAAAAACCGTACAAATTCACTGAAAAAACCATAGGTTTCACACACGTTATAGTTAGGAATTAGCATTTAAAAAACCTTGCAAATTCACTTAAAAAAACATAGGTTTCACACATGTTATAGTCAGGTGGATATTTCACTCGTAAAAAACCAATGAAATTCCCCCGTTATAGTTAGTTCAGTAACTATAACTCGCGCGACCGCCACTATCACAAGGATGATGTCATCAGTGATGTCATGAGTGATGCCACTGACCATGTCATGAGTGATGTAATATGTGACGTCATGAGCAGTGGATTGCGGGCGCGCGAGTTATAGTTATCTGAACTAACTATAACGGGGGAATTTCATTGGTTTTTTACGAGTGAAATATCCACCTAACTATAACATGTGTGAAACCTATGGTTTTTTAAGTGATATATACATATATATATATCAAAACAATACACTTTCAGGCATAGAGTGACGTAGAAATTATGCAGAAAAGAAGCAGAGAACTCTGGGTAGTTCTCAAGTTTAAGTGGAAAGCACTCTCAAAACCACTGACAGTCTAGATCTGCTCACCTCAAATGTCTGCTTTTCTATCAAAGTCTTTGAGCATAGGATTAGCACAGTGCCATCCACGCCGAGATAGAAAGAGATGTTTTCCATTTCTGAGTACAGCATGTGTTTTCACAGAAAAAAAGAGAATAAATGGATTGCTTGCAGGCATCAAAAAAGGTAAATTTGGTCATTTACTACTCAATTCTACTATGTGAATACAGCCCAATTTTGAGAACCCTACTGAAACTGGTGTGAAAGCTTTTAGAAGATGCCTTGAAACTGACATGGGCAAAGCTGTGAAGCACAGAGCAAATGCGGGCGAAATTTGCGTACTCGCGCCACGCAAAGCTTGCGTGCACGGGGAGAAACATCTCGCGAACACGCATTTTGAAAGAGCAAACAAGCAAAACATTCCGTGATGCCGCGGATTGCAGAATTTTTGGCAATTGCGTGTTCTCCGCGGAACGCGAAATTACCCAAATTCAGCAAGCGGAACAGAATTTTCCGCCCAGGCCTAGCACAGAGCTTTAGTTCCCACTATGGGGACAGTCACACTTGTCTCATAGAAGGTAACAGAACTCTCTTATACAAAGTGTTCTGGAACCAACAGGCTACATAAAAGGACACAGCACGGAAATCTGTGAAGGACTGCCTGTAGGAATACACAACGCTTAATGGAGAATAAGTCAAATGGGAGGGTTGCACATAATTACAGCTATATAGTCCAGACGTAGTAATGTACTTCGCAGAACGCTCACCTATGAGTCACATAGGGGTACTCCCCAATGAAAAATAGTAAAATGTATTGTTTCACTTGCGAAAAAAAAACATAAGTGCACGGGACAAAGCTTTTACTAGGAGTCCACTTCTGGCACTTTGAATGCTGGTCTTGCTGAATACCAAGGTTAATTTGGGATGATTCCACCTCATGGCTCTTTCTTCCACCACCCTACACTTTGTGTGTCTTTTCCTCACTCTTGACAGCTCTATTTTTTTCTCTGTTTTCCTACCTTTCTCTTCACCCTTTCTTCTGCCATTTCTACCGTTCTCTCTCTTGTTCTGGCTCAAAGTTAGATGAAACATAAGTCCCGGTCCCCAAAAATGAGTGCAATTGACCACAACCTTCAATTCTCCGCACACATTAAGCATTGGTTAAATGGATGCAGGAAACGGGTGCAGAATGAAGCCGCCAAAGTAGCCAATATAATGTCATATAATCACAACACATTTCAGCACAATTCCATAAGCCAAGCCAATGTACACGGAAGCTGCCTTCCACAGGCTGCTCCTGTCACTTGTCAACTACATGGTATATCTCTGGCACAGAACCCAACCAAACATTGGCCTCCTTTATCTGCAGATACTGACCCCAGTTCACTAGTTATAACAGAGCGTGCAGTAGAGCCTGACAAGGAGTTAAAGATAAAATTGATTTCTCAAGGTCATATTTAATTCCCTTATGCATTTCAAAAAGAGGGATGGCAGCTGCCTCAGTTCCATATTAGGTAGTTCTATAATATAATAATGACATTTGCTTCCTCATACATTTGCTACACATAAATCAGGGCTCCATTTTGAGATGGTGTCAAAAGGAAGAAATGAACTGTGGCAAGGATACAAATGTCTTTATGAACAATATGATGTGATTGGTTTTGCATTGAGAACTTGATTGGAAAGCTCTTGAAAACAGATAAATAGTACAAATAACAAAAGATGTTGATAAAAATGATAAATTCCCTTTATTTGCAATTTTATGTCAAAGAAACATGCAAAAGAAATCACTGCTGGAAACAAATGGATTATTATGTAGAGTAGGTGACTAGCCACCTCATGGAATGATCACAACCTTCATTAATGTGAACCGTCAAAGCCACTAAATTAACCCTAACACAACTCCCTGGTAACTATGGCAGAGAGCTGGCAGGCTAAACTTAGCCCAATGTGAAAAGTATTTATGCAGTACCAAAACAGTAATAAAGTAAAAGTACAAATCAATAAAAATCCCAAACCAGATTAGACCGATAGAGTAAAACCTAATAAACTAAACAGCACTAAAATGACTGAAATATAATAAGGGGAATTGGCAATATGAATTTTGAACGTTTTAGGAAGAAATGTAGCCAAAAAGCATAAAACACCAACAATAGTCAATACTCGCAGTAGACAGGAACCTAGGCGCAATTTGAGGCTGACCGTGATGGAGCATGGGTCAGATACACTAACCAGCTTTATCCTGGTCAAAGTTTTTACCTTCTGACCTAGTCCTTTAAGTTTGAATTGACCACAGTAGTTCACTTATAAAGCCCCACAGGACCTCCGTGGAGGTACTTCGATACTCGCAGGGTGCTAAGCAAAGGCCAACAACATGCTCCTGTCTAGGCCGAGTTGGTACTGGTCAGCTGGGAGTTGCAGACAAATGCCGTTGGTAGCTTGTTGTCTCCCTGTAGCCACACAGGAAGTCAGCCAACTGACCCTTGGAATCCACTTCTTTGTCCTGGGCAAAAGAGAGAACAGGTCTAGTCTTTGGGCTTCCTCTCAGGTCACATACAATAGGGCCAAGTGCTCTTTTGTTCTTCTTCAGGTCCAGCAATGTTCTGCAGTCGGTGCCTGGAGGTGCTGACAACATATATGCTTGTCACTAGCTAGTGAGTGGGGATGACTCCTGAGAATATCCTAACCAAAGGGGCAACAAATTCCCAGGCCAACCCTACCCACATTTGGCATTTTTAAGGTGTAGAAAGTCTTTGGCCACACTCAACTTGGACTGTGAGGGATGCTGCAATGGTAATCCTAGTGCTAGCCCACAACTAACAATAACATCTAGTTTAATGCAGCCATTGTAACCCACAGATTCAGACGTCTAGTCGGAAAAAGCAGACTTATCCAGAAACCAGACAGTAAATGCACAAGAATTTTCTTGACATTCTGTTTCCTTCCTTTCAAGTGCACCCCAAGTGTTAAATGTAAACCCAGTAGACCTGTCAAACAGGATGTCACACTCCAGCAAGTTTTAGTACTGAAATGTCATAAAGGACGCTCTGTCCCCACCCTGCATATTCTGTGAAGTTCAGAGGAGTGATCTCTTCGCATTCAGGTCAGCCTAATGTTTGCTCCTTTGAGGAATTTCACACCTATTCAAATGCTAACTAATTGTTGGGAGAAGTTGGAGAGCAAAACAAAATTAGCCTCCAGGAACAGGGAAAAGGTAACATTCGATGAGTTGCGTTTCCTTAATATTTATTAAAAATCACATTTCACCATTGAATTGAAGGTTTACTAACTATTAAAAATAGTTTTGAAATATTTTTCTAGCTAGTCCCATTGCCGAGATATAGTATTTAAATTTGAATCTGCACTCAGATTTTTTACATGAGATAGCTGGGTCTGCAGAGTGAAATAGCTTTTCGGTGCTAGTAACTCTAAGGATATGTTAACATTGCATTTCTAAATAGTTTACTTTTCAATATCATACACCCTGACTTGTGGGCTACAAGTCTTAAATGGGGATGAATTATTCATATTTAAAAGGGAGGTTTTGACTAACTAATATGACAGGTCAAATTGCAGTTTTTACACTGCTAAAGTCAGGATACACAGGGTAGGCCTAAAGCCATGTTTGCACTGTTACTGTAGAGGATGGCACAAAAAAGTGTGTAGTCCACTGGTGGCATTTAACTTCCAGACCCTAGGTACACTTTGTACAATTACCATACTAGGTGCGTTTGGCAAGTTGAAAATGGCAATTAGGAATATGCCATTTCAAACATATTTAAAGGGAGAGCACAGCCTTTTAGGACTCTGTGCACTTTACTCCTGCTAATCAGTGGTAAAGTGCTTGTACTCTCCCTTCTAAGCATGGTAGAATTGGCCTACTCCTTACTGGTAAATTTAATTAACTTGTAAGGTCCTAGTACATGTACCCAGGGCCTGTCAATTTAATTCTACTAGTGGGCTCCTGCACTGATTGCGCCAACTACTAAAGTAGGCTTTTAAAACATGTCTCAGGTCTACCACTGCAGCCTGTAGTGTCATTGTAAACTGCATTTTCGACGGCAAAATGAACCTTTGCCTGGCCTAAAACTTCCTTTTTAATACCTATAAGTCATCCCCAAGGTAGGTTCTAGCCACTCCTAGGGAGCATGCATGGTATTTAAAAAGTAGGACATGTGTACTTATGTTTTACAAGTCCTGACAGTGAAAAACTACTAAAGGTGTTTTCCATTGCTGTAAGAGTATTTCTTCTATAGACTGTATACACTGGTTTACCTTATTACAATTTATTACAATTTATAAGTGATAACTTAAGTTTGGGAACAGATAGAGAAATGCTCTTCCACTCAAATGAATTCTCTTTGATGATAAAGTCAGATTTTAAGTTACTATTTTAAAAAATCCTACTTTTAGAAAGTTGCCATTTTTCTATCTAAAGTAGATTTACCTTTCTGCCAGTGTCCCTGGTCACATGACTGTGATTGGCTCGCCTTTGGCATTTTGTGTATTCCTTGCAGACATGGAGACAAAAAGGGCTTAGGTATGGTGCAGGGTATTATTATCCTTAGAAGTATGCCCTGGGTGGTTATATTCAGCCCTTCCTGAGCTTCAAAGTGTAGCCTCGGGGCTTGCCTACGTGCCTTCTTGCCTTTTAAGGGCTGCCTGCCCTGCCACTGACAAAGCAGTTCACAGTTAGGCCTGTCTGCCTTTTGTTACCATAAACAGTTTGGAGACAAACCTAGGAAAGAGGGAAGGGTAGACAAAGGGAGCATCACCCACCCACAGTCTGGAACACATGTGGAACCTTCAGAACCTTTCATCAGAACACTCCTGAATCTGTGGAAGATTTAGGAGAAGGAATGCCCTGCAGTGTGAAGAAAGGAAGACTGGACCTACTTGCCTTGAACCCAGGCTCCCCCGAAGTGACTGCAAGAGCCAGTTTGTTAAACTACCGTTTGAGCTAAGGGACACAACAAGCCACAAGAGGCCTTCACTGTAACTGCCTGCCTGACCTACACCAAGTGAACCGAACTGGACCTGCCTGAGTCCTGCTGCTGGCCTCTGCTGGAGTGAATCCTGATCCCCAAGAGGTGCCCCCGGGTCCTGAACCCTTTGCTGGCATCAGATTGTACACTTACTAAATACAAGGTGAAAATCTAAAAGTTGGGATCCTCATTATGGAGATGAGGATTCTTTACGCCAAACAACAACCGTCCATGACAATCACCAAAGAGAAGTTTCAACGAGACCTGCACTTTGTACTGACAGCAACTGTTCATGATGACCACCAAAGTGATGTTCCAACAAGGCCTGGGAACATCTCGCCAACAATGACTGCCTGCAGTGGCCCCCTGCAGCGAAGCTCCAGTGACAACCATCTCTTCATGCCAAAACAGTTACTCCCCACCTGCTCCTCGCACCAACAATGACCTCTTTGCATCTTTGCCAATGCGAACTGCAGCAAAAATGCAGGGTCCAGCACAATGCGAAAAATCTTGGGTGACCACACATATAAAGATTTGTACAACTGTGTAGAGAAACTGAAATTATTTTCAATGTTCTATGTATAGTACCTTAATAAGTAGCTTTATAGAGCACTTTTTAGAAACTTGAGAGCATTGTAGTTATCCTAGACCTTTGCCACTACTGACTTTCTGAAACTTTAATTTGAACTTACTCCCTGCATCCAGCTAGTGTGCCCCTTTAATCAATGGTGTCGCAGGGGTGCCATTGTCCTGGAGCACATAAGAATGAAATGGCTCTGCTGACTGCTGCCTGAGGATTAACATACATCAGCAATAAGGGTTTTGTGGGCCCCTCAGGCATTTGGTTCCTGGTGCCACTGAACCTGCTGCACCATTGATTACTACATGCTTGGCTTTCAGGGCTGGTTTTATGAATTTGTGCTTCTGCCCGTCCCTGCAAATTTAAGTTGCCTATTTCTGAAGCCTTTGAACTCTGTCGATGCAGTTTTGGAAGCTCTATGTAAATTCTGTTTCAATCTTCTAAGTGGACCCACTGAATGGTTTTTCGTTCACCAGATTAGGAGGAGTGATAATAATTTCCTAAGTAGGCAGGATGATGTCATTGACCATTGCTTTGACTTGTTGACTTGTGAGAGGAAGGAGTGGTTAGAGTCAGAGCTAAATTTGTAAAAGAGTAAGAGCCAGGGCCCAAAGGTTTAGTCAGACCCTGCGATGATTCTGTCAAATGTAGTGGGTGGAAATACAAGGCCATGTAGACTTGATTCCAACTTACACCTCTTTCATCTGCCACACCATATGCTCCCTTTCCATCAACCTCGCTCTTTCAAGTTTTTTTTGTCCTTGCTTTCTTTCTTTGTCACTATTTTTCTGCTATTTCTCTTCTTGCTCCTTTCCCCTTTATGTTTGTAAGTTTCTTGCTATGGGTCAAAGTCTGATAAGTTAAAATAAGTGTGGTCCCCAAAAATTAGTGCTTGTGTGCCCCACCTACAACTGCCAGCTCAAATTAAGCACTGCTTCCAGTCAGGTAACAACCCCAGGTACCTGACGTTCCGAATAGAGGATGCAGACTATCCTAGATTAAGAGGTATCCTAGGGCAGATCAAGTCCATTTCTGCATCTACTGTTGGAGTCATTCATGCTTACAAACTGCCCTTTTATCACATGGAACAAATTGTCTGTTTTACAGACCAGCTCTTCTGCTGGAAGTGGAGTTTTTCCTCACCAGTATATGATCTACATACTGCAAGGCTTCACATAGGCATTCCAGACATTGGTAGAAAAGAGGAGCAGTAAAACACAGTGTTCCAGGAGGGAGTGATGAAGATGATACATACAGAAACCTGCATGTGTGCATGTGGTTTACCATAGCAAGGGAAGACTAACCAGTCAGAACAGTCTATAGTACCAGAGAGTTCACTGTGAAATGAATACTTGAAGGTAGATTTAGTAACTTTTCATGCACCAAAGCACAGCAACCAAAGTTGTTGCCCAGTGTTGCATAAAAGAGAGAGCAGAAACGTGGCATATCTACTAACATATGTTTCTAATTTCTTCTTTCTCTGTACTGGTGCACTTTAGGCTGTGATGCAGCAAAGCACAAACCCACAGAGCTGGGGGTCTGCGTTCTGTTGAGCATAGATTTTGTACTGAAAGGGGAGGATTTTCCTGCTGAAACTCAGACTGGTAACTAAACAGAAAAAAAGCACCCGTGTAATTTTGTATTGTCATGCATGGGCGCATACAAATTGATGCGGAATGCCACATCAAAGGCTTTTTAAAATGTCCTGTAACCATGCTGCACAGCGTCAGCCAACAGGTACAAAAGGCGAGACCAATTGGCCTTGCCAATGCTTATTATTTCGGGCCCTTGCCAACGCAGCAGTACAAGGATCTGGTCTGTTCTTCTTACAGAGTGTTCGGCATCCTGGGCAGAAATCAAAGACATTTGCTCTCACTTAAAAAGGGGTTAGCTGGAGCTCAAAACATACTTGTTCACAGTTTGTGATCTTCTCTGGGAGGGCATTATGGGGTTAACCATCACAACCTATTGTTCACAAGTTGGACTATCTCACTTCTGAATATTTAATGACCAGTTTTATTAAATATCCCCACAGCCATGAGTGAAGATTTTCTATAGCTCTGCATGATCCTGTGCTTTTCTGAGGACACTGCGGCGTGACCTACAGCTACTCAAACCTGCAGAGTATGGAATACATAGGATTATTCCCTCTCACTACATTTGTTAATGTCCAGCTTTTGTATTGTGATTAACACTGTGGTTAGTAGTTGTAAGGACCCTCATTACCCAATTCTGACAGATTAGGACACTGGGGCATCGAGAGATAAAGAAAGCTTGTCCTATGTATGTAATGCAGGAATGGACTGATGTTTGCACAGCGAAAACCTAGCTAAAGATCGGGGGTTGCTGAACATGGATTCCTATTGGAGGGGGGATGCATCCATTTAGCTCCAAATCAAGAGGCAGTGCTTAATTTGTAAATATATATATCCATATATATATGCAGTTACTCAAACTCCTCGAACCTCCGCGGTGATGTGCACGCAGCAGCGGCGAACATATATATATATATCTTACCTACTAGCGGTCCCCAGTAGGAAGTTATAGTTAGAACCTAGTTTCCATAAGAAAAGCGTTTTTTGATTTGTCAATAACTTTGGTGCCGTTTGACGAATCTTCACGAATTTTTCAAAACTAATTGTTCACTCACGTCAGCTCCTGTCATGAAAGGTTCCAGGTGATTCATCGAGGATTAGTCTGAGAAAAAAGGGGGGTCCCAAAACCTGCTTTCTCCATGTTAATTTCTGTAGGAAACTTTAGACACGGCTACAGCCTGAACTGCTGAACGGAATTACACCAAATTTGGCACAGAAATAGCTCTTGGTCCAGAAAACACACTTTCTTAAAGAATGATGTAAATCCGTTTAGTAGTTTTTGAGTTATTTAAAGATTTACAGATATATATATATATATTTGAGAATTGTGAGACCTAATTGGCTGAGCCCTCCCGAGCATGAGCTTGGTTCTGATTGGCTGCCAACACTTCAGACCAGGAAGTGTTGACAGCCATCTTGTGCCTCGGACCGAGTGACAGGGAAAAAAGGTAAGAGAAACCTTAAAGAACAAAAATGGGGGCAGGGTAAGAACACCCTCACCCCCCAGGCCTGCTCAAATAAGCATTTTTTTATTCAGACATTTTCGTCCGGGTCGCACTGGGTTTGCGTACCCCGTCGAAAATGTAAAAAAAAATGAAGCGTGGGCTCCTGCACTTTGTTTTTTAGACCCCCAAGCCCCAGGGACCGCCACCTCTCCGGGGCTTTAGTATTATAGGGTGGGGCCTCATGGGCCCCCCAAGCCCAGGGACTGCCACCTTCCCGGGGCTTATTTAAAAGAATTAAAGTGTGGGGTGCTCCTTCCCCCCACACTGCCCCAGGGACCACCATTTCCCCGGGGCACTAATCAATTGAATGCAGGGGTCCATTGCGGACCCTGGGGACCACCACTTCCCCAGGGCTTTGCAAACATTGGGAGGGGGGCTGCGCGGCCCCCCTCCTGGAGCCCTCGATGGCCCTGGGGACCACCAACCCCCAGGGCTGGCTCCTGCAATGTCCCGGGGTGCCCACCCCCGGGACATTGCTGTTTGCTATGGCAGGGCAGGAGCACGGCTCCTGCCCTGTCATAGCAAACTCCTGCTCTCGCTTCCAAAAACCAAAACAGATTTCTTTTGCACAAGGGGAGCTGCATGTCAGCAGCTCCCCTTGTGCAAAAGCAATGACAGCTCCGGCAGGAGGCGGGGAGTCGGTGGGACCGGTGGGGCATTGGGGCTCCCCCCACGATCCCCACCGGAGAGGCCAGGCCCCGGGGAATGGGGTCCCCGGGGCCAGAAGTGGCCTGAGCGGTGGGCCACCCTGACCCCCTCCCCTGTAAATATTTTTTTTTAAACAAACAGAAAGGCCGGCCCGGGGGATGGGTTCCCCGGGGCCATAATTGGCCTCTGAAGGGGGGTCATGTGGTCCCCCTCCCCAAAATAAAAAAAACAAGGCTGCCAGGCCCTGGGGGATGGGGTCCCCGAGGCCAAAAGTGGCCCAGGAAACAGCCCCCCCTGCCATAAATGAAAAATAAAATAAAAAATAAAGTAACCAGCAACTCGCCGGAGGCTCCGCCCCCTCTCTGCACCAATCCGCAAACGCGCCCCCTGGCACGTTGTAAGTTGGGAAAATAATTCCCTTTGGAAACTTAGGGTCCCTGGGGGCATACTAGCCCACCAGGTACCTCCATTAAGTGCCACAGAGCTGGATTGCAGAGAGGTGGTCCGAGGCCACCCCCCCTTTTTACACCACTCTGCAAACGTGGGTCCTGGTGCACTGCTGCTCAGAGGATGAAGTCCACTTGTGTCCTGAGGTCCTCAGGACACAAGAGCACCTCATCGCCCCACCAGCAATGCGTCAAGAGGCGTGTTTGAAGTGTGGTGTAAAAATGGGTGTGGCCTCGGACCACCTCTCTGCAATCTAGCTCTGTGGCCCTTACTGGAGGTACCTAGTGGGCGAATTGGCCCCCAGGGACCCTCAGTATTCAAGGGGACTTAATCCCCCAACCCAGAACGCGCCAGGAGGTGTGTCTGCAGAGTGGTGGAGAACTACATATGTAGTTACCTACACATATACCAATAACACATCCATTCACTCACCAACACAGCTATACGTACACTTACTCACCCATACACTCCCTAACACACGTACTCATAAATGCATACACCCAGTGAATCACCCACTCACACATCCATGCACGGAGTCACACACCCCCACCCACACATACAATCAGGGACCCATAGAGGTTCTCAGACAACCAATCATTCTTCAATATACCTTGGCATATATAGATATACTATTCATGAAATTTTTAGAAACACTCAGTCACATGGATGATGTCATCAGTAATGTCATCGGAGATGTCATCAGTGATGTCACTGAGCATGTCATGAGTGATGTAATTTGTGACTTCATCAGCAGTGCATTGCGGGGGCCTGAGTTATAGTTAGCTCTACTAACTATAACAGCCGAATTTCTTTGGTTTTGTACGAGTGAAATGTCCAACTAACTATAACGTCCCTGAAACCTATGGTTTTTTTCAGTCAATTTCTAAGGTTTTTTAAATGCTAATTTCTAACTATAACGTCCCTGAAACCTATGTTTTTTTCAGTGAATGTCTAAGGTTTTTAAAATGCTAATTTCTAATTATAACATCCCTGAAACCTATGTTTTTTCAGTGAAGGAATATATATATATATATATATTCACTGAAAAAAACATAGGTTTCAGGGGCGTTATAGTTAGCTGGACTTTTCACTCGTACAAAACCATAGAAATTCCCCCGTTATAGTTAGTTCAGCTAACTATAACTCGCGCGCCCGCAATGCACTGCTGATGACGTCACATATTACATCACTCATGACATGGTCAGTGACATCACTCATGATATCACTGATGACATCTCAAATGACATCACTGATGACATCACTGATGACATCATCCAGTGAATGTGTGTTTTTCTGAAAATTACATATGTTTTATATATGTATATCTCAAGGTCGATGGAAGAATAAATGGGTATATAAGTGTCTAAATGGATGATTTGTTTTTGAAAAATTGATTGTATAACTGACTGATTAAGTGTATCTTAGTGAATACATGGCTTAGTGAGTAATGTTTAAATATGTAAATATCTGTATCAGTCTCTCACTTTGTGTATAAGTGGCTGCATGGGTTGGTGAGTAGCTACATGAGTGTCTATATAGGTTATTAGTTGGTTTTTTGAGTCTCAGTATAAGTGTCTGATGTCTGTATGGTTTGGTGGGGGTATTACGTAGTGCATAGGTGCATGAATGAGTGACTCACTGTTTGTATGTGTTGAAGACAGCATGTGTGCAGGACTGTATGGGTGGATGAGTGTGTGCATGGGTGTGTTAGTGAGTGAATGACTGTCTCAATAGTGTCTCTATGAGTAACTACATATGTTTTAAACTAGTATATGTGACTATTGGTGTATATAAGTGAGTATATGTGAGAGTGAGAGATTGAAAGAGTTCCTGTATGAATAAGTATGTGTTTCTATAAGTGATTGTTAAAAAGACTAAGTATGTTTAAGTTTCTGTAGAAGTAAGTGTGGTGGTGTGTGTATAACTGTATATGCAGGTAAACGGATGTTTGATTCTTTATTAGCATGAGTGACTATGTGTGTGAGTAACTTTATGGATGAGTGGCGTTGTGTAACAGGATGTATAGGTGTATGAGTACATATGATGAGTGAGTACATGTATGAGTGACTGTATAGGACTGTTGGTGAATGAGTGGATGTGGATGTGGATCTTACAATTACTGAATAGGTTGTTGTAACTGGTATTGGTATGTCCATTGTTTTGAAAATTTTAATTTCTATTTTTGAATGTGTGTATCAAAGGTTATATTAGGGGGAGAGGAGGTCTGCCACTCTATCACAAGGATGATGTCATCAGTGATGTTATCAGTGATGTCATGAGTGATGTCACTGACCATGTCATGAGTGATGTAATATGTGACGTCATCAGCAGTGCATTGCGGGCGCGCAAGTTATAGTTAGCTGAACTAACTATAACGGGGGAATTTCTATGGTTTTGTACGAGTGAAAAGTCCAGCTAACTATAACGCCCCTGAAACCTATGGTTTTTTCAGTGAATTTCTAAGGTTTTTTAAATGGTAATTCCTAGCTATAACGTGTCTGAAACCTATGTTTTTTTCAGTGAATTTCAAAGGTTTTTTAAATGCTAATTTCTAGCTATGCCTACAGAGATAGGACATGTGAAGAAAGAAGGAAAAACGCACAGAAAGAAAAAAAAGAAATGCAGAAAGAAGCAACAGAAGTCCTCAAAGATGAAGAAAAGTGCAGGAAGAAGTATAACGTGCAGAAAGAACAAACAGAAGAGCAGAAACAAGCCTTGTTGCAAAATCATCCTGTACCCTCAACTTTTTCAGACGGATACTGGTGGTAACTGAGTCTGACTAACCAGTCCTAGAGCCAGTGCTATGTTAAAAGACACTCAGAATACAGTGAAAACACCTAAATACACTAGGGCACACTATGTGTTGGGGTCCCCCTGTGATTAGCATGACCTCCTCTGTAAGCCCCTAGTATATAATAGGGCAGGGGATTAAAACTACCTCTTAAAATGCACCACAGGGCGTGTTTGAACACGTCACCTCATGCCCCGTCCCCTCCCTTCCCCACTGTGTAAACACGCCCTGTAGCCGTTTTAAGTTGGGAGATTAAGTCTCCTTGAATCCTGAGGGTCCCTGGGGTCCAACTAGACCACTAGGTACCTCCAGTAAGCGCCACAGAGCTGCGTTGCAGAGAGGTGTAAAAAGTGGCACGGCCTGCACCACCTCTCTGCAACGCAGAGCAGTGGTGCTTACTGGAAGCACCTGGTCGGCTAGTTGGACCCCAGGGTCCCTCAGGATTGAAAGGGAATTATTTCCCCAACTTAAAAACGCGCCACAGGGCCTGTGGGCGTTCTGAGTTGAGAGATTAAGTCCCCTTGAGTCCTAAGGGTCCCTAGGGTCAAATTAGCCCACTAGGTACCTCCAGTAAGCGCCACAGAGCTGCGTTGCATGGAGGTGTAAAAAGGAGCATGGCCTCAGAACACCTGTCTGCAACGCAGCTCCCTGGCGCATACTGGAGATACCTGTTGGGCTAGTTGGCCCTCAGGGACCCTTAGTATTGAAGGGGAATTAATTCCTCAACTTACAACTGGCCAGGGTGCGTGTTTGCAGAGTGCTGCATGGAGGGGGCGTGGCCTCCGGCGCGATGCCAGTCTTTTATTTATTTATTTTTAAGAAGGAGGGCTGTGTGGCCCCCTTTCTTTTTCTAATTTATTAGCCCTGGGGACCCCATCCCCCAGGGCCTGCACCCTAATTTTTTTTGTTGAAAAAAATTAATTTGGCCCTCCCAAGGCCTTAATCGGCCCCGGGGACGCCAACCCCCAGGTCATGGCCTTTTTAAAAAAAAATTATTCTTTAGGAGGGGGGCTGTGTTGCCCCCCTCCTCAGGCCACTTATGGCCCCGGGGACCCCATCCCCCGGGGCCGGCCTCTGTTTTTTTTTTTTAAATATATTTATAGAAACACCTAGAACATGCTGGACAAACCGTATGTACCTATCACCTTGACGATTTGCGTGATATTCATTAAAAGGCGACTATGCATACAATGAATCCACGTAGAATGTATTCACACCGCTAGTGAAGCTCTGACATGTCTGACACCCTACCGTGCCTAATCCCGGCGCCCCCGCTGGTGGGTACTCTCCAAGTAGACACCCTTGTTGTTTATTTATACAAACATGGGTGGCTATTGACGGGCACATTTAATACACATGCACACCAAGCCATTCAAAGGGGATTCGACAAAAATTCGACCAAAGTATGCAAGAAACCCCCTCACGGTTAATAAAATACACATCCACCGCCGGATGTGTAATACTTTTTATTTTACTCTCTGGAAAGGAGACAAACCTCACTTGAGAGTCACAGCGTGCTCCTGGCTGAGCCCAATGCTGTGTTACACCCACCAGTGCCCGCCGAGTGCCACACACCTCTTTGTTGTATTCCACCAGCTAGTGCGTATGCTATGACACTCTCTAGCCCATGTGCACTGTAACACCACCCCGTGAATATGTCATGCCACACTTGCCTTCGCACGGGTTATATTGCCCCATCTAACATGCCTTCCTTGATGCCTATGTTATAAAGCACAGCGCTATGCCATACATATTACAATCTGGGATCCATATCTTTGTCACAGTGCATATGCAATGTTACACCGCCCAGCACATATTTTATATTACAACTTTAGAGACTACTTAGGTTACACAACACTGCCCTGTGCATATTACACTCCAAGGCGCATATCACATAGCAAGCGCTAGTGCCTGTGCTATGTCGCGCTCTCCAATGAATCTGTCATTGCGCACAATGTATTGCAAATTATATTTCACGCACCGGTTCATCTTATATCACACTTTTTGGTGCATAGTTTATACCATATACTATATCTAGTTTTCATTTTCAATCGTGCTCTCAGGACTATGTTCTATATAACACTGCGTCCACCTACCCTTTTCACGGGCATTACATTTTGCGATGGGGGGTGGAGGGTCAGGGGATGTTTCTGCCAAGTGAGCCCGGAGTCACAGTCCCAAACGTCCTCTTCTTCCTGAATAAAAGTGAGATTATGCTGCATACTTGTTCGTATTTTAAGTAGTTCGCACAGACACACATTTTAAAAACAATAAAGTTCCTAATACCCACCTTCTATGAACAGTTAGCTTGCTGCCCCATCCACCTCCTCCCTATCCTCTGTTGTCTGAATCCATGGACTAGCCTCCTCCCTCCTGCCATGCATGGTCTGATGTGATGCCACTGCCCTGCATTTAGCATGATGTACCAGTCCACTCATCCTGCCCTCCATTGCCCAATTCTATGGCCCATCATTGACCTCCTGCTTAGCCTCTGTGCTTTGCTTGCTGCCCCTATTCTCCTTCCCCCTGCCCTCCGATGTCTTTGTGCATGCCCCTGCTCCATCCTTTTTGACCACCATGTTCCATGGACCTGCCACTCCTATCTACTCTGAGTGTTCTGTTGAGCTGCCACTCCCCTACCACCTGCCTAGCATTGTCAGATGACTGTAACCTGTCCCTGCCACCTCCACCCTGCCTGTCCACATGCCATGCCCCTATCCCCTTCCTCCTGTCCTCCATGGTCCATTTTACTGCCACACCCTTCTGCCCTCCCTGGTCCGTTGTGCTGCAACTGCTCCTCCTGCCTGCCCCGCGCGGTCTGTTGTGAGGCCCCTTCCCCTGAACTCTCTTGTCTGTGCCCAGGTCCTGACCCTCCCTTCTATCCTCCATGGTCCTTTGTGCATGCCCCTGCACCCTCCTTCTTGCCCATCATAGCCATTGTGCTGCCACTAACCCTCCCGCTTGCCATGCATGGTCTTCTGTGCTGCCATGGCCCCTCCCACCTTCCCTGTGTGGTCAGCTAGCTGCTCCTGACCCCCTCCCACCTTCCCTCCATGGTCTGTGTGTATGCCATCATAGTCTCACTGATGCTCTCCATGGTGTGTCTTGTTTCTAGTGCCCATCCTGCCTGACCTCCATGGTCATCTTGCTGCTCCTGCCCTGCCCCCTTGCCCCCAGCCCTCTGTTTCCATGTGCAGACCCCTATTCCCTCCCTCCTGGCTTGTCGGTTCCATTGTAATGGCCCTGATCCGTCCCTCCTGCCCTTTATGGTCTGTTATGCTGCATCTTTCTCTCCTGTCTGTCCATTATGGTCAGCTAGCTACCATTGCCTCTTTCCCCTCTGTTGTCTGTTGTCCATGTGCATCGTCCTGTCCCCTCCCTATTACTTTCTATGGATTGTTGTGCTGCACTCCCGTCCCGCATGCCCTGTGTGGTGTATTGTGCTGCTGCAAACCCTGATGCCTGCCCTGTAGAGTCAGTTTGGTGCACCTCTCAATGTCCCTCCTGTCCTCTGTTATCCGAGTCCATGTCCCTACCCCAATTCCTCCTGTCTACCATGATCCAATGTACCATACTTGCGAACATTTAGAACTTGGTAAGAGGGAGATTTTGAAATAAAACTGGGGTATTGATTTTCCCCTTTGAGTTACATTGAAAAAGAGAAGATTGTAGACAGGAAACAGATCAAGTAAAGCCCATTTGAGCTTAAAAACATTGGACGTTTCCTGGCTGAAACGGGTCTGTTGGCATGTATGGTTGTATGACCACTGCCTCTTCCTTCTGCCCACAATGGTCTATTATATTGCCACAACCTCTCTTGCCAGTCCTGTATTGTTGGTTTGTTGCCCCTGCCCCCCTTTCCACTGCCCTCCATAGTCTGTTGTGCTGCCACTGCCCTTCCTGCCTGCCTAGTTTGGTCAAATTGTTGCCTCTGCACTCTCCTACCTGCCTTCAATTTTCAGAGTCCGTGCCCCTGGCCTCTGCCTCTCAACAGTATCCCAATGAACAACTAGATTGCTAACATTCTATATTTATTACAAAAGTGTGGAATGCCTGACGTCATCTTGATGTAATCAAAACTGTAATGCCTAGAGCATTTCCTTTAGAAATTACATATATGAGAGGGTCTTAGTTGCATCAAAATTATGGTTAGTGCTCTAAAAAACTAAAATGAGGACATATTTTCTGAGTTTTCAAATAGCGACAAAGAACTTTTAAATTATTTGTAATCTTAGTTTTTTTATCCAGTTGACCACTTGATTAAATGTTGCATCCAAGGGGAGAGAGTTTGGTGTTACTTCCAGAGCTGCAGACTTTGCAACTGGGGAACCAGGTTGGAGTTTCTGCTTCAGCTCAACATTCTGTGATTCTGGTCAAATCACTTAATCTCCCCATGTCTACAACCAAAATGAATTTGATCTTGTGTGATGTAACCAATGTTCATGTAAAGCACTCCAATACCTGACAAGTCTGCACTATATAAAACTGCAAATACACAAAAAATAAGTGTTTTGCACACTTCTGTCATTGGGCTACATTTGGGCTACATCTGGGTGATATTTGGGCTACATTTGGGCTCTTTTGTCTCTGGTGGCCATTTTAGGAGATTTATTTGTTATGAAGTTTCCTAATTTCCTCATTTACTGCAGTCTCCTCAGTAGGAAATGCTTTTAGTTTTGTACTTTGATTCCATCAAGAAGGCATTCAGATGTGTCACACATTTTCCATAAATTCTGAATGTTAGCACTCTAGTTGCTCATTAGATCACTGTAGTAAAGCTACTGCTCACCAGGCAAGTCTGCTGCTGGTATTCAAAGTGCATGTTTCAGTCTGCATGTCAGAATGTTTTTATGAAATAAAAGAGGATTTCAGAAGTCAAAATGTGCCCTAGTTTTTCTTTCTGCAGCACTAATCATAATTTATATGGCAAAATGAACCCCCTCATTTTGTTCCTTTGTAAATTAAATGTTTTAAGTGTTACCACTTTATTCCAATCAAGATGGCTTCAGTTGTGCCATACTTTTACAATTACAAAAAAAGTCCAGCCCTGGGGAAGTCGTCGGAACCCCCACCCCCTTTCTTAACTATTCTGCAAATGAGCCTCCTGGCGCACTACGAGTTGGGGGATGGAGTCCCCTTGGCTGCTGAAGGTCCTTGAGGGCCAACAACCTCTCCTGTTACCTCAAGTAAGTTCCGCACAGTGGAATTGCTGAGAATTCAGTCGAGGCTCTGCCCCCTTCTCCATCTCTGTACAAACGTGCCTCCTGGTGCACCACTGGTTGGTGGATGAAGTCCCTTTACATTCTGAAGGTCCCTGGGGTTAAGAATCCCTCCTGTAACCTCCAGTAAGTCCCACACAGTGGGATTTCTGAGAGTTCATGAGAGGCCCCGCCCCATTACTCCATTACTGTGCAAATGCACTTCCTGGTGCACTACTGGTTGGGGATGTAGTCCCCTTGGCTGCTGAGGGTCCTTGGGGGGCAAAAACCCCTCCTGTTACCTCCAGTAAGTCCCACACAATGGTATTGCTGAGAGATCGTCAGAGGCCATGTTCCATTTCTCCATCACTATGCAAACGTACCTCCTGGTACACTACTTTTTGGGGGCTGAAGTCCCTTTTTAAGCTGAGGGTCTTGATCCAGCGATCAGAGACTAATACATTTCATCACCTGGACCCCATTCAATACCCTACATGTCCCTTTCACGCTGGGCGAGTCTGAACCAAACTTACCAATTTCTCATTAGCATATCATCCCCGTATTATCATTTTGTGGTGATGCAATCTTTATTATGTAATAAGGGTCTGGCAAAATAATAATTGGATCTAGAAATAAACCATTGTATACTCTTTATATAGCCCAGTCAATAACACTAATAAAGATAAACTCATTTATGAGTTAATAATTCTTTATCTATAATAATGTGATTGCTTATCAAGTACAATACAGCTCCAATCATAAATCATCATACAAGAGAAATAGCAATGGAAAATGACATAAACACATCTCAAATGCAGCGCTCTGAGTGAGTAGAAAGGCGTAGAGACAAAAGAATAGAGACATAAGTCATTTGCGAAATAGTTATGCAAATTTAGAATATCATACTAACCCAAGTTCAAGAGATTTGGAAAGCTACCCTCTGGCCATGAGAGTAAGCAATGGTGCCCCAAGAAGAGTCAGGGAGCAAAGTTTAAAGTCCGGTATTAGCAGAACAGCAGTCAGCCCATAGGATTTAGGAAACAGCAACACAGACCTCTGCTCTCGCAAAGTAAGAAAATCATGCCTTCCAACCCCACCCCCCGGGTACCTGTAGTTATACTCTTAATTCTCTAAAGTCCAACCACTTTGTATCATAACATGCAATTTTATTTCATTCTATTGGTCAAAACACAGGGTATTCTATCACACCACTCTTGAAATAAAAAATTTGCAAAAAAAACCCTTTGTTCGTTTATTCATTTTATCAACTTCGAGCCAAGGAAATACAAATTTCAAGCTTCCATAGTTTGTACGCTTCCTCCATCTCACTCATCTACTTTTGTGCCTCGATTGTTTCAATGTGCCGCTCACTTAGGAAGTGTTCCATTCTTTTATTCAATTTGGTTCCTCCATGCAGCCGTGGCAGACACACAGGGCTCGCAAAGGACAGTTTACAAATGTCCTTCCCTTCTACATTTCTAATACGGAATTTTAATTTCAAAAGTGGTTCTCAGGCCTTTTCAGCAGAGAAGAAAAAACCACACTTTTAGGAAAGACAAATACGAGTGTTATTTATTGTTTATAAAGTCATACTATTAAAACGCCCTATGTGATGCACATTTTCTCGCTTTATCTATGCGCACTTCAAAAGATTATTTTTTTGATTCAGTTTAGTGTAAAATAAAACTAACAGCTTTTAGTCTGTTATTTTCTCATGCATTCCCGGTCTACTACCACACTTTAACATGCGATTGTTCAGTTTTCGTCTTTCTCCATTAGTCTTTTACAATTAGTTTGCACATCACTCGATTAGTATTTTTACACAATGAGGGTTCAATCCGAGCAGGTTTTATGAAATGAAAACCCTGCTCCATTAGTCTCTGGGGGCTAAGAAGCCCTCCTGTTCCAGCAGAAAGTCCCACACAGCGGCATTGCTGAGAGATGGTCCAAGGCCCCGTCCCCTTTCTCCATCACTTTATAAACACGCCTAATAGTAAAAAAAAATAGAAATTCACCTAAAAGACCAAAGGTTACAGGGACATTATAGGCACGAAATAGAATTTAAAAAAACATAGAAATTCATTGAAAAAAAACAAAGTCCACAGGGATGTCATAGATAGGTTCAGATTTCACTTGTATAAAACCATTGAAATTCAGCAGTTATAGTTACACGAGCTAACTATAACTTATGCCAACTGCAATGCACTGCTTATGACCTCACATATTACATCACACATGACATAGCCAGTGACATCACTGATGACATTACTGATGACATCTCAACTGATATCACTGATTACATCATCCACAGAACCACTAACACATCTACTCACACCCCCATATAACCTCTCATACACCCACTCACACACCCACACAACCACTCACATACCCATTCACAGACCCATTCAAGTATTCACACAAACACTCACTCATCCATACAGCCACACATACAACCAGTCACTCATACACACAGCCTCTTACACAGCCTTATACTCACCCATACAGCCTCTCAATACAGTCACTCACTCACCCATACAAGTACTCCCACACTCACACAACCACTTACATGCCCATTCAAACATCCATACAAGTACTCCCACACCACATCTGCTCACTCACCCATACTGTCATTCACACAGACACTCACTCTCCAGTATAGCCCCTCACACACCAACTCACCTAACCAATCACTCAAATAGCCACTCTATCACCTAGACAGCCACTTACACAGTCAGTCATTCACTCATACAGTCATTCAGACACCGACTGATGCACTGATAGTCACTCATGTAGCCACACACTCACCCATACAGCCACTGACACACCCACTTACTCACCAACATAGTCACTTGCACACCCACACAGTTACTCACAAACCTTCTTATACATCCATACAGCTACTCACAAACCATCTCACACACCCATACAGCCCCTCACACACCTGCTGGCACACCCACAAAACCATGCACACACTCATACAACCACTCAGATACCCACTCACACACTGACACAACCATTCACACACCTACAGACCTAGGCAGAAATCCATTTACTCACCCATACAGTCACTCATGCATGCAATCACACACCCATACAGCTACTCACACACAATACAGTCACACACCAATTCAGATCACACATGTTAGAGATAGTATCACTCAGTAGTACAACTAGTATACTAATCTAACTTTTGTAGTAGGTTAGTATATATGGTTAACACCCATAAACTCTTAAAAACACTTACACTTACTTGAGGATGTCATCAGTGATGCAATTTGAGATGTCATCGCTTAATTCACGGACCATGTCATGAGTGATGTAATATGAGAGGTGATAAGCAGCGCATTGCGGGGGCATAAGTTATAGTTACTCAGGTAACTATAACTGCTGAATTTCAATGGTTTTGTACGAGTGAAATCCAAGCCTAACTATAACGTTCCTGTAACATTTTGTTTTTTCAGTTGAAAAAAATTATATATATACGAGCCCAAGATTGGGTCACAAACATTTTATTCTACCATGAACAATTATCCAACTACTGGGACCTGATGCCTCCGAAAATTCATCCCCAGGACATCTGGGAACCCCTCACCATTTATCTTCGTCAAATAGAAAGCTCTCCCACGGACCCAGGTGACAACAATGAAAGCTCTCCTACATACTCTGACGTTTCGCACCACACACAACCCCCAGAGCACAAACTCAGTGGAACACACTGGACAGAGTGGATGAACACGTGGGGGATCTTCAAAACTGTAATCGCAAGGAATCATTTGTATTGTACAGAAGCACGGGAGGGGGAGGGAGAGATCTCCCTGAAAACTTAGCTGTTTAATAGACTGTGATATGTGCCCAGAAGTTTGTCCTAGATATATATGCAATGCCTTTCAAGTTATCCTCATGCTAATTGTCTGTTATATGCCAACGTTTCATATATAAATAAATATATTTAAAAAAAATAGCGACTGCCAGAAATCATAAATGTGTATATATATATATATATACACACACACACACACACACACGCACACACACACACACACACACGCGCGCGCGCACACACACACACACACACACACACACACACACACACACACACACACACACACACACACACACACACACACACACACACACTCACACACACACACACACACACACACACATATATATTCTGACAAAATCTTTTGATCAAAATAGCGACTGCCAGAATATCATATATATACATATACACTGGCAGTCTTTATTTTGACCATAATATTTTGGCAGGGCTATATGTTTGTCTTTGATATTCGGACATACAACCGTTCTCCGGCCCAGCAGGAGTTTTCACTGAGTGATCCATCCGGCTGATCCACTTAATCCTGATGCTTGTGTCTCTAATGACGTGTCCTATACAGCAACTTTTCGTAAATTAGATTTTGATCATACAACTCCAACAGATGTGGTCCAAAACTATTTGCGAAGCCAAGTTCCTGGTTCTGTACCTATGCACATTTTAGGGGAAGCAATTTCATATTTAAGAGCATGCTGGGCAGAATCATTGGGCAAAGCATAATGTAAATTAAAGGATGTAAAATGTACATGAGGCAAAGGCTCAGTCTGGAGACAGTGGAACATCCCAGCACAGGTTCCTCTACTGGCCCTGCGTCTTCATTCTACATTGGTGTGCAGGCCTTGCCAATGTCCAGGCAATCCTTACTGACCAGTCAGACCAAGTGCTGACACAGTGGGACATTACTTTCAACTCTCAGGTTGCAAAGGCCTAATGCAGGTCAAAGCAAGATGGTCTTCTGTTTGAATAGAAAAGTGCTTCCATCCATTTGTTGTCCAGGCTGGCAGGCTCTTCAGCTAAAAGTCACAGAAAAGACCACTTTAAACTAATCTCTGATGTTTGTATGTTGCATTCAGATAGAGCTCTGCACATCTGCCTGCTTTCATTTTACCAGGGGAGTAGTAATAGCAAAGGAAACTGCAATGGGTAGGATAAGGGGAATCTAGCTTAGACTAAGTAATGTGTTGTCGACATGCTGCCACCCATCAGGTTGAACACGGTTTGGTGAAGGGGACATGGAAAGGAGTTTGTGAACGCTGGCATTACCAACAAGGATATTGACCTCCTTAAAAACTACCATGTTGTGCCTCATGCATATGGCATTGAAATGGACCATCTCATCCTTGATCCAAGCACAGACACTCACTCGTCATACATGTCCACACATGATGAAGACTGGGGCCCTAAGTATGGGGCATGGGTTGACCTTTTGCCATTGAGAACCAGAGGGCAGTCTGTCTACAGGGTACCGGTAAAAGGCCTGTGTCCTAGGGCTATCTACAGGGCCGGACTTGCCATAGCCGGCACCGGGCATTTCCCCGGTGGGCTGCCAGAGTGGGGGCCAGTTTTGGGCACCTGTGGGACGTTTTTGTTACCAGAGGCCAGCAATATCACCCCCCTGTAACAAAATCTGCCAAAACCGGCCCTAGCAAACATACTCGGCCGCAACCCCCTCACATCCCCGGGGGGCGGCCCAGCAGTTTGCCAGGGCCGGTTTTGATTCCCAGTTCAGCCCTGGCTATCTGATTGTGCCACTAGAGCCAATCCCCCTATGTCTTGGTAATGATGGCAGCAGTCCCCTCTTCGCTCAGAAACTGTGTACACTTTGGGTGAACCCGAGCCATCAGAGCTATGTATGGATTTGCAACAAATAAGAAAACAGGTAGGGCACCTACAGTGCGCTAAAATGATTGCCATGTACATTAAATAAAATACATCATGCTAATCAGAAAAAGCAGAATGTCTAACAGCACAGCTTTTCCAAGCAATACAGTGGACCTTTGTGTCAACAATTACTGGATTAATCAGGAATTTGCAAACTACATTGTTACCTGCCTGACTACAAGCGTCTTCTTTCTTTTAAACACTTTCTCTTCAAGAGTTATGTTGTTTAAATACCTCTCATCTTTGTCTTGGACTCAAGGACTGGACTCAAAGTGGGACTGTTGAGTGCCTTATGAGATTATCTGAGGAAAGGGCTACTCTTCCATTAGCCATGGTGGAATCCTGTGCAGAATATTATGTGGTAAATGTGTCTCCTTTAAAGGATCACAACTAGGAAGAAAACCCACAAAGGGGAAGAAACCTCCTATATTGCTGTAGTTCGTGATTGAAAATGTAGACTATGCTGGTGAACTCAGTACCAAACTCCTCTGGCATCAGGAAGGAGAGAAAAGCTGAGCAAGATACAAATACTCAGGATTTACAGGGGTCTTCATCCAAACTGCTTTGGTATTAATGACAGCGAAACCACAAGGATTGCAAAAAAACAACCCAATCTGCTGAGAAACTGGATCAAAATGTATACCAAGGAGGCGAAGAGTGGAACAAGTCAGGGAAGAAATGCATTGCAACATATCTGCATTTTTAAATGCCCTCTTTTGTATACCTAAACAGCAGCTGACCTCTTACTAAGAGACTTTGCCACTTCTTGGATTGGAGTAATCCATTCATCCCCGGGGAGCAACCACCATCTTGGAGTGGGCACGTTACATGGTCAAACTTCACACTTAAGCGGGCACTCATAGCATCTGTGATTCCAAGAAGAAGAAGCCCAAGTTTGACATTCTGTGTGTCATGCTGTTTTCTGGAGGCCCGCAACCGCCACCCCACTCAGCATCATTCACTACCGGTATGAGACCTTTCAGGGCCGAGGTGGATGTGTTTGTGCTGGAATGATTCTGAAAGTCAGAAGGCCCTGCTCTCAACATGACCCGATGTGCAGCAATGCTCTCAACAGTAGTGCATAGGTGACTTCCTCACCTTCCAACACTTCATGACCTCGAGTAAGCTCTAATATTTTGCTTGGTTCTAGGCATGAACGTGACACTTGGATTTTTTCTATAAATATTGGCAATTTCCTTCCTGTTTTAATTTCTTGCTGATTCTGCATGAATTTTGCATCTCTATGTTATGCTTTATTGCAGCACATTGATGGTATTTCTTGTTACCTTATGCTAACGATCAGGCACTTCAACAATGCAAGTCATTGCAGTAATGGCTCTGCAACACTTTTTTGTGTTTGCGCTTCGCTCAGCTTCACCATTCGTTGCCTAATAATCCTGGAAACCAGAGAAATTCTGTTTTCAAAGATAAAAAATATTTGATTATAAGTGAATGGACTGATTAATTGTTTGGCAGACAATATTTAGTCCATCAGCGTGGCCGAGGGCATTACGTCCACAAGCCTGATGGACTACCATCCGCCAAATTTAGAGACAATCGCCAACCCCGCGGTCATCTCTGTCCAGTGGAAGGAGCCATCATCACGGTGGTTTCTTTCCAAGTACAAAACATTTGGTGGACTCTCAAAGTGGGAGTTTGTTTCTGAAAAACAAAAAAAATTAAAGACACATAAACTATGGGAGTGAAGGGGTCATTATTATTCTATCTCCCGCCTCCAGAGTTTTCCTGGCAGTGATGGACAGAAAAAAAAACAGAACACACGCCAACCTAAATAGGAGGAACAGTGTAGAGTCCTTCCTCCAATCGCCCCTACTTCATTGGGCTGTCAGATGACGCTTTCCTTCGAAGGAGCCAAAAGGGGCTCCTTCGCTAGAAAGCTGGTGGTCTGCTCTACTCCAAATGTGGCGGGTTGACCAAGGGCTCGGTGGACAAGGCATTCTGTCGCATTTCTGATGGTTCCCCTTTCCGCCAATCAGGCCATAACTTTCCTTTTCCCTCAAACTTTTACTTGCCGAAAGCATATTTGCTGCCTGCTGAACATTCCACTGGCTTCAAAAAGTAAGAGAGACCCAAGAGCTTTTGCTTCTGAATTTTATGAAGTGTGGATTTTCTCCTTGTCGTATTTACCATTTGTGTCTCGCGATCATTCCTACGCCAAGGTACAATATGTTTAGTAAGTTGCCCTGTTACGATCACCTGATGCACCAGATGCTTACAAACCACAATGAAACAACAGTCTTTGGCATGACATATTTTTTCTGCCAGGTCATGTTAGAGATTCACCATCCACCCATCATATTGATGTTGCTATTTGTAACTACATACATTGTATGTAGACATACATGGGCACTGTTTGCTGAGGATTACTGCTATGAACATCATTTACTTGTTCTATGCTATAAGGCTGCTGTCCATGGCTTTGTTGGGACACATCTTTCCTCCCACTGATAATGCTTCCTTCTTGCTGTACGGTGAGTGGACATCCCATGGAATCTTTCAGATGAATGATTTCGGGTAAGGGTTTTGAAAATTCTTTTTAAAATATGTTTTTTTTTCTGAAGCAACAGACAACTATAAACATTCCCCTTTCTACAATGAGATTAGTCACAAAAAGGATATTTCTAAAAATTATTTTTGAAACTAGGAGAACAGCAACTGTTGGTCATTTATCTGCTGGGGTAAAGTTGCATATCAACAAAGTGCCTGCCCTGAGATGAAAAATTGTAAAGATTTAGGAGATATAGAACTCACTGCAGCAGCCGCAAATGCTGCACTGCACTATGTGAAAAGGAGAGCACCTTATTTATTAAAATAAGGCACTCTCCTCCTCTCTCACTAGCGCTGGCGCTGAAATCAGCTGCCGTGCACCACAGAGATACCTTTGCGCCATGGGGCAAGGGTGTCTCTGTGAGTCTAGCATAGGTTTTGTACTGGAAGGAACCCTTCTACTACAAAATACTATGCACAGACTCACTTTAACCATTTTCCCACTTTTTTATGCGTGCTGTAGAGTGCAGCACACATGCAAAGTCGGAAAAGGAAGGAGAAATGCTTGCGCCTACTTGAAAAGGGTGTTTTCACACGCCAAACCCAATCTACTTTATTCAGTAAATTGAGTTTAGCGTGAGAAACCTTGGGTAGTTGCATGAGAACGCCCCCATGGCGCAAAGTAATGCAAAGCAGTGATATGCGCTGCTTTGTATTATTTTTCCATTATTTCTGTTACGTTACGTTATTTCAAGCGATAAACAAGTTTAGTGCTGGAAAGTAAATGGGGAAAAAAAGATTTTGCGCCGATTTGCGTCACTTTTGTGATGCAAACATGGGACAAAATCTAAGTAAATCTCCCTCTTATGGTCCAGGCCACTTGCATGAAGAATAGCCTATCAAGGCCATGACCTGAATCCAGGCAGACTAATAGCACCAGTATGTGAGTGGTGAGAGAAAGGAGGGCTTCTAAGCACTCTATCACAGAGAGCAAAATGTGAGTTCTTCCTAGGTAGAGTGAGAGTGAAATATGTGTACCCCACCATATAAATCTCAACACTTCCAAAGAGATTAATGTTCTTTTTTTCACACTTGTTACGCTTACGAACATTTTCTCACTCAACCCTCAGGCCTTGTAGACGAGAAAGCAACATTATTTGTTTCACTTAACGCATATTGATACTTTGCCAAGTGCAATATTGTGTCTTCTTTATTAAAGTTCCCAAGATCTACAATATTCCAATTCGAAACTGTTCAGTCTTTTTATGAATATGAAGTGTCTACTGTCTTGGAAACAAAGTACCTAGTATTGACCAAAATGAAACACACACTTATGTCTGTTTTTCATTTTCATTACATTGCTTAGTCCCTTAGCAATAAGCACAGTAAATGTACGTGGTGAGTAAACATTTATGGTTTCATACCGAACCTGGTAGATGGTCTGCCATTATGCTAGAGGGGCAGAGGACTGTTTTTCCCTTTTTAGAGAACCCCACATGCCTGACAGGGATCTCTGTGCTGTAAGAGGAGCCCGTACCATAGAACTTAAGGTTTGCTGTGCCATGCACAGTGTTGTAATCAATGTTGTCATTTCAGAGGTTATCAGTGATGTGATCAATGATGTCATAGAACATGACATAAGTGATGTAATATGTGAGGCCATCAGCAGTGCATGGCGAGGGAGTGAGTTATAGTTACATGAATTAACTATAACGGGTGAATTTCGTGTTTTTTTAAATTAAAATGTTATGTTTAAACTGACATTTTCACCTAAATATAACATAATTTTAACCTTTGGTTTATTAGTGAATTTTTGAGGTTTTTTATTAGCATGCCCAGCTACAACGTCACTTTAACCTTTGTTTTTCTCTGTGAATTTCTAGGGTGCTTTTAATGTAAAGTAACATTTTATCACCATACATAACTATGACATCTTCCTGCCATACATGGCCTGCAGCAGTCTGTGATGGGCCGCAAGGCCTAGGCAGCGGCTGGCCTTGTGCCGAACCTCCACAAATGGCCACCTCCCTCCTTCACTGCACAGGGTCTTTGGCCATCGTGCTGGGTGGTGGTGGCCGCAATGCATGGTCTTAGGGTGGTATGGGCCACAAGGGCATGGCCTGCAAGCAGACCCTGCACCCAATAACCCATGAGTGGCCACCCCCTGCCGTGCACAGCTTTCAGCCATGCGCAGCATGAAGCTAGCCACAGGCAGCCAACCCACTGCCACACACAGCCTTCGGCCACCTGAAGGCCAACTGCCCATACCCGGCCAACCCACCACAGACTCTCATGCTCCCACCCTTTTTTTAAGTGGTTTTCCAATCCAGCTAAACTCTCAAGGGAGCCATGTGGGACTCTTGCGAGAGGAATTGTGCCAACCACCCAATTTTTATTTCAATGTTGACCCTAGTGGGGAACCCACCCACAAGGTCCAGGAGGTTAGGGTACCCATGCTCTGCCCCCTTAAACCTTATTTCGTTTAAATTTTCAGGACGTGGAGACTAAGCCGCCATGTCCTGAAATGGCAGGCACAACATTTCTCCTTCTGTTGCAGCAATGTTGCAGCTATGCTGAGGTCAGCCAATCTGAGCGGGATCTCCCACAGGACTCGCAGAAGCTTCAAGCTCCCGCTGAAGTGAGCTGGCTGACAGGAAAAGAGGGTCTCTTGGCCAATCAGAATGCTTTATTATTTAAAGTTGCGTGCTCGGGGGACTCCCGCGAGAGTCCTGCAAACCCAACTGTCCAGATAAACAAACATTTTGAACCTTAACTTCTCAAAAACCTTTTTAACAGATTTACATAAAATCACAAAAAGCATGGTTTATCTTTCCACTGTGATGGTTCGATGCAACACCCCTTAATGACAAGTTATAAAGATGTCTCCTCTTTTCTTTAGATATTTCCTTGGATTACAGACTCAAAGCCTACCGCAGGGGCAAGCCAGATTGGTGATAATCAGTACCTCTTTTAATCTCTCTTAACCCATACCGGTTCCCCATATCTACACTTGACCAACATATTTGGGACTATTCATTAAGGTAACTTACATGTGTTAGTGTACTCTTAGTATTTTGAGTAACTTTACTACTTTAAGCTATTCACAAAATCTGAATGTAAAGTTACTCACAAGTGTAGACTTACATGTCTCCAACCCCCTGAAAAAGGGTTGGAGCCAAATACACAAGTGTAAGCTACTACTGCCAAAAACAATCAGTTATAAGGACAGCACCACATATGTCCAACCACTGATACAGCAACATCATCTCACCGAAAATAATCATGGGAGGGGCTTAAAATAAAACCCCTTAGGAAATAGTTGCCATATAAATAAGTATTACTATTTAAAAAATATATATATATTTATTATGTAATTATAAGATATTTAATAAGTTATTTAATTTAAATATTAATGTAACATTACATTTTAACAAAATACAATACAATTACTTTTTAAATAATTGTAAACATCACTTTTAATTATTTTTGTTGCATAATAATGTTGTGTTTATTTTAGGTATACATTTTTTTTAATTTAAACTTCAGCAAAAAATTTTTATTTTCACACATTTAAATTAATTAAAGATTTGATTCAGAATTAAGTTAATAGTGCTGTAGAAATTCTTCTTTTGTTCTTTATTTGAAATACATATCTAAAATTAATTTAGAATAACATTAAAATGAAAAATATTTTTACAAAAGTTTCCAAAGTTTAATAAACTTTTCCCTACATGTTTTACAATGGAGATCTCTGTCTGACTCCATATGTGAAAGTATAGTAAGGTAAAAAAAGTTTACTTAACTTAAAAAAAGTAAAAACATTTTATGTTAAATATTAATCTAAATTATTTTATATATTTATTTTAGATGGAGAACATATGATTAAAATGCCTCAGCACTAAGAACGTAATATCTAATTAAATATTTAGGTAATTTAAAAATATTTAATAAAATAAAAAATATTTTTCTGAAGTTTAGATTAGAAAATACATTCCTGCTAGAATTAAAAACAAATACATATTTTTAAATTATGTTTTAATAATTAATTAAAAAAATAATTATATTTTATTACAACATATTACATAAAATTTTCAATAAACTAAATATTAAAACATGTTAAAATAATATACAAATATACTTTAGACTAATGTACTTTTTAAGGTAAATTATATTTATTTATAATTATAACTATTTAAAATAATTCAATTTGATTCAACATTATTTCTGATGTGTTTATTTTTTAGGGCCCGGTTATGAGTTTGCTGCCAAACGTGTTTGCAGCTCCCTCCAGATTACGAGTTTCCTTGTGTCTGGTGGGCTGTTTTTGGTAGTCCAGCGGGAACGCAAAAAAACAGAGAGAGACCAGAAAGCAGATGTGAACTGCAGGGATCTTCCAGTAGATCCTGGAGATCCTTTGCATTGGGTCAGACACTTGAATGTAGTCTAGAGATAACAGAAGCCCCTAAGAAGTGTTTCCCCCATGCCCTTCCTTGGACCATTGTTCACTGGGTGGACTACTCCCCACATATTAGCAGGTAGTCAAGTGCAGGAGTCTCCCTTGCTTTTGTACCCTTATTTTGGGTTTCTCCTGCCTTGAAGCTCCCAACTTCCTCACTCATTTCCTACTAGAAACCAGTAAGAAAGACCTTTGCTGCACCAGTCTGAGTGGAATGTGGAAAAGGGCATAACTGCTCAGAAATTGCCTCAGAGCTGACTGTTGAAATACACACTTCTAGAAAGATGAGGTAGAAACTTTCAGCCAGTATGCCAAGATTTAACAAGCAGAATATGAGGTTGCCACACCAGTGGCGACTAAGAGTCTCTTTTATACTCGGGTATTTACCGTCAATTCACCGTGCCAAGTTGGGACCTGAAACCTCGGAAACGTTGACCAGACTGCCAGAAGGGGCTGCCTAGACCCTGCTTAGAGGGCAAAAGCTGACTGACTGCTCACATAGGGCACTGGAGATGTAGTCGCATGAGAAGTATGCTCTGCAGGAGAGGGTTATGAAAGAGACGAGGCAGTATGCGCTGAAGACACCCACTGGCACAATCGAGAAGGACTGCACTGTTTTGGGAGGGTAAGTCTAAGAAATTTGGTGGGGGGTGAAACTCTACTTAAGCAGGAACCACAATCCTTGTCAGGGTAAAGTCACACGCAAACTGATGACTGCATGGAAGTTGAAAGGAAGAGCAGCAAAGGTAAGGAGACAATTGCACATTTTGGGCTGTAAGCGCACTCTGACCGTGTTTGCATACCAATCGGCATACATGGCAGTCCACATATGATTGAAATGTTAAAAAGAAGCTTAGTGAAGTCTGAATGGCTAGAAAATAAATGGTTGCTGTCTTTTAAAAAATGGGAAACAACATGTGTAAGCAGTTTGGTTGACCATTTTGTGCCAATTATTGCTGTTTTAAAGCCGGGCAACACCCAAGCAGGCGTGTAAATGGTGCTAGTGCACAACTAGGTGTGAAAAACACAGAATGACTAGGTTATAAAATGTAACACCACTGTATTTAATGCAAATAAACAACATGATGTCCTAAACAATTAGAGTAACACTTACATTTTCCTGCAAGGAAACTTCCACTCAACATCTGTTTTGGGTATTTAATGGCCCACAAAACAAAATAGCAGTCATTTTACTTTTTCCAACGCAACTTCAGTCAAGTTTTTAAGTCAACACCTGAAAGTTAAGACTTTGCATTCACAATCGTTCTCAATCATCATTATTGTCAAACACATTCGAAGTGGAAGAGTGTCACATGCTACTTTGTCACTTTATGTGGATTGGTGAATGGGTATAATTCCATCGAAATAGCAGAGTACTTTACTCCCCCCATACCGATGGTCCACCACCTGCCTAATTTAGAGAAATCCATCAGCCCGGCAGGTATCTCTTTACTTTGTCAAGAACCGCCATCACCGAGGTTCCTGACAATGTATTAAACGTTTGAGGGACAATACCATCAAAATGATGGCACTGTGCGTCAGACTTCTAAAATGTTCTGTATTCCCAAAAGCAATTCCCAAAGTGAGATTGTGTTTTTGAAAATACAAGAACTAATGACCCCCAAACCATGGGAGTTGTCTTCAATTGTGCTGGAGGGGAGCATTTTGCAGTTTTCACATTCCCTTTCTGACAGGTTTTACTGGTCTATTCACTAAGCGAATCACTCCGCCACTTCAGAAACTCAAGGCTGCACCATATTTACAAAAATATGGTGCAGCCTATGCGTTTCCCCCTGCGCTGGCGCTAAGTTTAGCAGCTTAGTGCTAACGCAGACACCCTTGCACCATAGTGCAAGGGTGTCTGCGTGCAGGGGAAGATTTTTTATGTGTAGGAAGGTGTCCCTTCCGGCACATAAACAATCTTTAAATGCCAATTTGTCACTTCTATGTGTGCTGTTTAATGCAGCACACATGGAAGTTATCAAATGTAATTTTTTTTAAAAGATTGTTTATGTGCAGGAAGGGACACCTTCCAACAGATAAACAATCCAAGGCGTTTTGCTTTTTCCATGTGTGCTGAAAAAGGCTGCACACATGGAGAAAGCAAAAAAGAGGAGAAATAAATATTTCCCTGGTCTTAATTTTGCCACCCTGGTAAATCGGGGGCAGCGTCAAAATCAATGGGTATTGTGGTGGAACGCCCACTGCAACACCAACTGCCCACCCCTTTTCCCCTGATTACGCCAAATTGTATTCCCTGCTTTCCCTACTAAAGTTAAGACTGATGGTCTTTTATTTGCTTGCTAAAAGTGGTGGAGGGGAGTACAACAATTCAAGGGTATACTTTAAATTTAGTCATACTCTAAAGGACCACAGACTCCGAATTTCAATTTTGTGGGTTTATTATGAGGCCAAAAATAATTGAATATAAACACACCTCAGTATCAGAGTATATAGATACATGAAAATCAATACAGAGCCGAGTCTACGAATATGATTCATTCGGCATAAAAGGCATAAAGTGATGAATTCCAAAATCAGAATACAGCATAGAATAGAAGCTGAGTCCAATTCTCTTTCCATCTGGGAGGAAAACAAAAACAAAAATCTCTTTCCCTACACTGCTCTAAATGAGGGTCCTACCAACCTCTCTTTTGTCATATCCCAAAGGTGTCAGCACTTGTTGACTTCCTAAGAAGTACTCACACCAAATGGGTCTGATAGCTTAAAGCTATGAAGTTCGCTCTAAGATGCTCCTTCTCCTCCGAAGAAAAGCAGAAGACCCCGGAATCTGTCCCTGCACATCATACAAAAAGACAATGTTCAACCCACAATACGTCACATGAAGAACTTTTTCAATTCCAGCGTTTTCAGTAGCTTTCCACAGGAGCTTTAATTAATTTTTCTTTGTCTTCCAGTGGCCTTGGGTTTCAGATAGGCCAGGCACGAAAGGAGTCCTCCCTTCTCGCCTTCCAGACTTCTTCAAAGACGTTAAGGGTATCTCCTTAAATCTAAGAATAACGAGGCCGAATTCCTGCACCTGCATTAGGATGAGAACACGCTGTCTTCAAGCACAAAAAGGATTCATTTAATTTACCAGGGAGAAACGAAACTCAAAACAACTTACAGTTTGAGCCTACAATTCAGGCAACTTAAACTAAACACAGTATACACTGCGCGAGTATAATTTCATCTGAACATTACACATACAGGAATTAAAAGTGTCTCTAATACATGTAAAATCCTACTTGAATGTGCACACTACAATTTAGTGCTACTATAATGTGAATAAATGCATCTTAATAATTATGAAGCACTGCAAATGACAAAATACATGTGAGTGCGATTCAACCATGAGTATAGTGCACCCATACAATTTAGAGTGCTGTAAGCGCTCTATCACCCCTTTCACGCTAAGCATATTGTGGAAGGGGGCCTTATTTACAAGGCAGCGTTAAGCCACGTTACGTGGCTTAAAGCTGCCCTGTGAATAAGGCAAAGCCCCTATTGCCACAGGAACGTTGAAAAAGGTGACGCTCCCGTGGCGATAGGAGCTTGTACATATGCCCCTCAGTGTGGTGGAGAGAGTACTCCGTTGCGATAGAGTACCCTCTCTGCCACAATCTAAATCAGCTCCATGCTAACCTTTGCTTCTGTTGCTTTTGAAATGTCTAAGAGAAAAGCAAAGGAACAGAAGGATGGTCCTTGCAAAGTGTTAACTTTCTGTCATTAAAGTTAGAAAAATGTAACAAAAGTTACATTGAGGAAACATGACCGGGACATTCTGCCATTCTGTATTGTGTGGCGTGAGATGACCAAAATATCTGTTGGGTGGGATGAATGAAAATGTGTTTTCCCCTCAAATTGGTAAATATTTTGCATGTAGCAAGTATTAAAGTGCTTATTGCTTCAACAATGAGTAAAACATATCTGTAAGGGTTGCCTCTTATTAATAGATATTAAAGAATAAGGTTTAAGGCTGTAACTTTGTAAAAATGAACATTGGTCATACAAAGGCAGAGATAGAGCCAGGAAATTAATCGTGGAATTCTGGAAATAATAGCTAACGTTATCAAAGCAATAATCAAGTACACAATGGCGCCAGTGTACCAGAAACCATTTAAATGAAAGAGCTGACAGAGAGACAAATTAAAGGCAGACAATAAAAGGCCTATACAAATAATTAATTGTAAGATAATTGTCAGATTCCAAAGTAATTGCAATAGAGCAGGCGTTGAAAGAATAAATGGTCTCTGCCATTTAAAGAGAATGGAATTTCATTTTCTATTCTTGCTCTAAGAAATCTAGTGAAAAAAAGATCCTTCCACTTCATCCTCAGCGAGGCCCCATCTTTTTTCACATATGGACACCATACATCTGTTTATAGGGCACATGGTATGGAAATAGACATGGATGTGAAAATACAATTAAGGATGTCAGTTGTAAGTCTTTAAATGTAAATACAGACAGAAAATCATCTATTTTTTTCTCTCTTTCTTTTAGTATATGAATAAATACGCGAATTATGTTTATTTGTGGGTGATTTGAAATGCTGTCAGTGATGTATGCGGGGCCACTAGCTCTGCAGATTGACAGAGTGAAAAGAGAGAATGTTAGAACAGAGAATGCTTCCTAATGAGGCAAAGAGCTGTAGATGTGCACAAGGTTGATGATAAAATGTGCATGTTTCCACACAAGTGCAGCCAGTTACCATCTTTGGGTGTTCATGTCATTGAAACCTGTTAGGCATTCGAGTATGAATGTACATTTAATGATTAAAAAAGATGTGGAAATGTGCAATTTTCAGCTTTATTTTTCTAAATACCAAAAATAAATAGTGATAGACACAGATAAAAATAGGAAAAATATAAATGGGGATAAATGGAGACGTAAATGTAAAAAAAAGAAAAAATACCATAAAACTAGGAGCTGTATATATAATGTATAAGCTGAAAGTTTGTGTTTGTTCATATAGCACTGCACAGCAACTGTTCTATGCCACATTAGCTCACAAGTATATGATAGTTACAGCAATCTCAATAGGACAAGCATGTCTTCTATGATGACATTCCAGTACCCTTAATCACAGGGGCAAGGGCAAATGGTCGGGTTTGACACCGGGCATCTCTAAGAGGGCAGTGACATTGGCCTTAAGGACATGGGGAAGGTGTGCGGCTGAGACTGCAGCACCAAGATGGATGGAAGCCAGCATTGGGACAAAGCATACCAAGGGGTTATGGTACTATAATACCACCATTTAAACATTGACCAGCAATATGTTGATTGTACACTACTGTCAAAGTAAGTAGATGTGGAGTTGAAATAGTAAGTATACACTACCCTAAGTATGCTTGCGTTCATGATATTGCGCGAATAGGACACTTTACTCCTCACGCATTTACAACGAGTGCCATTACCCTGTGTTTTTTACTTCGCAAAAACTTTTACAACGCAGGGCTGTACAACGCAATTCATTACAATGCATTGTCCATTACAATGCAATTAACTATTCTAACTCCACCGGTGCGTTGTAATGGGGAATGCGTTGTAATGGTTTGCGGTGTAAAGCCTGCGATGCAAAAGTTTTTGCGGAGTAAAAAATGCAGGGTAATGACATGTGTTGTAACGCATGCGGAGTAAAGGATGTTTCCCATTTGGAGTTAATAATACAACATCTACTTCTAATGATACTTTTTATATTTAAGGCACAGCATTCAGTAGACGAAATCTCTGCCTATGATTCTCTGAAATACAACCAAGGGGACAACCAAACCAAGGAGTGTCACACCACAATGTGTCAGGGAGTCAGTGGACCAGATGGACAAAACAGGGAAAAAGGCAAATCCAACATAGACCAACCACGCTGTGGGTGTTTCAGTCCACCCCAGCTTGTATCAACAGTCTTGCAAGAAGGCTAAGTGACATCACATCAGTGTTTTCAATACCAACAATATGTTCGAAAAGTCCTCGCAGAAATGTCTGCGCCTTGATTAAAGTCAATCACTAAAAAGTCAGGGTCATTGGTGTTAGATTAACATTGGGTATACTTACCCTATGCAGGGCAAGGTTGTGCATTTTGTCAGCTTTATTGTAAAAGCTTCACCCTCAGATCCAAACTGTCTTAGCACTGTTTGTCGTGTCTAGTGCCACCTTCTTTGGTATTAGCTTGTAGACAAGCAAATGCAAGACTGTTGTGTGTAAAGGCCAGAACTGCGGCCTGGAGTTGGGTAGTCACACCAACTGTGTATTTTAACAAATGGTCTACACACACTCGTTTCGTTTTGACCGTGAGGTCACACACTCCACATCTGTTTATACACTTTGTCCCTACGTCACGTCGTGACCATCGGGAACCAAAAGGGAGGGTGATGATCCCAAACACCCCTCCAGGGATTATTATTTTTTTTTTTTTTCGAAAACCTTTATTGACAGTTCAATAAGAACAAGTATGGGCCTACAACCCCCCAGGGCCGGCCGCTAAGCAACGTACTGCTAATACTGTGAACAGCGTAAGTAGGGCACCAGGAGAAAGAGGTTTTCATTTTATGATGAAACAAGGCAGAAGGATCAGGTGACAAACAATTTTAAAAACAACGATCACGGATATGCGGAGTAATGGACGTTAGCGATTTACAGCAATCTATTCGGTAAATGGCGCAAACACAAGAACATCAGGATGGGGAAACACATAGTATACAGTTGCGCCCGCAGTCACCCGCCAGAACTCCCCAAGAACACCCCGGAAGTTGTGAACACATGGAACGGCAACGAGGCATAGCAAAAGGAGGTGTATCACGCTGATCCCAGAAAAGAAAACAAAAAGAATCAGAGAAGAAAAAGGAGGCCATGGAAAAAAAGATGAAAGAATACAGAATCCCCTCCCCCAACCCCCCACCCTGCACCTCTGCAGATGAGTACGCCCCCCCCCCAGCAGTGTGCCTGTCGCCCTGGAACCAGACCCGAAATGTAGGAGAATAGGGAAAAAGAAGTAGGAAAGGACCCCCACCAGACGGGGGGGTAGAGAAAGTATTTATAAACTGGAGGAGGGCCTTCATAACAGACCCCCGGCTTCTCCCTCCCGCACGGTAGGGTTCCCCTAAAGTGAACAAGGAACAGCACAAAAACAGTCTTCTCAAACCTCGATGGGGAGCATTATGCACCTATTGTGCCAGTAGCCATGTCAGGAGAGCACACCACCCCAAGCCCGCCCGTCCACTAGGCGACCACCCCCGAGGGGCCAGCCTCATCCCTGACCACTCTTTGGAATTCTGCCCATGCCAACCCCTCGACCCAGCACCATACCCAATGTTCCTAGGCAGAGGAATGTCCAACAACAACAGAGAAGCGACGCACACAGGTGGGGTGGAAGTCTCTGAGCATCAACACAGTCCGCCGCTTGAGGAAACAGGCTTCCCAGTGCTGCCCCCTCCAGGGATTATTGCAGTGGGCTTAACCCACCAGCGTAAACATAACAAAGACAAGAAGAAGGACACTTTGAGGACAGATAAGACCACAAACAACAGATTTAATACTATGACAGCTGACACACCTGGGCCAAAAGATTGGAAATATCGAACCATCAGTGTGATGCCCACCACAGAGACAAATGTAATTCCACATTTCCCCCATACAGGTGTGGCTGATAGGTAGAAATAGCCCCCCATTCAAATGTACCACAACTCTATGAGAACCCTAGCATCCCTAAAGACACCTTTCCGTGGGCAACCCCACAACTGCAGATACATAAAACGCACTGAAAAATATTAGGTTAGGTAATTAGAAAATAGCCACTGTATGTCATAACAGAATACATCAGGATATAACACCAATTGTATCCTGATCATCTACCATAAATTGAAAGAAAAGCTCTTGCACCTCCATGTCTACCCTCCGGTTATGAACTGGGGTTTAAATTCTGATCTGTGTGCAGAAAAAGCTTGCACAGGGATCGAAAATGTGAGTTGTGAGACAATTATCACACCCCAGCTGTTTTCCTGACAAATTGCGTCTGGTCAAAACTGGCAACGTTTATCATGACAAAAGGTTGTCAACAACCTAAATACTAACATCTCATCTTATGCCTCACTTCCAAATGCGAAATTCGAAATAGGGGTAAGAGTAATTGTAGTTCCTAGGGGGCTTATTCACAAACTGCATCTTGTAGTATGTTTAGTATCACTACAATAGTACTAGTCACGTACTACAAAATGGTGTTCTTAAACCTATGGGCGGAGCTTTATGCCTCTGCCTCTATCTTTTCTGTAAGGTCTCTTCCCCGACTGAGGAGATCTACGAACACGTATGCCTACATTTTAGTAGTGAATGTGGGAGTGACAGGGGGAGTGAATGAAAAATGGGCAGTACCTACTACTTAGGTGGAGGGTTTGGGAAGGAGTAAGGAAAATCTAAGAGAGGGCTAAGGACTGGTTTAGGTGGGGGGGGGGGACATGTACCACCCACAACAGGGTAAGCCCCTTCATTTCACAAAGAGCACTTCTAAAGTTACTACAGCCAAAGAGGATCGAAAACATTAGTAAATGTACTCCAGCTCAGACCTGGAGTAAGTCGAGCACCACCCATGGTCACTTAACACGTACTGCAACATCTTCTTATAGAAAATAATAGAGAAATTGACTTTACATAAAACTGCATAGGGAATAATAATGTTAAAATAAATTAATGTATTTATATACATTTTTAAAACTATATCTACATTTATTTTAATGTTAGTAAATATATATGAATTATAAAAAATAATGTTTTATTATTCAGTATTTTAAATAAGCATAACAATTTGTTTATGAAACAAATAATTGAATTAGTTTGAATTAATAACATACATAATTGTAGTAACCTTTAATGCATGATAAATACAAACATTTCACTTTAAGTATGTAATTTTTTTAAATAAATCTTCAAAAAATATTTTTAAGTTAATTTAGTATACCTAAATTATAAAAAATATTTAATTTACAGTGTATTGATTAGTGCATTAGGATTTGTTTTTTAAATATTCTATTATCTAAAATGCATATATACAATTAATTTGCATTAACATCTAGGTGGCGATTCCGTTCCGGTAAAACCCGGGTACGAATGGCCGTACGAAGCGTTTTTTCCATCCGAATCGTACCCGGGAAAAACACCTTACAAACTCACAAGTACGATTCGCACAGAAATACCATTTCCGTACGAGTCTTAAAAAAACCGACCGGCAAAAAAATACGTACAAATCTGATTCTGGACGGCGCATACGCGACGTCCGGGCGAAGTCAGGCAGCGTTCTACGGACCAGCAAGTACGATTCGTGCCGACGTCACTCCGCATGCAGCATTTTTTACGGGAGCCAAAAACTGCCGGGAAATTGAGGACGACGCGAAGAAGGAGCACCGGTACGTGACGGACAGCGATGGACCCCAACCTACGCGTCATCCCGGCCCTCATAGCCTACCACCTCGTGTTCAGAAACCGACGCAGACGCCGCAGAAGGTCAGAACAACCCCCGGGGGCAAAGGGGGGGGTGTGCAAGGGGCAGGAAACATAACCCACACCCCACAAAATACTAATACATCCTGCACATTAATTACCTCCATGGTCTGGTCACTTCGGGGGACGTGTCCACCAATCCCACGTCCCGCCACAACGGAAGTGGACGTGGACGCGTACCCGTCACCACCACAATGGTGGTACGGGACGTACCCACGCCCCCCAGAGCGTGGGTACGGCCCGTACCACCATTGTAGTGGTGATGTAGGGGTACGCGTATACGGACCGTACCCACGCCCCCAGAGCATGGGTACGGGCCGTACCACACATACCCCTATGTCACCGCCACTATGGTGGTACGGCCCGTACCCACGCCCCCAGAGCGTGGGTACGGGCCGTACCACGCGTACCCCTACGTCACCACCACAATGGTGGTACGGCCCGTACCCACGCTCTCACAGCGTGGGTACGGGCCACGCTGTACCACCATTGCAGTGGTGATGTAGGGGTACGCGTGTACGGAGCGTACCCATGCCCCCAGAGCGTGGGTACGGTCCGTACACGCGTACCCCTACATCACCACTACAATGGTGGTACGGCCCGTACCCACGCTCCCAAGAGCGTGGGTACGGGCCGTACCACGCGTACCCCTACATCACCGCTACAATGGTGGTACGGCCCGTACCCACGCTCTCCAGAGCGTGGGTACGGGCCGTACCACCATTGCAGTGGTGATGTAGGGGTACGCGTGTACGGAGCGTACCCACGCCCCCAGAGCGTGGGTACGGTCCGTACACGCGTACCCCTACATCACCACTACAATGGTGGTACGGCCCGTACCCACGCTCCCCAGAGCGTGGGTACGGCCCGTACCATGCGTACCCCTACAGCCCCATTACATGATGGATACAAGGCGTACACATGCCACGGATGTAGGTGTACGGCTTGGTGCAGCACATCAGCTGTAAATTGGGGGTGGTGTATGCCCAGGACAGCAGTGCACCACAGCAAGGGCGCAAGTGGGTGGGTGGGTGGGTGCAGAGGACTCCCAGAAGTGCCCAGACATATGAGGGGTGGGTGTAGAGGACCCCCAGCAGTGCCCAGACATATGAGGGGTGTGTGCCTATCACTCCCAGCAGTGCCCAGACATATGAGGGGTGGGTGCAGAGGACTCCCAGCAGTGCCCAGACATATGAGGGGTGGGTGCAGAGGACCCCCAGCAGTGCCCAGACATATGAGGGGTAGGTGCAGAGGACTCCCAGCAGTGCCCAGACATATGAGGGGTGTGTGCCTATCACTCCCAGCAGTGCCCAGAAATATGAGGGGTGGGTGCAGAGGACTCCCAGCAGTGCCCAGACATATGAGGGGTGGGTGCAGAGGACCCCTAGCAGTGCCCAGACATATGAGGAGTGTGTGCCTATCACTCCCAGCAGTGCTCAGACATATGAGGGGTGTGTGCCTATCACTCCCAGCAGTGCCCAGACATTTGAGGGGTGGGTGCAGAGGACTCCCAGCAGTGCCCAGACATATGAGGGGTGGGTGCAGAGGACCCCCAGCAGTGCCCAGACATATGAGGGGTGTGTGCCTATCACTCCCAGCAGTGCCCAGACATATGAGGGGTGGGTGCCTATCACTCCCAGCAGTGCCCAGACATATGAGGGGTGGGTGCAGAGGACTCCCAGCAGTGCCCAGACATATGAGGGGTGGGTGCAGAGGACTCCCAGCAGTGCCCAGACATATGAGGGGTGGGTGCAGAGGACCCCCAGCAGTGCCCAGACATATGAGGGGTGGGTGCAGAGGACTCCCAGCAGTGCCCAGACATATGAGGGGTGTGTGCCCATCACTCCCAGCAGTGCCCAGACATATGAGGGGTGGGTGCAGAGGACTCCCAGCAGTGCCCAGACATATGAGGGGTGTGTGCCTATCACTTCCAGCAGTGCCCAGACATATGAAGGGTGTGTGCCTATCACTCCCAGCAGTGCCCAGACATATGAGGGGTGGGTGCCTATCACTCCCAGCAGTGCCCAGACATATGAGGGGTGGGTTCAGAGGACTCCCAGCAGTGCCCAGACATATGAGGGGTGGGTGCAGAGGACCCCCAGCAGTGCCCAGACATATGAGGGGTGTGTGCCTATCACTCCCAGCAGTGCCCAGACATATGAGGGGTGGGTGCAGAGGACTCCCAGCAGTGCCCAGACATATGAGGGTTCGGTGCAGAAGACCCCCAGCAGTGCCCAGACATATGAGGGGTGTGTGCCTATCACTCCCAGCAGTGCCCAGACATATGAGGGGTGGGTGCAGAGGACTCCCAGCAGTGCCCAGACATATGAGGGGTGGGTGCAGAGGACTCCCAGCAGTGGACAGAGACATGTGGGGGTGTACATCATTATCAGATGACCACAGCTCCATGGGTGAATGTACGTATCCCTAACTTAGGACAATGATGATAGTGCCATAACAACACATCACTCACAGCATTGTCCGACTCCCAGGAGGAAGGAGGCCTTACCCCCACTGCATGACACACCACATGTGGGTGTGAGGACAAACACCACATGCATACCCACCCCTGGCAGATGCAGCACAATACACACACTGAGATCATGCCACAAGACTGTATAGTCATGTCACTGCCTAACAAACTAAGAGAGCCAAAGAGAACACACACTGTCACGCACATCCCAGGACTGATAGGAATGTTCAGGTGCTGGGCTAGCCACCAAGATGTTGTCTGTCATGGAAGGAATAGTGTGGAGTTCCCACAGATACAATGCCCACAATTGTGAGTCAGGTGTTCAAATACCCAGCAGAACAAGTACCATATGTGTACAAGGCTGGGATTACACACATGCATTGTGTGGAAAAGGGACCATTTATCCATGAAGGCATGGCAAAATACTCTATACACAAGTACACTGAGTACCAAGGATGGCACAGACGATGCAGCCGGACACATTGCTAAGCAGGTGTGGCCAGAGTTGAAAGGATCCATCACCAACAAAGGACATGTAGACACAGGGCAACACAACAATTGTGCAACTCTCTGCAGGGGAGATGTCAGGTGCCACAGAGGAAGGAACACCCCTTGGGGCAATGTCTCCAAACACAAAGAGCATACACGACAAAGAATCTTTGCAGAGATCGCGTGATGGCACGCAGATACCAGGTTCCACCCCATGAGCAGCAGACCACAACATTTCCCTGAAACATAACACATGCCCACAACCCCAACTCCTGTAGCATCAGCATCAACATCAATACCTGAAATCCAAGACTTTTCCAAAGAAAAAGAAAATGCTTTATTCAGCATGAAAATAATAATGTGTAAACCAGACTATTCACAAAGGCCAATGGCCAGTCCATATCAGCAGTCCTTGGGGGGGACACATGGCCATGCGTCTCCCCTAGCTTGCCTGCACATCACAAGAGTGTTTCGTCGATTGGGGGGGGGGGCATCATGTGGAGAAGGACCAGGCACCGCAGGGACAGGAGGGGGAAGGGTAGGTGTTGTGGGTGCAGGGACGGACGACTCCACCACAGGGGGTGGAGCAGCGCCAAAGGTGGAGGCGAGCTCAGCACTGCACACTTCTGCCAGTTCTTCAAGCGTCTCCCCTGCACCCGGAGAAACAACAGGCCCCAAGGAGGGGGAGGGGGGGGGGTTGGAGGGATGGGTTGCAGCGCTACTGGGGGAGGTGGTGGACGGGCTGGGGGACTTAACTCCCCTACCCGTGGAGTGCCGTGACCGTTTGCGTCCAGGTGAACTAGTGTGGCTGAGGCCCAGCCCAGCAAAGTAGGCCTCCTTCTCCGAATCTGGGGCAGGGGAGCCAAGGGGAGTGACATCGGAGGGGCTGGGGAGTGAGTCATGTGGATGAGGACTGTGGCTGCATGCCTGCCTGTGTGCCCCAGACCCAGTGGGTGTGCCTGCTACCCCCTGTGTGTGCGTGTCAGGAGGTGTGCGCTTGCCCTTACGTGGTGGTGTGCTGCTTGTGTCTGGTGGGGTGCGTGTGTGTGGATGTCTTGGTGTGCTTGGGACAGGCATGGGTGTTGGACTTGTGGATGGGCCAGGGGTGGGGGGGGAGGCAGTGCTGCAGGTGACTCGCTACTGCCGTCAGTGACGAGTCCAGGGACCTCAGCAACATCCGTTGGTCAGACATCGCTGATGACATGCCCTCCATGTACGACACCATCTGGGTCAGCAGTCTGGTGTGGCCATGGAGGACAGTCAGGATCGATGTCTGCCCAACTTGCAACTGCCGCTGAATGTCCACAGACTCGGCAGTGAGGGCAGCAGGGGGGACAGGGGCAGGGGGTGCGGTGCCTGGCACGAAGGAGACACGGTGTGGCCTAGCATGGACAGAAGGGACCCGAGCAAGTGGGAGGGCGGTGATGGGAATGGAGGGGGCGGCGAGAGATGTACTGCTGCTTTCAGCTCTGGGAGCAGCCTCCGCCCCCTCTGGGAGCTCAGCCTCGGACCCGTCTGCCTCGTAGTCTGTGTTGGTACTGGGCAGGTCCTCCGCCTCACTCCCCTCGCCCTCCGTGCCACTAGATTCCACCGACTCCACAGCAGTTGTGGCACCACTGCTCGATCCCTCCTCCACGTCCGTGCCGGTGTCTCCCTCGGTGTCCTCCGATGATGCTGTGGGCAAGGTGAAGAGACAGGAAAAAATCAGTCACCTGTATACATCTGACACATGAGTCCAAACAAAATAGGCAACAGTGCATATCAGGAAAGGCATCAGGAGTGACATCTAGGATACTCCCCACATATGTAAGCCCTGCACTCCACAGTTGGTTGACCCACCATGCCACTTGGAAACAATGAAAATTAGGACACAACAGCAAATAACTTGAAATCACAAGATCATGAGAAGCTAGTGTCTGGGATCAGTTGAGCACAGCAAGACCATGAAGGCATGCCACCTCTTGTTCATTGGGAAACAAACAGTATTGTCGCACCCAAGGCCAAATACCACATGCCAATGCAGAAGGTGTCCCCACACTCAGAGACCTGTGAGTACTTTTGACACCCCAAATAAATACATTGTGAATCCTGGAGGATCACAACCCTTTACAAAATGGACATGTCTAGCATGTGTGAATGTGGCACTCTGTGAACACAACACACATGTGTCTGTATAGCAGAAGTCACACAAGGAGGTGCACACCAAACTACATGTACACAGTCATTGTCTGAGCTGCCAGACTCATGCAAATCAGCCACTGTTAGGCAGAAATGGCGTAGCAGTAAGTACATATACATGGCACCAGGGTGGCTGGATGACTTGACACTCGTAAGTTGGTATCAGCAACAACCAAGGACTAACCCAAATGCTAGCACACTGTGGGAACATGTATATGTATGAACTCCAAACAAGTGTTGTCCAAACTGTGCCTTACTTTAAAATGTGCCAGAGTGTCCCTGGAAAGTGTAAAGGTGGTGTCTTGTGCACTTCCTTGGGAGACATCTGTCATGCAGGCACATCATTGTCCTTGTAACTGTCAACAATACGGAGCTTAGGGGGTAAATAGGCAGGTCGCCCCCCCACTCATAGACTATACACAAAACAAGACCTGCCCTACAAAAGTGAACAGAGTGAACTCACTTTCATCAGTATCCCTTGCGAATTCAAAGCTAATTAGTTTTGGTTTCTCATGAGCGGCCAACTTTTTGCCATGCAACAAACGGGTCTGATGTCACTCAATTCTTTAGAAAGACCTTTATCGTGTCTGTGTGTGTGTAAAGTGCTTCCCTGGTCATCCCCTTTCCTAAAAAATATATATATAGGAAGGGAAAGGAAGAGGGAACCATATACTTATGGTGTCCACTCAAGAACAACAGTAGTAGAAAAAGGTGGAAAGGGACTAGCAGTGCCTCACGGACGTAACCCCATGGAGGATGCGCAGACAGGAGCTCGCCTGCTACCTCACGTTCTCATCATAAGCAACTGCCGCCCAGAAAGAGAAAAAGGGATAAATCAAAAAGCCTCTTCTCAATCCCATCAAATAGTGCTATTAGTGAAACTTAAATGCTAATTTGTATCTATGTTAAAAAATAACAGTGTCGACCCAGATAGGAGAGAAGGGGTCTGATCAGAACCCACGTCCGTCCAAGTTAAAACCGAGCGTGACTACACTAGCTGTATAACTCTTTATTCTGTGTGGCCAGTCGACCCTAGCCTTGATGAAATTGCCACAAATATATTAAGGTAATGAAACATGTTGGTTTTAAATGAGCAGACACACAGCACAGAATAAAGAGTTATACAGCTAGTTATTTTTGAACATAGATACAAATTAGCATTTAAGTTTCACTAATAGCACTATTTGACGGGATTGAGAAGAGGCTTTTGATTTATCCCTTTTTTTCCTTTCTGGGCGGCAGTTGCTTATGATGAGAACGTGAGGTAGCAGGCGAGCACCTGTCTGCGCATCCTCCATGGGGTTACTTCCGTGAGGCACTGCTAGTCCCTTTCCACCTTTTTTTACTACTGTTGTTCTTGAGTGGACACCATAAGTATATGGTTCCCTCTGCCTTTCCCTTCCTATATATATATTTTTTAGGAAAGGGGATAACCAGGGAAGCACTTTACACACACACAGACACGGTAAAGGTCTTTCTAAAGAATTGAGTGACATCAGACCCGTTTGTTGCATGGCAAAAAGTTGGCCGCTCATGAGAATCCAAAACTAATTAGCTTTGAATTCGCAAGGGATACTGATGAAAGTGAGTTCACTCTTGTAGGGCAGGTCTTGTTTTGTGTACATCATTGTCCTTCACAACCAAACAACAAGGTCAAGCATATGAAACATTGAGACATGTTGACAGGTGTAGTGAGTGCCAATGGACCTTTTCCCAGAGTAACAACTTGAATAATGTCATTTGTCACATGGCTATCCGTCACCTGATCACACAGTTGGCTACACATATGACCTACTGACTGTCATCTGGAGTGGCACACATGTCCACACCCAGGACAATGCATAAGCTAATGGGCCTGCAATTGTTTAGCAAAAAAGCCTAGCTGTACTGTGGGTTCCCCCTCATGGCAAGCCAGAATGTACCCACAGATGTCAGCACACAAAGTCACAACTGTGTAGCATCTGAACCACACACAGGTGCCAAACATGTCCAAGCAGGATACATGATTGCCAAGAACTGACACAGGCAATGAAGCACCAACAGCAAGCACTGGCCAACATCACGGGGGCACTGCACGATGACTTTCTGTACTGCGAATCATCACACACAAGTCAGAACTGGCAATGAAACATCAGGGTTGAACATGTACACCCCTCCCGCGCACACCCACCCATACCTGAGTCAATGTGACTGATACCAATCAGAAGTGAAAGCTCTTATTCAGGGTTACAATAACTGTGCTTGAAAACTAGCTTCATTAACACAACATCACCTTGTAGGGCTGGCAAAACATATTGGTCACAAACAAACATCAACAGATTGTTGTGAATAGCCACACAGGCACTGCCCAGTGTGAGTATGCACAAGCAAACTGCTGTATCCCTGTCCAGTGGGCAAATGTATCACACATGTGAAAACTACTACCTAGGCCAGGGAACAATGCCACAGAGGCAGAGCCATTATGAACCCACAGTGAATGTGCACAGTGTTGGATGACACACATGAGTAGGAGGGCAGACTTAGGATTGATAATGGCCAAGAGGGAACTGACTATGCACTGGAAGTCCAGGACGGGGCCTAGCTTCTTGCGATGGAGGGCGGCCTTTGTGCGTTGGGCGGGGGCTGAGGGTGCGCTCCGGTTGCAATTAGCTCTTCGGCGTGATGACGAAAAGGCGTTGGCGACGGCCCGGGCGTGGGAGGCGCTGGTGGTGGAACTTCAGGGGCTGATGGCTGACAATGGGGTAGAGGGGGACACATCTGGCGGGCAGGAGGAGGTGGCGACTGGGGAGTAGAAGGGGAGTAGTAGTGATCGCTGGCAACGAGGCTGTGGCTAAGTGTAAGGGAAAGACAGGGATTCCTAGTGGAGGGCGAGCACCCATGTCTGATTTATGGCAGGGAAGGGGCACATCGGGAGCGAGGTGAAAGACAGGAGGCACACTGACATGGGGTGGGGAGGGAGGGGGGAGGGCCGGTAGGGGCCGGAAGCTCATTCTCCCGGTTGTTGGCTGGTAACTTTATGTGTACTAAACATTCTTTGGCCGTGGAGGAAGCGGGTTTGTACTGTGTTGTTGCTATGAAAACAATAAAAAATGTTTCAACAAAAATGAGTAGGAGGGCAGGCTGTGACAGGGGACTGTAGTGTGCACACTGCTCCATGGTCCTGGAATGAGCTGACTGTTACAGGAGCAACCGTCCCGGCACTATGCATATATCCCACTCATGCACATCATGTCTGAGGCCACGACATTGGTAATGCATGCAGCAAGTCTGTTCATTTGAAACCTCACACCCCTATGTTGGGACTCAGCATCAGTGGCAACAAATATGCACCCCCTAATGACTGTACAGGACAGGGCACAGGCAAACCACCCCCACACATGATGCTGAAAGCAGTGTACACCTTGATAAACTGGCAGCCTAGATGACCATGTGCAATAGTGATCACACACAGACCAGGTAACACATGTCAAGGAGGGGAAGGGAGGAAGAACAGCACAGGTTGACTGTGGGGGAACAGGATATGCACTGCACATATATACCCTGGCAGTGTCTCCAGGCGACTGAGCAGCAACAAAAGCTGGCGATACACAACAAACACACATGTACCTACCCCCTTCCTGCTGCTGTAACTTCCGTATCCGCCTATCCAGGTCAGGGAAGACCACCGCCAGGACACGCCGCATCTGGTGAGTCAGGCGCCGGCGCCCGCCATGCTTGCGAGGAGCCTCCTCCTTCAGCATGACCCGGGCGATCCTCCGGGTCCACCACCGGATGTCCTGCCATCACTTCCTCACTTGTGGCAGGCACCGACTGCGACCCTCAGCCGATTGCACGGCCTTGACGGCGTCCTTCTAGATCTTCCCCTTGTGGTAGGGGGATACCTGTGTGGATGACAAAGTGGGACAACATCACTACACCTGCACCATGTCACAGAGACACACAGTTGAACATCTTAGATTTGTAGAACAGGGCATAGTATGCTGGCAAGTAATAGCACCTTAGTCATAGGGACTTTTTCCACTGGGGACGCAGCAATGCACTACATGGCATAGTAAGTACACAGGTGGCATGAGGGGGCGAACCAATCCCTGATCATGGCACACACTGTGCATCCCAAGCAACATAAGGCTGATGGACAGCAACGCAAAGCAGTCACATGCGCCAGGCCACTGACGGAACATCAGCAGAGTACACAGACACACACAGGCACACATCAATCACCTGCCATTGGCAACAGCGGATGCAAACCTCACTCTGCACATGTGCCACTTGCCGGGGGGGTCACAGGTGTGGGGCTAGCTCGGCAAGTCAGACACACAGCACGGCTTACTTCACACATCAGATGGATTGAGCAGTTGCCTCCTCCATGCAGCTGTGGTGCAACACTCCACATAGACATTCATCCACATGACAAGAAACATTCACACACATCAATGTCCAGGGGGCGTACACATCATTTGGACGCTCTCACCACTCTCACCACAGCTCCACTCAACTCTCACACACATCTGTGGGTGCAGTCACCTGTCACACCGGGGGGACCACTGAATCACCGCAGGACAATAGAACAAGAATGCCCAAGAGGAATTGACTGCCGGAATGTGCCATGCACTATGCAGTGAATGTCACAGTAAGCACAATGCAAGTGAGGAGTGCACACATGAACTACATCAAGCCCTGCATGAGAGACATAAGCCATATCCCCCCCTGGGACCCACTCCACCCAACATTGCATGTCTGTCACACCTGGCCACAATGCCAGAAGTGACAGACACAATAAAGGTGCACAGGCAAAGGTACTGGAGTCAGCCCTCACCTGCTCCCCTGGTCGACCATACAGCATGGGGTACTGTGGGAGGATCACATCCAGCAGGGCCTCGTTCTCCTCCTGGGTGAAAGGCTGGGCCCTCTCCACAGTCCTTGACATGGTGCCAGAGGGAGACAATACAGCAGCAGTGGTATCGACTGACATGTTGTGCAGGCAAGTGCCCTCTCATGGGTTCTGCCTGCCTTATATCTGCCTTGCTGGCCTATTTCATTTACAGGAGTACAGAGTGATTGGTCAGACTCATTTGCATCCTACGTTTCCTCCAATCCCTTTAAACATACACCAGTGACAGCCTTTGCATCTTTCGATTTTGCAGCATCATGTCAAGTCAACAACCACTTTGCAACAATGTTAAATGTGGCCAACTGATTTTTTCAGATCACATGATGTAAAATTTTGAACTTGAAACTCGGTATCCATGACAACCAGCATGCATTTAGGCCCTAATACTTGTCCCTCATGTGTCCCCATTGTAATTCTTAAATCCCCACACAGGTACGGCGCTTTTCACACGTACCCCTAGGGCACCATCACTACAGTGATACGGGCCGTACTCACGTGTGTACGGGCCGTACATGCGTGAGTACGTGCTGTATCACTAGGCCCTACGGTACCCCCAACGATAGTGATAGGCACGTACTCACGCGTGTACGGCCCGTACACGCGTGAGTATGTGCCTATCACTAGGCCCTACGGTACCCCCAACGATAGTGATAGGCATGTACTCACACTTGTACGGCCCGTACACGCGTGAGTACGTGCCTATCACTAGGCCCTACGGTACACCCAACGATAGTGATAGGCACGTACTCACGTGTGTACGGGCCGTACACGCGTGAGTACGTGCCGAACCACTAGGCCCTACGGTACCCCCAACGATAGTGATAGGCACGTACTCACACGTGTACGGGCTGCACACGTGTGAGTACGCGCCTATCACTATAGTCGTGTTACTGTAGGTCCGAGTGATACGGCACATACACGCGCGTGTACGGGCCATACACGCGTGAGTACGTGCCCATCACTATAGTTGGGGGTACCGTAGGGCCTAGTGATACGGCACGTACTCACGTGTGTACGGTCCGTAAACGCGTGAGTACGTGCCTATCACTAGGCCCTACGTTACCCCCAACGATAGTGATAGGCACGTACTCACGTGTGTACGGCCCGTACACGCGTGAGTACGTGCCTATCACTAGGCCCTACAGTACCCCCAATGATAGTGATAGGCACGTACTCACGCGTGTACGGCCTGTACACGCGTGAGTATGTGCCTATCACTAGGCCCTACGGTACCCCCAACGATAGTGATAGGCACGTACTCACGCGTGTACGGCCCGTACACGCGTGAGTACGCGCCTGTCACTAGGCCCTACGGTACCCCCAACGATAGTGATAGGCATGTACTCATGCGTGTACGGGCCGTACACGCGTGAGTACGTGCCTATCACTATAGTCGTGTTACTGTAGGTCCGAGTGATGCGGAGCGTACACACGTGTGTACGGGCCGTACACGCGTGAGTACGTGCCCATCACTATAGTTGTGGGTACCGTAGGGCCTAGTGATACGGCACGTACTCACGCGTATACGGGCCGGTTACGCATGAGTACGTGCCGTATCACTCTGACCTACAGTAACACAACTATAGTGATAGGCACGTACTCACGCGTGTGCGGCAGGTACTCACGCGTGAGTACGGGCCCTACACACGCCCTCAGAGCGTGTGTACTGCGTTTCACTGCTTACACTGGTGATAGGAGGCGCACACAAAAGGAATGGAGGTGTCAGACTCGCACAAGGCTGTACATCAAGTCATTGTCAGTGCAGTCCTTCATGTGCAGGGCCTAGGTGTGTCAGCCAGTGATGTGGCACATGTCTCCTCATGTTGTGGCACAATAGATGTGTGATGAGCGGTTTACACATGTCATGTGTGATGGGGCACTACGTGGCACACTTCCCCTTCACACTTTGCACATGTGTGCATGTGCGACACACGTGTCAAGCACTGCATCACTGGTATGGCACAGTCAGCAACACCCGCAACTGTTCCCTGATGGCAGGTACACGGATAATTACACCTCACATGTGACTCCCAGTGTGCCACGATGTGACTATGTCATGTGTGTGTCATGTGTTCCCATGAGCTTTCCGTTGGTGTTCCGTCAACTCCATGTGCTGTTGCAGCATCCAACATGTGTATGTGTGCATTTGTGCATGACACACATATACGCACACCATGCCACTTGTGGACTCACACGTTACATGCGTCATGATGATTCGAAGATGACTTCCTGACATGAGGCAATATCGGTTTTGTCTCAATGTCTGTGACATCAGTTTTTGACATGGACCCCTTAATGGAAATGTGTGTCATCTGTCCATTTCCAGATAACATGTGACCTGTGCGTCTAGACTCCCGCCAGCTGTCTGTATGAGATGACAGCCTTCTAATGCTGATATGTGGATGTCTGTCACTCATGTAATGTGTCTGGCTTGTCACTTACACTGGCCAACAGCTATTTCATGGCATGTCACGTCAACATTGCCATGCAACTATTGTGGCTGGCTCTTTGTAGGAGTATCACCTGGCTGGCCCACGTGTCCTGGATGTATTGCACAGCACAGACTCTGTATTAAGCAGATGTGTATTAGCTGTTGAACATGTGCTCACCTCAGTGACATTGGTCTGGTAATGTACTCACTCTTTGTTATTCCTTCCAAATCTCTGCAGGGCACCGCCTCTCCCCAGACGAATGCCAGACCTGGATGCCATGCGTGAACATGACTGCATACGCAGATACCGATTCTCGCAAGAGTTGATAGAGGACTTGACCCGCCGGCTTGCACCACACCTCCAACCACAACACAGGTATCCTACAGCTCTGACCCCCAAGGTGAAGGTGATGGCAGCCCTACATTTTTTTGCCACCGGCACATTTCAATTGACCATAGCTGATGTCGGTGGCATGTCCCAGACAATGTTCAGCCGTGGCCTGCATGATGTTATAGAAGCCATGTTGGTGCACCTGGATGAATTCATCCATTTTCCCACTCGTGAGCAGTTGACAGGTGTCAAGGGTGAGTTCTATGCCCTGGGAGGGATGCCTCATGTAATTGGGGCCATTGATGGGACACATGTGGCTTTGGTACCACCACAGGCACAGGAGGTAGCCTTCCGTAACCGTAAACATTACCACTCCATTAATGCCCTTGTGGTGTGTCTTGCTAACATGCTGATTTCCCATGTCTGTGCACGTTTTCCAGGGTCCGCACACGATGCATACATCATGAGGCGTAGCAGGGTGCCAGAAATGATGCTGCAGCTGCACGCGGAACGAGCATGTCTTGTTGGTGGGTATACTCTGTTAGTCCTGTGTTCAGCGCTATCTTTGTATCTTACCGCATCTCCTGACCCACTTCTTCACATGATGTTTCCATGTAGGGGACTCTGGCTATCCCAACATGCCATGGCTGATGACGCCTCTCCGCAACCCCAGAACAGCTGCAGAACACCGGTACAACGACACCCATGGGCAGACGAGGCGCGTGATTGAGAGGACGTTTGGACTCCTGAAGAGCAGATTCCGGGCCTCCACAAGACCGGCGGCGCCCTCCCATATGCCCCGGTGAAGGTCTGCAAAATCTTCATTGTGTACTGCATGCTGCACAACATGGCAGTGGAGAAGGCCATGCCACTCATCCTTGATCCTGATGAGCAGGATCATCCACCCGTGGAGGATGAAGGGCTCGGGCACGGGGCAAGTGAGGATGAGGATGAAGAAATCCGGAGTCAGCTTATCCGCAACTTCTTCTCATGATGGTGAGTCCCTGTGTCTGAGTGTGCACGCTTTGAGCCTTGTGTGGCATGTGTTGCAATGTGTGTGTCGAGCTGACTGTGTGCTAAGTGACTTGGAGGTGTGTTCTGATGTGTCATTCAAGTGATGATGTCATTCCACACATATTAGCTGGGACACTAAATTTGTTAAGGGCATGGTGACAACATCATTCCTGTAGAGTACATGTACATGTCTGCGGATTACTAGCTCTTCGCTGAATTGTTGTGTGTCTGTCCTCCCCAGGTTCTTGCGGCTGTCGTCTGCTCATGTCATCATTGCCCTCCTGCTATTCCTCATGAGTATTGCAACGTGTGCTGGATCAGAGTTACATGCACAGACATGATGAAAAGTCATTTGGGGTAAGGAGTGCAGCAAGGCATTTTGTGGGTGGTATGTGTTTGTGATATGTGGGGACTGCTCCTGTGCATGTTGTGTTACCATGCATGCATGTCGACTCACCATGGGCCACATGACGTGTTGCATGGCTCCCATGAATTGATGGTCACCCTTCCTGACAGTCATCTGTAATGGTGTGTGGATTCTGATGAAGGCATCAATGTGTGTATGACGGCTCCAAGGAACATACGGGATGCTAATGGTGGACATAGTGTGGGACATCCCCATATGAGGCTCAATGGGGAATTGTAGACTCTCCGTGTGCAGCAAGGGGTGTTAGGCACCACCCCTTCACTTGTGTGCCAGCTCAGTAGGATCTACACATCTGTGTGTTGAAGGGTAGTGTCCAGTGTAGGTCACACATGGTCAGCCAAATGACCTGTGAGTCTGTTCCAATTGATGCATTTCCCTTAGTGTGAGACTGAGTAATAAAGGTGTTTGTCACACTCCAAGGTGCCTCATCTCTGTCTATACAGGTCTCTTGCCACTTTGCATGCGGCATATCTGGCATAGTTGTGGAAGATTATGCATAGGAGTCCATGTGTAGTTTAGCAACATGCATGCAGTTGCTCATGGGTTAGGCTCCCTATTGGGCATGAAGTACATGGTCGTGTATGTTTTTTGCCATGTTGGTCCACACAATGGGCCACCAACAGCTGCTGAGGGTGTGTCTCCTGTGCGCAGGTCGGCCTTCAGTGTCCTGATCCGGTGTCATGCTTCTTTGGTGATTGTGCATGCATTGTCTCTGGGTGTGCCATGTGACACTGGACACTCCTTACTTTACACACGCGCCTGTTGCAGTTGTACTTCTGACATCCTAGTCTATGTGTGCAAATTGTGTCATTTTGCAAGGAGATGCCGCCTGCTGCTGCGGCCCCTGCAGCAAGGGCCAACAGAGTATCCAGATTTGGCAACACACACACCTCCAGGATGCTCCTCACTTCCTCCCTCCACCCATTCATTTTGCTGTCCTCAGCTTTCCTATGCCACTGTTGCCGCCACGCGGTGCCAAAGGCTGGACCGTCAGCACATGCAAGGTGCACATTGCACCACCATCCTGTCCTTGCATTACCCACATCACACTACAGTCTGATGTATCAGCCACACTCCGAGCTATGTCCATCCGTACATCTAACGCTTGCTGTCAGACATACCCTGGGCACACACACGACACCTTTGCATGCTGAGTGTGCAACTCCAACTGCCTACACTGCGCTGCCCCGCCTTCCAGGCCCTGTCACACCAACCAGGTCACGTCCCTAATAGTCCCCACCGGCTCTGTAGCCCAGCAAGGGCATGGGAGTGGGATTCAGGGCTTCAGCATGTAGTATGGTGTCATCGTCTGGGACATGGCACAGTTATCATCTCTCGGCATGTCAATCTACAGAGTGTCCAGGACCCCCCTCTCCACCATCACATGCGCACAGCACCTCACCATCAGCTCGTATGCCATTGACAGCCAGGTGCTCCTCACCCTCAACAAAGACACAGACATTGGCAGTTCCATCATTCAAGAATGTATGAGATCTATTGATGAATGGCTGCACACGAGCCACCTGAGGCTGGACTTGTACAGGACTGAGGTGAACATCTGAGGATTGTCCCCTTCCAGCTGGGTCAAGTGCCTGTGTCCCACCCGCAAGAGCTCTGCACAAGCACCCAGTGGCCACACACACAAGATGGTGTGCATCATGTTTGGCTTGCTCACATATGCCATGCTAGTCCACAGCATCTGTACCTCATGCTGCAACGCCCTCTGCATCATGCACATGATCCACAGATAGATCCACTCCAAGAAAAGACAGACCATCCCCCAGGTCCATGACAACATCCGTGTCAAATACTGAGCTGCCCTCTACGGAGCAAGTACATCTAAACTCCCAGGAAACTGGTCCACTTCCAGGGGGCATCTGCACACCTCAGATTCAACAGCCCGCGCCCCAGCCACCTCACTGTCCACTATGGATAGCTGCAATGGATCACTGTCTGCTGCAGGGTGACCTCCACACTCTCCACCCACACTCAGGAGGCAGTCCACAACCCCGACCCCAACCAACCTTGTACGTCTGTCATCCTAGATCCCGTTGGGCCATCTCCGTGCATCCAACCTTGCCCTGGCCACCGTTCTTCACATCCACCGTACTCCAGCATACAGGACATTGTTCTCCCACCTGGCCACACATACCTGGGACTCCCTCCCCGGGAACCTCCACATGAGCCATGAACTCTACGCCTTGATGATGATCTCCCAAATAGGTCTCTCTGCACAGTCAGCAGCCAGAGGCCATCACAGGTGAGTGTTGTGCTCCATGCCTACATTGAATGATACCTTGTGACCCATGTGTGTCCTGTACCAGACTCTGATCCCAGGGTATGGATGGCTGGAGTTGGTCCAACACTCAGCCATAGTTTGACATTTCCACACACATATGTCGTTGAATGATGCAAAATGACAGGAACGTCTCATGTCCCAAGTTAAATATTTATTTATGGTGGGGTAAGTGGTTTGGTAGATGCAATTGGGTGCTGTACCGGTGGAATAGAATCCAAAGTTCACAGGGGGAGATGGTATCCTTGGCATTGGAAGTCATCAGAGTCCAGACCACAGTGTTGGTCATCATTGGTCAGACTGTGACCAGCAAATCCTTGTGGCAGAGAATGTCATTGGATGAGGTGCTGCTGTTGCGCCAGAGGGCCAGGTGCCAGGCCAGGTGACCTGGGAGATGGGGATGGTCCGCTGACTCTCACGGTCTTTTCCATGGACGACCCACCTTCCTCCGGGGACCCTCAGATGCAGGCCTTGACGATGCTGGGGACGCTCCATCAGATGAATCCTCCTCCTCCTCCCTCCCTGTGTCTGGTGCTGGTCTACGCCTGGTGGCACAGGGAGGGTTTGCCAGGCTTTGGGCGATCTGACGGAGTGATTGGCTCACGTCCCTGTGCACCGCCAGGAGCTCAGCCAGTCTTGCCTCCATCCGTCCTTGGTGTTGTTGATGACTGGCATGATGCTCGACCTGCAGGTTCTTAATGTCATCGAGGGTCCCCTGCATCTCGGAGAGTCTTGACATGACCTGGTTGATGCCTCTGGTGTCACGCCGGTATGAGTCCAGGATGTTGCGTATGTGTGACATACCGGGGTCCTGAGCTGGCTGGTCAGGTTCGCGCCTCCGCCTGCCTCCACTCCCACCACCCCTGCCCACTTGAGCCTGGCCTGCCCTTGTGGGCACATCGGGTCTACGGGACCCCTGAGGGATGGCATTTGCAGGGTTGCCTGCCTCCTCCTGGGTGCCCGGAGAACCTTGTCCCTCCTGGTCAGACTGGCTCTGTTGTTCAGTGTGAGCAGGGCTCCTCGGTGTGTCCTGGGATGTGGCAGGAATGGGGGTGGTGGTTGGCACAGATGTACCTGACGCCGGTGCTGCAGTGGCTTGGGGACCAGAGGGTCCAGGTTGGTCGGGGTCATCCACGGAGTGGTGAGAGTCGTCGCTGCCGGTGGGATCGTCTTCACGCGATGCCTGGGACTGTGATTCTTCCCCCCCAGTGTTGGGGGGAGATCGATGACGTTGCCTGTGTGTGAGAGAGAGACAATGTTAATTGTGTTTCATGCGACATCTATGTTTCATACATATTCAAGTTGACACATTTCCTCCAGGTAGTTGGATGTGCCTAGCATTCCTCTCAATGTCCACTTGGGGATGGGGATGTTGCGGGGGACAGATTGTGATGTTCTCCTGAGTGTTTGACCTGTAGATTGTTGGCTCTGATGCTTATTTGGCTCTGGATTGGTCTTGTTGTGTCACATGTCCATTGTGGGAGTGTGTAAATCCATTGCCTGCCCCGGGTGTGTATGCTTGTGTTAGGGAGGGGTTGTAGCCGGGCCTGCTGTTGTGTGTAGTGTGAGTTGTCATTGGGTCACCCAGGTGATGTGTCTGTCCCCTCATGGTGCATGCTGGCATGACAGTGAGTGTGAGTTCCTGTGCTAGATACCTGTGCTTGTGGAGTTGGTGTTTGAGTGTACAGTGGTCCCAGGAGGGCCTTGTGCTGCATACAGCAGGGCCAAGTGTCATCTACCTTGTCAGTACTTTGCCAGTCCCTGTGCATTGTGCATGGTTATGTACCTATGCCATATGGGCTGAGGGCATTGGTGTCTGCGTCTCATTTTCACAATGTGTTGTGTGGGGCCCACCCTCCCAGCCTCCCGGACGGATGTATGACATTACAACGCGTGTCATTACAACACGTGCAGTTACATCGCATGCGTTACAATGCATGCGATGTTACAACGCTATGCCATTACAACGCAAGTCTTTACATCGACTTGCGCTAGATGGCGTGCTAACATTAGAAAAGTGTAATTTACTATTCCAACTCCAGTCCACTTAACAGTAGGGAAGGTGTTGTGATAGTAAACTACACTATTTGTAATGTTAGCACGCCATCTAGCGCAAGTCGATGTAAAGACTTGCGTTGTAATGGCATTGCGTTGTAACATCGCATGCGTTGTAACGCATGCGATGTAAAAGCTGCGCGTGGTAAAAACCGCGTTGTAATGGCTGTTCCCCCTCCCGGACATCCAGTCTTGTGTTTGTGGTTGTTGTAGGCTTGGACATGGCCTTGCCTTGATTTGTGAAGGGTGCATGGTGACGTTAGTGGCATGAGCGTGGGTTTTGAGTGTGGTTGTTTGCGGTGATTGCTTGGGGGAAGTTGCGTGCATTTGGTGTATATGTGGTGTGGACCCCATTGCCCCCATGTTACGTAAGTTGGTTGTGTACTCACCAGGCTCTGCGACTCCTTCGACTCCGTGTACTCCCACCGGCAGTAGCAGGGCCATCACCTTCTCCTCCCAGGGATGGTAGTGTACGGGTCTGCGTGGCGGCCCACCTCCAGTGATGTTAGTGTGGGCATATTCTTCATTCATTTTCCTCTTGACCGCCCTGCGCAGATCGTACCACCTGGCTTGGCATTCATGCCTGGTCCTTCTGATGGGCGCAACAGCATTCACCTTGTCGACAATCCTCTGCCACATGGCAGATTTTTGAGCTAAGCTGGTCTGTCTGACCAATGTTCCAAACAGCTGTGGCTCGACTCTGATGACTTCGTTGACAAGGAGGTCCAGCTCCGCCGTTGTGAACTTTGCATTCTTGTCTGTGGGCATGGTGTGGGGTGTGGTTGTGGGTGTGGATGGTTGTGGGTGTGTGGGTGTGAATGTGACAGTGTGTGTGTGAATGTGAAGAGGGGGATGTTTGTGGAGGAGGTTGTGTGAAGGTGTGTGAGTGAAGGTGTAGTGGAGGTATGAGTGATGTGGAGTAGTTTCTCTGTGGAGTTGTTTCTCAGTGGGGTCTGGCAGCAGTGGGTCTGTTGCAAAGGCTCATGGGTTGTGTGTGTGGGCCCTTTTTATTGGTCCATTTTTGGGTGTGGCTGTGTTTGAATTTTGGTGGGTGTGTTATAAGTGGTGGTTGTGAATTGGGGCCTCTGTTTGCCTGTTTGGATGTGCCAGGTCAGTCATTGAGATGTATTTTGTCATGTAGACGTGTTTTGTGGTGTTGTGCGAGTCGAATTGACCCTCCTTGTGCTGTTTTACAGTGTCCTGGTTCTGTAAGAGTCATTTTCGCGTAGGTACGATCCGTACATATGCGATGCTGGGTGAGGGTGCTGGGGTACGGTGTTGGAGTGCGGCACGTACATGCGGTGGGGGTTCGGTGCGTACACGTGCGGCACTGGGATATGGCGCGTACATGCGGAAGTATGGCACGTACATGGGGGAGGGAGGTGCGTACATGGGGGAGGGGGGCGCGTACATGGGGGGGAGGGCGCGTACATGCGGTGGGGGTACGGTGCGTACAGGTGCGGCCCTGGGGTACGGCACGTACATGCGGAGGTGCGGCACGTACATGGGGGGGTAAGGCGCGTACATGCGGTGGGGGTACGGCGCGTACATGCGGAGGTACGGCGCGTACATGGGGGGGTAAGGCATGTACATGCGGTGGGGGTACGATGCGTACATGTGCGGCCCTGGGGTACGGCGCGTACATGCAGAGGTACGGCGCGTACATGCGGGGGTGATGCGCCTACAGGGGGGGGTACGGCGCGTACATGGGGTTGGGTACGGCGCGTACAGGTGCGGGGCTGGGGTACAGTGTGGACAGGGGGGGTAAGGCGCGTACATGGGGGGGTATGGCGCATACATGGGGGGGTGCGGCGCGTACAGTTCCGGGGCTGGGGTACAGTACGGACAGGGTGGTGTACGGTGCTGACATATTTGAGGGTGGGGGGGCTGTACGGCACGTACACGGGCATGAGTTTACCCGTGTACATGTGTGCTCCTGCGTTGGCTCCGTACGGGCCTTTTTACGTGCGATTGTGTATTCGATACGGACAGTCGGGATCGTACTTGCGCACTCGGACTTGTGTTTTACGATTTGCACGTAAAAATGTCCAGCTCACTCTCGTACACTTTTCCCGACGATATTCGGACGTGATCACTTTCCGACGCACTCTCGTAGACTTTTCCCGACGCTATTCGTAGTTAGTTTTCACGGACGAATCGTACTTGGCCGTTTGTACGGTGCTTCTACGACTCGTACGTAAATAAATACAGATACGGGTCGTACGCAAATTATTTTTAACGGATCGGAATCGGCACCTTAACGTACAAATATTTGAAATAGTTTGTCTAGTGGTAATAAACTTTTCTAAATTGCCCTATACTTTTACCATAGGGAGATCTCCGTCCTGATAGCGGCGATCTCCGCGAAGTGTGTGGACCATAAAATAGGGTTGTAAAGTCACTACTAGTAGCAACTTTACAAGCATATATTTTGTTTTACTGACTTCTCGTCCCCCCCACCCATTTCGAGGGTGGGGACATGTAGGACTACACTTTGTAGCAACTTTAACCTTGGAAATGATGAATAGAACACAGTAGTAAAGTTACTATAAGCGTAAAAGCAACTTTATATGTGTAGATTTATTCACATATAAAGTTATATTTGTGAATAGGCCCTTAAGTGAGGTGTCCCTTTCTCATGAGTTAGGTGCAACTTCAATCTGAAATTCAGGGAATAAGTCACTCTGAAACCTTCATTACTCGTTAAGGGCTTAATTCAATCCGTGTGCAAACCTGCACCGTTTTCTCATGAAAGATTCCAGCAGGTCAAATCTGCTGAAACCTATCTGGGGAAAGGCCTGGAAAAAAGGCAAAGCATGCATAATTTTATGTGTTAAAAATGGTTGTTAGAAATTGGGTTTCCGGTTGTTTGGGGTGTTAACCCTATTGAAGCAACAACCACAATCCTGGCCAGGGTGTGCCACAAAAGTCACTAAGTTAAGCTGTGCTTAACTTTCTGGGAGCTTTGCACGAAATCAAAGTGTACATTATTCATGTAGCACACAAACAGTAATAAAGTGAAAACACAACACAAGAAAATTCCCAACCCAATTCAGAACATCAGGGTAGATTTTAATAAAAAAAATGATACCGGAATGACAAAAATCCATTCAGTAGAACCAGAGATATACAATTCTAAAGTTTTAGGCAAGTCTTAGATAAGTATAAGTCTGGCGCGAAGACTTCCGTTCATGGTGGAGGAGGCATTGAGGAGCAGAGGGGACATCATGGATAGTCATTGCTGTAATGCATAGAGCAGGGATAGCACATGGACGTCGCAGCTGGAGCTTCACATTGGCAGTCAACGTAGGCTGTTGTTGTAGAGTGAAATGCAGATCTTGCGCTCTTGGTTGTCTCTGGTGGCTGCTTTAGCGCAAAGAGTCGGGTTCACCAGAGATTCGTACTGGGGGTCATTGTTGGTGGCAGAGTCTTGGTGCGAACTGGCCCGTTCATGGACGCAAAGTGCCCAAAACTTCAGAATTTCTCTTTTCGTCACAGGATGGATCTCGACTGATGCCAGCCAAGGGCCTAGGACCTGGGAGGCATCTCTTGAGGATCAGGAACACACTCCAACAGAGGCAAGAAGGGCCCAGGCAGGTCCAGCTGCAGGTCCAGTGCAACAGGTCAGTTGGACAGATGTAGGGAGGCCTTTGGAGCTTGTTGTGTCCCTGTAGCTCAGCCAAAAGGTCAGACAATTGACCCTTGGAGTCACTCAGATCGTCTAGGATGAAGGGAGAAGGTACAATCTTCCTTCTCATAGAGCAAGCATAAGGGAGGTGCTCTGGGAGTCAAGGCATTCCTCAAGCTGCAGGGCTATCTTCTGGTAGCAGCAGGGCAGTCCTCTGGGGTGCAAGGCAGGCCTCAAGCAGCAGATCAAGGCAGTCTTTTTAAGCAATGTCCACTGTGCCAGGAATGTACTAATGAGTGACTCTGAAGGTCCAATATGTATACTTGTTGCCAGCCTTTGAAGTGAGGGGATTACCTATACGACCCCCACATTTGATTCTGAAAAGTTCTCCCATTCACCTGTCAATGCTCCAAGAAGTCTTGGGTGGAAAAAGTCAGGGTAGGTCTCGTGAAAGATTCCTTTATGTGTACAGCAGGCTAAGCCCTTTGAAATGTAAGTGGGGCGAGGCACAGCTTCTCCCTCAGCCATTCGGGCAGGATGGCCCTTTCCCCGCTACACCCAGGTCGTATTGCTCACTGTCTGGGCCCAATAATCATTCCTGATGGGGGGACAATTAACAGGTCCAGGCAGCTGGAAACTCCTAGAAGGCCTCAGAAAGTTTAGAGAAGGAAAATGACAACTTTCTAAAAGTGCTACGCAAACAAATGATAGACGGAATGCTGAATAAATCAAACAGTAAGGGAAAATGACACATTTCTAAAAGTGCTACGCAAACAAGTGATAGACGGAATGCTGAATAAATCAAACATTTACCCCCCCAGCCAAGAGATCTGGGTTAAATCCATAGTTATTTTGCTCACCATGTCACCCCAGTTTAAACACAGTCATATGCAAATCAGTCTTGACCCTGCTCCTAATTAGGTACAGTCCAGTCCAAACTGCCAAACCAGGTCCTCCCTGGACCAGAAACAGCATCCTGGGACCAGTTTTGTGGCACCACCCCTCATCAGCCAGGCTAGCTTGAATCCGGTGGCACAGCAAGCAAGAGACCCACGTCTGGGCATACCCATCCCACTTAGGGAGAAAAAGTGTTACGCAGACAAATGATGGACAGAATGCTGAATAAGTCAAACATTCTCCCCCAGTCAAGAGATCTGGGTTAAATTCATGTCTCCCTTGTTCACCATGACACCCCAGTTTAGACCGAGCCATCTACAAATCAGTCTTGCCCTGCTCCTCATGGGAACAGTCATGCCTTAACTGCAAAGCCAGGTCCTCCATGGACCAGACACCAGCATAGGACAGGTTTTGGGGTATCACCCCTCATCAGCCAGGCTACCTTGAATCCAGAGGCTCAGTAAGCATGGGACCCACGTTTGAGCATACCCATCCCACTTAGGGCTAAAAGTGCTACACAAATAAATAATTGACAGAATGCTAAATAAATCAGACATTCACCCCTGCACCACTGGATTCAAGCTAGTCTGGGTGATGAGGGGTGAAACCCCAAAACAGGTCCCAGGGTGCTTGTTTCCAGGGATTACCTAGCTTGACAGTTTGGCCTGGGCTGTTTACAAGGGGGACAGGGTCAAGACTGATTTCCATATGGCTGAGTCTAAAATGGAGTGACTTGGCGAGCAGAATAACAATGGATTAAACCCAGCGATTTGACTGGGGTGAGTGTTTGAAAAGTTTCAACACTCTGTCCATAATTTTATTTTGTGATGTTGCTATGTGCGCCTGGGTGGCTAAGGGTATGCCCAGACGTGGGTCCCTTGCTTGCTGTGCCACTGGATTCAAGTTAGCCTGGCTGATGAGGGGTGACACCCCAAAATCGGTCCCAGGATGCTTGTTTCCGGTCCAGGGATGATCTAGCTTGCCAGTTCGGGATGGACTGATCCCATGGAGTAGAGTCAAGACTGATTTGGATATGGCTGGGTCCAAACTGGGGTGACGTGGAGGGCAAACTAGAAATGGATTAAACCCAGATCTGTGACTGGGGGTGAGTGTTTGAAAAGTTTCCACCCTCCGTCCATCAATTTATTGTGTGATGTAACTTTCTAGAAGTGGCATTTTCAAAACTGTAATCTAAAATCTGACTTTACCAATAAAAAAGATTTTAATTGACAATTTACTTGATTCCAAACATGACATTTCTTCCTATTACCAATCAAGCGTTAGCACTTATTAGAGAAATAATGTAACTCAATGTTATCCTATTGGAGAGGTTGGCCTTAACGTAGTGAAAAACGAATTAGGAGTTTCCAATACCAGGGCACGTCTGAGGCCTAACTTAGGGGTGACTTGCATGTTTTAAAAAGGAAGGTGTAGGCCTGGCAATACGTTTATTTAGGCAGGATAAAGTGGCAGGTTTAAAATAGTACTACCGGCTGCAATGGCAGGCTTGAGACATGGTGGGTGGCACAATGAGTGCTGCAGGCGCAATAGTACTGTTTAACTTACAGACCCTGGGAACATGCAGTACCATTATTTGGGACTTAAAAGTACATTAAATATGCCAGTCAGGTGTAGGTCATTTTTTGCTTGGTTTAGGGTGAGTGTACAAGCATTTTAGCACTGATTAGCAATGGTTAATAGCACAGAGTCCTAATGTGAACAAAAGCTAATTGAGAAAGCAGGAGGAGTGAAGGCAAGATGTTTGGGGATGACCCTGCAGAGAGGTCCAAGTCCAACAATCATTTTGCATGGTAGGCCTCATTTCCTGTTTGAAAACCCAGAATATGAGATATTTACAACACATGGTAAATACCTCACCCTGGGGTAGTGATATTTATCATGTGTGGTAAACCCTCCCTTACACCCAACTTCTAATGACAGAACAGGTGTCAACTTCTGTGGAGTACAGGAGCTCATGTTCCAGCAATATTTTCAGCTGAAGGACTCCGATTTTGGAGGGATAACACTGACGACGCTCATGGGGCCGCCCCCGAAGCACATGTATCATCGTGTCACACAGGTGCTGCAGGTGAGGCACTTCAAAGAATACCAAAGCTTCGCTCTTTGAAAGTGCCACCAGCAGAGGTTGTCTTGTGATAGGGACTGTACTCAATGTGAGGCTCTCATTGTGAAGGGTGGTAGAGCTTTTAACAATCCCCGATTATTATTTTTGAGACGTGTGAACGCTTGCCCATTTACATCGAGGCAACTATGCCAACTACTCAGTTTAATGCTGGAATCTGTGCAACATATCTTTTCAGGTTTCGCTTAAGAATGTGGGCATGCACTGCCTGGCAAAATCTACTGCTAACAAAAAAAAGTTTAAAAAATGGGCTTAGAGCTCACCGATTACTTACCATTTATTGTTATAATTTTTAATTAAAAAAAAAAAAATTTGAATTCAGTTTCATGGTTCATTACAGAACTTCAATAAACAAGTAAACACAGATAGCCATTCATAACTGTCTGATACAAGATGCAGCCATGTGCATTATCAATTTCGCATGCAGTGGGTAAGTGCTCAGTCCATGTCTTCACAGATAAATAAGCGTAGGAATGTCCACTTTTTACAGACAGGGTCAAGTTTTAGTAGCCTATTTCCCCCAGTTATCTTATGTTCCTGTGTATATCACTCTTTACAATATTTATACTCTTGGGGTACTTCTCCTCAATAGCCCATGTCCCATCCCCCTCTCCCTCTCCGTCGTCCCCACATGTATTGGTTTCCCTTATGTGTTCCTTTCAATGTTATCCAGGTCATCTTGGCGCTCAGCCAGATAGGTTCGCAGCGGATCCCACATGTCGTGCGGTCTGGATGTAATCGGCATAAGCTCTGCGCATGTGAGTAGCTGATCTTGGCAATATGTATGGTCGTGTATCCATTCCTTAAATTTAAGTGCTCTTCCCCTTCCCCATTTGCAAGTTATTCCACGCTTGGCTAATAGTAGTCCCAACAATACATATTTTCTAACTGAATTCTCTATCTCCGCTGTGTAACCCAGCAGTGTTGTCAATGGGGTGTCCGGGACAGGGGGGCCTATCATCTGCTCTAGGGCCTCCACAACCTGTCGCCAGTATCCCCAAACAGGTTCACATTCCCATGCCAGATGTAAAAATCCTGCTCCCTCCTTATTACATCTATCACAGCGGTCATTGTCTCGGAGCTGGAATTGGTGGAGTCTAGTCGGAGTGTAATATAAGCGATGTAAGTATTTAAAGTTTATAATTCGTAACCTGCTGCTTGCTGAGTCCTTCTAAGTTTGCTGGCAGCAATATGCCTATTGGTCGTCACCAATGGGGGTTCCCAAATCCTCATCCCAGGGAATTCGCGAGTTTAGTGTCTGGTCAGGGCTGTTTGTCTGGGTGACGCGATAGAGCATGGAGACCACATGTGTAGGTGCATGGTTTTGCAAGAGAGTGTGCAATACAGCCAGCATCGCAGGCTCAGCAGGAAAGTCAGGGGTAGCCTTTTTGATGTCCTGCTGCAGTCGTACATATAGAAACAGTTCCATTGGGGTGGGCTGACAGCTTCGAAAAAAATCTTCCCTAGTACAGAAAGTTCTGTTTTCATACATGTCTTTCCATGTCAGTTTCTCGATTTTCCGAAGCATTTGTTGGCAGCCCGCTTCGTGCGTAACTGGGAGGTCTGGATAATGCTGCATTCCCAGCAACGGGGAGTACAGAATAGGTGTTTGTAACCGTTGGGGAATTGTTTCCCAGGCTATGTTCGTGCAATCGGCTTTCATCGGATATCTTCGCCTCAGTTGCTTAGTGGAGCCTAGGAATGCCGTGGTCGGAACAGGAGACATGTATCCCTGCTCCACACCTAAGTGTGGCCTATACGGTGGTGGACGCATCCAATACACTGCAAAGTGTGCTCGGGCGCATTGAAAACAGAGCTCCATGTCGGGTGCCTCGAATCCCCCTTTAGCAAAGGGCTGAGTCAAGAGTTCACATTTCATCCTGGGCTGCTTCCCTCCCCACGCCAATCTAATCAATTGGGTCTTTAGAGTTTTGAAGAAGTGTCTACTGGGTGCATATGGAATATTAATGAACAGGTAGAGTCGTTTTGGGAGTAGTACCATCGTTATTAGGGAGATCCGTCCTGCCAGCAACAGGGGCATAGAGATCCATCTTGTGATGGACTCCGTCAGGGCTTCCAGCGTTCGTCCATAGTTATTGCGTGTTATCTCCGCCTTGTCTTTTGCTATCGTGATCCCTAGATATTTAGGGGCTTATTTACAAGCCCCTTCTGCCACTTTTGCGCCATTGTTAACATGGGAAAAGTGATGTACGGATGGCGCAAGGGGCTTGTAAGTAAGCCCCTTAACGTCTGCTTTGCACCATTTTAGTGGGTAATCGGGGGCAAATTGTTGGACAGCCTGGGTGATCGGGAACATGTGGGATTTTCCCCAATTCATGTTTATTCCCGAGAGCATTCCAAAATGTATAAGCTCTGTGAGTAGCGGATTGAGGCTAATTTTGGGTTCCCGTGGGTACAATGTTATGTCATCTGCGCAAAGAGACACTAGAATGTGCCTGGTTGTATACTGCAGCAAAACTACAATGGTTCTGTAGGGGATAAGAACAAATTTCTTCACAACATTATGACATTTTCAATGGGAACACATGCGAATACCACTTCATTCATAATGAGTACAAACAAATCATTTATTGACTCAATTTCACAGGCTGTCAACAATGAAAACGTGACAATTGTGATAAGTGCTCAGTGACTATTGTGAGGTGAATACGATATATACAAGTGCCAATAAAATATATACAAATATTCACAGTAGAGATTTACAATTGATTACAAAAGAGGGGGTCAGTACAACTGTAATCAATGTCTCAGGTAAAGCCCAAAAGTTGCATTATATTTAGAACCAGGAGACTCGATGTTTACTGAGCCAATAAGTTAACGCCGACGTTTCGACCCTAAAGACAGCTTATTTCATGATTGTCATGGCGGGTCTTCTTCAAGGCTATAAGATGGATGTGGACAGCCTAAAGGTAAGGAAAATGTGTCAGGGCATGTGTTCCAGTTTGTTGGTGTCAAAAATTAATGTCACCATCAGTGTAAGGGACTCACCAAAATCTGAGATCTGATTGCCTCAAATACACTCTTCTCCTTGAATTGAATCTGAAATGAACGGTGAAGGATTAATCTCCCCATTCATTGACATTAATACATAAATATATAAATATGAAGCGTATGCATCACAATTCGGTCTTACCCGATAGGAATCAGAGACCAGAATAATCCTTGTATGATTCAAGTTTAAGGACTCGGTTATAAATTATCCGTTTTCTTTTTTCAAGACGCACAATTTCTGAAATACGAATGAAGGTGGATGAGACTAAAACTAACTCATCTACACCGGCCTTATTAGTATTATAAAGCGTACGTCATGGTCCCTTAAAAGTGCTAATAGCACTAGATTTTAGACATCTATTAAATTAACACGTAAATTAACGTGTTCCCATTGAAAATATCATAATGTTGTGAAGAAATTTGTTCTTATCCCCTACAGAACCATTGTAGTTTTGCAGTTCAATACCCAGGTTCTGAGGGACACAGGGTTGTATACTGCAGCACATATTCCCTGTGATGCTGTTGGAGCTTGGCTGCCAGCGGCTCCACAGCCAGCACAAATAGTAAAGGGGATAGTGGGCATCCCTGCCTTGTCCCTCTGGTGATTTGAAAATGGGAGGAGCACACTCCATTAATTAAGATTTTGGCCTGCGGTTGATTAGAAAGCAGCTGAACCCAAGATAAGAAGGGGGGGCGGAAAACCCATGCAGCGAAGCACGCTCATAAGATAATCCCACTCAAGGGAATCAAATGCCTTAGTGGCATCTAAAAACACCGCCTCCAAGTCAGGATCTATATCTTGCATTAAGGAAAAGAGGGTGCGAAGATTATGAGACGTCGCACGCCCGGGTACAAACCCCGATTGATCAGGCAGGACTAACACATTCATGAGCAAGCTCAGCTGGTTCGCCAGCACTTTTGCTAATATTTTCGCATCGTGATAAAGGCCTGTATGAATCACATTTCTCCTCTGGCTTTCGGGGCTTTGGTATTGATAATATAAGCGCCTCCTGTAGCGTTCTTGGGAGAACTCCCAGCTCTACGGCCTCCTCAAATAATTTCTTCAGTATTGGAACTAAGCTCTTGCTGTATGTCTTATAAAATTCTGCAGTGAGGCCATCAGTGTCCGGAGCTCAATCAGAGCCCAATTGCATTATTGCAACACAGATTTCCTCTTCCTCAAGTTCGGCAGAGAGAAATTCCATTTGACCATCCCCTAACCAAGCCCATGCTGTATCCTCAAAGTACGGCTCAAATGGTACGGGGTGGGTCCTCTGTGTGGAATACAAGGCAGTATAAAATGTATGAAAGGTGTCCATAATATCTGTCGTATCCTTACAAATTCTGCCTTCTGGGTCTTTTATCTCCAATATTGTATTGGAGAATCTCGGATTGTGGATTCATTTCGCAGGCGCCTTCCCTGGCCTTTCCCCGTATTTTCGGGCCTGGTGATATTTTCCTCGGAAAAGGCATTCTCTCTCTGCTGTGTCCTGATATTCGGTCAGTTTGTCCCTGATTTTCCTCTGTAAGTTTTCACTAGCAGCATTTCCCAATTGGGTTTTGGGTTTCGATCTGTCTGATGTCAATTTCTAATTTCCTGAGTGTGGTGCAAATATTTTTCAATATTCCCCCTCCCTTTGCAATGCGCACACCTCGTATAGTAACTTTAAAAGCCTGCCATACCGTGGCTAGCATGGGAACCGTTTCGGCATTTTGCTGGAAGAAGTCTGTGATTTCTTGTTGCAGTTCTAGTCTAAACGGAGCGTCTAAAAGGGCATGGGGGGGCAGCTGCCAGGATTGGTATGGCACTGACGCGCATGGGGGGTCAGTTTCATTACCACTGGGTAGTGGTCAGAGTATGTGCTGGCTAAGTGATTCACATGTGTCAGCCAAGATCCCACTTCCCTAGAGATCAACCAGTAGTCTATTCTCGACCATGAAGAGTGTGCTGTGGACTATCTGGCGTTGGGCGCTAGGGTAGTGATGGGCCTGGGGGTGCGACCTGTCTATCACTGGATCTAATGCTATGTTAAAATCCCCCCCCTTTAGATATGGGCAGACCCTTTGTCAATTATTTCCCCCCATAATATTCTAAAACATTTAGTGTCATTGCTATTAAGTCAAAAGCAGCTCACCAGTGTTAGTGATTGCGACGCAAGTCTGCCCCACATGAGGCAGTATCAACCCTGGGGGTCCTGCATGGACCCCAAGGCCACATACGGTACTCCCTTTTTTTATCAGGATTGCCGACTCATGTGCATATGTGGAATAGGCGGCAAAGCTCCCGTGGGCTGCCCATCGGGATGCAAACATGGTCAGGGCAGAAGGGCCTACTTGTGTTTCTTGGAGCATAGCACAGTGTATATTATGCCTACACAAATAAGCTAAAATATGTCGTCCTGTGCGCAGGTTACCCAAGCCTCGTACATTCCATGTCACGAAATTATAGCTAGGCGGGTCAAGACGTTTCACCATTCCTATGCAAGTTTACTAACTGAAAGTGGTTACTTGACGATGTTAACATGACCGATCGGGGGAGGAAGGTGTTGGATCATGAATTGATTATGGCCAGGAGAGTTGGTTGGGTGGGGGGACAAAGCAAACATTATGATGGAGATTGCGTGGTAATCAATTTTAATAACTCGCACACAAGTGCCTCCCTCCTGGCTAATCTACATATTCCTACATTAAGGAACACCCACATAATACCCCTAGCATTGGAATACTTTTATGCTGGCCAGGATGATCCTAGGGGGAGGGCTTAAATGGACAAAACGAGGAATTTATTAACTGACTGGAATGGGTTTCCCAACATAAATCCTGGGATTAGTCTACAAAATAGATTCGCTGCCCTGTCCAACATGGAGGATTGCGATTGACTAACCCTGTCACCATCCCAATTATCCATCAAATCTCCCAATATGGCCATAGCAGAAAACAGCTTATGGCCATCTCTACTTAATCCAACACCTTTTGAAGTGGGCCCTGTAGATGTAACACTGCCGCAAGGAACACAGGAACATGGGCAGACCCCCCCCGATTATAATCCAGGGCTCCAGAGCAAACATTGTATCGTGGATTGTGTCAGGCTTAGCCTCCAAATTAATGAACCAACATTGGCTGGATGAGTGGCAAGATATGGAGTTAGTCCTATTCTAGGAAACTTGGGCAATAGACCTTCCCTTCTTCACAGGGTTTCGTTCATTCCACTCCCCAGCTGTGCCTACAACTTCAGGAAGGGCAAAGGGGGGCTTACTTACACTAATCTCAAATACCTCGCCACTCCAAGTCAGACAAGTTGGCTCGCTACATAACCACTTCCAGATACTGGAGCTGGACATTACAAAACAGAATATTTTCACTCTTGTCAACTTCTATACCAATAAATTTGGGAGAAACTCTAAGGCTGTGGTGGATGCCTTAGCGTTGGAGATTGACAAATTGTATAAAGGAAAGAAAGGGGGAAACATGAATATCATATGGGCGGGGATTTTAATACCCTTCTATGTAAACTTATTGGGACTAGAGTCTGTGGTGTAGAAACCACCGACGGTAATCCCCTCCTGCATTTCTTGCACAATGGGTATGGAGAGGCCTTAAGCAACTTGTTATCTCAATGTAATTTGTTCATATTAAGCGAGTCTAATGAAAAAGGGCAAGGGTCAACTTTTAGAAGAGGCACTAAGGAAACCACTATCGATTTCGTCTTAGTGTCTGGACATCTACTTCAGAAGGTAGACTTTAAGAGCATTAGGTTCTCACCCCATAGTGACCACGTCATCCTACTGACTCAGCTAAACATTCTTCCTATTCCCAAAGAACATAATCTGGTTCTTGCGGATGTGAACCTGTCCAGGAAAAATGGCTACCAACTGAAATAGACAGTGGTAATAAAATCAAATTTGGTCCCCGAAATTCTGGCACATATAAAGAAAGACATCATAGAATGCCTGGGAGAAAACCTAACTCCCGCAGACATGGTCACCAGATTCACTGCCCTTCTGGCAAAAATAATAATAGCAATTACGCAGGCAAAGTCATCAAACTTCGCAGCAAAAAAGGGATGGTTTAACTTACCCTGCACTAAAACCAAAAGTAAATGCCTTAAAAAACCTCCCTAGGGATTACCCTAAGATCCGTTCACTACACTTAGAATATAAAATAGACAGGAGGGTGAGACAGAATGATTTAAAAACACAGGGGTGGGATGATCTTGAACACGCAGTAAGCTCTGGCAGCAGCAAAGCTTTCTGGGAAGTTGTAAACGCTCCTTATTTTAAAGATACTAATGACCCTGTACTAGATGTTCACGTAGACGAAGAGTCCTGGGTGAGACATTTCAAAGAGATTTTTAGGTTAACCCCTCCTGCATCCACACAAACACCGTCCCCACCTAACACTCCTCAGGAATGATTAGTCTTCATTACACCCGAGCTCCGAAAGGCACTAAAATCCTGTATCCCCAGTAAATCACCAAGGCCGGATTGACCTCTTCCAAACTGATTGCGATATGTGGGTCCCCTTACTTACAAACACTTTTAACAACATTGTGTTAGCAGGCCCACCGCCTTCGTGGAACCAGAGCGTAATAGTCACGATTTAGAAAAAAGGAGATAGGGCCTCACCAAAGAATTATTGCCCTATATCCCTCCTCGACACCACTGCTAAATTATTGGGGAGGGTCCTATTGGCCAGATTGGAGGAGTGGGCAGAATCACATAATATAATCATGAAGGCACAATATGGGTTCCGGAGAGGTATGGGGACAGTTGACTAGTGCCTAAACCTTTCCCTAACTATAGGGAAGTACTCTAAGGCCAGAAATGGGAAACTATACATGGTCTTCATGGACCTAACATCAGCCTTTGACTGTGTGTCACATTCTAGGCTATGGTCCATGATGGAGGACATGGGTATGGACCCGCCGATTATTGGGTTCATCCGCCAGCTGTATGCCAATGCTACTGCCTGTGTAAGGTGTGGTAGAAAGGGGGAGTGTACACGTCACTAATAAATTGAAAAGGGAGTTAGACAGGGGTGTGTGCTCACCCCTTTCCTTTTCTCAATCTATACCAATGGAGTCGAGTCCTCCCTGTCTGCCCTCTCTTTGGACATACCTAAATTTGACCAAACCCCCCTCCCGATTTTGGCATATGCTGATGCTGCGGTGCTGATGGCAAGAACGGGCTTGACTCTACAAAAACTAATTAAAGCTTACGCCATCTTTATGGCTTCCCTTCGCTTAATAGTAAATTAAACAAAATCTTTCATAATTGTGGCCGGAGAGACCAGAGGAGAGAAACTCCCGCAGCACAGGTTTATTCTAATGCGCTTCAGATCACATTACTCCTGGGATATCCACAAAAAAAGTATAGGCTAGCAGATCTTGATCGCTGCCCCTGTAACAAGCTTGCGGTGCGGACAGATCTGCATATCCTACTATTCTGTCAAAAATATTCAGAGGAAAGGAAATTGTTTATACTGCCAATTCTGAGGCATCATAATTTTAAGCGATGTCGGGTCGCAATGTATTTCTTAAAAGCCCTATGTGAACCATTTGTCTGTTTCTGTGTTGCCTCATACTTATGGGACTGCCTCAGGAAGAGGAAAAGGTTGGGCATTGTTTCTAGCAGCTCCCTGTAATCATATTATGAACTGTTCTTTTTATATAACTGATCTTAAAGGTTTTAATTGGACCACAGCAAAATTTGTTTAATAATGGTTTAACTAATGTATATATGAATATTTATTGACCTGGAAATTTTTTATATGTATTCTTGTGCTTTTATGGTCTATATACAATGATCGAATAAAGCTGTGTGAGAGAGAACTGAAAGTGGAAGTTTCTCATGAGTTTCACCAAACTGCATGTCGTCTGTGTCCTTTGAACCGTTATCATGACTTTTTTAACTGTCAGCATCATTTTCCCCTCCCACATCAGCAACCCAAACTTGCTGTGATACACATTTCCCCCCCTTCCCACCACCAAAAACATCTCGACTGCAAAATCACAACCATCTTTAACTGTGCCACAGATTTGACTACGTATGGTTCAGGCCGTGTATCCCCTTTGCTGGTACTCCTCCACCCTTAAGGGGTTCTTAGCAGATTCCAGGGGAGGGCAGGTAGTACAGTTCCTCCATGCCTAACGCGGCCAAGCCCCAGCACCTTGCATCAGAGTCCATATCATTTGTGGTGTTCTAGCCCCTCCTACACTGCAGTGGACAGCAAGATTTAATGGGGAGGGTCCTATTGGCCAGATTGGAGGAGTGGGAAGAATCACATATTATAATCATGAAGGCACAATATGGCTTCCGGAGATGTATGGGGACAGTTGACCAGTGCCTAAACCTTTCCCATCTATAGCAATTGGGTTCAAACCTGTGGTTGTGAGGTCAAACATAAGATTAATAGGGTGCTTGCCTTAAAGTTAAGATTGCATTATATAATCCCAGTACCAAATCAGAAAGCGAGCACAGTAGAGAAAATCAGGAGCCGTGTGTGTAAGCAGAGGCCTCGCTAACTCTGCCTCGGCCGCCACTGTCAAAACACGATTCTGCTGCCTTCCTCCTTCTACAAGTCAACAGCAATGGGCCTAGCATGACAGTGAATGCACAAGTTTCTCATTGCAAACAGAGCATTGGCAGGGCTGTGCATGTGGCATGTGAAGAAAGGGTTGGTTAAAAAGAATGGCGCGAGAAAGAAGCAGGACGAGTGAGCACAGCAGCGCGGCGAATGCGCTAATTAAAAACAGATGGTGACATGACCCCGAACAGATGGCACCCCTGCTCATAACTGCAAGCCATAGGCAGTGGGCGGATACATTTCCTGGGAAAGGTGGGACATGCACCCGCCTTTGCCCCATTGCGTGCTGTCTTTTTAGAAAGACGCACGCAAAGCCCAATAGAAAAAATGCTAAAAAAAACACACGCACCAGCGTTTGAAAAGTCCAGAGTGATTCCAAGAGGTCGTTTTCCTAGAGCAACGCATGCACGCTGCGCTAGGCTCGACCTAAAAAGGGATAAGGGGTTGGGTCTAGTAAAAACAAAAGAACATTCGAACAAAGATAACCAGTTTGAGTGAGGGATGTCCTCCTGGGGTGTCGCAATAGAGCACAGCGGTGTCGCCTAGACAGTCCAAGTGTGCCCGGGACTTGCTCTGGTGTCCCATGCGTCCGTTGCTGTATGTCTAGTGTGCTCCATTCTGCAGGTGCACTAAAGGATCATCAATCTGTATCTAGTTCCATTTGTATGCAGCAATTTTGTTAGCGGTCTCGTATTTCATCCTATCCAAACAATGTTCTCAATCTTCAATTGTTTGGTTCATCACTAACTTCACTCTCATCATCTAATCCGTCCCTGACATCACCGAGGGCGATCAAGAGCGCCTTCCAGATGGTTTGGTCTGGGGAGATTGTCTGATCGTGGCTTTCAGATAGTCCGCAACCTGTTGGGTATTCATGAAGAAATGCTGTTTCCCCTGTTGTGTTAAGAGAAGAAGCGCCGAATATAGCATGGTATATGTAATTTTCGCTTGTTGTAGTTTCTTTTTACCCGGCAGAAATTTCTTGCAAGCTTCCTGTACCACCATGGTAAAATCTGGGTATATAGCGATTGTTGAGCCTTCAAAGGAGATGTGTCGCAGCTCTCTTGCCAGTGTTAAGGTGGTACCGCGATCTCGATAATTTAGCAGCCTGGCGATGATTGGCCTTGGTGCTGCTCCAGGTGGAGTGTGGCCAGCAAGCGATCGATGCGCTCTTTCCACTATGAACACCGATGAGAACTCCCTTTTTTCGAAGATAATTGTTAAAAGGCGTTCTACAAATTCCTACATCTTTCCAGTATTGGTGGATTCCACCATGTCTAGTATCCTGATGTCATTGCGTCTCGATTCTAAGTATTCATTTTTGGCCCCTATTACTCTCATGTTCAACAACTGTTCTTTTCGTGCAGTGTTCGTATCCTTAAATTCAGAAATGCGGCGTTCTGTTTCCTTGATGCGCCCATCATGTTGTTTGGGCTTCTGAGTTATGGAGTCCATATGCGCACTCATACCATTCATTTTGGATTCGATGGAGGTGAGACTGGTTTACATGGTTATATGAGTAGTTATTTTAGGTCATGCACTGACATTTGGCCTTCAGCGAGTGGGCTGTCGGCCATATTGTCCTCCAATTCGCTGTTCTGTCCTTGTACCAATTTTCTGGCTTCAAACTGCAGCTTAGTTTGTTTGCCGTCACTCTTTCCCATGTTGTGGTTTCATCGCAGTACTATCCTTCGGCTGTATTTTGCGTATGATGGTGTGCTCGCTATGTTTAGAATGGAGGGGGGGAGCCTCCTCGCCAGGCCCAGCGCCGCCTTTGGATAGGCAGTGTCTTGTTGTCACGTTCCTGGTGCGCTGTGAGTCAGGTGTAGGCCTAGTTGCTTTCCCCCTCACTGTATGCACATGCGGTCTCCGCCATTCAGGATCTGCTCATTATTCTTGGTGAGGGCACTGCTTTATAGTGCCTGTACGTGCTTTCTGGGTGCGATGTTGTTTGATCTGGCCTTTTTGAGGGAGTCACAGTCTTCAGTGAGGCTGCATAGGATGGGGCCTGCTTGCGCTTTTCTCTGTGCTTTCTTTGCGGCGCGCGCCTTGGCCTATTTTCCCCTACACTTCATATCACCCTTCGAAGGGAGCCCGAGGCTCAAAGGACTTCTGTGGAGTTTCAGGTTTTCATGGGGGGGCTGTGGCGGCACCTTCTGTACGTCCGCTCTGTTCTTTAGCCGTTAGGCTCCAGGCAGCCACAGCAGGCTGCAGCTACCTGCACAGCGCCACCATTTCCCCCTCGATGCAGCCGCTGGTTTCTGCTTTCACACGTCCCTCTCCTTCCCATCAGAAGCTAACAGGGGAGTAGCCATCGGCGCCGCTGTTGATGTGATGCTCGTGGCGGGTGTTACCCGCTCCCTGTCTGGCGACCTAGATTCAGCGGCGCAACTCGTTCCCGGCAGCGGCCATTTTAGGTGATCCATGTCCGCTGCTAGTAGCGCGCTCCCGCTTGGTCAACATTCAGTGCTGTTTTTAAGCTGTAGTGTTCCTCCGACTGCTCAGCGGGCAAGACGTTTCTTCTACCCCTCCATTTAATTGCTAAATTCGGACTGATGGGGCAGGATAATGGTGCTTAGTTTTCCCAGGCGGCAAGAGCCTCACGCAAGTGCGGCCATCTTGCTCATGCACCCTTCAGCGCCCCCTACTTACCCTTTATTAGTTTCCACGTTCTCTCGTTTTCTTCCTTCTGATTGGTCAGAGCCTCCTGCTTCCTCCAGGCACTTCCAGTGCTGGTCCCTGCCGTGGAGCATTGACCTAGTACAGCTTCCTATCTAGCATCTCCTGTTTTTTCCTGCTTCCTCCAGCCAAATCCAGTGCTGGTCCCTGCCATGGAACATGGACCTTGTTCAGGTTCCTCTCTGCTGCTAGTGTCCTTCCATTGGCTGTGCGCTCCTGCAGGTACTTTTTTTATCTTTTGGAAATGCACTCTCGAAGAGTAATTGTCTGCAGTTCATCTCCCGCCCCCTCCTTGTGTGGATTGTCCCGCCCCTCCCTCCTCCCACTGTCCCTTGTGTTGGCGCTCTCTCCTCCCCTGCACCCCCTTTGTGTTGTTGCCCTCCTCCCACTGTCTGTGGTTGGTGCTCACACCTTCCTCCCTCACGCCTTCCTTGTGTTGCTTTACCCTCTCCCGTTGTTGCTGCTCCCACTCCACCCTCCTCTCCCGGGCCTCCCGCCCGTTGCTTCCCCCTTCCACCATCCATTTTTGCTGCTCCATCCCTCCACCCGACCCCTCCCCCTGTGAATTGCCCACTCGCTCTTTTTCTTGACAAATTGTACAACAATGCTGGCTTCTGTGTAACCAGTGCTTAATTGTCATCACCACACTTATGACACTCTGCCACGTGGTGGCACTGCTCATCTCATTTAGAAATTAGCAGAACAACGGTTGTTTATGAACACAATATACATAAAAAATTACTAACAACTGCCTCCCCAGCCATTACTTTGGGGACCTGGAGTAATCTGAACTGTCGCACTTGCAGGCGGGAGAGATGGTTGTTGTTTTGGTGCCGTCATTGGCAGCGATGATGGGGCAATGGGTGGTGTAACCTGCAGTGGCCTCCTGGTGAGGAACCTGGCACTTATTATTTTACAAATTAAGCACTGTATTAACATGGCTTTAAACTAAGTGTTATGACGCGGTCAAAGTTGGCAGCGTCTTAGTGTTTTTTTCCGTTTTCTTTAAGCCACGTTGCACAGCTGCCTGCACTGCCGTGTAATATGGCTTAAAAGTTAAGAAACACAAGCGCTATGACGCAGTTAATGCTAGCGGCGTCATATCGCTTTCTTTCTTTACTTCAATCTATGTTGCACGGCAGACCGATCATTGAAAAGGTGTATAATATCACTCTGCTGTGCGCTACATTCCGTGCGGCTCCGGCAGAAACTAGAGAGGGCAGTGACGAGTGTTCAGATGGGGCATTGAGCAGAGTGGACAATTGTGTGAGCTAAGGAGGCAGGGAGCACAGAGGGTTGTGTGTGATCAGATTGGAGATTGTGTGCGTGCAGAAGGGGCAGGAGCAGAGATTTGACAATGAAATTAGTAGGATTGTTCAATTTTAAATTTGATCTGTACTGGGGTGAATGTATGACATTGTTCTGCATTCTGTCCATCAACTGTTGTTTTTGCATTTGTCACCCCGAGTGGGACGGGTATGCCCAGACGTGGGTCCCGTGCTCTCCATGCCACTGGAATCAAGCTATCCTGGCTGAAGAGGGGTGAAACCCCGAAACCGGTCCTAGGATGCTTGTTTCTAGTCCAGGGAGGACCTGGCTTGGCAGTTCAGGCTGGACTGTTCCCATGAGGCACAGGGTCAAGGCTGATTTGCATATGGCTGGATTCCAACTGGAATGGCATGGTGAGGAAAAAACGATGGATTTAGGCCCAGATCTCTGTACTGGGGTGAATGTATGACATTGTTCTGCATTCTGTCCATCAACTGTTGTTTTTGCATTTGTCACCCCGAGTGGGACGGGTATGCCCAGACGTGGGTCCTAAGCTCTCCATGACACTGGAATCAAGCTATCCTGGCTGAAGAGGGGTGAAACCCTGAAACCGGTCTTAGGTCCTAGGATGCTTGTTTCCAGTCCAGGGAGGACCTAGCTTGGCAGTTCGGGCTGGACTGTTCCCATGGAATCAAGCTATCCTGACTGAAGAGGGGTGAAACCCCGAAACCTGTCCTAGGATGCTTGTTTCCAGTCCAGGGAGGACCTGGCTTGGCAGTTATGGCTGGACTGTTCCCATGAGGCACAGGGTCACGACTGATTTGCATATGGCTGGGTTCAAACTGAAATGGCGAGCAAAAAAACGATGGATTTAGGCCCAGATCTCTGTACTCGGTTGAATGTATGACATTGTTCTGCATTCTGTCCATCAACTGTTGTTTTTGCATTTGCACAGAGGGCTGTGTTTGTGCAGAGTGGGGATTGTGTGCATGCAGAAGGGGCAGAAGAAGGGATTTGACAATGAAATTAGTGGCATTGTGATCAAATCGCATATATATATCACAAAATGATAAGTGTGCCTTCCTTTCCTTCTCGCTGGCAATGCGCCCCAATTAATATTCAAAATTGGTCCTGTGACCAGAGGCCCACCAATATTTTTGTTAACTTTGCTCCATTGAAAGAGGGTTAAGGAGCCTGTTTTCGAGAAGTGTCGTACACTTTAATTGGTCACTTAAATACCTTCACGAGAGTTAATTTCCCGCTAGAGAAAATCACAACTGGATGACCATGACATAAGCACATACAAATTAAACCTGGATGCTCGCTGAACCTTGGAAAATGTGCACACAAAAAAAGAATTAAGGTAAACAAACGGGACGGTGCTGCCATCTATTGACCAATTGCTTGAGGTTACAGAGAGTCTGGTTGATCGACTTTGTGAGAAAGAATGTTAAACTTCAAAACGAAGAATTGAAATTCTCAAATGCTTTCATTTTTAAAATGTTTTAAATGCATTGTGTTTTAAATCAGCGGTGCCACAAAAATTCTTCTAGAAGAGTAACTTCTGGTTAGCATGATCCTTGGAGCAATCAATAAATATGCAAGGGGGAAAATATCTCTATTTTTAAATCTGGTATTAATGGTGTTGAATTGAGTAAGGAAACGTCTTTAAACATGTTTTAAGCAGGGTCCTTATTAACCTAGGTTAAGGGTTAAGATTAGTTTGGGTGCCTCTCAAAGAGAAAAAGTTTATGGGTTTGGGGAAAAACTATTATCAGAGAGTGTGTGTTATGTTTCAATTGTAAAAAACGTGACGGGAGTTTACATGTCTAGAGAACTTGCCGCTAAATGTTTTGCCACTTTTTTGCGTATTCCATTTAAAATATAAATTTTCTCACTAGATGTTGTTCGCTAAATTTTTCTCTTATAGAGTGTTCTCAATTTCTCACCCTTTTAATTTCAAATTCTATACATCTTAATCTGGCCCTTGCCACAGTTTTTAGAGCAAAATGTTTATCTCTGGGTTCACCACGCCAAGTACCCGGACAGCATATTCTAAACGTATACCAGAGCGTGTGAATGTAGGACTTTGTGCTGACATCATACAGCTGTTTATCAGAGTCGACGAGTTTCTTTAAATTCATTTTACAGGCTGTTATTTAGTCCAGTCATGCTACTTAAATTTTTACATATGGATAACTATCTCAAACACAAAGAAAGTTAGGATGGCGGGATAGTCTCTCCCCACCATAATACTTTACTCTGTAATGCTTTGATTATGCTCCAGCGAAAAAGGGCAAATTTACATATCCTCCCTGCGTCACAGACTCATCATCACGCTCATTCATTCATACACTCATTCATTGGTGGGGCCCATAACACCTTCACTCATACGTCTCGCTTCGAATCTGCACCCAGGAGGAAAGAAGCGCTGGACATGTGGGGTACCTTATTACCTATAGGAAAGGAAATTTATTACAGTATATATATACTTACCTCAGTACCTATAGAATCCTAACATTAACATCAAGGCACTCCACCACTTGGTCGACGGACCAATTAGTTGGACTGGTTGATGGTGATTTAGAACCAGCTAAAACACATTTAAAGCTTCGGAACCTTTAATCAATATCTTATTTAAAGAATCACAAACTCATTATCAGTTAATCAATGTTTAGTTTATCTAATTAATTCGTTTTCATTTGCATAATCAGCATTTTAGTCAACACAGAATTCAAATTTGGTTATTCGGCACAAATTAGCATGACAATTATATTTACCTAAATCTTGATATCGGTGACCATTTCTCAAACCCTGTTAGCCCTGCATAAATCAAATCCTTTCGGGTGAAATCGTCCAATCGCATGCAGGATAATACCCAAATAAGTCCGGGAAAAGTTATTTTTCGCTCGTCACGACACAGTTTCCAAAGATATCCAAAGGACCAGGCAATCGTGCAAGCAAATCGATCTACAGCCACCAACACAGATTCGGGACACCCTTCTGGAACGCACTAGTCTATACCCTCTTCTACAGTTCCCCTTTTATAGTAATTTCTAAAATAATCGGCAACAATTTCTAAAATCTAAACACTCAGATTGGCTAAGCCCCTCAATTTTGTAATTTTGGACATGATTCCCAGAGTTTTCTTGGTTCTCATGTAATTGGATATGTCATCCTTTAGATTGTACAGTTCTCATGCGAAAGGGTCCTAAGTATCCATATGCAGACCTCTAAGGACAGGATGCCATTGTCTTTTCTGTCATTCACACTAGTTGAGTTTTGGCAGTCCTCCACGTTCCTTTCCCTGACGAGGAACACTGTGCCCTGATCGGAGGACGCCTGGAGATCTTCAGAGCCATCCGAGTCTGCACAGTAGACATCGTGCTCACACGACGGTGGCCACGTCCGCACTCCATTTTGGATATCATGGCCTAGTAGGCCCGAATGCCAACTTAAGCAAATAAACATAAAAAGTAATTAATATACAGAAATGAAGATTCTAATGTTTAAACCCACACTAACCCCCTTATATATTAGTATTTTCCTAGCTTATAGCAACGTTTAAAGCAATAATACTCACCATTTTCCATACCAGGAACGCAAAACCATTACAAAGGCAACATAAATCATGCAATTTTCTATATCAACAAATTCTACCCTTAATATGCGTAGCACAGTTAGTCATTAAAGTTATTTGCCATGCAATTAGCATTTAGTCCCGCGTGTAATTCGTGTTTATTAAGGTGTAATGTTGATTAGTTATACCACTGCAAACAATTAATACAGGTTAATATTTAAATTGATTACGTAATTAGTGTTTTCATGCAAAAATAGAGAAGGTATACAAATGTTTCATTTTACCTGCACCACCAATCCCCCCTTTGGTGATTTTTTTAATATCACCACAAATCCCACTAAATTTTAGTTTAAAATTTTACGGAAATAAATTCTCAGTTCTCTTACATTTGGTTACGCCACATCATTGTTTCCCCCATCTCATCCTCTCTTGTTTTCTTATACATATTTTCTATCCATTCTTCCAGTTCTATATCTCCCATTTCTCTTTCCTATGTTACTTTCTCTCTTTTCTTAGCTACTTCTCTTTTTATTTTATTTTGTAACTTTCTTCCTTTTATACATACACACCCTAATCTCAATCTTAATACTAGTATTACCACACAAGTCACTGGAATTAGAATCTTACCTACAAATGAACTACCTAATTTTATGAAGAAGCTTTTTATAGTAGGAAACCCTTTACCAATCTTTTCCCAAACACTTTCAACCTCCAATTGAACAATTTCCTCATGCAAGTCTGTTATATTCTTAATATAGTTCTTTAAATCATGACTCTCGTCAGGAATATAAGTACAACAATGTTGCACTTTCAGCATTCCACAGACTCCTCCCTCTTTTGCCAAAATAATATCGAGGGCAAGTCGATTTTGCATCACCATGGCTCTCATAGCAGCCATTTCGGTATTTACCAGTAAGAACCCTCCAGCAGTGCTTGTCGATCAGCGATCCACTACTGTAGACAATTTTCTAATTTTATGTGCATTCAGAGATATTCCAATGGCTGGTATCAGTGCTCCAAAAATATCCCCTACAATTTCCGACCAACTTTCCCTCCTCCTACTTGTTAGTTGTCTACCTATCTCATGTGCACCATCCTTTTCCCTTCCCACATGAAATATCTTTGGGAAGACCAGGCCTAGATAACATGTGCCATACCAATGGTCCGGCAACCGATAATAAGCTTTGTTCCCGCAGATAAAATATAATCCAGGGAATACCAGTTCATTTCCTCCTTTAAATCCCCATCCTCCCATGATTCTATACGTATCATGGCATTCACTTGCACCTATAAAATAATTATCATACACAGTTTAATTTCTTCTGATACACAACTTTCCTCTCTGAGGCCAATCTAATGCCATTGCGGGACTTGTTTCTCCCTTTAAATATTTTTCCTTTTCTACGTCCCAAACTGTCTTCTCTCCTTTTCCCTCAGGTGTCCTTCTTTGCATCTTGATTCTCCTCTCTTCCACCATGTCCAAGAAGGTCTTTTCTTCCTTCTTTAAACTACAAGTAAGATTATTCTTAAACACTGCTTCTAATGTCAGTTCTCTAGTTTCTAAGAAATATTCACCTAAAGTCTTACCAGGTTTTATCTTATTCAATTCAGGAACTACAGGTACTTGTGAGAAAATGTTATCTACGTCAGAGAAATAGTATTCTAATTTCCCAGTTTTATAAAACAAACTTGCCAACACACTACAGGTTATTCCATATGTCACAGGAATGTGGTGATATGTAACACCTTCAGACACCAATGCAGGTAATTGCACGCAAACATAACAATCTCTAACGTCCATAGTTTTCACATATTCATACAATAACTTTGAAAAAACATTATTAGAAAAATCTGTTATAGACCTATCCTTATGCAGATCAGTTCTGTCTATCAATCTAGTTACATGAGTATCATGAATCTTTTCTATATTAGTCTTGTTTTCCGTATGACCCTCTACTGTTTCGAACGTTACTTTAAATGAAATTATTAAAGCCAATACACTCCACTGAAGCATTAGTAATCCTATACAACAACAATACACTTTGCACCATCTTCTAAGGAACACACATGTAGATTTTCTACCTTCTGTGTTTGCCATTTTGGAAATGACCAGTGTATTTTGACTTAGCCTCTTTTATTCACAACTAATTCTGTCTAAACCCAAGGCTCTATGCGCCTACTTGGTTCTTTTTGGTTATATATCTTGTCCGGCAATTCAATCTCTCTGCAACTTCTTCCTGTCGGTTCAGTCTGGCATTTGATCATCTTTTACCTTGTTTTCACAATCTTGTTTCAGAATTTCCTTAACATCCGTCTCTTCTCCGATATCAGACAAGATAACTCTCAGGATTTCCGAATCTTCTTCCTCTTCAACCACTTCCGGTACAGTCACACCTAGATTTTCTTGGCTGTCTGCTTCCTCTTGTACTTCAGGAAGTGCCACATACGTCCATTCTGGTGACTTATACTTCTGGTTGGGTCTCTTAATTAGTTTTCCTTTCTTCAATTGTGTCGGATCAAGGTCTTCTGATTTTTCTTGACTAGATACCTCATTCATTTGTTCTGCTTTAGATGACTTCACTCTTGTCAATCGATAACTTAGCCTTTTTATTTTGTTTGGCCAAATTTCTATTTTTGCTGGCCTTTTCAACTTATTTCCCTTTTCACCTCGCTCGGTTTTCCAAGCTCTCTTCCTCAAGACTCGTCCTTCTTGTATTTCTCCTTCACTATCCTCGGATTCGGTCTCAGCGTGACTTTTACCTTTCTTTGACTTTTGTTCTGCAACTTCCTGTTCCCTGTCTACAGTTGACCCTCCGCGTGTTTCTTCCACACAATCCTCCTGCTGACTAACTGTCCGTTCTTCTACCTGGATGTGTGTAGTCCCTACACCTCCTCGGGGGTCTTCCGCAACAATCTTACCCTCACTCTCTGTATCTAATTCCTCACCTTCTACTTCTATGACCTCAGGTGGAATCTCTCTCGTACTTGCATGTGGGGCCTCTTTATCAAGGATCTCTTTGTCAGTTTCCTCAATATTTTCTTTTACCTTCTCCTGTATTCTCACCTGTTCAGTATCTGATTCAGAGCTAGTATCAGAAATTTCCAGTCGTCTCCTTAATGGCAAATTCTCTGGTTCCGCAACTCGGCTTGGTTCCAACTCTCCCCTTCTTGGAGTTGGTCTGGTTCTGATTTCTTCGGATTCTGACTCAGAACTGGTATCTGACTCTCCCAGATATTCTTCTTCAGGTCTACCTGCAGGACTCGGGATTCGAAGAGTATGACTCGCATGAATCCAATTCTTTACCCTGGCACATTTCACAGCCGTCGTCGTGGTCAAAATCACGTGACGTGGTTTTCCCTTTCGTGAGACCAGACAATTTCTTCTTCTATGCATTTTGATTCTTACCCAGTCTCCTGGACTTAAATCATGAGCTGGCTTCTTTTCAAAGGTGGTTGCATCCGATCCAGCCTGATGAAACACAGAATGAATGGAATCAGCCAACCCCTTGCAATAGTCCAACACAAAGTCATCAGATATAGGCAGTAGTTTGTTGACAGGAATGAAAACATTTCTCATTGCTCTACCCATAACAATTTCATGGGGACTCAGTCCAGTATTTCTATCAGGAATAGATCTAATAGTCATGAGCACTAGAGGCAAGGCATCAGGCCATTTTAAACCTGTGGCCAAACACATCTTTCCCAATCTGTTTTTAATGGTTCCATTCACTTGTTCCACCACTCCAGAAACCTCTGGATGGTAGGCACAATGCAGTTTCTGTTGTACATTCAATGCTTCACAAATCAATTTTATGATTTCATTCTCAAAATGCTTTCCTCTATCTGACTCGATCGTAACTGGGAAACCAGATCTAGGAATAAACTCTCTCAATAGGAGTTTTGCTACTGTAACCCCATCACTCCTTCTAGTTGGGTACGCCTCTACCCATCATGAAAACAGACAAACAACCACTAGGACATACCTTAGCCGATTACATGGGGGCATTTCAATGAAATCAATCTGCATTCTGGTGAAAGAACCTCCCTCCCGTCCTATTGTTCTCAAGCTCACCACTGTTTTTCTTCCTGGATTGTATTGCTGACATATGAGACATCTTTGACAAAGGCTCTTAGCTACAAGCCAGAACTTGGCATTGTACCATGTCTGTTTGAAAAGTCTGATCATAGCATCCCTTCCTACATGTGCCTGTCCATGGTACATCCGTGCCATAGTAGAGACCATGCTATCAGGCATGACTGGTCTTCCATCCCGATAAACCCAAACTTGGTCTGCCTCTCGGGGTGCGCATCCTGATTTTATCCACAGTTTCTTTTCCTCATCTTCCTGTAACTGCCTCACCTCTTCCCACATATTCACAGTGTTAGTAAAAAGTAAGGGACATGAGTTCATTTCCTTTTCCCTGTTTCGATTAACTGGTTGCGTGCACAATATTGCGCTATGTCATTTGCAAATTCATTTCCGGCCGATACGTAATCAGCACTCTTCGAATGGGCAGCACATTTTACTACTGCCAATTGTTGTATCGCCTCATGCAGCTTCCCAACCACTTCAGCATTCCTTATAGGAGTTCCACTCGATGTCAAGAACCCTCTTTGGGACCAAATTTGCCCAAAGTCATGCACAACTCCGAATCCATACTGACTATCAGTAATGACAGTGACTCTCAGATTCTTTCCCAATTTGCATGCTCTCGTTAAAGCAAATAGTTCAGCAACCTGAGCTGATCTCACTCCTCTCAGACAAGACGCCTCCAATACAGCCGCTACAGTATACACTGCGTATGCTGCACTCAAAATTCCTTCTTCGGTTCTCAAACATGACCCATCCACAAACATCACATAGTCACTTTCTTTCAGAGGCACATCTTTTATATCAGGACGCAGCTTGGTGCAAAAGTCAAGCACTTACAAACAATCATGATCCATGTCATCCTTCACTTCCACATTTACAGCATCAGGCAACAACGTTGAGGGATTTACATTGAGACACCTCACAAGGCTCACATTTGTTGCACCCAAAATGACTTTCTCATACTTAGTTAGACGACTACGTGTCATAAATTGGGTGCGGCGCCTTGTTAAAAGGATCGCCACATCATGAGGTACAAACACTCTCACAGGACTCCCCATCACAATTCCTTCACTCTGCTCCAAGCTCTTACAGGTAGCAGCCACTGCTTTCAAACAACCAGGCAATGCCACAGCTACAGGATCTAGTACAGCTGAAAAATATGCAATTGGTCGTCTTAATTTTCCGTGTTTCTGTACTAACACAGAAAGTGCACATCCATCTCTCTCACTGCTATAGAGCTCAAACTCCTTTTCATATTCAGGCATTCCAAGAGTTGGGGCTTCACACAAGCTGTCTCTTAATTGTTTAAAAGCCTTCAACTCTTCCTTGTTCAATTCAAGGGGGTCTTTCACATCACTCTTCGTCAATCGCACCAAAGGTTTTGCAATCAGTGAAAAGTTGCTGATCCACTGACGACAGTATCCAACCATTCCAAGAAACATTCTCACTTCTCTTTGAGTCATCGGTGCTCTCATTCCCTTTATTATTCTGATCCTGTCTGCAGTCACTTTTCTCTGCCCTTTCTCAATTTTATGGCCTAAATATTGTACTTCCTTTCTGCAAAATTGTGATTTCGATGGGGATACCTTATGTTCTCCATCCGCCAAATGATTCAGTAACGCAACGGTATCTACCACACAGGCTTCTCGGGTTCTCGATTCCACCAGTAGGTCATCGATGTATTGAACTAGTACTGAGATTTTGGGCATTTTTAAATCTTCCAGGGATTTCTTTAGAATCTGATTAAATATCGATGGACTTTCTGTATACCCCTGTGGGATTCGGCACCATGCCAAAGTACGTTCGCCGAACCGGAATGCAAAAATCTGTTGGCTGTCAGGGTGCAATGGGATGGAAAAGAAAGCATGACACAGGTCAATGACTGTGTACCATTCTGCATCATGAGGAATCTGGTATAGGATCACTGAAGGGTTTGGTACAATGGGACAACATGGTACAACAATTTTATTCACTTTTCTCAGGTCTTGTACTATCCTGAAAGTTCCGTTAGGCTTTTTTAGACCCATGATTGGTGAATTACATGGACTACTCATTATCTCCCTCAAAATACCTTGTTCAATCATTTTGTCTATTATAGGAGTCACTCCTGCAATTATTTCGAGTGTCAATTTATACTGGGGAATATTTGGGTAACTTATTCCTTCTTTTACAGTTATCTTTACAGAGTCTACGTTTCTCATCAATCCCATATCTTCTCCTGTGAAATCCCATACCTCGGGTTTCACTGTTTTCTTCAATTCCTGAGGCAATTCTTCTGGGTCAAATACAACAAATGCCTCAGTAACTTCGGGTTCCATATTGGCCATGGTCATTTTATACAGTACATCCTCATCAGGAGTTTCAAAAGCTATGCCATCCGGAGTACAGAAAATCGTGCAATTCATTTTACACAACAAATCCCTGCCTAACAAATTTACAGGGCTGGTATCTCACACGACAAAGCGGTGCATGTCAGAAAATTTCCCTATTTTAACTTTAACTTGTTCAGTAAGATTCGTTTTTATCTGTCTGTTTGAGACTCCAACTACTTGGATTGTGCCATCCGAGAAAGGAAGATTTTTGACGTCAGCTGATCTAACAGTTGAACGAGTAGCACCAGTATCTACTAGGAAAGTAATATTTTCATAATTTACCTTTCCGTCCACAAAAGGGCCTGTCTGGTCTACCTCTAGAGTTGCGCCAAGTACCCACTCTTCTTCCTCTCCTCGGCACCGTCAATGACTCTCTTCTGACTCACTCTCATTGCGTTGCATCAATACTGCGAAACAGCACTAGCGCGCGGTAGCTTTGTTACCTGTTCCTCGGTGTAGAATCCTGTCTCATTACTGTATCTCTGAGGGTTTACGCTCTGTGGAAAAGGAGGCTTTGTCACCTGACACTGTTGGGCAACAACCTGCTGCTGTTGCTGTGGTTGACAACTCACCTCATTCTGCACCTGTGGATTCAATGATGCATTATCACCATTAGCACTCTGGGGCAATTTACACTCGGATTTCCAATGCCCCACCTTTCCGCAGTTATGACATGGCCACTTCTTTTTGGCTTCGTCTAAACTAATCTGTCCCTTTCCTTTTCCAATATTAGGTTTTTGTCTCACATGGCCCATGCCATTTGCTTGTTCAATTAGTTGGGCTTCCTGCCTTTCCGCTACCCTAACCTGAGCCCACATGGCCTTCTGTTTTAGCTTGCGTTGCTTTGCTTCAATTTCGTCACTAAAATATTTCGCATGTCTCAGTACTTCATCTATCTTTTTATTTTGCCAATCCACTGTATGCTGTTTAATCATTTCGCTTACCTCAGGCCTCAACCCGTACACAAATCGATATACAAAATGACTTAAATCCTTCTCACTCAATTTCTCATCACCACTGTATTGCTTAAAAGCCAATTGCAATCTCTCATAATGGGCATGTACAGATTCTTTTACTTCCTGGTGAGTTCTATCAATTTTCACCCAATCAGTTTCTTTCGGAGGTACTTAATTTTTCAAAAACGTAATTACCTGCTCATACTTTCTCATTACTTCTGGATCAGGGGCACCTGTTTTAGGATCCCTAGGTTACTTTTGAGTGGGCCAACCGACTGTAATTTTACATTCAGCCCATAGATCTGCGGGCTCAATTATATTGAACAGACCATTCAAGTCTATCCACAGCACTTTTGATAATTTAACAAATCTTTCTACTTGTCGATACCACTCCACCGGCTTCTCCCTTAGCCGGGGAAAATCATTTGTAAATGATAAAATGTCTTGTCTAGTCCAAGTAACATGCACATAACCCCCTCCGGGGATCTCCCTCATAGGGCATTCTGTGACTACAACCTCCTTTTCTCTTACTGGAAATGCCGAAAAAGTCTTATCTGTTGCAACGTCTCTTTTCCAAAACCACCTACTTTTTCATCTATCTACATCACCCCATTTCCTTAGCAATGCAATCAGTTCTTTAATTTGAGTTAATCTTCCTGCAGTATTCAAGTTCTCAATATCTTTTTCAGAGAAATCTACTCTATATGGTTTCTGTAATTACTTTATTTTCTCAAAATCAATGCCTATTTCACTCGCCACTTCTTCCAATTTTTCATGCAAACTTCTCGCTCTCCAAGTGATACTTTTACAAAGAAACATTAGCTCTTCATCCTGATATGCCTTTAATTTTTCAGTTGGACTAGTCCCTACTATTAATTCCTCCAAAGTTATTTTTAATTTTGCCACATCTAAAGGTTGAGGTTCTGTATCCTTTCATTGTAAACTCCTTAACCAATCGCTTAATTCATCTGAAGTGGGACCTACAGGCATTGTTTCATTTCTTAATCGCTCTATATTTCTTTCTGGAGTCTCTGGTGCCGATTCTGTTGTCATCAGCGTTTTACTTGCTGGACTTTGATTCACTGTCAGATTTTTAGGAGTACTCAACCCTGAGGTTCCTAAAATTTTCCCCATGGATTTTCTCCTGAATCTCTTTTTCCCATCTCAATTTGTTTATTACTATGGTACGGAACTGTTAAACTATGCTCACTATCCTTCTGTTTATCAAAGACAGGCATCACTGGTTGTATAGTTACGGGAACAGTTACGGCTTCCATATTTTTGGCCAATTCCCTAATTTTCTCAGTTAATTCCAGGGTAGTTCTAGCCAACTCAGCTGAATTTTATTTACCATCTTAACAGGTTGTGCTGTTTCAGAGTCTCTAAATGGATTATTTTTCCCTATATCAGGTGGCGTTTGCTCAAAAGTTTTATTTCGCGATGTTTCTTTTACTGGCGCACTCGGCATCAGCAACGTTGAATTTGGTTGATACGGGGGAGGATTTTTATAAAACATGTCTTCTAGCACATCATCCTCCAACTCATTCACACCATACTTGTAACCTTCTGACCCTGTATTGTTTCTCTTCTCTGTACACTTTCTGCCACTAGTCTCTTCAGCGTTTCTCAATGGGAACATTCCATCAGCCATGTTTGCACTCCGCCATCTCCTCATCCTGTCATCATGATTTTCCTGTCCACATGGTCTGCCAAACATGTAATTATACCTTCTGCCACTCCACTGTCATTCTCTTTCGTACATCTCATCTTCCCATTCCGTTAAATCTTCGAACTGAGTAGGTCAAGGTCTCGGTTCTAATCTCATCATCCTTTCTCTTAAGTTCCTTAATACAGCTAAACTAAATGAACCACTTTCCTGAAATGCCAGAACTCCATCTTCTTTAGTATACTTTGCCCAATTGTCTAGCCAAATACATGTATGGTACCTATATTTTGCTACCATAAAATATGTGGGCGATTTCGGTGGGGGAAGTAGCTGTCCTTCCCTAGTCACAATTGGCTTATCCTTTTTAAATAGGTTCTTGATTTTCCCAAACCAGGACTTTTTCTCTTTCTCTGGTGGATCGTAATACATCATTTTTCTTATTCTTCAATCTTGAATCGCTTAGATTTCCTGAATCGCTTCTCTACGACTATTCTGTTTGCGGTCCAATCCCAGCGCGACTCACTCTAATGCACCAATCCTGAGCGTCTACGTCACACTGGCAATTCTCCACTCCTAGCGCGGCATACCCCAGTGCACCAATCCGTGAAACTTTGTATCTCAATGGCTGGCCAATCCCAGTGCGGTCTTTCTGACGTCAGCTTTTCCCGCTACTCCTGCTTCTGCTGACCCCTCCTTTACAAAATTTATCGGAAAACTTTTCTTACGTTTTCTTCAATCAAAATCTGTTCGTAACAACATAAAAACACCACCATTGCCTGTGTCGCTAAATCAAAGAGATAGCTTTGTCCAATTACACAAGAATTCTGTATTTCTCGAGAGCAGCGCTTACCTCTGCCCTTCCAGAGAATTATTCTGTTTCGCCGATAAAGTAGCACTTCCCTCTACCTTACCCTTCTAACAAGCAAAAAGGCTAACCGTTTCTCTGGGGATAAAACACATGTGGAGACTACACTGCTCCTGAGAATTAAGGTCAAAGTTTCATGAGAGAACCTGCTGCTATTGCACTCGTGCACATTCATACAGAAATGTCCCTAACGATAACACACGACGATGTTACCAACTCGAACCCAGACAATGCGTTGTGCGACTTCACTTGCCACACGTTTTCCCCGTGTACCTACAGGGCATCCAACTTCCTACATCCTGGAAGTCTTCAAAACAACATAAAACGCGACGCGACTCAACATAGAACGTTAGTACATGAATCAATAGTCAATCATTAATATTTTTTTTTCAAATCAATAATCAATATTCACCAAACCAATGCAATAAAACCATCCTCTGCTACCAGAAAAACTACTCCAGTGAAAAAGGGCAGATTTACATATCCTCCCTGCGTCACAGAGCCGTCATCATGCTCATTCATTCATACACTCATTCATTGGTGGGGCCCATAACACCTTCACTCATATGTCTCACTTCAAATCTGCATCCAGGAGGAAAGAAGCGCTGGACATGTGGGGGTACCTTATTACCTATAGGAAAGGAAATTTATTACAGCATATATATATATTTACCTCAGTACCTATAGAATCCTAACCTTAACATCAAGGCACTCCACCACTTGGTCGACGGACCAATTAGCTGGACTGGTTGATGGTGATTTAGAACCAGCTAAAACACATTTAAATCTTTGGAACCTTTAATCAATATCTTATTTAAAGAATCACAAACTCATTTTCAGTTCATCGATGTTTAGTTTATCTAATTAATTCGTTTTCATTTGCATAATCAGCATTTTAGTCAACACAGAATTCAAATTTGACTATTCGGCGCAAATTAGCATGACAATTATATTTACCTAAATCTTGATATCAGTGACCATTTCTCAAACCCTGTTAGCCCTGCATAAATCAAATCCCTTCGGGTGCAATCGTCCAATCGAATGCAGGATAATACCCAAATAAGTCCGGGAAAAGTTATTTTTCACTCGGTACGACACAGTCCCAAAGATATCCAAAGGACCAGGCAATCGTGCAAGCAAATCGATCTACAGCCACCAACACAAATTTGGGACACCCTTCTGGAACGCACTAGTCTATACCCTCTTCTACAGTTCCCCTTTTATAGTAATTTCTAAAATAATCGGCAACAATTTCTAAAATCTAAGCACTCGGATTGGCTAAGCCCCTCAATTTTGTAATGTTGGACATGATTCCCAGAGTTTTCTTGGTTCACATGGAATTGGATATGTCATCCTTTAGATTGTACAGTTCTCATGCGAAAGGGTCCGAAGTATCCATATGCAGACCTCTAAGGACAGGTTGCCATTGTCTTTTCTGTCATTCACACTAGTTGAGTTTTGGCAGTTCTCCACGTTCCTATCCTTGACGAGGAACACTGTGCCCTGATCGGAGGATGCCTGGAGATCTTCAGAGCCATCCGAGTCTGCGCAGTAGACATCGCGCTCACACGACGGTGGCCACGTCTGCACTCCATTTTGGATATCATGGCCTAGTAGGCCCGAATGCCAACTTAAGCAAAATAAACATAAACAGTAATTAATATACGGAAATGAAGATTCTAATGTTTCAACCCACACTAACCCCTTTATATATTAGTATTTTCCTAGCTTATAGCAACGTTTAAAGCAATAATACTCACCATTTTGCCATACCAGGAATGCAAAACCATTACAAAGGCAACATAAATCATGCAATTTTCTATATCAACACATTCTACCGTTAATATGCATACCACAGTTAGTCATTAAATTATTTGCCATGCAATTAGCATTTAGTCCCGCGTGTAATTCGTGTTTATTAAGGTGTAATGTTGATTAGTTATACCACTGCAAACAATTAATACAGGTTAATATTTAAATTGATTACGTAATTAGTGTTTTCATGCAAAAAATAGAGAAGGTATACAAATTTTTCGTTTTACCTGCTCAACCAATTACTTAGCGTAATCTTCTTTTACCCAGTCTAAGATTACAGCAGACTGAAATGGCATGGGAGGGGGTTGTAGGGCTGCAAAGAGGAAGCATTGAATTAACTGTATAGACGATTGTCGATAAGTAATTGAAACATTGCCTCCTCTGTTCTTGGTTCATTGTTCCAATCCTCAGCATCTGAGGATGTAAAGAGGTTTTTGCTGTTCTGCTCACAGCTATAAAACAAGTTCCTGAAGAAAGAATCATAATTATTTTGAATGCTAACAAATTATTTGGAAAACTAAATTATGTCAAGTGTTAGAAATCACAGTAGGCAACACAGATTTAGAAAACCTTTCTGATACACTAGTCGATAATATACTCGATAGTGCTGATAACCATGAGGCAGCCATTCCTCTGGTTAACCGTAGACCTTCCAAGAATACCTCAAGCCATCTCAAGAGCTGCAGATTTACAGAACTCGGAAAGTGTCTCTATTAATCTATCTACATATAATAGAAGTAGAAGACTTAAGTCCTATTTTACTAGTACCAAAGGCCACCAAATTAAAGTCGAAGAATGGAAAGTAGCAGTTCTATCTAGACGCACCCTGATATTCAATTTTTGTAAGTCTTTTTATTCTCCCAAAGAAAAGGGACAGACACATTAATCTCTTGGTCCTGGTTGAATTTCGAATTTACCCTAAGACAATTAAGCCAGCACCTGTCCGGAGAATCACCTTATATGGCAAAATATGAAGGTATGGCTGGGCTATAACCAGAGCATCTAATTGCCCAAGGTATCTGGCATCGGTAACAGCCAAAGAAAGGAAATATCAAAAAGAGTAAAGGAATTGGCCCAATGGTTCAAAAGGAGGTTTTGAGAAGCCTTCTAAGGACCACAGGTAAGCCCCAAGCTGATAGAGGAGGGTGACGTGCTGTTTTTTTCAACTCAAACCTAGATGACTAGTAACGCCTCAATATGTTGCTGAAGAACTTCCTGGTGCCTTAAAAACTCTAATGACTGTCCATTGTACTCTATGGACCTGATTCACAAAGATAAGATACATTTCAAATACGTTTACACTTTGCAGTAAATTACTATTGGTATTCACAAACTACAAGTTACATGTCTTCATCCCAGAATAATGAAATTGACTTATTCTTGTGTGGGTGGATGGTGTCCCTCGTTTGACCTTGAATTGGACTTATGCAGTTATTTTTTCAAACTGCTTTTGCACTGTTTTTAATTTGGTGATCAATAGATGATGAGTAAAGGTGTTCTCTATTGCTGACCAATTTTAATTTGCACATTACCATTCATATTGTTGCACTGCGCCATCACTCTTAGAACTCTTTGTCCTTCACATCTGTTGGATTGTAGAAAATCCTTGAGACATCTCACTTTAAAACATCCCTGAGCTCCTCCCTCTTAGAGAGGGGGTTGTAGCCCTTGGTTGCACCAGGTTGCAACCAAGAGGCGATCCCAGATGATGAAGCATGTCACCACGGTGAGTGATGGGATTTCGTCCTTTTAAAAGGATCTCCACACACTGCATTAGATAGTCTTTTTCTTTTCTTCTCTTGTGTCTTTTTGCTGTGCCATTTGTGCTGAGAGTGTTCTCCGGACTTGGATAGACCCATGGACATTTTGTTGTTCGTTATATTATGTTTGGGGAATATGTCCATGCAGTGGACTTAAAATGTTCCCTCAAACCCTCTTTGTTGTTGTTGTTGTCCCTCGTTAAACCCATTGCTGACCTTCCGTAAGACCCTCTAACTCCTCTGTAGTCTCATCCCCCTTAGTACACAGTCTACCCCCTTTTCAGCCCACTCCTCTTTATCCCTCCCACATTTACTACTAAAATCTATACTTACATGTGCGGAAACTACACTGTCACAGCGGAGAACTGCACACACATAAGCAGATGCAAAACTTTAATTTTGTAGTGATACACAACGCACCTCAAAGTGCAGTTTGAGAATCAGACCCTTTGTGTTGAGCTAGTTAGACCTTTCAAAAAAACACCTTTTAGGAAATCTAAGATTAGAAAAGGCCACAGCTGCTATACCTTTCTCTGAACAGCATTTTGAAAAATGCGGCCAATGCCTAACACAGGATGCTCTTTTGGTAGGCCTGCGACTCTGCTGGAGACATTCTGAGACTTACACTGAACAGCCTAAACATTGAAGGACTATTATTTGAATTGCGAAGTCAGAGACTCTAGTGGAATATCTGTTCAAAGTAGAGGGGACAGGCAGACTGGGGTGCTCAATGACGAGTTTTAATATGTGAAACCATGTTTTGTATGGCCAACTTGCGGCTACCTTACCCTCTAAATCATCCACAGTACACTCAAGATAAAGGAAACTGGAGTGAAAGCAAATAGGGAACCTGCAACTACAGAAAAGACATGGCACCCACTACCTGCACTTCCAGACAAGTTGTCCTGGTACAAAAAAGAGGAGGAAGAGTGTTATCATTGGAAGCAAAAAGGGCCAACCTAGGAGATAATTGCTGGGCACAAATCAACTGAAAAGTTCTGGGGTGAATCTGAAAGTCTACTGAGGATGAAAATACATTGTTAAGATGATCTGCAGTTTAGTTTAGTTCCATTTTCGTAAGAAGGGCGCTATCTTTCCCGGTTGTATGTGACTTCATAGAAAAACCAATCCATAGTATGTCTTCTTGGTCAAAATTGGCTTTGAATTCTTATTTTTTAAGTGTAAATGCAACAGTTGCAGATCTTACTTTCAGAAACAGTTTTGTCAGAGATATGTATTCAGTACTTTACTTCAGGGGATATTAGTTTATATTTATATCTTTTACATTGTCAAACAATTACTTTGGATCCTTTTAATTTGCTGAACACTCACCACCCATTAACACCATCCATCGCTGACCACTCATAATCCCTAAACACCATCAATACATGCCCCCTAAAACCTCTCACCACACCTAAACTACACACATTGCTGAAGCCTAAAAGGCATTTCTACTCCAAACATCCAGCATCCCTGAGCCATAAAATCACTCACTACCCCTAACTCCACCCATTCCTGAACTCAAAAAACCCTTTTCTATGTATAAACTCCACCCATACCATACCCCTCAAAACATTTCAGGACAACCAAACTTCACCCATGCCTGAACCCTAAAAAATCCTCACTGCCTTTAGCGCCAGCCATCCGTGACCCATAAGAACTTCTCATCACCCTAAACTACTGATCCCTGAACCACACTAAAACCCCTCTCTACATCTAAATTCCACCTATGACTGAATTCTTAAAACCCCTCACCATCCTAAACTCCACCCATTCTGAACCCTAAAAACTCTTCAACACCCCAGCCGCTACACATAATTGAACCTTAAATACCCTCACCAGTCCTAAACTCCCCCATCCATGAACCCTGAAAACCCTCAACACCCTTACACTCTACTCATCCCTGAAACCCAAACACACCTCACACAGCTAAACACTACTCATCCATGAACATTACAAACCTCTCACTACCCCTATACTCCACCCATCTCTGAACCCTAAGGACCCATTTCTATGACCGAACTCCAATTATTCCTGACCCCTATAAACCCTTCATCACCCTAAACATTACCCATCCCTGAACCCAAAAACCCCACAGTAGTCCTAAACTTCACCCAAGTTTAATGTCATTATGGATTGTTTTCTTTAAATTACCTTTCCTTTAAAATGTTTCCTTTAATTTCTGATTTTTTGTATTTTCTTAAAAGTGTCTTTTCTTAAAATTGTTTTTCCATGACTTCTTTCCCTTCAATATGCTTTCTATGTTTTTGTTTTTCTATGAATTCACCTACTACCATCTGTCCCAAACTCGAACACTGGATACATTCCTGATGGTTTATGTACCCTTTCGCTACTGTTTGACCTTATGCAGACCGAGTGATCTTGTAGGACCGTGGGTAAATCTTTCAGCACCCGGTATACTGCCATCAACTCCCAAATGTGGTGACTGACTAGTCTCCCGCTATGACACCTAATCTGAACTTATTGTTCTATACAGTGGCTACCCACCACACTGAACTGGCATCTGTGGTCACCATTTTGGGGCTTGAAGGATTTAACAAAACTCCCTTAATGGGGTGTTTCTCGGATAGCTTTCAAGGCATCTGGTCTTGAAGGTGATCAGAAACTGAAATTAGGCAGACCATGCCCAGAGATGGAGGGTTCCAGTATTTCAACAGGTGCTAAGCCATGGGCTTGTTTTGCAACTGGACCCATGGAACTACAGCTACTGTTGCTGATATCAGACTTTGGAAGCTCAGAAAAGCGTTTGTAGACCCGCTGCCACTTGCTAGCAAATCTTTGAGATGTTTCTCAAAAGACAGCATATCCTCTTGTGTAAGGAATTTTTTTACCCCTCTGTGCAGAACAAGGCACTTACAAAATTCCTCTGCTTAGTCGGTTCTATAAAGACATTCGCAAATCTTCTTTGCGTCCTCTTGAGCCTTAAGAATACAAGGAGCAATGATTAGTCAATCATCCAAATACAGGAATATTTGGATACCTTGAACTTGAAGAAAGTCCACCAAAGGAGCAGATACCCACGTGAAGACACTTGGTGCTGAAGTCAACCTGTGGGGAGTGCCTACAACTGATAATGATCTTGGCTCGCCTCAAACAGGAGAATTGTTTGAGAGGAAGACCTGATTGAAATATGAAAACAGACACACCAAAGATCCAACATTGGCAGAAAGTATCCTGGAGTTATCAAGGAAATTACTTCTTGTAGGAACACTTTTATAAAAGCCTTCTTGCACAATATATGATTCTTCCACTTGAGATCCGGCACTGGATAGATCTCTCCTGAAGGTTTCTGAACTACAAAAATTATAGAGTACAGTCCTTTAACCTGCTGCTGTACTGTAACCTTGACGATTGCCCCCTAATCAAGGTAGGCTGCCACCACTTCCAAGAGAGCTTCTCTTCTCTCACCCACTGGTGGAGAAGTATTTTAATTGAAGACAGATTAAAGTCATTACCTCTGCAACCCATCAATACGATATGTGAGAAGCTCATTTGTTGAGAAAAGAGAGAGAGGACCTCCCATTTGGACTGTGATTTCCCCAACAGTCAGACTTGGGGTGGCTATTGGTCTGCTGGAGTATTGGACCAGGATTGTCGTTGGACGTGACCTCCCAAGCCCTTCCATAAAAGAGCCACTTAAAAAGTCCTATTGTATTGTTTGCCATGGTTGCTAAACTAAACAAGGAAATAGGAATAACCTGGGCTTCGTGACCTGTATGAAAGGTTGCAGCAACTTCTTTTCCTCCCCTGATTTTTTTTAGCATGTTATCCAGTTTTGTCCCTGGGCCTGATGTCCAGGAAAGGTAGATGCAAGATTAGCGATAGTTGGGATTCATCAAGCTTCCAAGGATGTACCCAAAAATGTCTTTTGTTATTTGTCACTTCTCCAGAGGTTGTTCCCAATGCAAATATGCTGTCAAAAATTGAGTCAGACAGAAACCAGACCATTAGCTCCATAGAACAAAGCAATTCAGTGCAATCGTCACCTTCTGAACACTTTCATATAAAGAATGGAAGTTCTTAAGTAGGGTATGATAGGAACATGCCTACAGATTAATGAGCGAACAAGAAAAAATGACGCAACACATGCCCTTCTAAGCACCTGTCAACATTTTATCAATTGGATAATTTGCTGGAAAACAAACAATTCAAATGAAATGACTGAAGAACCTCCATCTTGGACCTCTCGAAAGGGTATCTCTTGCTTTAAAATCACAAGGTGTCTCAATGGAGAGTCAGAGACACTTGCATCTTCAAAGCCCTCTGTGGCTGCTGGCTCATGCCAACCTATGTCCTGCCTGCAGCTACAGACAGCAAAGCAGATCAGCAGGCGAGAAGTGAGTGTATATAGCCTGCTCAGCAAGACCCCAAACATGCAAAATATTTTAGCCCAAATTAAAAAAGCTTTCACACAGTGCCCCAACCAGATCAATTCAGATCCCCAGTTTGAAAACCTCTGGTTTAGAGAAATGCAAATTTATTAATCCGACTCAGACAAAGCAACTATGGTGCTGGTATTCATTTATCGTCCACCCAAAACTATGCCTACATTCCCAGTCTCGCTGTCCGAGCAAATGGCCAGCCTAATTGTTAATTATGATAAAGTCATGCTGATCGGGGATTTAAATTATTGGTACAATGACCCGGAAGCAGGACCCCAGGCCACAGAACTTTTTGAGCTTCTCTCCCACATGAACTTCTCTCAATCAGTTCTGATTCCAACTCATAAAAGGGGACATATTCTGGACCAGATTTGGTCTCGTAATGTCCCACTATCCACTCCAACGATAATGCCCTGCATATGGTCAGACCATCATCAACTGCATTTCTCCATCACCTGTCAGGGCCACCTAAAGGCTCCCGCTTCTGCGGGGGGGCTAATAAGGAAATGGAGTTCATTAAATAAACAGGACTTCCTGTCCACCTTGGCCAACTCTCTTCCAGATTTTTCCCCAGACATTTATCGCATGGACAAAGATCTTACTGAATGGCTCCTGACAGCCAGCAACGAGCACGTTCCTTTTACCAAGTTCTCACGTGCTCGCCGCATCGATGCCCATAGGTGGTTTACTACAGACCTAAAAAATCAAAAATTAGAATTGCGCCAATTGGAGAGAAAATGGAGACAGGGGTACTCTGATGAAGACAGATCATTATATACAGCCGCCCGCAGGAAGTATAAATACTCTATCTTATCTGCTAAGGCAGCTTTCTTCTCCGAAAAAATCTCTAATGCTCAAAATAAATCCAAAGAAATTTTCAGGGTCGTTAATGACTTATGTAATGATATCAGAACCTCCCCCTCTCAAGTTCCCACTCAAATGATGTGCAATCAGCTTAATGATTTCTTCAAGGATAAGATTGCCAAGATTAAAGCCAGCATTCAGGCCAGCTCGACTACGGCGGAAATAGTCGACATCTGCAGAAGTCCCCACGAACTCAAGGCTATCCCTCCTATAGATCAATTGAGGTTAGCAGAATTGAGGAACCGAGTAACGTCCGGGTCCCCCAACGACCCCTGTCCCCCGCACATACTGAAGGAAGTCTATACTACATTACCCCAAGGAATACTTCCCCTTCTGAATGAGTCCCTATTACAGGGAACAGTCCCCAACTCTTTTAAAAACGCCGTGCTGGACCCATTAATTAAAAAACCTGGTGCTGACCCTTCCAATCTATCGAACTACCGGCCCATATCACTTCTCCCTTTCGGCGCAAAGATTCTAGAAGCCCATGTGGCCAGTTGTATCTCTAGTTTTATAGAGACATCTGATTTCCTAGAGCCTAATCAAGCCGGCTTTCGCCAGGCGCACTCTACCGAGACGGTGATCCTAGCTGTCCTGGACACATTGAGGTCTAATGCCGATAAGGGTATACATCAGGCCTTGGTGCTTCTGGACTTGTCGGCAGCGTTCGACATGGTGGATCATACCATCTTATTACACCGTGTCGAACAGGCCGGCCTGCGAGGCATGGCTCTCGGATGGGTCAAGTCCTTTCTGTATGACCGATTCCAGGCTGTCAAGCTTCAGAACTTTACAGCGCCCAAACTCTCCACCACCTGTGGCGTTCCACAGGGCTCGTCATTGTCCCCCCTCCTGTTTAATTTATACCTCAAACCGTTGTTGCACTCCTTGAAAAACAGGAAGGTTACAATATACAACTATGCGGACGACCTGCAGCTCATATTCCCACTAAACTCCACAGATTCCGTTGAGGAATTTCAGGCCACTATGTTGCACATTCAAGGTTGGATGGAGATGAACCATCTAAAACTCAACCCTGGAAAGACCGAGCTGGTTCTACCGGGTAAAAGTGCAACTAGCTGGGGCCCTCATTTCTGGCCGCCCGCTATGGGATCTTCCCCGTCTCCCTCCCCTTCAGTAAAAAGTCTTGGGATCACCCTTAACACCGATCTCTCTTTAAAAAGTCAGGTGGGAACTGTGATCTCTTCATGTTTCTTCCAGCTACGGAAGATTAAGAAGATTGCTCATCTGCTCACGCACTCCGCCCTCATCCAGGTGGTAATTGCCTTGGTCCTCTCCCGCTTAGATTTCTCTAACTCCATTTATTTAGGCATTCCTTTGGCTCTTTCTAATCGCTTGCAGATTGTGCAAAATCAAGCGGCTAGATTAATATTTAAATGCAATGGTAGGAGCCCGGCGAAACCACTGCTAGCCACTCTTCATTGGCTACCTTTAGCCCAACGGGTAACCTTTAAAGTGGGCTGCCTGGCCTTTAAGCCTCTTCATGGAAAAAGCCCCAAGTTTATAAACCATCTCATGAAGAAACACGAACCGACTCGTAATCTCCGCTCTGCTCACCTGTTCCTCCTCACCTCACCCCTTGTTAACAAGAAACGCCTCGGTGGATGCCGATTTGCCTACTGGGCCCCAAAGATCTGGAACTCGTTTCCTTTATCACTCCGGAGTTGCACTAATCTTATGAATTTCAGGGGCGCATTGAAGACCTGGTTGTTCAAACAAGCACACGGTTAGGACACTGCTTACCATCTTTTTTTGTTTCTTCTCTATCGCCATGAAACCTCTGGGTGCCCGTGCGCTTTACAAATTACGAATAACATGCCCATAACATAACATTGTATAGAATGAACCAGGTTCAAGGGCATCAGAGCACTTTAGAAGAGAACAAGAAGAATATGGGTAGCAATCAACATAAAAATAACAGAAATGCAAATAAGAAAACCCATAGACCTAGCAGTTTGTATCAGGGCACAAAAGCCAGGCAGATTGAATCTGGATAGATTGCATACATACCAACACACCCAATGCAGGCAGGAGGCTCCTGATTTTTAAAACCAAAGATATCTTTATTTTAGTTTCCTCCCACCTGAAATTTCATTCATTTCTATGGCAGTCAATAGGAAATATAAAGTCCCCCAATGTGTTCTTCAAAAGGTGCCTCTTTCCACTACCCAAATGTTGGCTAGTATGAGATTAGGTAAGTCAGAGGAGGAAGCAGAGTGATGATCAGAGCTTCATTGTCACTTCATCCAAAGTGCCTCTCCAATAGGAGAATTCTGATATCCCTTTCAATATGGTGTCAGCACTTTTCACATCAAAAGAGCTGATTATTGGATCAGAGCTTTGAGCTGTGAGTCTTTAAAGATGACAGCTCTAAGCATAAAGTGAATTTAAGCCCATAGAAATCATCTAGGAAAATCAACGCGGGAATATCCACACAAGACAAGGTTCAAAGTTCAAACCATGAAGGTTTATTTAAAAATGAGAATCAATACAGACTGCAAAAAGCAAATGATTAGTTAATCAATTCAAAATGCTCATAGTGAAAATAAATGGAAAATCATTGGCAGCGGAAAACGAAACCCTAGACTAATGAATAGCCAGAACCTGTTATGGTTTAACACAAAGGAAAATGAGAATTAAGCAGTATTTATCAAAGACCTGCCCAGCCCAGTAAAGGCTAAGTGAGAAATTAAAAAATATTCTGTATGAAGACCAGTTTACAGTCTACTCTCTAAGAGGGTCGGTAAAGAAACCTCTGAAATATTCTAAGTATTAAGGTAATAAAGGCATTGACATGGAGTATGCCTCTCAGGGAATCGGGAAGAAAGCCTGATTTGTCTCCTAAAAGGAGAGAATTTTATACACTTTATCCCAAACAACCAAAAAGCCACTGTGGTCTCACATAGAACTTATATTGAACTACGCAATAGTAAAGAAAAAACACATCACATGGCAATTTGACTTTTACTCTACATATATTGAATAATTCTTTGCTATGCCCAAACATAAACAATGGCACATTGAAAATATATGCAAATCAATAAGAGCGAGAGGAAGAGTCAAGAGGAGCTAGTTAATTTCCCCTATATGAACAAATGTAATAAAAAATAACTGTCTCGTAGTTTGAAGCCTCAAGTTTGTGTTTGTGAGAAACCAACAGGTTTCCTAAGAAAACCCTCACCCACCAACCTAGTTGGTGGCATGCTTCATCATCGGGTCCCGGGTCCCACCCAAGGTGCTGAGTGCACCCTGGGTGTGCTGCGATACCTGAACTACAGCGGAGCAGGTTTTCTTATGTAGTGTGGTGAAGTGAATGTGGTGTTAAAACTATTATAGGGTCCCTTTTATGCATTAATTTTAATAGTGGGCCCTATGACAGGGTTAAAAATAAAGAGATGCGGATATGTGTTGAGCTTTAGGTTTGAACTCAAATATTCTAAGGGTAGGTCTACATGTTTCAGCCAGTCTATTTAATATGCTGGCTTTCGTCAGGACCAGTGTGAAAAAGTGTATAAACCGGTTGAGTCTTCCAGACCGGATTGCATAAAAAGTGTTGCATAAGCCAAGGTGCAGTTAAAAAAAGTGGAGGGAAACCAGTTGTTTCCTCCTAATAATCCTTAGATTGTGCCGTAGTGATTATGGTAGATTAGCCATAGATGACATGAATCCCGCAAGGGGGCAGTGCCTGTAGTCACATGTTCATCAAGGTCCACTGCCCTCCGCTAATACCTTTTGCGGCCTTTGTCCGGGATTCCGAGGATCTTAAGAAACCTATTGGTTTCTCACAAACACAAACTTGAGGCTTCAAACTACGAGCCGGTTCTTTTTTATTACATTGAAAATATAAACAGCATCTCTCTTCGGCCGAAGAAAGTGGCCTTCAATGTTTATACCATAGTAAATCCATCTTCTCCAAAAACATCAGGAATAACATAAGCAGAAATTAATTCATTTTGAAAAGGGTTACACTGCTAGTGAGACCACAGAACTAACTGAATTGCACACATTGAAGGTCACATATTGAAGCTCCATGGTACACAGGAAAGGGCAAAGAAAACATGATTACAAGCTCTGCTGCTCACACCCATCTAAAATGGGCAATTCAAAAGCATGGGTAGGCCTTCTTTGGACAATTTAACACTTTCGTCATATTAAACACAGTTTAAGCATTACATTTGCGACTCTCTAGTATTAATTAAAAGGAAAATTTATTAGTTATGGAACTTGCTTCCACAACCCCTCCCTCTGATTATAATAATTATCACAAAACCACGCTACAAAACTACTTCATAATTCACTCTTTGCTTCTTCTTTTTTGAATTCTCCAATGCTCACAATTCATTGTAAAAATTTTCTTTGATATCCTCCATCTCGTACTCATCCTGGTTTCTTTTCTTACCAGCTGTCACTTCTTTCACAGGCCTACAATTAGGCCTTTTCTACAAAGTGTTAGTCCACAGAACTTAAGAATAAGTATTAAACTGATTGCACACAATATAAGTAGTGGGCTTAAAATCTTTTGTTAACATACTTTCGCCAGCGTCACCAAACCATCTACCAACTTTTGAAATTCCATTTCCAATTGTATTAAACCATGAACCAACAGTTTCCCATATGCCTACTTCTCCAAGAACTTTTGTCTCACACAAAACATTAGTAGTATTAACAATATATTGTTTAATAAGCCTGCAATTATCTAGAATATATACAGGCCAGAGCTCTGGCTCCCACGTGGAAATGTAGTCATGGTTCATTTCAACTGACCCAATTGGGCTTTCACCCCTAAAAGAAATGATTTGTAAAAGGAAAGCCCAGGATTAGAATATTGTGCCCCTATTGACACAGTGTCACCTGGTAACATTAAAGAAAGGGTCTGCAGAAGTGCGACAATCTCCTTCTACGAGATCATACAAAGCTCACCCAAGCCTTACAACCACCACCTATTGTCTCTTACTCTGCAGTCACCAGTGCCAATCCACCTGTATTCAGTGCCCACCTGCAGCAGTAGCCAACAGTGACCAGTGACAAATCATCATGCAGTAGTGATTAGTGTTCTCTCGCCCCAAGTGACCACTAGTGCTATCTCACTCTTCTGCAATGACTACAGTCAGCCCAAGCTGCAGTGACCAGTTCCTCCCTGCCGCCTGCAAATCACATTCTGATTCAGTTCCAATTTTTCTGTGGCCTTACTCTCCACTCTGTCTCATCATTTTGAATTTACCAGCGACTACTCAGTCCGCGGTGACCACCATGATCACCTAATTTGCTATGGTCATTGCCAGAGTGCATTAAAGTACTACCAAGTGCTTCCCCAGTGCAGCACCCAGTTCATCCCTACCATGCAGTTATCCAGAGCTCACGATCCTTGTATCGCCCAAACCTGACCCACCCTCACTTGATCTGTACCCTTATAAGGTCTGTGTATTGTGTAGCACTGTCAGCAGAGCATGTAGGTTTTTCTGTTAAAAGGGGTAGGTTGCATGAAGCCTGGTCCTTTAAATGTTGTGTAACCTGACACATGTATTACAGTTGGAGCATGCAAGATTTTTTTAATGCAGTTTGAGCCTGCAACATTTTCGTAACCGGTAAGAGTTCTGCAATCTGAACCTGTAGGATGTGTATGGTGTAGGTTAAAGCATAGCTCCATTCTGGGGCTCTGAGATGATGGAGCAAGGTTTCGTATAAAAAGAAACTTGCTCGTATGCAATCCTCTCGAATAACCTGTAACATTATAACCAACCTGTCTGTGAATACTAATTTTGCACAACATTTTACATATCGTATCTAGGGAAAGCTTTTCTATGTGCTTTACTAATAAGTAACCCGAGTGTCCTAAAATGGCCACCACAAACGCGGGAACTCTTCAGCGCATGCGTCTACCACATCTACGTGGTATGACGTTTTCTGTCGCATGGAGGGAAATCTTTGCAGCTGCGCAATAGCTTTTAACATGGCTGCTCGGAAACCCTCGCACTAATGCACATGCTGTGCTGAAACTAACCTATGCAAGTTTTACTAAGCTTTTAATGCAAAATAAATATTAAGTAAATGGGGTTAGAATAGAAGTAAGTGGTATACAGTGAATTCATTTAATTTTGTATTTTAACATATTCTTCTCTGACTTTATTAATAGTTCGTATTTGGGCCTTGGAGGGTGACTGATGTCCCCACCCTTTGTGACAACAACGCATGCGTGAAAACCTTCTCGTTCTGAGACCAAGGAAGTCATTGGGCGGCTGCCAATCCATGTGCCCAGCAAGGACATGGGAAGATCAACTCCTGACCCTATGAGAGGAAGAACCTGAAACCTTGTATTACAGATTTATCGATCCACATATGAAATGCTTGTGGGAATAAAGATTGTGGGTATTAAAATTAAGGGATGGGGAAATAGACAATAGAACTAAAGAAAATAATTGCACTTAGTATGGTGTGATGTCCTCACCCCACTGCTTGACCCAATCAAATTGTGGGTGAACATGGAATTGAAACATTTGGGGGTGGATCATACATTTGAATTGGTATAACAGAGGTAAGTTCTAGATAGTTAGACACACTTGACCCACGAGATGCCAATGCTATGCTGAGACGCTGCCCGATTTTGCTGAAATCTGACTGAAGAATCCAACACTAGGGAAGAATTGCGGAAGAACCGAGGAGGCACATCTAGGAAGGGGTCCAGACGAGCCCGAGCCGGAGGGAGTAGTACCAGAGACGGGTGCAACACTAGCGTTGCACTGGAAGATGTCACCTCCCCTGTCCTGAACCTGTCCTGAATCCTTGATACTCTGATGTCCAGGTCCTCACACCATTCTAGGTAAATATAGTTCTGTGGGGTAATGCTCCGTATTTGCTCTTTGTTCTTTCTCTCCTCAGGTACTGTCATTGAAAGAATTGAAGTAATGCAAATTGATTATAAGTTAACTGTACTAAATTTCCTGATGGAGAATTCTGGTATATCTATGTGTACTCTGATTTGACTCACAAAATTATTAATTCAGATAAACGTTTAAAACTCCTTCTGAGTCTGTGGTTCTTTGAATAAAGATAAATGTATTACATTATTTCCTCCCTATTCTAATCTACTAGTAGATCTTTCAAACGTGCATTTACTCAGGAGACAGGAATGGTAAGAATACTGGTATAAAGGTTTCTTAGGGTAAAACAAAATTGATGACCAGTGGATATTTGCTAGCTCATTGAGTATATGAATGTATATGGGCCCTATTGAGTGTTGTGTGTATGAATGTGTAGAGCTGGTAAACTCCGCTGCATCAGAGATGGTAACCTAAGGCATAGTTTTTTTATATATATATATTTATTTATGTATTTTCAGGAGAAAAACAAACAGGCACAGGCAACGTAGCATATCAAGTGTACAGGCTTAGGCGAATAAAAATAATGAGGCAGGCGTTAAGACCAGATTAAAATATAGTGAGTTACAAAGCAATGCATGGCATCGGAGGCAATACAATGATGGTAACAATAAATCACATACACTGGAAGTTTCCAGCGCACCAAGTGGCTCAATGAAATGCTAGCAGCCAAATGAAGATGGAAGTCCGGAAGAGTAAATGGGCATGTATAATTTAAGCAGTGACCACAATGACAGTTTGTGTATTGTCGACACCGTCAAGTGGATGAGAGAGTAAGCATGTCGAAAGGGGTCCCCAGTTGTCGCGGGGCTGGGAGGTGGGGGGAAGCAGTTCGGCAAATGCACACATTTGGTCCTGCCAGAATACCATGTTCCGGATCCAATCCTTAAATTTAGGTGCTCTGCCCTGCCCCCACCTGCATGCTATACGCCGTTTAACTAAAAGGAGGCTGAAGGAGATTAAATTCCGGTGTGTCACCGCTAGTGTCCCAGTGTACCCTAGGAGGGTGAGAAGGGGAGAGCACTGGAGGCACAATGATGTAATTTGGTCCAGGGCCGTGAGAACCTGGCGCCAGTACTCCTGTACAGCACCACACGTCTAGGCTAAATGTAGGAAGTCAGCCCCTACGACACCACAACGATCACATCTGTCGTTGTCGCGCAATTTAAGGCGGTGGAGTTTGGCTGGTGTATAATACGTGCAATTAATGAATTTATAATGTAGGATGCGGAGTCGGCTACTGGACGTGCTTTGTTCCGTCTGTTTGCAGCAGTATTTCCACTGCTCGCCTGTGAGGACTAATCCCAGTTCTAGGGACCATTTGTCCCGGGCAGCGCTCTCTGCTGAGCCTTGAGCTGTAAAGAGTGCGATAAAGTGAAGAAACCAAGTGTGACGTCGCTTCACTACGTAATATCAGGCGCAATGGGGCATTCTCCGGAGACTCCTGAGGATAGGTAGGGGTATGCTCCTTGAAGCCTTGACGCAAGCGGACATATAAAAAGATGTCCATAGGAGAGGGCGGTTGTGTAGAGAAGAGTTGCTGCGATGTGCGGAATTTGCCATGAAGGTAGAGGTCCCCCCAAGTCTTAATACCATATTAAGTTTGAGTTTTCCTAAAAACACCTTTCTGAAGGATGGGCATTTTTGGATGATAAACCAGGGGAAGCAAGGGTGAATATTACATGGGAGCCTGGGATCGTGCGGCAATGTTTTGCCATGCCTTCACAGTGCTGGTGACGTGGGATGGGTCCTCAGTGCGTGGTGCAATGGCGGTGAATATAGCGCCCTCTAGTGGTATGGGATCAGATAACCAATGTTCGGTAGCTACTTGTGGCATGTACTTGGGAGGATGAAACCAGAAGTGAGCGTAATGAGCTTGTGCACATGTATAATAGAGTTCAAAATTTGGTATATCGAACCCCGCTTGTGAATATGGCCTAGTAAGAACATCACATTGTATTCTAGGTTGTTTGCCACCCCAGGTAAGGCGTATCAGCTCTGTGCGAAGCATAGAAAAAAAATGTCTGCCCAGATCATATGGAATGTTCATAAATAAGTAAAGAAGTTTAGGGAGGATAACAATTTTTATCAGGGATATGCGTCCTGCAGAGGAGAGTGGCAGGGCGATCCATCGTGTGATTTTGTCTCTTATCCCATCTAGAGCGTGACCATAATTAAGCCGCATCAGTTCATCGCGTTTTGCAGTGACATGGATACCTAGATACTTTACTTCATCAGTGCACCACTCGATGGGAAAGTCAGGGACGAATTCCGTGACCGATGAGGTAAGAGGGAAAATTTGGGATTTGGACCAGTATATATGGATACCGGAAAGCCCCTCCAAATCGCACAAATTCTCGGAGCAACGGGTTAAGATTAAATTGCGGCTCTCTAACGTAGAGCGTGATGTCGTCCAAGTAAAGGGAGATTAGAATATGTCAGAGTGGGCAGCGGAAGGCTTTTTCCTGATGATATTGTTGTATCCTAGCTGCAAGTGGTTCAACCGCGAGGGTGAACAGAAGAGGAGAAAGCGGGCACCCTTGACAGGTGCCCCGGGTGATGGGGAAGGAGGGAGATGAATGCCCATTGATGAGGACCTTGGCTTCAGGCTTTGTATATAATAGACGAATCCATGAGAGGAATCCCTTAGGCATGCCCATGTTTTGAAGGATTACGAACAGGTAATCCCACTCTATGGAGTCGAATGCCTTCGTGGCATCGAGGAAAGCGGCTGCTAAAGGCCACTTTGGGTCCACCGAGCGCAGAATGGAGAAGAGCGTGCAGAGATTGTGCAACGTCGCCCTGCCAGGAATAAAACCAGACTGGTCCGGGAGAACCAATTTCTCCATGAGAAGGCTAAGGTGATTGGCTAGAATCTTTGCAAGGATTTTAGCATCCGTATGGATTAAGGAGAGGGGTCTGTATGAATCGCAGCAATCCGCTGGTTTACCGGGTTTCAGGAGAGAGGAGATCAGAGCCAGTCTCATGGACGGGGGAGACAGCCCAGCTCCTGCGCCTCATTGAAGACGTGTTTGAGAATGGGGAGCAATTGATCAATATAAGTCTTATAAAAGTCGATGGGGAGGCCGTCCGAGCCAGGGGCTTTCCCGGACTTCATTTGCATTATTGCCTCATGTATCTCGTTGCTCTCCAAGGGCGCCGCGAGAAACTCTCTTTGCGAATCACCAAGCCATCCAAGGGTGATATCTTGCAGGTAAGAGGCAAAGTCTGGGGGCCAGCTCTGCAGGTACTGTATAAATCAGTATAGAATTCAGTAAAAGTGTGGAGAATATCCTGACTGTCTCTGTGATGCACGCCAGAGGAGTCCCTAATCTCGAGAACATAGTTAGAGAAATGAGGTGAACGGTTGGCTTGCACTAGCATCTTGCCCGGGCGCTCACCCTCGCCATATCTGCGCACGGTATGATATTTCCCTCTAAATCGCGCCTCTGAATCGGCCGTTTATTTGTATTCAGTGAGTTTTCTCTGTAGGTCGCTAGGCTTGGTCCAGAGTTATCACCCCAGAGGTCGCTCTCCAGCTGTGTAAGCTCACATTCGAGCTTATGCAGAGTGCGACGAAGGTCTTGCAGTACCCCAAAACTTTTGGTCATGCGGGAGCCCCGAATGGTAACCTTAAAGGCCTCCCAGACCGTGCCTACAGATGTGACAGAGCCAATGTTGGTTTGAAAAAAACTGGTAATTTCCGTTCCGATCTCAGCCCTGAAGACGGTATCAAGCAGCGCCTCAGGGATGAGTCTCCAGAGTCTAGGAGAAGAGATGGAGTTTGGAGGGGCTATTGTTATAAGCGCCAGGAAATGATCTGAGTAAAATCCAGTACTTGTAAATCCAGTACTTGTATAGCGCATAAATCACTCCTGAAGGGGTATCTCGGCGCTGGGGGCCATTGGGAATATTAAGCGAGCTATTGCCCAGAGTCGCATAGTGCTGGGCAGACCCCTGCCACCGGAGCCAGGGATCGAACCGTGATCCTCAGCATCCAGTGTCAGTCGCCCTGGCCGCAGCGCCACACCTCTCCCCGAGTAAGTTCGAGAGAGATGAGTTGCCTGTGTTATCCACAAGACCGCCCCACGGGAGACCACCCAGTAGTCCAGGCGAGCCCAGGAAGCGTGTAATTGAATTTAAATTTGATTGTTTATTTATAAAGCGCAGCTATCACTCCGTGAGGAGTATCTTGGTGCTAGCGTACACGGGGAGAGAGAAATTCCAGACCAGAGAATTAAATCAGAGCAAAACAACATTCATCAGCCGTGCTATAAATCCATGTTTTTAGGGCTTTCCTAAATAAAAGTTCGGTGTTACATGATCTAAGATGGACAGGGAGCATGTTCCAGGCTCTGGCACCCAGAAAGGCCAATGTTTTAGCACCTTTTAGTTTGTATCTGAAATTAGGCAGTTTAAGGCGATTCGCTGAAGAGGACCTAAGCAGTCTAGTAGTTGTATATGGGTCAAAACGTGCCGACAAGAATTTAGGACCCATATTCATTTTAGCTCTAAAGGTAATCAAGAGAATCTTAAAAAGAATTCTCTTGTGTACCGGGAGCCAATGAATGTAATGCAGTATAATGAGGTCCCTCACTTCCCTCCTGGTGGACATGTCACCATGTGTCTGTGAGTCTGTGAGCCTGTGAGCTGTGAATATGCCCGTTAGAATCTCTTGTGTTTTGTGTAATGTAGGGGTGATGGATTGGATCTGTCTGCTGCTGGATTAAAGGCGGTATTAAAGTCTCCCCTCAGGATCATCAGTATTAGGCCCATAACAACACACTAATGTGACTGATTGGGTACCTAATGTGCCCCATATCATACAACTTCGTCCAAGAGAATCCTGCTGTGTGCCTCCCAAAATAAAGGGAATATTCCGTTTTACAAGGATCACAACACCTCTGGAGTAGGTGGAATAAGAGGAGAATACTCGAACTGTAGCCCATTTGCTGGAAAATGTGGGAGTAGGAGCTGGGTCCAAGTGAGTCTCTTGCAACACCGCAACGTGGACATGATGTCTGTCTAAATATGTAAGGACTTGTCTGCATTTCTGGGGATCGCGAAGACCCCGCACGTTCCAAGTGATTAGATTAAGTTGTAGGGCCTCAGTGTGGGAAGACATGACATTTTAATCTGTACGGTATGCTCTGCGAAAGTAATGAGAACGTACTCCTTGGAATATGAAGCCTGTGTTTGCCTGTTGAAAAGAAAAACCATAACCAACCATGGAAATAAGCCCTCCCACCACGCCCACCCACAACAGCACCCCAATCGTGCCGGCATTTTTATCCCTACCCAAACCCAAAAAACAATTGCAACAGTGCAATAGAGAATGAGTCATATATCGAAAATTAGGGGGAACACCCATGTGGGGAACGCTAGTGTGCAACGATAACCTCCCCCTCTAGAGGTGTACAGTCCATCCCCCGATGGTGAGGGGAGACGGAGTGAAATAAGGGGGGAGGAGTTGCTTGGCATATTTGAGTCAAAGGTTAAAAGTATGCCTAAGGTGAGGCATTAGAGGAAAAAAAAATTGTACCATAAAAGAATAAAAGGGGCAAAAAAAGGCAATGCTCGCCAGAGATAATGAAGAATAAAAGACATGAGTTCATGGCACTTGTCTGCAGATGTGAAGCAGTTCGTCAGGAGCTAATCAACCATGATGCGAGAAGATGAAGCATCGAACAGTGAAACAGAGTGGTAAAAACGGCTGCCAAAGAGAGGTCCAGGTCTCATCTGGTCGCGGCAGTTCCGATGCGACAAGGAGACCACCTGTGTTGTTGATACTCCAAGGCGGAGTCCCAGAGGTCAAGTGCTGTGGATTGGAGTTCTTCAGTCAGCGTCCAAAGATGGGGATTGGTAGAGGCGTTCCAGGGAGCCCCTGGAGGGAGAATTCTTCCTGATATTACGAATGAAATCCTCAACTTGCTGACCACTGGTGAAGAAGTGTTGTTTATCGTGGTAGGTGACTCGCAGATGGGCAGGGTATATATAGTAGGGCGTATTCAATCTGTAGTTTTCGAAGCTTCTGTTTGGCAGGCAAGAACTTATGGTGTGCCTCCTGAACCGCCAGGGTGAAGTCGGGATATATGGAGAAGTTGGCGCCTTCGAATTGTAGGTTTTTGTGGTCTCTGGCCAATTACAGCGCAATGTTGCGGTCTCTATAATTGAGTAGTCGAGCAACTATCAGGTGCGGGGCCGCACCCGGGGCTGGGCAGGGGCCCAGGGAGCGATGAGCTTGTTCCATGATGTGGTGGGTGGAGAATGCATCCGCGCCAAAAGTGATGCGTGATAGGCGCTCAATAAAGTCTTCCATTCGACCGGTGTTTGCGCTTTCGGGGATTCCAGTGACGCAAATATTATTGCACCGACTTCGTGCCTCCAAATCTTCATTTTTTGCCGCAATTATCTTGAGTAGTTTATCCATTTGAGCCACCTGCTGTATCACTTGGGAAGTGGCATCTTCAGTGTCGGAGATCCGTCTTTCAGCCTCTTTAAGTTGTTCGCCATGCTTCTCCACTTTCAACACTATGTAGTCCATGCGGGTGTTCATGGAGTCTATTTCATTTGAGAGATCCGTAAGGCTATGTTGCATAGCCAGGAGGAGAGTTTTCACTTCATCCGCTTGGGTTGGTGGGGGAATGGACGACGGTGCATCTGCCGGCAGTTCGGATTCGTCAGCATTAGAGCGGGTGAAGGCTCTCTTCGTTTCGAAAGGGAGTTTGGACTGCTGTCCATCAGGTTTCCCGATGATGGCAGGTGCACTTGGAACGAAAATACGCCAATAAGGGGAGACTAGAGATATTTTCCGTGTTGAGATTGTCGTCAGAGTAGATGCACCCAGTCAGAACTTCACTGCACTATATCTGTGGAAGGAGCTGGAGCTCACAGATGGAGATTAAGTGCAGCCAGTAGACGGTGAGTGCTTGTGGGCTCCACGCCACCGGGCTGATCAAGTAGTGAGGGATGAAGTTGCGTTAACAGTGAGCCCTCCAAGGATGTCAAAGTTGCCAGGAGAGACCAATTGAGTGAGTGGGGAGCCAGCAGGCTGTGAAATTCTATAGGCGAACCAATTTCAGGTGGCTGGACTGATGCCTCAGATTTTGTTACCAATGAGGGAAGACTTACAAGTAGGCAATGGCACCTCCATCAAGGCTGATAAGGCTATCCGCTTGATCCGATACACAGCGGACGGCGGCAAGGCAACTGAAAGTGAGGATGCGGCGGAGTGTTACGGCAGAAGACGTGTCACCGCGACCAGTCCCAGTCACTGCAGAGGTAATGGTGTCAGTAGGATTTCCAGTGAGTGGTGCCCTAAAAAGTCGATTTGCCGCAGCATGGAGGCGCCCAAAGGAAGCAGAAATGCGCTGTGCGGGAGTATCACATCCAGACTCTCTGTGTGTGAAAAAAAGGTTCAGGCCATGTGAGGTGGCTCGTGTGAATGGCGGGGCAGTATTGAGCAGATTAGGGCCAGCCACCTCCTGGCGTTACATGTATGAAACCTCTGTATGCCTCATGGACGGGGCATTGACTGCCGGCCCACCAGACGAACCGCGGGATGTTGTCGCGGGCAGGAGCAACCACAGTGCAGAATCCTCAGCTCTTTCCCGCCTGGGCAAACCGCCGGCCGGACCCCTCACCACCGCCAACCAAACAGCAGGGATCCCGCGCGACGGCTCAGGCACTGAAATGCAGCCGCTCGTCCAAGATTAAGCTCTGCAGGAGGGTAGGGACGCTGGGCAGAACAGTGACTAGCGCGACAATGAGAGAGGAGACTGACCCGGTATTGCAGCGGCAACAGAGGTAGCGATATTCAGCAGGCAGTCCTTCGGGTCACTCCACGTCTTTTGTAAAGGGGATGTGCGCTTGCAGCCTCATTGTGCTAGTCAGGCAGTATGAGTGCCAGGGCCGCAAAGATTGGGGTCAGATTTGTCCGCCTCACGACGTTGGGTGTGGGCGAATCCCGTGTGCAGCACGGAGGAACAGACAGCAGTATGTTGTTGTAGCGTGGCGGGTATACGAAGGGCAGCGCCGCTGTGATGAGTCTCGTGGCGTGCTGCGACCTGGTCACCACTTGAAGTCCACGGCCCTCGCCTGAATGTTCAAGCCACCATCGGGTCACCGCTGGGCGCCAACCTTGCACTGGGCAGAGTGTTACCTCACCTCACCACTCCCAACGGGGGTCTTTGGAGCCAGTTCGGGCACCGGAGTGTAGCGTCGGCTGTCAGGAATCACAGCAGGTATTTTAGCAGATACGGCGTGCAGTTAACCCAGGATAAATGTTGAATATTGCAGCAAAGCGTCCGGAGCCTCACAGGAGTGCGGCTATCTTGGTCGTGCGCCACCTAGCGCCCCGTAACCTAAGGCATAGTTCAGCTGCCTGAGATGTACACCTGGAAAAAATGTCTAATCTAAGGACTATATGTGCTTTTTGAGGCCTGGCTATATAAGCCCCGTAACCTTACAGATAGTTTTACTGTCTGAGGCGTAACCTGTAACACATCGTAAGCCTAAGAAATATTATATCTATAAGAAACATGTAACGTGAGGGGCATTGCTGCTGTCTGAGGCCTGCACCTATGTAAAAGTGTAATGTGAGGGGCATTGCTGCTGTGTTAGGGCTACAAATATAAGACAGATGTAATCTGAGGGGTAATTCATTTTTGCTGGCTGCGTTCTCGGCCTGTATGATATGTGATAGATAGGGTTAAAGGTGAACAGGGCTTCATGTAGAGTAGGACTCCTATTGGGAAACATGTAATCAGCTTTTTACCATCTATTACTGACTGCTAAACTTGGAGCCCCAAAGGGCAGAGTAATTTCCAGTATCCAGGAATTTACTATCACTGGCCTTTGCCCTAGTGCACACTCAAGGAATTCCATTCAACCCCGAAGACACATACTACATACAGAAGAGTGTGGGAATCCTGTGTAACGGGAGGTTGTGCGGGTGCACTAAAACAGTTCTTTTCTAGATTGCACCTGTCGTGTCGCCATTGCCTGTCCTGATCTTGTCCCAGGGTCAGGCATGGACGGATGGGGAAGGGGAGGAGCCGCGGGATGGGAACGGTTAGTTCACGCCCGGCTATTAAAGAATAAGGAAGGTGTTCCCCAGCACTGCCGGTGTCCGTGTGTTTCTGGGCACGGGACATGAAACTGGCGACGAGGGTGGGATGCGAAGCCACCCCTCTCCACCGTTCGAAGTAAACAGAGCACGCGGTGCCGAGAGTACATGCGGAGTGCCCCTTGCTGATTGAAATATAGCGCGAGTGACAGACAGCTCATCCACGCGGCCTGTAATCGGGAGGTGCACCTGAGGACCTTACTTCAAGAGCAGAACCTCGCCCACACAGAGACACAGCGCGTGAAGACTGGGGTAAGCCAAATAAGAATGCCCCTGTGAAGAATTGAAGCAGGCAGGCATGAGTCCCTTTCGGCGGCCATTTTGAAGTCAGGCACGCTGTATTGGGCAAGTCTAGTCCCAAAGCGGCGGCCATTTTGAAGTCAGGCAACACATTCAAAGAGTCCCCAAGGTCTGCCAAAGATATACTGAGCCTCACAGACTCCTCTAAAGTCCACTGGAGCTACATTATACCTCACCATGTCGGACCCTGGCTCTTCGCAGCAAGCCGTGCCTGGCCCCGCACACACTGCCCCGCCTCCCGGACCGATGCTCATGGGAGTATCATACTTACGCCCTCCTGAACCACTACTGTTGAAGTCAGGAAACAGCATTGGCCCTGCGTGGAAGAATTGGCTTGAAGATTTTGAAGACTTTATGAAAGGGTCACAAGTCCGTGACCCCAACCAACAACTCATCGCCCTACACAATCTTGTAGGTAAAGACATCGGACAAATTATCAAAGATCTCCCACCGGCAAATGCTGCGTCATATGAAAGCGCAAAAGAAGCTCTGAACAAGAAGTTCCTTCACAAGTGGAACCTAGACTATGAGCGCTACACGTTCAACCTTGCGTCCCAGGAGTGAGACGAACCCATGGGTGATTTCATCTGCTGCCTCAAGCGTCTAGCTCGCCAATTTCAACACAGAAGACGCTCTTCGCCTGCGCATCATTGTTTGATGCCAATCTGAGTCATTATGCCGCCGACTACTGAATAAGCATTACACACTCGATGAGATAGAAGAACTCACTCGCATCAACGATCAAACCGAAGAGCACGCAAAGAAAATGGAGGCTAGCAAGACCGAAAAGAAGGAGCACGTCCTCCATGTCCACTCTCACATGAAACCGAAGCGTCGCCCAGACCGACACACATCGGGAAGATTTGCAAGACCACAGCGCATGAAGTCACCCCGCCGAGGGACACAGAACAGTCAGTCTCACAGACAACCGCCACAATGCTACTGGTGTGGCCAAGACTACCCTCACACGGGTCAGTGCCCAGCCATTGGACAACAATGCCACTGATGTGGAAAAGACAACCACTTCGAAGCTGCTTGTCAAGCCCGTCGCACGGAAACGAGACAGACCAAACAGAGCACAGGGTCACGTCACCATGTAAGGGCTGTACAAAGTCGAAGAGACCGCTCAACGAGCTCATCCAGATCCAGTACACAGTTACACAGCTCATACTGCTCTCAGCGGTCAACATCCAGAGAGTCGTCCTCCCTTACTCCTATATCACAACAGTGATGAATATGTATGTATGGTGGCAGACCCAGATAGACTGAAGAAATACCAGCGACTAGACATCCGAATGGGAAGCCAACAGCCGACTTTATTTTAGATACAGGATCATCACTCAACTACATCTGCGCCACCGAATATCAGAGCATGAATCCGAAGCTGAAATTAGAGCCGGCTGCAGTAAGGGTCTACACTTGGATGTCCAGAGAACCATTATCATGCTTAGGACAATTTTGCACCACGCTGACCTACAAAGACAGGAAAATCCAAGCAGAAATCCATGTCATTGAAGGCCCTGAAGCAGCAAACTGCCTTATCAGTTTACCAACAGCGGAACGGCTGAAGCTAGTTGAGATCCTATACAAAGTAGATGACTCGCTAGACATTGTCAACAAGTTCCCAAAGCTGTTCAACGGTATAGGGAAGCTCGCCCATTTCAAAGTCAAACTGCACATCAACGAGCAAGTGACGCCAGTGGCACAGCACCACAGGAAAGTACCCTTTCATTTACAACAGGCGGTAGTCGATGAACTACAAGACCTATTGAAAGCAGACATCATTGAAAGATCAACTGGACCCACTCCATGGGTGTCTCCGGTAGTGGACGTACCCAAGACAGGTCAATACAACAAAGTACGCCTGTGTGTAGACATGCGAGCTCCAAATACAGCCTTCAAACGGGAGCGACACCCCGGACCTCACATCAGTGATATGATCACACGCCTGAATGGAGCAACAGTCTTTTCGAATCTAGACCTCAACAAGGGCTATCATCAGCTTGAGTTGCACGAACAATCACACTACATCACATCATTTACCACACACCAAGGACTCTTCCAATATGAACGCCTCAACTTTGGGATCTCCTCCGCTGCTGAGATTTTCCAGGAGGCTATCAGACGAGTGATACAAGACATTCCGAACGCCTTTAACTACAGCAACAACATCTTGGTGTTCGGAGAGACCCAGAAAGATCACGACAAAGCACTGGATCGGGTATGCCACACCTTACTCAATGCCAACCTCACACTCAATCAGGATAAATGTGAATTTCCCAAGGCGACCCTCAAGTTCTACGGCCACATCTTCTCAAAGGAGGGCATGAGACCTGACCCCGACAAGATATCAGCACTCTCGGACACTCCACAGAGCACAACATCAGTGATGTTTGCTCGTTCCCGGGGATGGCCAGCTACTGCGCCCGTTACATCAAAGATTACGCCACAATCAGCTACCCCCTCCGAGAACTAACTTGACAAGGGCAAAGCTTTCAGTGGTCAGCTGCGTGTGACCGAGCTTTCAACACAATCAAGGCATCAGTGAGTTCAGCCATCAACCTTGCGTATTTCAACCCCAAATGGAAAACCAAAATCACAGTAGACGCCAGCCCCGTTGGGTTAGGAGCGATTCTGGCGCAATATGATGATGAAGCTGACCAACGCCATATCATCGCTTATGCCAGCCGCAGCCTTACTGACCCAGAAAAAGCATATTCCCAACCGGAAAAAGAAAGCCTGGCAGTCGTATGGGCGTGTGAGCATTTCCACCTCTTCGTGTATGGCAAGCACTTCACACTCATCACCAACCACCAGGCATTGATCACCATCTTTGGGAATGATGGAGCTTAGATTTCACCTATAAAATATATGCATTATTATATGACAAAAAGCTGCAGACATGAGTTCTAAAATGGCACGCAGATTGTGGCACAAGCGAGATGAAAATATAGGGCCTGATCAGAATACTTCAGTTTGGAGGTGCTTTCATGTGAAAACATGCTTAATTAGTTGAACAGCCATGTTTATATGTGATTAATCCATATGTAATCTCACTATAGAATGCACATTAATTTAGAAAAAATGTTTGTACTTTCAAAATGGCATCATTAATTTTTGCAAGAGTAGAAATGTGCTGAATTGTGTTTTACAGTGTAGAAAACCACGTGATTTTAGTTTGCTTTAGTGGACTCAGCTTTCTGTAGTTTTTTGCCCTTGAACACTCAGAATGGAATGTGCTCATCTTCCCTATCAAGTTTCAATGAAAGGGCTTTGTTAATAAATCCTGCCTCCGGTTTCCGTTCGACCTTCACTATGTTGCATATTTTTGTAGCCTGTTTAAACGTGGAGAGAAGAGCACACTTTTTTTGCATAAATCACAAGACTGAAATTTGAACAAGAACACGCCTGATTAATGACGTATCCAGTCACCCCATGGGGAGATGATGTGTCTTGAAGTTCTGATTGGATCAGCTATGAGGACCGAGCACGTGAACTTTTACTTGAAATATGGCTTACAAGTGGGAGGAGTGCCTTTTTTTTTTCTTCATTTTTTCTGAAGGCCAGGCCCAGTTTCTGTGCTGGACACAGAGACGGGGAGGGGCTGCATTCTGTGGGGGCTATTGTGCAGACAGAGACACAGACTAGCACAGCGAAGCAGAGGCAGAGAGAAAGAGCTGAATGGATCAGAACAGATTTAGATTTTAGGTGCTAAACTGCATTTATTTCTCTTTATGGGATTTTTGCCATTATTAATTATTGACTAACCTTGTAAGACTTACTCTTTTTCTTAGAAACTCTTTAAGAGAGAATTTGAGCCACTTTTCCCTTCCTGTATGTGATGCTTATATGCAGACTGTAATATGTTCTGTATTAATGCTATTTTTCCTATTTTTCAATTCTGTAACCTGATTGATATTTGACTAATGAATAAAGAGTCAGAGAATCTTAACTTTTGACTTAAAATAAAACCCTTTAAAATAACTCACCACTCTCATTATTGCCTCTAATATTGTTTGCATTTATCGTTCATATTTATGTAAAGTCTCCTGTTTGGTGAAACACGGTCATCAAAAGGTCCATCATTTTCACCCTTTACAGCGGTAAACCATAGGTCAGGGGTACTCATAGTACGGCCCGCGGGCCGCCAGCGGCCCGGCAAGCCTTCCTTGGTGGGCCGCGGACCTTGCAGACATCATATGCCTTTGTGTTTTTTATATCACCGGTTGCGAGCTATGGGGGCCGGGCGATTCTTTTAAAGAACATTCACTTGTCAATGAGGCTTTGTTGTACTTCACCTCTTCTTAGCGCCCCTGCATCTCCACTCTGATTGAGTGGAGATGCAGGGGCACTAAGAAGAGGTGAAATACAACAAAGCCCCATTAACAAGTGAATGGTCTTTAAAAGACCTGTGAAGTACTTGGGTGCGGCGGCTGTGTGCATTCCCGGGAAGCTGTCTCAGCGCGGGGTGAGGTGACTGAGGGTGACGAGGACAGCAGGGTGAGGTGATGGAGGGCAGCAGGGAGTGAGAGCAGGGGGTGAGGTGACAGCGGGAAGAAGACAGAGTGCGACAGAGGGAGGAAGAGGGAGTGAGAGAGAGAGGGAGAGGGGGAAGAGCTTCCCCTGCCATCAGCATCAAAAACTTGGGGAAAAACAGGGCTGCCCATCACCTGCTTCGGTTCAGGGGGGACGGAGGCTTCCCTTCACCGTACCCTGCCCCCCGCTACAGTGAGGACCCTGAATCAGTGGGGCGTATTGAGGAGAAAGTCACTGAAGACGAGAAAGAAAGTGAAGTCGGGGAGCAGGGTTCGCCCCATGTACACCTAAACATACCCAGACGACTTGAGGCTTCCGAGCAGCAGAAAAAGAGGGAGAGCCCCAAGACATCGCCATTGGTGATTTCAGTGAAGAGGCCATCCAACGAAAGCCTGAACAATGACCAAGCAGCCTGATAACTGTGCTCACAACCTTTGACCCAAACCTTTTGTATTTACCCTTTGTCTTTACTTACATGTGCCACAACAGAGTGATTTTCAACCCTTTTAGTCCATGCCCGGAAACACATCGCAACATTTTAACACAACTTATTTCTGTTCAGATGTACAAATATTTCTTTCCATAGCAATCGGTTCTGTAAGCTTTGAGACATTATGTTTCTTATTATTGTGTTTTTTCGGAGGTTCTATTTTATGTCATCTTTTGCTGCATTACAAAAGTCTAAAAACGTTACACTAAAAATATAATTTCTTTCCAATACGTCTTTCTTGAAACTTTATTACATTCAACTGCCAAATCACAAAAAAAACAGAGGGGGGAAACAGAGAGAGGGAGACAGAGAGAGGGAGAGACAGAGAGAGAGGGATGGAGAGGGAGAGAGAACAGAGGAGGAGGGAGGGAGACAGAGAGAGGGAGACAAACAGAGTGAGTGAGACAGGGAGAGAGAGAGGGAGACAGAGAGGGAGAGGGAGGGAGACAGAGAGGGACGGAGACAGAGAGAAAGGGAGACAAACAGTGATTGAGAGAGAGAGATAGAGGGAGGGAGACGGAGAGAGAGGGAGGGAGAGAGAGAGAGAGGGAGGGAGGGAGATAGAGAGGGAGACAGAGGGAGGGAGACAGACAGACCGAGACAGACAGAGGGAGGGAGACGGAGTGAGAGGGAGACAGAGAGGGAGAGGGAGGGAGAGGGAGGTAGGGAGACAGAGAGAAAGGGGGACACAGAGGGAGTGAGACAGAGGGAGTGAGACAGAGAGGGAGGGAGACAGAGAGAAAGGGAGACAAACAGAGTGATGGAGACAGAGGGAGAGAGAGGGAGGGAGACGGAGAGAGAGAGAGGGAGAGTGATAGAGAGAAGGAGAGAGAGAGAGAGAGAGAGAGGGAGGGAGACAGACAGAGAGAGGGAGGGAGGGAGACAGAGAGAGGGAGGGAGGGAGACAGAGCGAGAGATAGATAGATAGATAGATAGATAGATAGATAGATAGATAGATAGATAGATAGATAGATAGATAGATAGATAGATAGATAGATAGATAGATAGATAGATAGATAGATAGATAGATAGATAGATAGATAGATAGATAGATAGATAGATAGATATGTGTGAATGCCTGGTCTGGTGGCTCAGTGGACGAAGGCGTCCGCTGCAGGGGCCTGTGTTCAACCACATGGTCATAGTTTTTTTTTTGTCTAGCCCCGCCCCCTCCCCCACCGGCCCCGCCCCCACCGGTGCGGCCCGGAGCCAGAAACCACACTGTAAATTTGGCCCCCGAGAGAAAGTTTGTGAGTACCCCTGCCATAGGTAATGAGGTTTTGAATAGGGAAATTACCAGGTAATTACCGCTGGATCAGGAACCACACAGCGAGGATGCCTCCGCGCATTGAAAGATGGGGCATCCGTCTACAGGACTATACGTACACCATTATCCACAAACCAGGAAAGGCAGAGAATCCGGCAGATTACATTTCACGGCATCCCCAAGCTCTGACGCGGGTGCGTCACTCGGTGGCTGAAGAATATCTCCATTTCGTCATCGACCGAGCTTGCCCACCGGCTGATCCACTTGAGGCTATCATCGATGCATCAGCAAATTATGTCACAATTCAAAACAACATGCATCGTGTTCGCACTGACTCAATCGACATCTAGAAGAACAGAATACCAGCGACACCATCAACATGCAAGAACTCGCGGCATTGAAACACGTCAAAGATTAACTTTCTATCAGTGACAATGGCCTACTATTAAGAGGCCGGAGAATTGTCATCCCAAACCAGCTGCGACAGGGAACTGTAAATCTGGTACATGAAGGACACCGAGGGGTGGTAGCCAGGAAGAAAGCGCTGCAAGAGCCCATCTGGTTCCCTTCCCTTGACCAGATGGTGGAGACCACACTCCGAGACTGCCCACACTGTCAACTAGTAGGGCGAGAAGAATCACATGCCCCCCTGTAGATGTCGGAGCTACCCAACAGTGTCTGGCAACACGTAGCTGTAGACTTCTTTGACCTGCTGAAGTCAGGGAAGTACATCATAGTCATCATGGACGAATATTCTCGCATCCCCATCGCTCATCAGATCTCATCCACCAAAGCGACCACTGTCATACCTGCAATTGATGAAGCATTTGCCGCATGGGGCATCCCCACAGTGGTGAAGACTGGCAATGGTCCACCATTTAATGGACAAGAATTCGCAGAATTCGCGAGACACCTCAACTTAATGCATCGTAAAATCACTTCCTTGTGGCCCCAAGCAAACGGGATGGTGGAGCGATTCATCGATTCATGGCCACCATCAAAAAGACAATGCAGCAAGCTGAACTAACCCACCGTGATATTCAGCCAGCACTAAACGAAGTACTACGAGCATACAGGACCACCCCACACAGCACCACAAACCAAAGTCCAGCTACCCTGATGCTTGGGCGGATTCCTCGCACACGGATACCAACTGCAGACGCCGTCACACAGTCCAGAATCACGACTTCCGACCACAAGACCCTGGTAAACCTGGATCGGACTAAGAAGGCGAGGATGAAGGAATATGCAGACCACCGCAGACATGCCAAGACGTCCGACATCAGGAGACTGGGTGTTGGTAAGACAAGAAAGGAAATCCAAAGCAGACAGCCGTTACCATGATCGTCCACTACAAGTAACGAGAAGAAAAGGAACCGTGATAACAGCTGAGGCTGAAGGCAAAAGAATGACCAGGAATGTGTCACACTTCAAAAGGTGCAACCCGACAGCCTACACGTGGGCTCGAAGACCTGACTGGGACACAGACGTGTCAAGTCAAGAAGAGAGCAGCCACGAAGAACCTATACGAATACTGGAGACCTGTGAAGGGAGAAGAGAACATTAGACATTAAAACTTTTTAGAAGACTTTTTCCATGGATCCCTTTAAGCTGTAGGAAAACGGTGACACAAACACTTCTGGTGAGTAGGCTAGACTATGGCAATGCACTGTATGTTGGCATGGCTGATTATCTTTTTACCAGACTACAAGTGGTGCAAAACGCCGCTGCCAAACTGATATGCAACAAGAGTAGATACAGTTCAGCCTCCTTCTGCATGAAGGAATTACACTGGCTACCTGTACGCCAAAGAGCCAACTTTAAGCTCATAGAACGCTATATAAAAGAGGCCCACAAATCCTACATGGTAAATTAAAATTTCATGTACCTTTGCGCAATCTGAGATCCCGCCATCAGGCACTGGCATCAGTCAAGCGTACGACTAAAGCCAGGATGGGTGACCGATCTTTCTCAAAATCAGCAGCGGTCCTTTGGAACAAACTCCCTCCGGAACTACGCCTGACTGAGATTACCTAATGTTTAGAAAAAATCTAAAAACACATCTATTCCCCAGCTACTAATTTGATAATTGGAATCTTACATCTGTTTGCACTCTACTATGTTTCAGCGCCGTGATGTCCCTTGGGATGAATGTTGCGCTCTACAAGTACATATAAATAAATAAAATAAAAAATAAATAAAGAACGTCCTCCCAGCCAATTACAATCCAGCCGACCAAGAAGGGACATTCGAAAGCCCATTCGACTCATTGAAGAACCCTGAGGAAGACATTGAACTTTCAAAATATAACAAGCATTGAAAATGCAATAGGCCTCGCCTTTTATTAAGTTAAAGCCATTTGCTTTGCTAATGGTATTATATAGCAAAGCAAATGGCTTTAACTTAATAAAAGGCGAGGCCTATTGCATTTTCAATGCTTGTTCCAGATTGAGTTCCAGAGTGCCACCTCAGTCTCTTCACCTCTGCCCTCCTGCAGGGCCCTCTTAGTATCTCTGCCCTCCCCGGTGCCACCTGTCTCTTCAACTCTGCTCTCCTGCAGTGCCAGATCAGTGTCTCTGCCCTCCTCTGTGCCCCTGCAGACTCTTCACCTATGCCCCTGCAGTGCCAGATAGTTGTCTCTGCCCTCCTCTCACTGTGGCACCCTGAGTCTCTTCACCTCTGCAGTGCCTTCTCAGTATATATCCTCCTCTCACTAGTGCCCTCATGCCCTGAGTGTCTTCCTCACCTCTGCCCTCCTGTTGGGCCCTCTTGGTATCTCTGCCCTCTTACTGGTGGCCCCTCGGCCTTGGCCTCACCTCAGCACACTGCAGTGCCCTCGGTATATCTGCCCTCCTCTCACTGGTGCCCCATCAGTCTCCTCTTCAAATCTGCCCTCTCAGTATCGCTGTCTTCCTCTCACGGGTGCCCTCAGTCTCTTCCTCACCTCTGCTCTCCTGCAGTGCCCTCTCAGTATCTCTACCCTCCTCTGTTCACCTGCAGTCTCTTCACCTCTGCCCCTGCAGTGCCCTCAGTTTCTTGCCCTCCTCTCACTGTTGCCCCCCCTCAGTTTCTTCGTACTCCTCTCATTAGTGACCCCTCTGTCTCCTCACCTCTGCCCTCCTCTCTGCATCTCTGCCCACCTCTAACTGGAGCACCCTCAGCCTCTTCTTCAGCTCTGCCCTACTGCAAAGCCCTCGGTATCTCTGCCCTCCTCTGTGCCAACTCGGCCTCTTCATCTCTGCTCTTCTGGAGTGCCCGCTCAGTATCTCTGCCATCCTCTTTACCTTTGCCATCCTGTAGAGCCCTCTCGGTATCTCAGCCCCTGCCCCCCTTCTCGACAACTCGGGGTCTCCAATCACCTCTGTCGGAGCCATCAACGTCGAATTAGTGACCTGCAGAGCCTAGCATGGTTGGAAGCCCTCCCCAAGACCCTACCACCCGATCTCATCAGCCCTCCCTCCCCTAACGCCCCTGCTCTACAGGTCTCTGCACTGCTCCCCTCCCCATCTCCTCAGCCCTCCTTATCCTCCTACCCTCAACACTTAGGGGCAGATTTACAATAACTGGCGCATCCCTGCATATCAGTCAGTCAGTCAGTCAAAGGCTTTATTTCGATAAAAACATATCATAAAAGCATAACAGTTAAAAATGGAATAAGTTAATTTCATTTAAAAAGAAAAAACCTATTTTTACAATAAAGAGCAAAACAGGTCATAAATAATTGTTAAGAGTGAATTAAACAATTTCCTTGAGCCTTTTACTTCTAATACGCCATGCCCAAGATAAGAATTTTGCAAGGGCACAAACGTACAATGGGCGAGCGTCTGACATTAAAATACGGAGTGCCACAATATGGTGTCTAGTTCCCAAGGAGCGGCACAGTTGCTTAAGCCATCTTTTCCTTGGGAGGGCGTACTCATGGCATTCAAATAAAAAGTGAGCCACAGACTCACGTCTGGATGTGCAAAAGGGGCAAAGATCAGAGGTCTGAGGAAAGGAATTCCATCGTGATGTAAAACTATAGAGTAGGAGAGTCCCGGTCCTAAACTTAAAATACAAAGCTCTGTCAAAAGGGCTCTCGATGATATCGAGATATAGTTCCCGGATTGGATGATCCTTAAAATTCAGGAAGTCCTCTGTAAGTCTCCCCAATGACGTGTTCGTGATCCGTTGGGTCGCAATCCAGTTCCAATATAGGAGCTTAAGCGTGGCTTTCGGAGGGGAAGATCTATTTTCCCATGCTGCATTAAGCCCCAGATTATACAAAAGGGCTTTCATGTCACGCAACCATTTTATTCTATGCCAACCTGGAAGTGACATGATTTCTGAGAGACCTTTGGCATATTTGGCTAATTCCGGGACCCGCCACAAACGGGCCCATAACAATAGAGGGCGAAATTTCGCCAAATCACTGATGGGGCGACAACCAAGATCGAGCATTAATGGAATCGTGGGGGTACCTTGGGGAAGTGACATAATGGCCCTAAAGAACTTCCTCTCTGCTCTTGACAAGTCACCAATATCACAAGAGCCCCAAAGCTCTGCTCCATAAAGGGCAGAGCTAACTCCTCTTGCTGCATAAATATCAATAACGGGGGCTATAGGTCTTATAGCACAGGAGCGCTGCTCCTTCACAAGAGCCCCTGTAACTCTTTTGTGGGATAACAGCATCTTGCATAGATGGGGGCCCCACTGCATATTATGGGATAAACGAATCCCTAGGTAATCAAACACATCCACCCTCCCCAGAGGTTTGTCATTCAATTTCGGGGGGCGTATAGATTTTTTAGGGGGATTCAACACAAGATACTTTGTTTTGTCTCTATTGATTACCAGGCCCCGCTCTGTACAGAAGAGCTGGAAATTATTTAAGAGTTTTTGGAGGCCCATTGGGGTTTTGGAGAGCAAGAGTGTATCATCCGCGAAGAGGAGGGTGGGGATACGTTCCCCCGCCAGGGATGGTTCATCTGAGGGGTCTTTCAATAGATGCTCAACTACACCGTTAATATATAAAGAGAAAAGGGTGGGAGCTAGAACACATCCCTGGCGTACCCCTCTCTCTACCGGAATTCTGTTAGTTTTCTCACCATTTCTCCCCCACCTAACCTGGGCAAAAGTGTTTACATGCAGCCTTACCAATAGCAGGAGTAAGTAGTTGGGCACCCCCATGGCAGCAAGGACTTTCCAAAGAGCCTCCCTAGGTACTAGGTCAAAGGCAGTCTTCAGGTCGATAAAGGCGAGGTAAAGACTGCCTTTGCCCAAGACCACCACCTTCCAATACACAAGCAACAATCTGAACGCTTGCTCGATTGTGCCGGTGCCTGCTCTGAAGCCTGCCTGGTAGTCGGAGAGGATGCCGTTTTCGTCGATCCATTGTAATAATCTGACCAACAACACCTTCCCGACCACCTTTTGCGTTATATCTAGCAGGCTTATGGGTCTGTAATTTGATGGGTCGTCCCTGGCCCCCTTTTTAAAAATGGGGACGACCTCTGCCCCTTTCCAGGATGCCGGGATTGGCGCTCCCCCGCTAATAGCATTAAGCAGGCAGTTAATAAATTTACCCCATTTCGGGATGTCTGCTCGCAGCAGATCCCCGGGTAAGCCGTCTGGGCCAGCTGCTTTTTGGGGCCTGATGGTAGTAATTGCATACTCCACTTCTTTAATCGAGAAAATTGAGTCTGCCACCCTGTTGTTTAATGGCAAAGCTGTACATAGCATTCCAGTTGCTAGATCATCACTCCTTGTTGGCAAATCCGGAGTTGCTGGTGCCACCTCCCTTATATGTTTTTCATTAGAAATGTCCATGGAGAGGACATTAGAGGTAGCACCTGATTGACTGGCATATAATTTAGAGAAGTGGTTGACCCAAACTTGGCTGGTGATATTGCATGTAATGAAGTCAGTGTCAGGTCTATTTTTGGCTCTAATTATGTCCCAAAAACGCCTTGAATCTTTCCCCAAACTTGCCTCTTTTAGAGAGCGCCAATGTTCGATTTCCCACTCCTTTTTAGCACTAGCCAGGGTTTTCTTGTAATTTAGCCTAGCTCCCTGAATAGCTCCTTGTGTTTTGCTTTTGACGGCCTTAATCAAAAGCGATTTGGCGTGCCTACAAGCAGGTGTGTACCAATCATGCTTTCCCTTAGGAAGCCCAATTGCCGCATTTTTGCCCACTTGATTCATTTTTAGGAATACATTCCCAATAGACTTGATGGTCTCCTCAAAAATAGGGGTAACCCGACCGGAATTTAGCTCACCCTTGTCTGAGCTATCCAGTTCCAATTCCAACTGTGCGTCTGTGAGTACTGTATTGATTGTATTTAATTTAGCTTCATCCTTCGCAACCATGTTCCATTTTAGGCGTTTCCCACACGAGGATACAGAAATTTTGTGTGCTGGGTTAAGGGATTTTATGGTCTTTTCGTGAGGCCATGGATTCCTGAGGGACAATGAAAGCGAGTTATGATCGCTTTCAACTGTGGGCAGGACTACCATGTCCTGAACAAAACTCCAGAGAAGGAAATCTAGCATGATGTAATCGATCCTAGAGGTATGGTTGACTCTGTTAAACGTGGCCGCACCCAAAGGATCAGAGCGCGTGCGGCCATTAGCTGCTCTTAGCCCGAATTCCAGCGTTAGGGCATTGAGCTGAATAGCAGTTTTGGACCATTTTTTAATCGGAGGGATGGTTAGAATCGGGATGCCCCATCTATCATCATCCTCACTTGGGTCATAGATGTCGTCCTGTATAAGGGGCTCATAGGTGCAGTTGAAATCACCCGCAACCAAAACTTGGGATCCAGCTAAATTTTCATTCAGCGCCATTTCAAGGATAGATACTGTCGGGGATGAAGAGCCATATTTAGTACCTCTGGCATATACATTATATAGGTCAAGGATGGGTCCTCTTTGGGAGCCTCTCAAAGAAATTTTTAAGATATCTGGAGAATTGATTAGCTTTGACTCAATCTGAAGATTTAAGGCAATGCTTACCCAGATGAGTAGGCCTCCCGAGGGACGACCTGACCCATTTCTTGGGGGTACTGCAGGAACAAAGTGGGTAATATAACCTACCCGATACACGGGTTCCAGGCTCCAAGTCTCTTGGAATAGGCAAATCGTATGTGCCTCTACTAGGGCATTCCACTCAGGCAGTTGAAGTTTCCTGTGGATGCCAGCTACATTCCAGCTTAGGATCTTTATAGTATCGCCCTGTTTAATGCGAGTGTTTTTTTTTAGAATACTGGGGCATTCAGGTCGCGGCAGAAAAACATCATGGCTCACAGGCTCGTTGCAGGGCACAAGTAGTGCCTTCCCAGACCCTAATACAAGGGTAGAACGTAGGCAGTGAGAGGGGGTCTGCGGAGCTTCTTGAGGAGTAGGGTTAAGGGAGGGTATAGGATGCATATCAGCAGGGATGCGCCAGTTATTGTGCGTCACAGCTCCGCCACCATGGATGCGCCACATTTACAATGCGGCGCACCATGGGGCAAAAACGGGCAGATGCGTGACGCATCTGTGCCGTAAAGGCGGCGCACTGCTGGAGTTGCGTCGCAAGCGCGACGCAGCTCCAGCAAGGCTCTGGGGAGCCCTATTGTTACAATGCTGCGTCAATCCTTACGCCTGCTTTAAGCAGGCGCAGGGTTTTGACGCAGCATGGGCTCAAAAGTGACTGAGTGAAATCTTGTAGATTTCACTCAGCCACTTTTAGGAGGCGTTCCTGCGACGGAACGCCCCCCCTGCGCAGGAACGCCTACTTCTGGAGCAGGGCTTTACAACGTGACGCATCTCCCAGATGCGTCACGTTGTAAATACCCCGCAGCCTGGCGCTGGTTTTGCGCCGCCGCTGCGTCACAAAAGTGACGCAACGGCGGCGTAAAAGTGGCGCAAGTCTAACATAAATCTGCCCCTTAGTTTCTCTGCCCTGCTCCCCTCCTGATCTCCACAACCCTCCTCGCCCCAGCCCTTTATCTCCTTGCCCGCACACCCCCTCAGCCTCTCTGCCCCAGTCCTGATCCTCCTCCCGCCGCTGCCTCTGGCCCTGACTCTCTGCTCTCCCCACTTCGGGACGAGTCCTCGCCACCAGTGCATAGCCCCCGGGGCACATCTAGTCCCGCAGTCTCACTGGGCTTCAGTCACCAAGGCCTCCTGTGGCCGCCTCACGGAATCCCTGTGTCAGCACCGGTGACGGTGCGAGCGGCCTCAGCCTCCGGTTCACCAGCGCGAACCCCGGACTGGGCCTGAAGAGTCGTCCTCGATGGCGCCCAAAACCGGCGGCGGCTGCGCGTGACGTCATGCGCCATGGGGCAGGGCCCGCCGAGCTACCGCCATCATGCAGCCTGAGATGCGGATAGGGTGAGTTCACCTAACATGACCGCCGACCAAGAAAGACAGAGTACAGCCTAGTGTTATGGGCCCTGAAGACGCGGCCTGGAGTGGAGAAACAGACAGTTGTTGCAATTTAGGGTGTCGAATCGCGACCCTGAGGTTGGACTATTTTAATTAAATATGGCAGCCGGATTGTCGGCACGTGAGTCGGGGGAGGACGCCTTCAGTCTTTTAGAGCCGTCCCAGTTGGACTGGCTCGCGAGCCGTCCCAGTTGGACTGTCTCGCATGACTGGTTCCTTATCTTTATGGGGCCATGTGTTTGGCCCCATAAAGATAAAAGAAACTTTTACGCCAGCAGTAAGTCGGGGCAGCCAGTTCAACTGGGACGGCTCTAAAAGAGAAAAGTGTACGTCACTAGACGCTCTTTTCCAATGGCTCACCGTTTAGCATAAACGGTGACGCCAGCCAATGGAAACGAGGGGTGGGGCTTAAAGCCCACTAGAGAAATCTACCCTAGAACATTAAATCTCACCAGCGAGATGCAGTCTTACGCCAGGCGAGACCTAAAAAAGGGGGGAGATGTCTGTCGCCATTGCCTGTCCCGATCTTGTCCCAGGGTCAGGCGTGGCCGGGTGGGGAAGGGGAGGAGCCGCGGGATGGGAACGGCTATTAAAGAATAAAGAAGGTTTTCCCCAGTGTCCGTGTGTTTCTGTGCACGGGACATGAAAGCACCGTCTTGATTACACACGACAATCATTTATTTTGGCAGTCCCACTTTTACTCCTCATGTTCGCCCTTAATTTCACTCTTTGTTCTGAATCTCTACAGTCACTGCCCAGAATTAATCTCCTTGCCAGGTGGTCATCCTATCCGGCACGAACCCCCTACTTTCCAACACTGTATCAGCAGCCTATGTGTAAAACATATGTCCCCGATTCTTTTTTGCGTGCAAAATCCCTCACTTCCCAGTCTGAAATTTGGCAAGAATGTAAGCATTACATTTGCGACTCTCTTGTATTAATTAGAAAGAAAAACTTTTAGTTATAGAATTTGCTTCAACTGTCCACAGTCAGTGGCAAAACTCGAGATTTTTCGAAGAATTGGTGGGAATACTCAAAACTGCGCCTATTGATCGAAGTCACTTCGCAACGGCAATCCAAAACCTTTATTTACCCTCCTATAATAAATTGGGGATTTCCTTTAAGCAGGCGGCATACATTGCTGTGACATGTTTGCAATTGCAATTGCAACATCCTCTTGTTGAAGCATAATCTATCTCCCACGTTTTAGACATAGTAGGAGGACTCGCATATAACCCTTTCTAACAGGAAACAAACCGGCCATACTTATTCTGGCTGTTTAGTATGTTAAACGTATTAACCTTTACGTTTTCATTTTGTATGGAATGGGAAAAAGTAAAAATCAAAGCCTAGTCCTACACTTGTAATTACAGATTTTTTATTGACAACCAAGATAGAAACGTGTAGGTAATATTTATCATATTTTGTAGATAAAATTAATTATTTTCAAGATCATAAAAATAAACTCTGCAAAGCTCAATTAGAACACGAGCTTTATTATTCTTTTCTGTTTGCTTGATTAGGAAGACGCCTATCGTTATCCTATGTCAGTCTTCTAAAGTGAATCAAAACGGAGGTAGTCCAATATGGCGTCCACCACGGAAGACTCCTCCCCGTTGTACTTCCTGATGCTAAACTTTGTCGTACTCTTACATTCACGTGACTAAATTTGTTCGGTCTCACATGACCATTCAGCCTGAGTCGAGCTCCAGGGATGGCGGAAGAAGAGGTTCGGGAGCCTCTGCTGGACGGAGCTCCCAGAAAGATTGACAATGTGGGAGGCCGGAAAAAGATGCTGGGTTGCTGCGACCCCAGTACCTTCGGACACAGGCTCATCGTGCTGGGACTCATGTGTTTCCTGGGGTTCGGTGAGTTAAACTTTTCCACTCGCACCCTCCTCGTTCCTAGCTGACTGCTGTTGCACCAGAACAGATACCCTCCTAGTGTTCAGCTTCTGCCCAGACACCCTGGGTCTTTGCCCGCTTCTGCGATACCATGTTTGCAAGTAACCAGGCTCAGACATTCAGAGCTCTAAGCCCCTTCTGGTGACACTGCACTGGGAGTACTGTGTCACATATCCCTGGACATTAGCCCGTGCTCACAGATCACCGTCATTTCACCCAAACTACTCGCCTAACGAAACCCTTGGGTGCTTTGCGTACATCTTTTTCGGATAAGCGTATTCGTGGTCTTTGATTAAGTTAACAACCAACACCATCTGTGTGAATCTGGACGTGCTATGGTATTTTCCACTTTTTGTCTGCTAATGCCTGTTCGTTACAGAGCAGATCCTCGTGTAGTGGGTAGAAAGAACGCAGCAAAAGTAGGGGCTGGTATCATTGGAGGTGCTCACGTGTAATCCTAGCTATGTGTTTGCCAAGAACATGACTAACTAGGCTGATAGTTAATAATCCCTGACTGCGAGGAGGTTTTTGTAAAGTACTCACGAACGCATAGATGAAGTAAAAGAGTACTTTATTTGATTGATAGCCAACACGGACTCCAGGGAAAGCCCGGAGCAAGAACTGCGTCTGGGCGGCTGCGTGATCAGCTGTCAACTGTCAACGGACAGTTGTCAGCTGATGACCTCACAGCTGGTACAGGTACTCAGATAGGACAACAAGTGAGCGAGCACATTACAGTGTCCGCACATTACGGTGTCCGCGCAGGGACACACTATGTAAATCACAACAGTTTTTTTTGTTTGTTTTTTTATAAAATGTGAACCACATTAAGTTGCCATTAGCCTGTTCTTGTTCTTCATGCTTGTGCCGGGAGGTGATCAGGGCAGATCTCGTTAGTGACAGACCGACCTGGGAGTTTAAACTGCCTTGGGTTATAGACCAAGGCTGGAGTGGCTGGCATTTCACACGTAGGCAGCAGGCTGACTGCTGCTTTCTGAACAGCTTGAGCTGACATGACCCAACCATACCCCCACTGCCCCAGTCTGGCCCCGGCCTCTTGCAGTGTGCGGCTGTATTGAACATTTTTGCCAACGTTGATTGTGTCTAGTACGGCCTGCTGCAACTCTGCAGAGAATTGGTCTTCCGTGGAAACCATCTCGGGAGCTGTGGATAGTCTTAAGATGTCGGAATTGTAGTGCTGATGTCTACCCCATTGCAAGATATACTTTCTTAGGTTCTCTGGCTTCATTCACTGCAGCCTGATCTGCTATAAACGTCGCTTGGCAACTGAAGCGCCCGAAAATTGCTGTCCATTGGCACTTTATGCAGCGGCTTAAGATAATGTTTATTTGCATCCTTCATTGTTGTTTTTCAAATGTAATTATGCACTAATTTTCATTGTCGGTACTCTTTCCTCCAACCGAGCGTCGGAATGCCTATTGGTGTGCAGTCAAGTGTTGATTCTGCACTAAAGTAAGTTGTGCAGGAGCAAAGTCCTGCCTCTTGGGCACTGACAGACAACATATTGAATGACTAGCATATCGTGTCGAGCCTCGTGCTCAGTCAGTCCATGCATGACATCTGGGGTTTCTGGCACCTTTCTGATTTGTCCTATCGTGTCTTAATTTTCCGCTTTGTGGATGGTGTTTTTGGGGCCTTAGCCGTATTTAGGGAAAAAGTATTCTGAACTGTTAAGTTTATGGCATTAGCAGCTGTATTGTTGCGAATCGTCATCAGTAAGTCAGTTGTAATATGTAATATATATATATATATATATGTGTTCCTATTGGCCCAGCTCATACAGCAATATCAAGTGGAGCTCTCTTGCATGGTTCAGGTCGGGGGTAGTGATGAGCAGCTGTGGCCACAGAGCTAGACCTCTTTGAGAAGATCTTCATGCCTAGTGAAAAAGGAAGTTCCACCCTCACTCTGCCCCTGCCCTCTTTCAATCTGTTAGCTCAGCATGTATTCCCTCCAGTGTCTGGCTAGAGGTGGACGGAGGAAGGACGGCTTCCTTGTTTGTCGTTGAGGAGTGTCATGAGCCCTGCACAGTAAACCTCTTGTCTCAAACATTTCTGTCTCATTAAGAACCCATTGTTGCCTAAAAGCATACTGTAAGTAATGGCACCTTTAAGAATGCACCATTGATGTACGAGCCCAACCATGGTGCTTGTTTATTATACCTGAAGTAGGCTACAATGACTGTAAATTGCCTAAAATATTAGTAAAAAACTGATGCTTTTGCAAAAGTTATTCTGGTACTCTTGGAAGGAGGAAGCATCGTCCAAGAGTGAAGCAGCAGTTTGCGGCTGTGGTCTATGCTTGACGAATGTGTGGCTAGAGGGTGACACCTTCTCCTCTTCCCCCGGTTATGAGCAAAATATTTTGACCTGTTTAACCGATGACGAAATACTGTAAACATTTTGGTAAATCTGTATCTCCATTGCCAGGGTACTTGGTGAGTGTATATGTATCAATAATGTCTATTAGGCTTTACAAATAGGAATTACCCATTTTTAGAAGCCAGATACATTTAAGAATGTGCTGAATGTGCTCTGTAAATACAGCTAAAACATGTAGACTTGTATAGGAGGAAGGGCACCAATAGCTCCAATCAATCACGCTTGTTTTTTGATCCAGTTAAGTCAAATTATTGCATTGCTTCACTGAATACTGTTTTCTAATCATTCCTTTTTTCTTGCATATAGAGATTTTCTCTCCATTACACAAAAAAACGATTGCCCTCGAACAGTGGTTGTAGCCCGCTTGAACTTGCATTAATTTAAGGGTGGGAATTCACGATGATTCATGCCAGCATTTGTTGGATAGGGCCTTGCAATTCCCAGTGCTAAATCTGTCCCTATTTGCTGTCTACAGATTTGACTAGCCCCTTCTTCTAAATTGGAAAGATTAATTTTTTCCACCAACACGAGTTGCAGACTATAACCTCAACATTCAACTATTCTAATCCCCAAAATTGTTTTGCTTCTTATTTAGTACTCAGTACACATCTATGTACCCATTGTCATAGAATACCTCTTGACCACCTAGTTGTTTCTAACCAGCTTACGTTCTCTCATTTTGATCCCTCCTTTTTGACTATTCCATTACATGTATGGTGGTTAACATCCCTCCTGCAGATCAGCCTATTCTCTTCCATTTCAGACCTGGAACATTAACCGAACACTCTTTCACTGATTTCCTAAACCAAATTAACAATAATCTCACACATGTGCAGTACACCACATTATTTGCCCAGTTTAACAAACTGGGCAACACCGTCCCTTGCACCGATTTTCATTCATTGCTTCAATGTCCAAAGGCCTGGACACCACTATCATTCACTCACTGAACACCAAGATGAGAGTACTCCTTTGTAAGTGTGCTTGTAGAAAATACAAAACGCATACAAATCTACACATTTACTGGCATGCACTATTTCTATATAACACAAATATTAGGTGTGGTGGCTATATCCCAGAGACTTTAGGAGAGCCAATCTCCCAGTTCTGGATGAATTAGTTTAGTTTTTTAAGATACATAGACCTGTGTTAGGTTTTCTAGTCTCCTATTGAGAAAGGCAATTCCAAGAATTGGACGAGGTGGGCTCATTCACGTAATGTGACAACTACCAATAAGCAAGTATGATCTCCATGTAAAATGACATATAACAACTATAACAATATGATTATCTTGTGAGGTTCATGAAGGAAATTGTGCTTTTCAAGAGCCCAGAGAGAGAATTGTTTTTTGAAAATGTTTTTATTGCAAAGTTTCTAAGCATACATACAAACTTTTTTTTTTATGCTTAAACTTGCATATGTATTAGATTTGCATCATTAACACTTGCTTTTGTCCTTTTAGATATCAAAGAAAAAGAAAAACATATAACAGTTAAATTCTTTCCGGGGATTTTAGTGGGCGTAATAATGTGTACAATGCAGTGTGTTCAGAGGGGAGCTGCATGTGCATCAGGCGTTTCAGGCACTGTTGTATACGATGTGAGTTCTGTATGCATTTCCTTTCCCATCCGAAGTAGTCTTGCTTTTCAGCGCTCCTATTGAGCGTCCGTCTGCTCACGGTGGGAGCTTATCTGGGGGAAATCTTAGAGCCCTGGTTAATGCATGCCATCAGTCCAGGCCGTCTGGCAGCTTGGGATCGGTATGCTCAAGTTTAATTCTATTTCCTTCTGCCACACACCACTCAGCAATGTTTTTTTTTTTTTTTTTTTTTTTAACCATCTAGTACCCGTCGGAGCACATGGGCTTAGCTAGAGTATTGCCAGCCGTCTTCTGGCCAGTAGCAGTGCAAGATCTATGACATTTTAGCTTAATGCGTACTTTATACTGTGAGCCCCAATACCAACTAGAAACACTTGTGGGCAGCATCATAGGTCTAGCTGTAGTATACTGCTATTTTGTACACCTCCATCACTCTTTCCCAGTAGCGCTGCATTCTAGCACACTGCGATGTGAAGTAGTGATTTGTTGCGCCAGCCTGTTCACATTTGGGACAATGGGGACCTTGTGTTGTCTAACTTGTTTAGCATGGATGTGTATCCTGGAGAGCTCATTAGTCCGTCTCCCACTTCTGCCTCGAGTGCTGCGGGTGTGTGTTGGCATGCATTGCCTGATATGTGCTGGTTATCACTTATGTGCCCTTATCTGTCTGTAGTATTCATACCAGCGTGACTGAGTTTCAGGGTTGCTTGTCTCCTGCATCTCATACCTTTTGTGCTACCCACAGGAGTGCCCGATAGTGTAGAAACTGACCCTTGCCAACTGGAATAAGTCCATCACCTGTTCCTATCTGATCATCTGTCTTATTTTTCGTGTAAAAGTCTCCTGCAAGCTGACTCCCTCCGTTGCCTCATATTAAGCTCTTTGAATTTGTATATGTATTTGTGTGTATATATATATATGTGTGTATGTGTGTATATATATATATATATATATATATATATATATTATCTACTGGCGGTCGCCAGTAGATAGTTATAGTTAGGACCGTGTTTCCATAGGAAATCTCAAAATTCTATTTTGAATAACTTTGGCGCCGGTTGACGAATCCTCGCGAAATTTTCAAAACTAATGGGGCGCTCCGTTCAGCTCCTACCCTGAAAGTCTCGGGGTGATTCGTCAAGCGGGGGCCGAGAATAAAGGGGGGTCCCAAAACACGTTTTCCCCATGCATTTTTCCATAGGACCTTTAGACACAGCTACAGCCCGAACGGCTAAACAGAATTACTTGAAATTTGGCAGAGAGGTAGCCATAAGGTCAAGGAAGTGCCTTTTGCAGGTCTGGTGTAAATCTGTTCAGTATTTCCTGAGAAAATAGCATTTAAAAGCATATCAATATCTATACGCGCGCACGGGGGTGCGTGCACCATGCGCGCACGGTGAAAAAAAAATAAAAAAAATTTAATACGTAGTTTATTGTAAAATAAATATATAATAATACATAAATTTCGCATTTAAAAAACCGTACAAATTCACTGAAAAAACCATAGGTTTCACACACGTTATAGTTAGGAATTAGCATTTAAAAAAACCTTGCAAATTCACTTAAAAAACCATAGGTTTCACACATGTTATAGTTAGGTGGATATTTCACTCGTAAAAAAACAATGAAATTCCACCGTTATAGTTAGTTCAGATAACTATAACTCGCGCGACCGCCACTCTATCACAAGGATGATGTCATCAGTGATGTCATGAGTGATGCCACTGACCATGTCATGAGTGATGTAATATGTGACGTCATCAGCAGTGGATTGCGGGCGCGCGAGTTATTATCATTATCATTATTTAAAAAAATTAGGCCACAGTACAACTTAACAATTGGTCATCAGTTCCCCACTCACCCGCATTTGTTGGTAGGGAAGTCTGGGCTCAGTTGATAGCCTGCACGCCTCGGTCCGACTCGGTGATTGACGCCGTTGAGCGGAGGGCGGACAGGCAGACCCAGTCACTTCCGCATTACGGGCGGTTAGCGCTCTAGCTTCTGAGTGTGAGGACTACAAAGGCTGCTCGTCACTCTAAGCGCGCAGCGGTTGCGCGCAGGGGTGCGCCTCAGTACGCGCCTAAGACAAGCCAAAGAGAAGCCCGTCTGCGCCCGTCCGCGACTGGACGAGGCTAGGGGCTAGAGGACATGGCCCTTATTGTTGCTCTCCCTGCTGACCATACCAAACCTCGGGTAAGATACTCTCCAGCAGATTTATTACGTATCCGTAAGCCTTCGCTCCAGGTCTGTACGGGAGGGGAAGGTTTTTCGCCTGAGGGTCCTTATGCTTGCCGGAAATGTCAATATCAAGCTCTCTCTGACCACTCGCAAAACTTACCGCATGAAATACCCTCTATAACTGCACCCCCACAGGACTCTTGTAAGAGCAGAAATCTTCTGTGCAACATCAGATCTCTGTCTAAACATTACAGCGAAGTATGGTACATGATTGCCTCGGTACAACCCGAACTCTGTTATCTGACAGAAACATGGTTAAAACCTCACTCTGTCCCAGCTATTACATTAGGGATCCCAGATGGCTACAAAATAGCCAGGTTAGATCGTCCTGCCAAGACAGGGGGAGGTATTGCCATTGTATATAAGAATAACTTATCAATTACCATCTTAGAGGAAATGAGTACTCCAGACTTAGAAATTCTGGTATTTAAAATCTGCATTTCCACGAAAATCAGCTATAAAGGGGCATTGGTCTATCGCCCTCCTGGCCCTTGTACCAGCTTTAACATCTTGCTGCTGGAGATACTTGCCAGACACATTGATACTGAGAACGAATTTATACTTCTAGGAGATTTCAATGTGCATAGCGATTTGAAAGATAATGTTGAGGCACAATCCTTACTAACTGATATCTCTTTGTTTGGATAAACCCTAATGAATACTGGTCCCACCCATTTAGCAGGACATACTCTGGACCTCATTTTCTCTAATAAACCTAACCCCTTGCTATGCGCCCCTCCTACACAAGTTAATTGGACAGATCACTTTGTCTTGGAATTCCTCACCTTCCACTCAGGTAAAGCTCTCCCTCAGGTGCAAGCCCTTCCTATCGGGCGTAGGCCATGGCACAAGATCACTCCGGAAATATTTCAGGAGCAATTTGTTGCACCCCCCCATCTGCTCTGGAGAGAATGTTGACAAGGCGTTAGCCAACTATAATCGGGCTATTCTTAAGGTGGTTAATAGGATTGCCCCCATGAAAACCTACAAACCTCGCTTAGCTCGCAAACAGGAAGTATGGTTTTCGGAGCACTTGAGATCTCTTAAACAACAGGCGAGGAAACTAGAAAAGGTGTGGAGAACGACCCACGATGAAATTGACAATCATTTCTGGGCAGCTCTAACTAAGTATCATAAAGAAATTCGTAACGCCCGGAAATCTCATATACAGGCTCTTCTTTTAGCTGCAGGAAATACTCCCAGGATCCTATATCAAACCCTACACTCATTTGTGAAACCAGCAGCCTGTGAAACCTCTGAACTAGCTTCACAACAACTTTGTAATGAAGTTGCTCAGTTTTTCACAAACAAAATAAATAAGATTCATGACGACATTACTAAATCCAATCTATCTACCATTGGAGATACGTCATTACTCTTGGAAAAGGAAAAAGAGTCAGGATCTACGCCCTTGGAATCTTTTTCTCTTATCTCCCTGGTGGATACTGAATGTTATCTTGGTCAGATCAAAAGCGGGAGCCCTTCAGACATCATCCCGGCCAGAATCATCCCGGTAGTAGGAAAGAGTCTGAGCCCACAGATTCAATGTCTCATTAATCTTTCACTGACGGAGGGGCAAGTTCCTGGGGAATGGAAAAAAGCACTAGTAAGGCCCATCAGAAAAAACTCCTCCATCCCCTGGACCGACCTATCTAATCTTAGGCCTATCTCTTTACTCCCTTTATTGGGGAAACTTATAGAGAAACACGTTAACAAACAGGTATCACACTACATTGAACAGTCTGGTAAACTAGATAGCTCTCAGTTTGGCTTTAGACCAAAACACAGTACTGAATCCGCCTTGCTATCTGTGACTGATGACCTTCACATGTACCAGGATAGAGGGTATTCGGTGATCTTGGTACTGTTGGATTTATCGGCGGCGTTCGATACGATATCCCATAAAATCTTAATCGCACGTCTGACCACAATTGGGATTGAGAGCACAGCGCTAACCTGGCTAAAGAGTTTTCTATCTGACCGTACCCAAGCCGTTAGCATGGGCTCATTTCGGTCGACTGAAACTTACATCACGAAGGGGGTGCCACAGGGCTCTTGTCTAAGCCCGACTCTTTTTAACATCTATGTGGCACCCCTGGCCAGAATATTGAGAGACTTTGGGTTCGTCCCTGTCTCTTACGCTGATGATACTCAGCTCTTATTCCCTTTTAAACATCTTACCGACGAAGTGAGGGTGGCCTTTTCAGATGGCATGAAGGCTGTGGCGAAGTGGATGAAATCTAACTACCTCCAATGTAATGTAAATAAGACCGAAGTCCTGCTTTTTGGGGAGGTTAGAACTCTGTGGACCCCGGATTGGTGGCCATGTGAGCTTGGTCAAGTGCCTGAACCTAAACTGGTCGTAAAAAACCTAGGGGTACGTCTTGATCGGGAGCTCACTCTCAAACAACATGGCAATTGGGTGGTTGGCCAATGTTTTCATGTTATTGGACTTTTACGTAAAGTTTTTCCACTATTACCTGATTCCACCAGAAAAACCTTGGTACAGGCACTAGTACTGAGTCGCCTGGATTATTGCAACGGACTCTTGCTGTCAGCCAATGAGGGAGTCCTAGCAAAACTCCAGGTGATACAAAACACCGCGGCGAGACTTGTGCTGAATGCCCCACCCAGAACACCTTCCAAACCCCTCCTTGACAAATTACATTGGCTCCCAGTCCGTAAGAGGATTACTTTTAAAACATGCTGTCTCATCCATAGGACCATACATGGATCTGGACCCTCTTATTGGAAGCATAAATGTATTCCGTACAACCCCACTCGGCCTCTTAGGTCTAGTAGCTAACTCCTACTTAAAGTACCTACCACAAAGAAGATCAGACAAGGTGGGGAAGCCTTGTCGGTGGCCGGTCCAACTTTATGGAATAAACTTCCTCTCGAGCTCAGGCAATGCTCAGAACACCTTGATTTTAGGAAAAAACTCAAAACTTTTTTATTTTAGAAACCTGTCAACCTCTCTATGTATGTAAAGCTGAATTGAACTGTACGATATACCTCCTGCAGCTGCTGGCCTCTTTTTCTTCTCGCTCTCTTTTCTGTGCGCAGAGATACTCTTGTCAAGAGTCGATTCAAGCGCGGTATAAATCCATAAATAGTTATCTGAACTAACTATAACGGTGGAATTTCATTTGTTTTTTACGAGTGAAATATCCACCTAACTATAACATGTGTGAAACCTATGGTTTTTTAAGTGAAATATATATAATTTGAGTTTTGGATTTGCCATTACGGTAATGCATGGGAGTAGGGCAGGGTGCAATCCCCAAATAGCCCCATACAGGCCCCAGTCTTGCAATGTCAGCTTTGTATCCACTACCGTACTCTCTAGGGTGTCTTTAATTGGTAAACTATATCAGTCAACTCATCTTCAGTCAATCTGCCATTTAACAGTGTCTGATCTACGGTTCCTTCAATAACATGTCACCTGCCATAAGCTGCAAAGCCAGATACAATGCTTCAGAGTCCTCTTTTCTCATTTGTGCATTGTAGTGTCACCATTTTTATTCTACCTCTTTTCTTCCTCCATACCATATTGATAATAGCTGACTTTAACTTTTTAAGTATTTCACGTGGGATAGGGAACATGCTACTCTGAAATGGGTATAAGCATCTGGGATGCAGTATAATTTTACAGTGCCTATTCTGCCTGGAACAGATGGGGTTGAGAGGTCCAGTAGTCCCATTTTCCTCTATATTATTATTTTTTTTAAAAATATATTTTTATTGGCATTTCAAGGTTACATTAACAAAGTACATTTGAATACAGAAAAATGGATTGTACTAATCTCGGTTTACCAAATGATACAATTTTAGTCGTACTCCGAGTAGTCCATTGTTCAGGCAACCATGAGGCGCCAAAATCCGTGATTGCCCTCTAAAACTGGTGTACCAAACTGGGAAGGTGGGTGTGGACTTCTGGGTGCTGTTGTCAGGTAATGGTTCGGGGCGAGGCATACACATTGATCAGAGCAATTGTACATTATTTGGGAGCATGGGAGACAGCTAGACTGAGGCAGTCTGACAACTGGTCGACAGGTGCGGTGTGGGGTATGGTGCCATGCACTAGCGATTCTGCAGAGACGCCATGTGGGGAGATCTGGAGTGTGTACTGGAAGGCTGGTCTGACGGCTGCAGAATTATGGATACGTCTGAGCCTTGATTTGAGTCATCGGGGGTGGGGACTGTTTAAATTGGTGCAATAATAGGGCCCATTCCATGTAAATAGGAAGTTTGCGTAACCCTTTCACTTCCTCCTCACGTAGTGTTTCCTCCTCCGCTGCCGCCCATTTAAGTACTGCTCCCACCTATGCCGCTAGTGGGGGGCCTGTGGGGGAGCGCCAGTGCATAGCTATGCCGCGTTTGGCTAATAATATGGCCAATGAGGCAAACCTGGTGGGCACTTTGTGTTGCTTTTGTTTACGGAAAATACCCAGTGCACCGGATTCCCAGGTGGTCAAATGTGTGAGCCCGGTGAGCTCTCCGAGTGATTTGTGAATATAGTGCCAGTATGCTCGGATACGAGGACAGCTCCAAAAATATGATAAAAGTCCGCTTCCGGTGAGTGACATCTGGGGCATGGAAATTGAGTGTCAGGATAGAATCTATGGAGGCGGGCCGGCGTCAGGTATGCCCTGTGTAAGAAGTAGAATTGTATGTTTTTAAAGCGTGCGTTTCGGGATACTTTCTTGGGGAATTCTAGTGCCCTCTCCCATACTTTTTCATGTAGGGGGCGGCCTATTTCCTCCTCCCAGGTGGTCCGTAGAGACTCTAGGTGTCTATATGTAAGCTCCCGTATAGCTTTATAGAGCCATGTGGTTAGGTGTTGTCCCGCCTCCATATATAGGATTATGTGGATGACCGGATGTGTGGGTTGTTCCCCCGTCGATAAATCATGATATTGACGATAACTCTCCAGTAGTTGGCGATGAAGTAAAAACTGGCCATGGGGGAGGTCGTGATCGTCTATGAGGCTTCGGAAGGGCCTTAGTTGTCCATCCTCGAATAGCGACTCTGCTTCGATAATACCGCAGGCCGTCCATGTGTGTAGCATGGTGGGTGTGTAATAGTGTTCGTGTTTGGGCCACCCAACCAGTGGTAGCAACCGGGAGTATGGGGGCTTCCCCAGTGATATGCGGTGTATCCTTTGCATGCACTTGCGGGCCATCGCTACTTGTAGGGGGTAGGTCCGTCTTGGTGAGGTGCCTGGCACTAATAGACGGCATAGTTCCGGGATGGGTACCCGGCAGGTTACAGTGTACGTCTCGCCTAAGTGTCTGCCTGCTGTCCAGTAGGATAACCACTGCAGTTGTGTCGCCAGGAAATATGATTCGAAGGACGGAGCACCTAACCCTCCTTGCGTAGTGGGTAGTTTTAGCTTTGCCAGTGCTATCCTGTGCCTACCCTTTCCCCATATGAGCGAGCCTAGGAGCATGTCTAGGTCTCTGAAAAGGTCCTGGGTGGGATCACCGGCAGATTCGTGAAATGGTACAGGAGCCTCGGGACTATTATCATTTTGGCGAGAGCCACCTGGCTGATTGGGGCTAGCGGGAGATTCCGCCAAAATCTGACCGCCGACCTGATTCCAGCCAATGCCCTACGGTGATTGCCTTCGAAGATGTCGGTGGGTGAGTGATAGTGTCGGACCCCGAGGTATCGGGGGGCCTCTGCGGACCAGGCCACTTGCCAGTCCCCTATCCAAATGTCCCGGGGGGGGGGGAGATTCGGATGTAATGGGTATGCCGTGGATTTATCCCAATTCACTCGCAGCCCTGAGACTTCAGCAAATTCTGTGAGCGTCGCCCAGATGGGGGTAAGGTCTGCAGTGATGTCACGAACGTATAGAAGAAGGTCGTCAGCGTACATAGATACACTGTGTACGGCGTCCGCTATGGGAATGCCCCAGTGTTGTCCCTCCTGACGTTGCCGTACAGCTAAATGTTCTACCGCGAGGGCGAAGAGCAGAGGCGAAGGTGGGCAGCCCTGCCTCGTGCCTCTGTGCACCTCGAATGCCGGCGAGATGTACCACCCGATGCGAACGCGCGAGGTGAGTTTGGTGTAGAGGAGCTGTGTGTACGCCAGAAGGGTGGGACCCAGTCCCGTTCGTTTTAGGACCGAGAACAGGAACTGCCATCTGAGGGTATCCAAGGCCTTCTCCAGGTCGAGGATGAGGCAGGCCACTCGAGGATATGCGTCACCGACTTGATCCTGAACGTGGAACAGCCGGCGTATATTTTGGGATGTGTTCCTGCCCGGGACGAAACCACATTGGTCCGGATGCACCAGCGAACGTATAATTTGTGAGTACCTGTCCGCCAGTATCTTTCCCAGAATCTTACAGTCGGCGCACAGAAGCGTGATGGGACGGTAGGAGGCCATTTGCTGAGGGTCGCGGTGTGGTTTCAGAAAGGTCACAATAACAGACTCCCGAAGGGATCTTGGCAATTCTCCCATCTTCAGTGCACCCGCGAACATTGCCGACAAACGGGGGACCAATAAAGGGGAGAAGGTGGCGTAATATTCGAGAGGGAATCCATCGAGTCCTGGGGCCTTGTTGCGGGCTAGGGCGTATAGGGCTTGGATGATGTCGGTAGAGTGTATCGTCGCGTCTAGTGTCGTCCTGTCCGCTTCCATAATTTTGGGGAGTGTCAGGGGGTCAAGGAACTGGTCAAGTATGCCCTGCTCGGTCGGTTCCGGATTATGATAAACCGTCGAGTAATATTGGTGAAAGACTACAAGGATCTCATCCTGGGACCGCACAAGGTTTCCAAGGGGGTCCAGTATTTCCGCTATGGGCCGCACGTCGGTATCCTGTTTGGCTAACCATGCCAGCAGTGTACCGGCTTTATCCCGTTCTTTATGCATCCGGGCCGCGTACGTTCTAAAATTATAACGCCGGAAGTCTGCGCAGGCTGCTTGGTATTCTGTCTTGGCGTTTCAGCGGAGGTATCATCCCGTTTAGTGGCAGTAGCGAGCTGTTGTTCAGATTTAATGAGCGCCTGTTCTAGCATCCGTTTCACCCCGGCCTGTTGTTTAATACATTCTCCCCGGGCCACTACTTTGAAAGCGTCCCACTCCACTAATGTTGAAGATGCCATCCCTGTGTTATTGGCGAAGTAGTCCTGAATACTTTGTCCCTGTTCGTGCTTGAAGGCTTGATCTGTGAGGCAGTCCCGTGGTAGGCGCCAGGTAGGGACTGGGGGGCGTGGGGTCACCAATTGAGACGCAGTATATGGGCGTCATGGTCTGAAATAATTCTACCCAGGTAATCCGAGTGGCAGATTTTGGATCATATCGTCGTCGAACATAGGAATCTGTCTAAACGGACCCGCAGGTTATGTGGGATAGAGTGAAATGAGTACAGTTGTGTCTGTGGATTGTGTAGTCTCCAAGCGTCTGTTAGTGCCCATTGTGTGACCCACGCCTTAAACAGGTCAGTTTGCCTATGTGAGGAGGAATTCGTGGGTGGGGGGTGGGACCGGTCCAAAATGGGGTCCAATATGCAGTTGTAATCCCCTCCCAAGATCCATCGAATTGGGCCAGAACCTTTGTAAGGCGGTCCCAGAATTTGTCCTGCTCGATGTTCGGGCGTATATGCTTTCCAGTAATACTGACTGCCCATCCAAGAGTCCCTCCAACAGGGCGTATCTACCTTTCTTGTCTACCACCCGCTGTATTTCCTGAAATGGAGTCCCGGGACGGACCCAGATTAGTGCCCCGCGAGCGTATGCCGAAAATGACATGGTGCAAATGGTACCGCGCCATTTAGCCTGTAGTTTGCCTATCTCAGCTGTGGTAAGGTGCGTCTCCTGTAGAAACACGATCCGAGCATTCTGGCGTTTTGCATAGGAATATATAGCGTCACGTTTGCTCGGCGTGTGAAGGCCCCTGGCGTTGAGCGTGAGGATATTGATGTCAATGTTCAGCATTGTCATAACTATGTATGGGCGGTAACGCGCGCTTATGTGGCCAGTGTCTGCCAGAGCGTAGTGACCAGTGACTCCCAAGTAGCATAAAGCCCCTACGTGTTGTATGCTGTGGCCTATGCGGACAGTTTGGGTACCCTATTATGTAATAGTCCATGGGGGAATGGGGCGCTTCTGCACAGGGGTGATAAACAGTGGGGTCGGGAAACAGTCCCAATACGGAGGACCCATCGTTGGTGGCGATGCGTCCAAACTGGCTCCCTCGAGAGTAATAGGGGAGGGAGTACAACATTATATAATGCAATGGGGGTGGTCGTGCATATGTGCCGGGCTAGGCACTGATCGGGCATTAGTAGGATTATTGAGCGTCGCCTGCGGTGTGTCAGGACATGTCAATGTGGTATGAGCTCAACGGGCGAGCCTGGGTGGAGCAAGTCCATGCTGTGTTCGCCGTAAGACCATCTCATGATGAAAGGATGGGCGATTGGCCGTCTAGCATGGCATCCGCTGTCTGGGGGGTGACTAGGGGAGGCGTGATTGAGTCTGCTCCGGACCGTGTTCCGTCACTGTCATCCTCCTCCGCCGATGAAAATATGTGCGGGGGCCGGTTTATGTCTTCCATGAGAGGAGAGGCCTGCAGGTCAATCACCGCCTGCAATGCCTCCCTTCGTTCCTTCATTATTTGTTCTAGGTCCGGAGAGTCCTGTGTGCCAGCAGCTTTGTTCGTCCCGCCATGTTTCAGCTTCGGGGTGCGTCTTCTGGAGCGTGGCGCTTTGAAAGAGGATCCTCGTGCTGCTTCAGTTTTGGGCTGCTGCACACAGTGTTGTTCTGCCCATTCGTGCGCATCTTCGGCAGTTGCGAAAAAAATAGCGGAGCCATTATGGAGAACCCTGAGGCGGGCTGGAAAGAGAGGTGAGTATTGGATGTTGTTCGCTCGCAAGTGCCGTTTTACCTCCAGAAATGAAGATCGTTTTTGCTGCACCGCTCGCGCATAATCAGGGAAAATCATTATCGGTTTGTTGTCCACCCGTAGGGGGGCTGCTTGTCTGGCTGCTCGTAGCACCGCATCCCGGTCTCGGAAGTGTAGGAACTTTGCCAGCAGCGGTCTGGGAGCGGACCCCGGTGGCGGTCTGCGGGCTGGTATTCTGTGGGCGCGTTCAATGGAGAAGAATGCTGTGCGGTCAGCCACGGGGGTGAAGGTTTTCACCCAGGCATCTAGGTACTCCAGCGGGTGTGCTCCTTCAATTCCCTCCGAGAGACCCAGCACGCGGATGTTGCAGCGCCTCGAGCGTCCTTCTAAATCATCCGCGCGTTCCTCCACGGCTGATGGGCGACCCAGGACTTCCTGCAGCAACTTCTGATGTGCCTTAACAGTGGGCTGCATGTCGGCCAGTGTCTTCTCGCCATCACTCACTTTGTCTGCCAGTTTGCAGTGGTCATCCCGCATAAGGCTGATATCGGTCGCAAGAGTGCCAAGCCGTTCTTCCATGGATAGCCGAGAAAGTTCAATGACCATTAAGACCTTGTCCCATTTGGCCGAGATCGACATGTCGGGAGGGGGCGCCGTAGTTGTGACCCATGCCTGGGTCTTTGGCATGTTCTCCGGAGCAGTCTCGGGGACCGTGGTGTGCTGTGTCGCTCTTGGTTTACCCATTGTGGTGGCCGAAGAGGCGGTGCCCCCTGCGTGTATGCATCAATGTTGGGTTGAGTAGACCTGCCGGGGAAAGGTCGTCCTCCCAGCAAAGGACGGAACTCACTCACTCAGTGGAGTTCCAGACGTATGGGGGGAGCCCTCACTCTGTTCCCCTCAGCGGTGCGTTTCCCCTCTTCGCTGCAGCGGGGGAGAGGCGGGCACCACAGGGACCGGTGTGGCGCAGCCCGCACGTCGTCAAGGAGAAGAGGTCCCAGCGGGCGCTCCCCAGGGGCTTAAGGTTGGGACGGGCAGCAGTGTAGGGTTGCTTCTTCAGGGCCCGACGGCTGCCGTCACGGGTGCCTTGTGTTCTGGCCGTCGAGGGATGGATGAATCCTCCTGCAGGGCCCCCGGTGGTCTAGTTGCCTGGTCGTGTGCCCCACCAATGTTCCGGCGAAGAGGTCAAGGTCGAAAGAATCCGGATCGCGAGGCTGCCATTTTAAGGTCAGGCAATCACCATCGTGAGCGCAGGGGGGGTTCTCTGTGCATGTGTCCCTGAATACGCTCAAGCCGCCTCTCACCTCCGTCCAGATGATGTTGCACGCCCTCAGGATTCTGTGGAGCCGCTGATGTGGTTCCGACATCTGTTCCCCCATCTCGGGCGCCAAATTGAGGTCAGGCGGCGATTACCGAATGGGGGCTATTCCGTGCTTCACAGTGGCCAGCTGTCTCCCTCTTGTCTGGCAGCGCCGCCACCTCGCTCGGGTCCCAGGGCTGTGAAGTGGCGGAACAGCAGGTGTGGTGGCCCCGGTGGCGGCTGTCACTAATCGCAGCCGTCGCGACCTGCCTCTGTGTGGGTGTCCGGAGGCTCGCAGGCAGCAGCTGTGGTGTCAGAGGGTTCCCACACCTCTATAGTGGCTGTGGTCGTGTGGTCATGCCCCTCTCGATGCAGGGCACGGGGCTCCGGTCCGGGCTCACGGGGCATGCGTTCGCGCTCTGGCGGGCGCCATCTTGCCGCTGAAAAAACACTCCGGCCGCATCTCGCCATTCCGCCGTCAGGAGTGTACCCAGGTGTGGCTTCGTCGCACCGCTTTGCGCTACATGTGCTCAGACACCCGACTGGTGTCTGTGCGGGTCGGGGCGACGCTCGAAACGGCCAGTCTGGGGGCCCGATCGCGGAGCCTCAGCAGGTCCTGTCCGCCATTGTGGGCTGCTTGGCCACGCCCCCCCTGTCCCATTTTCCTCTATATGTCCACTTATATCCTGCTTGGTCCACAGTCACCTGTATCCCCATCCAGAGAAAGGATATGATCTCCCATGGTATGTTCACTATTGGGAGTTCCTCCACCAGTCTGTGTCCCATCGCTGCTATTGGAAATATTATTGACTTTTGTTTATTCACCTGATTGCTGTCCGAACCTGTCGAACTTGCCCAGTATACCGCAAGGTTTGCCAGACAGACTAGCAAGTCCTAAATTTACAATGACACCATATGCCTACTTTCCCATGTCTGAATAGCCCAGAATTCTACAGATTTGCACAGTCTGCAAACCAGGGGTTCTATTGCAATGAAAACAGGGGTAACAATGGACACTTGTGTTCCTCTCTAGCTCCCTTCCTACACAGTGTCATTAGTTCGGAGCATTTTGATGTAGTGTACCCCGAAGTTCATTTTCCTAAGGTTGAAAACAGGTAATGCCATGCACTGTATCAAATGCTTTTTAGGTCTCGCCTTGACAGCGAATGCGCTGTCTTTTCGAGACCTGTTGTATCTGGACTTTGGGATTCAAGGACTGCCTACTTTACTGTCCTTTCGTAAATGGCTGCTTTTCATTGGTTGATAAACTCAGTAGTCCCTCCTTTTCTACGTTTGTAACCTCCCATGAGGACTGTCCCGTTGCATGTGCTGTTTACTCCATGTTATTTATTAGTTATGGAGCACTCTTTTTTTTCCTTTGTGCTTCTTTAAGCTCAGGCACTGCACCCCTGCCCATGCTTGCTCCTTCTCCCTGGCTGCAGCCGACTCCTCCTCCTCCCCCTTCGCTTCCTCTCTTTGGCTGCAGCTGCCTCCTCCTCCCTCCTGCTTTTTGAAAGCACAGCCTGTAGAGATGCCTGAGAATAAAATTTGAAAGAGAAACCAGCTTAAACCGGTTCTGAAGCCTGAGTTAGTAGATCCATATCACCCGTCTGGAAAATGTATATAAATGTAGGATCCAATCCATCCTTCTTTGTTCCAGTTCCAAGTTGTTGATGACCGAGGAAACAAGGCTCCCCAGAGCACTCTGTGGCCTGCTGTGCTAGCAGGGCTTGTCTCTGCATGGCAGTGTGTCTGCAGACTTGAAGTCTACAGAGTCCCACATGCCTCCTGTTGCAGCTTACACCACATCCTGCTTAAAGTATTCACCAGGTTGTCACTGTATGTATGGCCTGACGTTACTAAAGCAAAAACCAAAGGAAATGATGGACGGAGTGTTGAACAATGCAAGCACTCACCCCCAGTCAACTGATCTGGGTTTAATCCATCACCGTTCTTTAGCCCACTCTGCCACCCCAGTTCAGACATGACCATATGCAAATCAGTCTGACCCTGTGCCTCATGGGAACAGTCCAGCCCGAACTGCCAAGCCATGTCTTCCCTGGACCGGAAACAAGCTTCCTAGGACCGGTGTCTGGCATTTCAGCCGTCTTCAGCCAGGCTTGCTTGAATCCAGTGGCAAAGTGAGCAAGGGACTCACGTATGAGCATACCCTGCCAACTTATGGCGAACAAAGCAAAAACCAAAGGAAAGCAGAGTGGGCTAAAGAACGGTGATGGATCAAACCCAGATCTGTTGACTGGGTGTGAGTGTTTGATTGGTTCTGATGCTCCGTCCATCACCACCCCCTTTTGTACTGCTTTGTTCGCCATAAGTTGGCAGGGTATGCTCAGACGTGAGTCCCTTGCTCACTTTGCCACTGGATTCAAGCAAGCCTGGCTGAAGACGGCTGAAATGCCAGAAACCGGTCCTAGGAAGCTTGTTTTCGGTCCAGGGAAGGCATGGCTTGGCAGTTCGGGCTGGACTGTTCCCATGAGGCACAGGGTCAGACTGATTTGCATATGGCCATGTCTGAACTGAGGTGGCAGAGTGGGCTAAAGAACGGTGATGGATCAAACCCAGATCTGTTGACTGGGTGTGAGTGTTTGATTGGTTCTGATGCTCCGTACATCACCACCCCCTTTTGTACTGGCCTGACGTTACTGCCATCAACTATGAGGGCCTAGTGCTCACGCAAGCATCAGAGGTGTCCACATGAGAGGAGCTGTTGCATTTGGCTCCAGGGCCACAATTGCAGAAGACTATTGCTTCACCGATTCGCACCTGGCACTCACTGCCTGCTTTGCCTGCTTGATGCTTGTTGAAGATCTAGTGGCATGGTTAGTGCAGCTCGTATCCTCTCACTTCTCAGAGGGAGCTTCCTATGCTGGGGGAGCTCAGCTACAGTCTCACTTTGGAACTGGAATTGCTCGATGAAGTCTGCGCTGCAGGTCGTGCTCAGCGGCATAGCATTTTCAGCAGAGTGTAGTAGGGTACCCAGGCATATCAGTTGCGCCCTCCTGGGTGATTCATCAGCAGTGCTGTGCTTTCGGTAATTTCTGTCTTCCAGGCAGATCCAGCTGCCAGTTTAGCTGTGATGCGGCTCCTCTTCTCTAGCGTAGGCAGAGCCAACGATATGCTCAGACTCGCTGCTTGTTGCCAAGTGACAGAATGGTGATTGTACTTGCCAATCTTGGTACTTTTCACACAGTAACCCAGCTGAGAGACCGGGGATGCCCTTACAGCACAGGTCTCTCCTGGCTTTGCTCGCTGGAACAGTCTACATTCACTGAAAACATGTTTGGTTTCTCCTCCTGTGTAGTCTCTCCTGCATGCCCAGGCACACTCCTTCTCAGGCAGGCCTCTAGGCACTGGGCAAACCCTTAGCTCCTTCAACAAAATTTGTAGAGTTAATTTTATGTTCCCTCATTTTCGAGGCACTGGCTATGGGAAGATGCCAACCCTTATCACACAGTAGCCCTTCAAGTACTCCATGGAGTGGTGGGGCGCTCTTTTATGTGGGCTGACTACCTGAAAACTTTCTTAACTCGTTCAACTGAAACTGAAGTCCCACCTCCTCACTCCTACCATCTACCGAATGACAATGCCCAGGAAGAATTAATCAGCAGCCTTGTGCTGACATGGCCCTCATTGAATTTATAGCGGTATTCCTGTTTCCATCCCTTCCCACTTCAGTGTCTTGTTCTTCATCCCCAGCCACATGAATACAGTCTGTACACTTCCTTTGTCTGGGGAAGCTGTAGCCACTCTGTAGCTTGTGATATTCTTAACCAGTAGCATTACAAAATGAGTTCAATTGGTCTCAGTACTTGGAGTCCTTTTAGCGTACACGTGCTACACACTGACAGTATATACGTGCACTTGACACTCACACAGAATGTCCACTCACACAGAATGTCCACTCACAAATCTTGTAATCACATTACAGTGGAAATGAACAACAGAGGGATCAGCATACCTATGCCCATTTTTAGGGCATGCATGGTGCACCCCTCGAGGTCACAGAACACGTTCTACACCTTGCACTACCAGGTATGGGCCTCAGCCTCTGCACACACTTTAGATTAGCAGGAATTCTTGGACCAAAATAACTAGCAAGGATACCAGTAAGGCACTTATCCATTCAGTCTCGTTTAGGCGACTTTTTAACATGCAGAGGACATTACCATTCCAACATGAAGTAAATAAAAACTCCACTCTCCAACGAAAAGGGCAGATAGTCTCATATGAAGCAGCTTAAAAAAACATAAGTAGTCACAGAAACCAAAAGTTGTATTAACATGTAGTACAGCAGGGACTGATTGGCAGGGTGCAGAAATAACTAGGCCAGTATACACCCCGCAGGCACGGTAATGAAACACGAATACAAAAAACTGCAAACCCATGCCAGATAAAGTAGAGCATCACAGCATTGTGTTCTTTATTTAGTAACCTTTATTTTCCACGTAACAAGTCCAGGGCTATTCACATGGAGAAATAATATTGAGAGACAGACCCAAACTATCCCGCCAGCCATGCCTTTAGTTGAACTCAAACACTAATTCGCAGTAAGAATATAATGTATTTCTCACCTATTGCTACTACAGTTAAGCCCATGTATTGGAGACGTGATTATTGGACGAGAATTGCTGACCAGCTGAAACGCATTGTCTCACTAAAACAGATTGAAACTCTTGCAAAGACCTGAAATAAAAATTATTAATTCAATATGAAATTCATGAACATACATTTCTAAATAACAGGGGACACTTAATTGCCCCTTTTTATACACTATCAACTAACACATAAATAATCTAATAATTTTATAGGTGTATCCTACAGTCTCTGAGAAAAAAAATCTTTTACGTAAATGACGTAATCGCACCAGCGCAGCACATTTGTATTCGCAGTCCATTATCATGTTTATTGACTAGAATTACATTTCATATATTCATTAGGTTAACAATCAATATTGGAACTTAGTGTTTGTGTTTCATTTTGAAGTTTAGTACCCTCACGATTCCCCGGTAGTCCATCCATTCCCCCAGGTCCTAACATGTTTCTGCAGACCTCTGCACAATTTATCAATGGGGATCTTCAACATTATACAGTAACCGACTGCGCATGCCTAGCTCTTGAAGGTTGGCAGGTCTCCACTTAACAGGTGTTGGCAATGTTACATCTTGCAATTATCAACCTTAGTTGTCCTTGGTTTATCAGCATTGGGTTTTTTGCAATGTGAATTTCACCCTGTTCCAGAAAGGTTTAATTTTGGGGTATTGCAATACAAGGTGAATGAGATCCCCATTGTTCTACACATTTGAGACAGTCAGATGAATCAATTTTCCCATACCCCCACATTTTGTAATGTGTTATGTATGTCAGGTGCACATTTTTCAGTTGGATAATTCTTTACTAATTGTCAGTAGTCATTTCCCGCAATACTATCCTGACAATTTACCATTATTTATCAGAAAATGTTCACCCATCTCTTTCCCTTGCCCTCCTAAGATTGTCAAACTTGTTGGGGTGTGGATTGCAAGTGATTTAGGTATCTTTGGGCCACACATGGTCCATTTGCAACTTAGCCTTCAGGAGGTTAGAGTGGAAATTAGGGAGGGGTTGGATTTTTTTTTTTTCATTTTTTTTTTATTTTTTTTTACATGGGGACATTTCTCACTGTAGATACAAACATTTAAAAACAAATGGTATTTGTGCATGTCTGAGTTCACTTGGAGATCCTTGAAGGTGCATACAGTAGTGTGCATCATAATGTCACCCCAAATGGGCATTACATTATTGTCTCCCGCCCCCATGGAACCCCTCTTATATTTAAGAGGTTTTAATTCTGTCCATTTCAGATTCAAATGGTGTCCCGCTTTTTCTGTAAATGGTTACAAGTACTGTAAACACATTTGTAAATTGATGAGACTAATCCTCATAAACTGAATTATACACAATTTTTCCTTCACTAAGATATTTTCCTGGACCGAAGTGTGGCCTAAGCCACAACACATTAAATTGTATTCTAAACTTCTCCGGTAGCCAATACAGTGTTGTGTGTAGACTTAGATTCCGTATATATAGGTTTCCAGATTTATGCCCTTATATAGGTACAATTCACATTGCCCTTATTTGAACATAGAAATCAGGCCCTTATTTAGACATTGTCCGTACAAACCAAATACAGGCATGGCCACCTACATCCGTCCATCCACGTCACAACGAATTCTTGGAAAACCAGACCCTTAAGCCTTTAGGAATTTCCCTCACCTTGAATATTGATTTCTCCAAGAACTCATTAAGTATGCATGAACATCTATTCCTTAGGGGTTCATTCATGACGTTCCTCTGCCCGACTTTTACGTCAATACTGACATTCCTAGACACCTTCAAGGTATAAATATACCAGCACTTGCCCTGGAAAATTGCGGTTCCCGGAGGATTCGATCCAACCCAGACTACGCGGTTAGCCATGGCAAGTTCGGAAGAAGATCGAGTTCCAGCCTGATGCACTGACCTGACGCTGCCATCCTCCTCGCAGAGAATCCAGCTCCAGTGCTCTCTGACTTCCCTTGCGTGGGGTTAGGCTATCGATTCCAGAAAAGAGATTCCAACCTCTCTCATTCTCAGGTATGGAGCTGACTAGAACTTAGAGAAACTTTTGGCAACTCTTGGCTAAACTAAAATATAGCTAGCTATACTTTAGAAACAGCACCTACTTCAAACCTCGTACTGCACTTAAGTTGGGTACACTGGGGTAGAACAATTTAGAAACGTCCGATGAGTATCACATTTTAGCATTGTTATTTATGTATGTGTTTTGATTATATGTCATAGCTACAAACCATGCTATTGCAGTATTATTTTATCTTACTGCCGACCTCGTACATATTGTACTTCGCAGTCTGTCTTACGATTGGAGCAATTCATATCTCTTGCACGAGAAATAAGACTGTTCAATAAACCCTTTTATTGAACCGTCCGTCTCTCTATTTCTGTGCAACTCTGTAGAAACGAAGCATGGACGATTGACTGAGTGAAACTGTTATCTATTGTTTCCATGATTCTGAGACTGTTCCGATTCTAAAGGGAAACAAAGTTGTCATGTTTATGCGGTTGTCAGAGACTAATCCCTTCTTGTATATTCGAGAAGTTTCTAGTGACCTCTGAGTTAGCTGGCACACACAAGTAATTAAGTTTAATATATTCGATAGAGACATACTGACCGAAGTCCTATGTCAAATCTATAGTGTATGTTATTCCAATGCGCAGAGGCTATCCGGGATATAGGAACTACACTACAACAGTTGTTTTTTAGTGCAGCTGAACTCGCATTGTTTTTTTTTCCCTCTTATTTTATCATTCTTGATAATTGCAATTATGTGCTGGTAAACTCCAGCATGGCCAGTGTTTAGCCCGATCCTGCACTCGTAATCACAAAATCACAATAGTTTCTTGTGAGATGTGTCCTTCACCACTCAAACGGTCAATGGAGTTTATACTTTCTCCGGTGGTCAGACGAGCAAGGCTGAAAAGCTACTCTCAGCAATAAGAAAGATATCTTGGGTCCATGAAGGGCCAGCTGGTTCACTCTCATTATCTTTAAAGGTATCACCCAAACAGTTATGTAACCTACCTGCTGGCCTTCCCTACCATCTTCCTATTGCATGATTTACTGAGTGTCATCGGTGTATATTTTGTACTACAGCTGATGCACCTTGATTATTCCTACCAGTGACAGCATGTATCCATTAATTAGAAGGATGAGCTTTCTGGATCTTTACAATGTACGATCGAGTTTGGGACGCAAAAGGACTTAACTTGACCTCCTGTGAATGAGTGTCAGCCATGCCTTCATCTTTCCTTTCCATTATATAACCTAACCCTGATATTCATTCGGTTTAGTTGATTCATTGTATCAAAGGATACATACAAATTACATAATCATATCAGGTTTTTCCTATCTGTGGTTGTGAGGTGTTTCCCTCTTATATCAAACTGTGTGTTCTTTGTTCCTAAACCGAAACATGATTGAAAAGCAACCAGTATCATCATCTGCTCCCATACTGGGTCTCAGAGAAAAGAACTGATTTGTTTTGGGAGGTATTTCCTTTGTCGGTGAGCCACAACTGCTTGAGTTATATGTTTTGCAAATATTACCTCCCTGAGAAACTGGCTTGAAATTTTACAGATCAGCATGCCTGGAGTTGGGCCTTCTGTTTTATTGCTGCTGCCGGCAGAGGGTCTAGGGAAGATCTAGATTGCTCTTCCTCCATCACCCATACCAATCTATAGGTGGCTGACACAGCCTTGTAAGAGGAAGCCTCACTTATTTAGCAATCTTTGTTAAATCATATTTCATAATAAATGCCCTACATTTGTTCCTGAAGCATCATAAATATTATTTAATAGTAGTGTTAGTATTGCCCAAGTGAGAGACAGTTGTCCTTTAACTAAATACCTCTTTTACTGCCGTAATTATTTTGAAATTAAGTAGCAAAGACATGACTAAAGACAGGTTTTTTGATACAGTTGTTTTTTCCCCACTAGGCAGCTATTTCTGCTATGATAACCCTGCAGCTCTTCAAATCCAGGTTCAAGCGGTAAGTGGAATAAAGCTCTGCAGTTTGCTTTGCCATTAAGTCATACTAACTAATATAAAACAACTCTAGCTGATTTGCAGTATGTTGTCCTCCTGTAAGGGTGACTGCGAACCCCTTCACCTTTTAGCTCAATGCCTTACATTTTCTTCTGCACAGTTTTAGATTGATTGTAATAGCCAGTACCTTTTAGCAGGTGAATGTTTGCATATTAACTTAGCCAAAGCTCTTTATGTATTCTTATCTGATAGAGATTTCTAGCTGCAGATTCCTTACATTTGAATTCTCTAGACGTCGAGTTGGATCCGGAAACTTTTGCTCGAGCAATACCCCTTGCGCGTGCCGTCGGGTGGCTCCTTTCGGCTCTGCGTGACATCGCCGGCATTGTTCGTGTCAGTTATGACATCACAGACACCTATATAGATGCCACCCTGGCAAGCGGATTTCAGTTCTTTTCTTTCCGCGCCAGCTAATCGCCTGTCCGGAGAAGAGCTAACCCTCTGTCGCTTTATGACGGGCCTTTTTCGACTTTTGCCGACTTTGCCATTTTTCCTTCGTGTGTGAGGATGTCTTCAAGGAAGATGGGATTTAAACCATGCAATGCCTGTCAATGCATGATGTTGGTAACCGACCCCCACCTCGTCTGTCTTTGGTGTCTCGAATGCGACCACGACTCGGTCGTGCTTGGACTGTCGGAACTTGGCTCCGAAGGCCTTGCGGGAGCGGGCTATGAAGCTCCTTGCGGACAAGCAGTCAACCCAATCCAGCGAGACTCCGTGGAGGTCTCGTTCGAAAAAGAGGTCGCAAGACTGCTCCCGTAGCCCCAAGTCCTCTTCCTCCTACTCGATGTCATCGGGACACGCGGGGAAGAGGCACAATAAGAAGTCCAAGTGGACTTCATCTTCGCCTCAACTGTTGTCCGTTGTCGAATGAGGTAAAGAGCACCGACGTCTAGGCACGGTCCTAACGAGCCAGAACAAGGGTCGACTTTGCGCCTCCCTCCCTTTCCAGGAGGCGGAGCGCTCTTGCTCAAATTAAAGTTTTTTTTTACAAGGCCATGCACCGCATGTTTGAGTGGGCCGACTCCCCTGGTAAGCCCTCTGGCCCCGCGGGGTAGGAAGGGGCCTAGTCAGATTTTATGCTGTCAGCTCAGGCTATGGCGTTGGTGGGGCCTCAGGAATTCGGTCCCGGGTCCCGGACAGCGCCGGCCAACCATTGTGACCTTCTCCGGCTTCGAACCCGAAGTCGGTGCTTTCGGGTCTGCCGGTGCACACCGGCAGTTCCAGCCCCATCCTTATCCCCGACGAGACCGAGTCGTAAAGTCACTAATTCCAACATCGATAGAACCCAGTGGGTTCTAGGTTGTCACCTGAACATTTTGATGATGTTTTAGGCTCTGGAGAGGATTGGGAGGGGTCTATTGCCCCTTTAGAACACCAGGATGTTTCTGCAGAGCAGATGGACTGGTGTGGAGAACTTGGGAAGGCCAGTGGATTTGACACTTCCCCAGATACTGGCATGCTCTCTCCGCCATCTGTGGCTACAGTGGAGGGGGCACCATATGCCATGGTGGGCGAGAGCAGCCGATGTCCTTTCACTGGAGTTGCCCTCTGTGCCTAATCTCCTGACCGGAAGTGCTCCAGCCTCTGAATCCTTTTGCCCTTCAGTGAGGCACTTACTTACAGGGGCTCCTGTGAATAGGTCAATTGCATGCTGCCATAGCCCGGGTCCGGGTGACCCAAAGTTCCTCAGCCAACACCCCACCCCTGATAGCTTGGTGGTGCAGGCTTCTACCTCCCAGGGTGCGTTCCCTTTCGCCCCTCTGGATAAGGAATCCAAGAGCCTGCAATCAGTTGGGAAGAAGATGTTTTCATCCTCCAGGCTAGCATTGCGGTCTATAAATACTGCATGCTTATTTTGCCATTTCACATTCTCCCTTTGGGAGATGGTTGTGCAATAGCTGCTACAAGGTCCGAAGGAGGCCCGGGCAGTGCTTTCTCAGGCTGTTAAGGATGGGAGAGAAGCAGAAAAATGTACCATAAGGTGTGGCCTTGACATGATTGATTCGCTGGACAGAGGGATTTCACCGACACTGGCCTTGCGGCACCACGCCTGGCTCAGAACAACAAGCTTCTCGGGCAATGTCCAGGCAAACTTGATGGACATGCTGTTTGGGGACAAAGCAGAATCGGCCCTAGTGAGATTCAAGGACTCTCGTGCTATAGTTTGGGGAGAGGAGTTGGCCTAACGGCTAGGGCGGTCGAACTCTAATCTGGGGAACTGGGTTCGAGTCTCGGCAGTGACGCTGAACATCCTGTGATTCTGGGCAAATCACTTAATCTCCCCGTGCCGAAAAAAAAAAAAAAAATGTCCTCATGTAATGCAACTGGTGCTATGTAAAATGCTCTGATACCTGATTCGGGTCAAGTTCATGCTATATTAAACTCTGTTAAAAAAATTAATAAATAGCAGATGCTGAGACTTCTCTTTTACACCTCATGGCCAGTCTAGCTTTCGCCCCTTTCGTGGCAATGGAAGGGGGTTCCAGCCACGTCAGCCCTATCCCAGACTTCCCAAGTTGTACAGGGGCGTGGACGTGGTTGATTCTGTCCAAGGAATGGAAGCCAGAAGTCATCAGCCACCCTGCCCTCGACAGCCACAGCCTCCAAGCACTCCTAGTTTTACTCTGCAAGACCACACCTCTCTAGTTGGTGCAAGAATCCACAATCTCCCCCATTCGAGACCCATGATATCGGACAAGTGGGTCTTGCAGATCATTTAGGAGGGCTATTCTCTGCCTTTCTTTTCTTTTCCTCATCCCATTCTGCCAAATCAAAAGAGGCTGGCGGAGGATCATTTAAAATTGTACCAGGAGGAAGTTACAGCTCTACTGGCCAAGGGAGCTATAAAGAGGCTCCCAGATTCAGAAGTAGGCAGTGGCTGTTATTCCTGCTACTTTCTGATTCCGAGAAAGAAGAAATGGTTGAGGCCCATTTTATATCTTTGTATCACTCTTCCTCAAGAAGGAGAAGTTCAAGATGCTTACTTTAGCTCAGACCTTATCTGCCTTAGACCAAGAAGACTTGATGGTAGCGTTGGACCTGCAGGATGCGTATTTTCTCCACATCCCCATCCTGCCAGGCCCAGGCGTTACCTGCAGTTCTAGGTGGGCCACAAGCACTTTGTTTTCTGTGCTCCCTTTCGGCCTTACCAGAGTCCCTCGGGTGTTCACCAAGGTGATGGTGGTGGTCGCAGCTCATCTGTGCAGGTTAGGGGTGTCAGTCTTCCCCTACCTCATTGAGTGGCTGTTGAATCCGTCCTCTCCCCAGGCTGTCGTCTCCCACCATCAGACAACGGCAAACCTCGAGCATTGGCTGGGGTTCTCTATAAACGTGCCGAAGTCGCACCTTTCTCCTTCTCATGTGCTCCCTTTCATCAGAGCTGTTCTGGACACAGTGTAGTTTAACCTATCCTCCTGAGCCTCGAGTCCCAGATATTCAGGTTTTGATTCTGATGTTTCAGCCTCTATTCTGGACTTTGGTGAGACTGACTCCTAGGCTGCATCCTGTTGGTAAAGCATGCCAGGTGGCGTATGCGGGCTCTGCAGTGGGACCTAAAGTTCCAGTGGCCGTAGCATCGGGGAAATCTCACCGACGTGGTCCAGATCTCGGAAGAAACTACGAGAGATCTGCGGTGGTGGTTGACGAACCGCGATTGGGTCAGTAGCAGACCCCTCTCCCTTCCCCAACCAGATCTCACAGTTGTGACAAATGCATCATTTCTGGGATGGAGCGGCTATCTGGGAGAGATCGCGATCAGGGAACACTGGTCTCCGGCAGAGTCCGGGCTCCACATCAGTTTCTTGGCGCTTCGAGCGATCTTGTTAACATTGAAGGCGTTTCTTTCCTTTGTCAAGGAGAAGTTAGTGCAGGTGTTCACAAACAACACCACTGCCCTGTGGTACTGCAACAAGCAGGGCAGGGGGAGGTTGTGGACCCTTTGTCTTGAGGCCCTGTGTGAGAAGCTAGCCTGGTATATGATGTCCATTAATGGAAGTGGGCACCTTGCACCAGACTGTTGAAGAGGACTACCTGAAAGCGGAGGGGACAGAGTTCTGTTACTTAAGAGTGATCAGGGGACTTTGAAGAGGAATGCTCTCCTATGTCGGGTGCTTCAGGGAGGAGGACGATGACCTTGACTTTGCAGCTGTGAGGACCGGGCGACGCTGAGGAAGATCAGGAGCCATGCACGAGCTGTCCCACGAAGGATGTCGAGTGCTGAGGGGTCGGTTTCCGGCAGGAGCACCGACAAGCCTTTGCAACGCAAGCCACGCAGAAATCAAAGAAGGAGCAAGGTCTGGACCAGCAAGGTCCAGGGGCTCACCAAAGGCAGGGAAGTCAGAGCAGGCCCCAAGCAATCGGGGAGCCCAATTGTAACAAGTGTGACCCTCAAGTGGGCCTACAAGCCGGAGGCACTGAAGTCGTGACAGGACCTCAAGGAGCTCACCACAGGCCACGATGCACACGATGCGGTGTGGCTAAAGATTCTGGTCACTGGAGGTGCCTGAGGTTGGGGCTACTTGGAGCCCAAAGATCTTCTTGCAAAGAAGCCAACAAGCCTTTGCAACTTCAAGTTGGACACAGTGCACAGGGGTTCGGTTAGTGCCACCCCGACGAGGGATACTGGCCTCAAACGTGCTGCGAGGGCAGGGCAGGCCTCGGGAGCTGTGTAAAACCACCACCTGTGTTGCAGAGTCCACGGAGTCCAGAGGAGCTCAGGATCTGCAGACCTGTCGACTTGGTTGCGGTGCCTGCAAATGCAGGAGAGTGACTCCTTCTCTCCAAGGGAGGTTACTTCAGGTGTCTTTGATGCATGCTTCACAGGCCTTGGAAGGTTCCTGTATGATGTACAGGCACAGACGATGCAGCAGACTGAAAGGGAGACTAAGTCAGGCCAAACGTAGTCCAGCGAAGTCCAGAGTGCCCAGACGGTAGAAGTGCAGTGGTGTCTGATCTGAATCTTACCCACGACAAATCTCGGGACCTGCACCCAGGTAAGCCCTTAAGTATCCTATGGAAAGGATTGGGAAGATTCATGCGATCCTCCAACAGGAGGGTCTGGACAGGGGGAAGGTTATTCCCATGTCCTTTGTCCAGTTTCGCACCAGAGCGGGAGCCAACGTCTCCCAGAACTGGTTTGAACTGGACTATGCACAAGGACACTAAGTGTGCCCCTCATGCAGACTTTCTGGTGCTGGCAAGCGCACCCACCCGGTCCCAATACACTAAAGTCTGTCTGGGAGGTGGTCCCACCTCCCTGTGACAGGATGCTTATTGTTCTACCTTCCTCTGCTCGAGCTTTGTTCGGCAGCAGGAGAACAGAAATGTGTGTCTGGTCGACAGCAACCATTTTGTGCTGTCCCGGTCTAGAAGACTGGTACCGAGAACACTGAGAACCTAACGGAGGGCTCTTCCAGTGCTTGGAATTCTACCTACCACACCGTTTACGTTGTGGGGGTATGATTCCAACATGTTTGATACCAAACATGATCGGATTTGTTGCAGCCGTTTTCGAGAGGGTCATCGCGTAATTAGGCGGTACCCCTCTATATCGTATATGGCTGCTTCACTGACAACCTGGGAGAATGGGCTCTGTAGGCTGCAGGGTGTCCTGCTCATGCAGGGGCACCCTCTCACTTAGAACCCAGCACCATGCCTTCAGGATTGCAAAGGCCTGCTATAGGGGTGACCTATAGGTTTTAAGTGCAGTGACCCTTCGATATAGTGAACTTATATCTTAAGTAAGTGGTGCAAGCACCAACTTACACAGGCTGCAATGGCAGGCGTGTAGATCCATTTTGCAGGGTCTCCCATGGGTGGCATAATGCATGCTTCAGCCCATGGGAGACCTCTGAGGTACCTATGCCCTGGGTACCTTGGTACCAGATACTAGGGACTGATAAGGGTAACCAAGTATCTAATCTGGAGTGTACCCAAGTACTCGACACAATAATTTAGGGAGGAAGCAGATAGACTGGGGTCCTGATTAGCGGGATCCCAGTCAAACTAGTCAAAATACAGTTTAGCCCCGGGCAAAAAGTGGAGGTAACCATGCAGAAGGATCCAGCCTTCCTACACACTGCGTCTCTGGACATGTCTGGAACAGCAGGACATAATCCTGGTGGTTCAACACCTGGCAGGCTCTCTGAACGCCAGGGAGGGTGAAATCAGCCGTTGATGCCTAGCGGATCACAAATGGCGTCTCCAGTCGGAGGTGGCGCAAGGTCTCTTTCAGCACTGGGGAGATCCGTCGTTAGATCTTTTCACCCCCCCCTAAGAGAATCCGCAGTGCCAGCAATACTGGGTGCTGGAGTTTCTAAGGCAGCTATCACTCGGCGCAGCCTTTCGTTGCGAGTGGAGCTCAGGCCTGGTGTATGCCTTTCTGCCAAACTACTCCTGCTCATGGTTCTGAAGAAGATCAGGAACGACTGGGCCCAAGTCATTCTTGTGGCTCCGGACTGGGCGAGGAGAGTCTGGTATCCAGAACTTCAGAAAATGAGCATTGATCTTCCCATCAGGCTGCCCCTTCAGGAGAATCTTCTGTCGCTGCAGCAGGGGAGGGTCCTCCACCCAAACCTGTCAACTCTGCGCCTCCATTCGTGGAAATTGAGCAGCGGCAGTTGATGGCTTTTAACCTTCCTCTTGAAGTATGCAATGTTATTTTGGCAGCCATGCATCCCTCTTACTAAGCCCTATATGCCTGCCGTCAGCAGAAGTTTGTATTACGCTGTACAGAAAGGTCTATTGACCTTCTTTCTGCTTCTCTTTGCACTGTTCTTCTATTCATTCTAACCCTTGCCCAGCAGGGCTTTGCTTTGGGTACTCTTAAGGGTTAGCTTTCTGGTCTATCTGCTTTTTTGCGGCTGCAAGACCAACCCTCTCTTTAGGTATCCAATTGTAAATAGGTGTTTGAAGGGGCTGGCTCACTTGATTCTGCCCACTCCTTTTGTTATGCCGCAGTGGGACCTTTATTTGGTCCTCACTTTTCTTGTGTGCTCCTTACGAGCCTCTGCACGGGTGTCCTCTCCGGTTGCTTACGATCAAGACAGCCTTTCTTGTGGTGATAACCTCTGACCAGATGGTGAGTGAGTAGCAGGCGCTATCTTGTACGCCTCCCTACATGAGGTCCAGACAAAGTGGTGTTTTGTACCCGTGCTTAATTTTAACCGAATGTGGTGACCCCATTCCATCTGGGTCAGTCTATCATACTGCCCTCCTTCTCAGCTCCCCTGCATCCCTCGAAGGAAGAGGAGCGTCTCCACTGTCTGGATCCAAAAAGAGCTTTGTTGTTCTACCTAGACTGCACAAGAGTTCCGGGTGGACAACCAACTCTGTGGGCTACGTGGGAGCTAAGAAGGGCCGGGCAGTGCAGAAAAGGACCATTTCTTCCGGGTCCTTCTTTGCATTAAGATCTGTTCTGCCTTGGCTAAGGAGTCGAATGAGGGATTAAGGGCCCATTCCACCAGTGGAAAGGCTGAGACTAGGGCCTTGGCTCACGGTGTCCCAGGCCTGGACATCTGTCAGGCAGCAACATGGACATCTTTGCACACGTTTACTAAGCACTACTTCCTGAACAGTCTGGTCCATAGGGACGGGCCTTTTGCTTGTTCGATCCTGCTGGACTTCTAGTGTGAGAAATTGGTCTGCAACCCAGCAATGGGAGAGTATGGCTTGGGTATCTAATTCAAGGGTAAGGAATCTGCAGCTAGAAGTCTCTACCAGGTGAACATGTTACTTGCCTTCGGTAACGCATTATCTAGATGAGACCATATCTAGCTGCAGATTCCTTACAGGCCCACCCATGCCTCCCCCCTTTGCGGACTGTTTTTGTTAGGGCTAGGGTTACTCCCTTTTTCAGGGCCCTAGTTTGCACACGTTTTAAGTCCGTTACTTGGTGGCTCTGCACTTCTGGCGTGGAAAAAACAAACGAGCATTGGCATAGCCAATAGGTCTCGCCTTTGGGACCTTATAAGTGTTTAGCCATGCAACAGTTGCATAACTAAATACTTATAAGGTCCCAAAAGCGAGACTTATTGGCTATGCCAAGCGGCCGTGCGGCCGCAAAAGTGATCGCGATCAAACATCAAAGCGGCCGCGCATATGCACTGTAGGTCTAGGCTGGCCTGGTAGCACTTTTTGGAGCCCTCTCAAAAAGTCTCGCCAGACCAGCGCATGCGCTGGGTCAGGCGAGACCTAAAAAGTTCTGATGTCAGTGCCTATACAGGTGACCGTGACTTCAAAACAGACGGTAACTACGCCGTCACGCGGTGCCAAATGGAGCCACCAGACAGCATAACGCAAATGGTGTGCTAAAGCAAGAGTTTCTGAATCTATCCTGACGCCTGGGAAATTCAAAGGTAAGGAATCTGCCGCTTACTATTGTCTCTATCAGACAATGCATTACCGATGGGAATTAACTTGCTATTTTATTTGCGTGAGCCCAACAGCTGCAAAGTGGTACGGGACCATTTGCTTTCCTTTTGTACACTCCTGCACAGTTAATATTTTGATTTGACTGTTCTGCCTTGGCTGCTGGCTACGTTGTAAGAGTAAAGTAAAGAACAAAATGTCTGCCAGTGTCACGGGTTATTATTGCAACACATACTTGCACATGCATTGTGACTCCAACATAACACAAACTGGCATGTGGGAAAATATATCTGCTACTATTCCATCTAAATTATTACTTTAATTAGTCATTGATCGAAATACAAGTCTCATAAATTATTTTATTTAAACACTTCCAGTTGTTTTCTACAACTCTTCCGTACTGAAAATGTGATACTGTATGTGTATGGTGTCATACATAAAACAATCAAATTCACATTTATATTAAAACAATGCAAAACATCACACAAAAAGTTCACAAAAAAAGTCGTCATTTAGATGGAATAGTAGCAGATATCTTTTCTCACATGCCAGTTTTGTGTTATATCGTGGTTTGGTTAGCCCTTGGGATGCGGGTGATTAGGGCTCGCCCCTCCTATTTCTTACCTCATGTATTGTGACTCAGCACTGGCTGTTTTCGCTTTTTTTACGTTACCATTCCAATATAGCCGACCGCAAAATAAAAAAAAAAGAGAAGTGCGCAAAACGATAAGCGAGTGGCCCAGTAACACTTTTCAGCTGTAAACCCCATGAGTTTTTAAAAAAATGAACATTTAAAAAAATCCAAAAAAATCAGTGTGGCACAGGGATGAGGGAGAAGCCAGGAGCTTTGGATGAGTGAGTGTGGTGGTAAGGATGTAAGCATGCAGAGAAGGGTCCTTGAGATGAAACGGAGCCACAAAATGTTATGGTCTGATATCAATGCTGATTGACAACTCAGTGAGTCAGTGCAAAAGCCAGCTGAATCTCACTAACCAGTGGCTGAAAGAACTATCCAAAATTCATTGTATGTATGTTATGTGGTGTGTAATGTGTGAAGACCTCATTAGACCGCTAAAGTTACATGTATGTGAGGACGCTAGTGTATGGGAAGTGCGGTTTATTGAAGAAGGTTGCAAATAAGATGTTTGTAGTGATGCAATGCTGAGATAGTATGCTCATTTTCTTCCATATTGATAATATTTAAATTTAGTCTAAATACTTTTCCTTTATGAAGTTAGTACCCTGAAGACCTTACCTGGCAGTCCCATACGACATAAACTACTGCAGTTAGCTCATAACCCTTTGTTAAGGATGCATGTGGATACATGTTTTACATATTTGCTTATAATTGCTATGATTTCTTTCTAGTTATTTCTAAAGCCCTTTATAAAAATATTTAGCCGTTTCCTTGAATTTCAGTTTTGTTGGATTTGGGATCTAAAGCAAAGAAATAAATAATGTGCTCACCTTCACACAATGTAGTCAAGTGCAGAAGCTAGCAGTACAGTTCAGGTTTTCTTTAACAGCATGTGGCAACTTAAACACTTGAGTTTATTTCCAGAAAATTATAAGAAATCTTAGATCAAAGAGTAAACTTCTTCTATGCCCCCGGCGTATTCGAACATCTAGGTACGGTGGCCAAGCCTTTTCTTATCTTGCACTTTACCACTGGAACAGACTTCCCTTGTTCATTCGGGCAAGAACTGACTTTCCACATTTTAAAAAACTTCTCAAGACCTGGCAGACTGTTCTAATGGCTGCTTCTCCATGTGTCTGTTGCCTCCGCGCCGAGATGCCCTTTCAGGGTTGAGTCATTGCGCTATATCAAGCATCCATTAACCTATTAATGCCTCTACATGAATGAGTCTTTTACAGAAATTCCATCAAGGCAAGCATGCTCATATAATTCATTCTATTTTAACTGTAGTTTGAAATAAAATATGTTCAGCCGTTTTATTGATGTAGTGCTTCTGTATTTACCTAATTTATAAGCTTTTTCTGTTTTGAAACGTATAGGAACTGATCCATGGATAACGCAGTTTGCCCAAGTCACCCAATGTGGTAAAATGGCGATGCCAATACTGCAGCCCTTGTTACTTGGATCAACAGTTGCCAATTAGACCCCAGATTTCTACTATGAGTCCCAGGACTAATGGAAATCTATGGAAGACTATTTGACTATCCACAACCACTTCAGTGTAATCACGCACAAATTTCACCATGTAGAAATCTCTACCTTGGGGGAGCGAGGGAATGCACATTTGCCCACAAAATTGTATTCTTCATTTTCGGAGGAAATAATTTCTCTATGCAGCAATCCCTTTTTTACACTCCTGTTAAATCTGGGTATTTTCATACTTGTCTCACTCTGGAAAGCCCCTTCTATCTTTTCAGAAGAATAGTTTTGAATGCGCGTACATTATAGGAAGCCGCTTGCAAATTATTTGTCAGGAGCCTCAAATTGTTCAATGTTTGTGTAATTTATGAGAATAAAATTCCACCAGCGTGAATTCTATTAAGATGCAAGTTGTTATTTTTGTGCCGCCTAATGACACGCACACACCTTGTTGAATCGGGCCCTTTCACTACTAGAGTCCCTAAAAGTGGTTTAAAGCTCTATAATACGTTTGTTCCTGAAATTATATGAAGGCAAAACCTTGCAAACATTAACTACACTGCAACATAGCTTTTAAAAATATACATAGTCTACAGATCTTCCTTCCTTATCCTATTGGGCAAATTAGCGAGCTCAGAATGTATCGTTGAACAATAGCTGAAATGCTAAGCCTGTTGACCCAGGGGCTAAACAATTAGTTTGCCATAATTTTTTTTTTAATTTCTAAATAAAATAAATGCTGTTGATTTATAGTAACTGGTTGTAGCCAGGGTTAATGAGCTCTAAACTGCCTCTGTAATTAAACATTTTCTAACTGATTGAGGATTTGAGTTCTAGATTAATATTATACGGATTCTCAAACATTACGTTAAAAATGATAGAACAAACGTACAAGTGTAGCTTTGTCCATCTCTGTGCTGAGTATATAGCTGAATCAAGATCTGGGAATGCTAAACAGAAAAAACATCCCAAACAAAAATACATATTTCTAAGTAAGAAAAGTGGCACATTAATAAAAGAGAGTTAATCAGTTGAGACATCATACAGTACTAGATGCATGACAGGCAGTAAGCAAAATATAATGAGACAACATATCCTCACACCATTACAATAAGCTCACCAAAAGGCCGAAGCCCTTATCAGAACCACCTGTAGATATATACAGGGCAGGTCTCAGAAGAAGAAATGAGGGTACTTAAATCAGATGCAGTCAAATTCTGACAATATTATTTTTCTAATCGGCCTATAGAGTTGGATCAGGTATATTAAAATCAGATAAAATATGTACATTCAATCATCATGTAAAATCACAAAGGATAAGAACAAGAATTAAGACTAGCAGCCAAGGAAAGTACACATTCATAGAGCAAGAGCAAGGTACACGTATAGTCCTCTGTATAAAGACTTCAATTGAGTGGCTTAAAGTCACACTTGACAATTTTTGCAGAAACTCCATGGCTGCCCTGCACTGCCTTTAACCTGCATGCATCAAGAATGGAAAAATGAATAGGGACCGTAGTGAAGAATAATATTTACAAAAGAGAATAAATTGCATGGTACTCTGTACAGAGCATCCATCACACGGACAGGCAGCAAACGTGCATGGCCTTGGATGTACGATGAGAGAGTGTACAGAGCTTGGGTCTAATCTTACTAGCAAAAACCTATGATGTAAGTTGTTTATGCACAGTAGGTAGAGCTCAATGCCCACGCAAGTGCAGATTTGGGCTTAGGCAACAGCCGTGGACGTTCGTTCATGAGTTTTTGACAAGCCTTTCCTCTGAACATTTGGCAAAAAAAAGCTGTGGTAAATGATCTATGTAAACTTTAACGTTTCTCGGGTTCAAAAACAAAGCCTCAAGGTCCAGCCACTTGCTAATCTTAAGTATATATGCAATCCACACCTCTTGATATGCATGCACGAATGTGATAATTTCCCTGAGTAGCAGCATCCACACCGCTTGGAGATTGTCCTTCTCAGTAGGCACACACAATTCTTTTCTTCATTTTTATCTCATGTTTTTCTTTTGCCATTATTCATATTTTGTGTTCATCCTTTGATCTTTATTTTCTTACAGGACATGAAAGTAAACACCGCTGAGTTCATGCAGTTATATGCATGGTATTCCTGGCCTAACGTTATTCTGTGCTTCTTTGGTGGTTTCCTAATAGACCGTGTATTTGGAATACGGTAAGTGTGGACATAACCTTTGACAACGCACAAGACGTTGCATCTGTAGAATTGCTCCCATTTCGTGGATGTTGCCCTCTGTTTACTGATATTCACCTGCCTAACAAACAAAGTGGCTCTGTAGACTTAAATAAAGTAATTAATTTTTTAAACCCTGAACACGCTCCAAAAACAGTTTTTTCCGTGTTCACTTTAATGGAATCACCTTCTTAAACACCTCATGTGACCTAAGATTTTGAGTCTAGAGGTTCACATGTATGCCTTATCCACTGATAAGGCCTGTTCAACCAAGCCCTATGGGCCACAGTTCGTAGTTTGTTAAAAGACACTACATATATTCCTTGAAATGGTTTCAAAGTCACTGATTCTGCTATCCGTGAAATGTCAGATTCTGTTTCAGCAAACCTGTTCTTCATCCGATTTCTAGGCATCCCAAAGCATCACTTCTCACAAATGATCCAATGTGAAGTACATGTTTGATGAAATGGACTCTGACATTTCACTGAATAGCAGAATCAATGACTTTGAACTCATTTCAAGATGAAGAGGCTTTAACTTTGATATAGCAATGGGGCAACTTAGAATTTGGATATTTAGATGTTACTAACAATCCTCATGAGAAAGAAACTTTATAAATTTGATTCCAAACAAGAGCTATAAGATACCAAAATGGGGCAACTTAGAATTTGGACATTGCAATATTACAAACCATCATCGTGAATTAGAAAGTTTATAAATTCATGCCAAACAAAAAGTATAAGCTCTGAGGAAGAGGGTGTGTCCCTCGAAACATGTGTTGGCAGCTGTACATTTGGATTTAAAATACAATTTTGAATAAAGGGACAGTTAAAGAAATGAAATAAGGACTCTTGTGAATCATTATGGGATATCTCAAGTGAAAACATGAAATAAGCCTACAATTGAATTTGTGCCTCCTTTTGATGGACCTGGATCATTGATTAACCACAGGGGCAGGTTTGGAGGTGAAGGTGCCGGGTTATAGATTCCTAACCCCAAAATCATTATTAATGTTTTAAAATGAAATCACAATACCTAAATATGTTATTTTAACCTATGTATTTTTTCAGTACATTCTTGTGGTAGTTGATCATATTTTAAATGGATTTTTTACACATCTCACTTGTTTACAGTTCTGATCTGGCTAGACCATACACCCCGCCCTTTGCAGATGTCTAATCTCAGCCTCAGATAGCCTTTGGACGCGGTGTCCACAGAGGATGGTGTCTGCCTGCCCTGTAGCCAGCCATGCAATGGCCCAATCCCACTTTGCTTGACCTTTGGCTATATGCTGCAAAGTGGAGCCAAGGACTGTGTGCATGCGAGGAACTTTAATCCACTCTATGGTTTCCCCAGTGAAGGGGTAGGCCATCCAAAGCAGTGCACAGAGTGAGTGGTACATAGGGCCTGCACAAATATTACCAGACATTTAGCATGTTCAGGCGTCCCTTTTACAAGAGGGGGTACAAAAAGTGTTAATTTACTAATAACTGTGATACTCTTACGTGAATCCAATTGAAACGTAGCACATTTTTAGCATATCTTTTCCATCTTGGTATGTCAAGTTGTATGCAGATCAATCAAAGAGGAGCAAGTGTAAAAGTGGGGCAGGAAGTGTTAGAAAAGTTTCAGGTGGGGATAACTTTGGTGTCTTATCCCAGATCTACACAAAATATGACAGACCCTTATCATGTTCAGCTTTTTCTTGATATATTGATTTTCATACACATCCATCAAGGAGGGCCGGGTTAAAAAAAGGGAGGGGATGTGTAAAAGGTTATTTGGAAATCATTTTGGTTCTGGTTAATGAATTGCCGTGATAACTGATTGGATGTTAGCAAGTGGAGCCCAGTGCAGGAAGCTCAAGTTTCCGGTAGATTAGACAAGGTAGCAAAGCTAAAGAGGTGATGAAAAGTTATTGTATTTGTTTTCATGTGTCTGTATCATGGACTGGTATGAAATGAAAATTTTGAAGAACCTGATCATATTTACCTTACTGTTAGCGTAGGGAGCTATATGCAAATTCATCTACAGGAGGCACAGTTCTGGGTGGGACCGGCACAAAAGTGTTAATTTGCTAATAATTTGCTATCCTCCTGCCGACTGCATACCTCTAATGTACACGGTCTTTAAATGTGACCACGGGGTTGCCTGTAGAGCCTGACTCATAGCTGGGTATTCTATTTGTGAACCCTGTGTTATTGGGTTTGCTCACCAAACCTTTGAGACCACACTCTTGAAATGGACTACGCTGAGTTAAAGGCTACACTGGATACTTTTATTTTTAAATGTAGATGCACAGAAAGTCTGCAAACCTGGATTTTAGAATTGTCAGCACACCAGCAGTCCCATTGTCTCAATCTATTAACCCTTTCTATTCCATTGACGTAGTACTGTAATCAGACCCCAGGATTTTGCGGCTTTAGGTGACAAATTTTGCTGCAAAAAAAAATAAAAATTTGTGGCTCAAAACCCTCAAAGATTCGTGGTATTTTTGCATTGGCCAAAAAAGTGTCTGCCACAAAAAAACTGCAAGGCCTGTGCTCTGTCACTACTAGAGACTGTGCTATGTCACAATCTGGAACGTTGCAGAGTCTCCAGCAGCACAGCGCCTCAAATTGGAGGACGTTTGATGCCAAAGAGAACAGATTACAATATGAAACCTGCTCTTTCTGGCAACCGACAGCCTGCGATCCTTGCGGCGGCACATAAAAACCATCGTAAGGTAGGGGGCACCCAAATGTGTGAGGCGCCCCTGTTGTCCGCCCTACAGGGTAACATGCTGTAGGAACTCGCTGATGACAAACCTGTGGTCCTTGTAAATACGCCCCTCTGCTCTTTCACGCCATCTTAACCCAATGAATTGTTTCAATCAGATTGAAACCACTGACCTGCACATCATGCACCCTGTTTTCATAACTTTAGACGCTGTTTGAGTTACCAAGTTCAAATCCGCGTTGGGTTAACTCGTAACAGGGTCATATAAACAACATGTCACAAACGTGTGAGGCGGGAGGGGCTACCGGCTGTTTACACAGCAGGAGGGGCTTTCTGCATTTTAAAGGCAGGCAACCGAGGAAGTCAACACCTCTGCTGCCTACTAGCCTGTTGCTCACACTGCCTTTCCTGGCGCAGAGCTAGTAAAGAAGAGTGGGTGAACTCCATGTTATTTTTCATTTTTTGCACAAATGACGATTTTGTGTGTTTTTTGCAAATCGTAATATCGTGGGGGGGTCTGTGTAAGCCTAACTTCTTGAAAACTACTGAATGGATTTGCTGCAAACCAAATAATGGTACTTCGAAGAAAAAGGTTTTTCAAATATGCTCTGAGCGTCAAGGCAAAAGTCAAAGCCGATGTAATATGAATCCAGCAGTTTGCCAGTCCCACAGGCAATTTTACACAAAATATAAAAAAAATGGTAAAAGTTAAAATGGATTTTGACAATGCTGTCTATTTAGCTAAGTAAGGCTTGCATTGTTATTTAGATATCTAATTCAAATATAACGCACCTCTGTAGTGTTGGAGAGAAGATAGTGTTAAGTGGCCCATGCATTTAATTACTGACATGCAAAAGCAGTAATGGTTTACCACGACATCCGTGAAAGCAGACTATTATGGAGCTGTCCAAAGAAAAGGAACATGCTTTCCAGTAATGTTTATTCCAGAGCCCTATACACCTTTAGTGAGTTTAGATTGTTGCACGGGGATTATTTTTGACAGACAACTTTTTTTTAATATTCCACATGGTTCGATTTCAGTACTCGTGAAACATTACTGGAGCCCACGTTTTCCATCTCTAAAACGTTGTACCCATTATTTTAACCTATGTGCCCAATTACCTGCTTAATTACCAATCTTCATAACTGTTTCTTTACAGATAATAGACGAAGTATTGACTTTTTCAGGAGAACGTTCTATTACTTCATGAGTACCACACACTTAAGGAGAAAAATACATTGCAGCACTGCTTATTTGAAAACATATATATACAAATTACACATCCAGTTAATAAGGCGAGTGTGCAGTGTTCCGGTCGAGTTGATTTTTGAAACAACCAGACTTGCAGATCTAACAAAACGTGTAAGAACCTTCGAGGCCTACACATTTGGTAGTTGGTTTGATAGCATCAAATGTCTAGTCTTGGATAAACCAAGTCCAGCTGTTGGAGGCTATGTTCTCTTTCTTCAGGCTGAAACTAATTTAATTTTGTCACATGTTCATTTTTTGTATAATCTCATTTGAGCATAAGACGAAACCTATTACTTTGCTAACTTTCAAAGATGTCTGACGACTCTAGGTATAAAATGTTCGATTTTATGAGCTGCGTCAGTTTCAAAAGCAGTATTGTAGGCGAAGAGACAAAATTAGAATGAGTTTAAAAGATATATCATTTGTCTGGGCAGGCGAGAATCATTTTTAGGCTGAGCCTGGACAACGTTTGTGTTGCTCTACGAGGAATGCTGTATTCAGGTATTGAATACATTTCCCGACCATCTTTTCATTTGTCTCCTGTTACTGTCCTTTCGAAATGGTTGCTTTTGTTTGATAAATAGGCTTCGTAGTCCCTCCTTGGTACGTACCGCCTTGTCTGCATTTGTAACTTCCCATGAGGACTGGACTTTTTACTTGTGTTGTTATACAATCTCTTTAATCGAAGCTGTGAGCACTATTTTCTTTAATGATCTAACATTATTCCACACACAACGTGCTTTCCTACAAGGCAGCACGCTGCCTGCTTTTATATGTTTAATAGTAATGTATTTATTGATTTTTACAGCATGGTCCGCTTTAACTATAGCGGCTTTGCTCATTTATTTAAGCGCGGTCTGCTTTAACTAAAGCGGCCGTGCTTATTTATTTCATTTACAGCGCAGTCCGCTTTCACTATGGGGACTGTGCTACAGAACCTTTCTTTGTTTCTTTCTTTCTATTTGGGTGAAAGCACCCCATACCGTGCTTTCACTTCAATGTTGGCTGCACCCCTTTCTTTAGACGCTACTCACTGTAACCTGAATACGGCGAGAAGCGTCTGCAGAAAGGGGCCGACCACCATTAGTGGTCTCGCATTTGTGAGAGTTTAAGCTATTGGCATTTTAAATAACAATGTCTTTTATATGTGTGTTGCTTTTAAAAACGCATTAATAAAAGGCATTGTCATTTACAACGCCAATAGCTTAAACTCTCACAAATGCATTGAAAATGCTTGTTTAAATTTCCTTCTGGCCCAAAATAAACTATTAATTGTATGCAAGTGTAGTACTTTTGTTTTACTGCAAGGACTTTTTGTCTCATGTGAAATTTTCTTTGTTGCAGGTTGGGAACTGTAATTTTTAGCCTTTTTGTGTGCGTTGGTCAAGTAAGTGAAAAAAAATCATTCATTGAAAATGTATTATACTTTCTAACATAATTGGAAGGATGGTGTTCAGTTTGCACTAACATATGTTTAGAAATAATGTGCACACTTGATTCACTGACTATTTGTCAGTTGAATCAAAGATTATGAATGTGGTTAGAGTTTTCACCACAGAGGTTCTAAAAACCAAGGATAATTAATGCTGTTCTGTTATGAAACCAATTAATGAGCAGTATTTGTTTAATCTTCCTTTTATGAAATCCTTTTTGTTGTAAATTAGCAATATCTATTGATCCTTTACAGAATGTGTGAATTGGACCATTTAAATGTTAAGCTGTGCATTCTGTGCTGTCTGAATATCTTTTTGAATTGAAGGATACCGATACATTTTGCAGTGCTTTGACCTCATTGTTAAAGGGAACCATCCACTTAAGCAGTATCAGCACTTTTAAGCATTTAAAAGGATTGATTGATGGATTGAGGCTATGTGCGCGTTTTATCCAGATGAGAGCCTTACAATTAACATAGGTATAGCCAGAGGACAAGAAATCCACTCAGTTAAGTTCACACAAGGCAATGTTCAAAGTAAAAACCACGAAGGTTTATTTATTAAAATTAAGAATGAAATGCAGAAGGTAAAAAGTATGATTCATTTCAGCATGCTCAAAATGCAAATCATTATTAATCTATTATTAGCATCTGAAAACTAAGCCCATATCTAATTGATAACCAGAACCGAATGCACTCTAGTATATAGGCAAATGAGAAGTTAAGGAGCATTTTTCTTAAGGACTGCTCGGGAGTCAAGAGAGAGGGGACATGACAAAATACCATGGCTTTTTCCTGCTAACTCAAGTTTTCTCACAGTTGCCCTTTGTCCTTGACTTGACCTCTTTGCATCCACTGGGCATCTGTACTGCCTCCCTGGCCCCTGTGTTGGTACTGTGTTCCTCATTGGCCTCTATAGCATTGCTAAGGAGGCCAGCCTTTAACTAGGTTGAAACTGGGAACAGTGTTCTGCTCAGTCAGGCAAGAGACGTCCCCGCTTTCATGGCAGACAGCCCAGGGAAAAAAGCACAATGAGAACAGCACCTTCCCTTTTTTGTGTCTGGTTTGAGAAATTGATTTAAGAAAGGAAGGTTGAATATGCTTTTTTCTGACACTTCTAACCTCATATTCCTCACCTTGTGAATAGCCCCAGGCGCCAGACTGGATCTAGACAATTTTCTCAGCAATTCCCTTGCATACCAGTAGTTGTTGTCGTGGAGCTTCGTGTGAATTCTGTCCTGCCACTGAAGTAAGGCCAGAGCCACATATAATCTCCACTCCTGCACGGTGACGTCCGTTCCTTTTTTCCACGCCTTTGAACGTTGATCCAGATCTAGCCTCCCTCGTTTTCTGTCACTTTCAGGAAAATATTTCTCTAAATTCTTTCTCAGTGTTTCCCCCTCAAACTAAAGGATTCAAACCCAGAAAGGACTGTCACAAACCTATGTCCACGTCAGGATGAATCCGAAGGTCATCCATGACTGTGAGGCCAAGCTCTAAATCATGAGGGCCCCTAGGCGTGTAAGGGCCAGTCTCGTATGAGGCAGAGGACACAGATTCATCCTTCCTCTCAGGGTCTTTCTTGATTGAGGTCCTCTTCCCATTCCAAGTCATTCGAAGTCCGAGAAGTCAAAATAGGACCTCCCCCCTTCTTCCCGATTTTTTTTTTTTCTTCGTCAAGAGAGTTTACTTAGACATCAGCTTGCCTCTTGATCACTGTCCCCTACAGGAGAGCTGATTCCTCAGCTCTAGTCCTGGTTCATCCCGAATTTCCAGGCCCATTGGCGACTCAGCAACAAGTTGAAGCCTTCAAAGAGGCTATGTTGTGCATATTTGGTACCATACGGTCTCTCTCTGGCACACCTCTGGCCCCACGGATCCAAGGAGGTTTCCAGTTGGAAAACCGCCGATGGATCCATTACCGATGTCGTCTGCCCTTCTTGACCCTGATGTGGGATCCTCCCCTAAGTCCTGGACCGACACCTGCATGTTAACAGGCAAGTTGCCGGGAGGCCCACCCTTATTCTACCGCATCCTGCTCCTGAAAGTCTACAAGCAGGTTAAATCCAAACTTTTTCCCTACAATGCCTCTGGATCTGGAATCCAAACGCATTGAGGCCATTGGAAAAAGGATGTTCTCATCTGTCAATCTCGCTTTCTGATTATTAAACTCAAGTTGCTTCTTGGGACTATACAATAGAACATGGTGAGCTAGATCTTGCCCACGGTCTCACAAGACTTTTGTGCCAATTTGGTGCAAGCTGTACAAGATGGATGAGACGCCGCAAAGTAAGTAATTAAATCTGGGCTGGACACTTTGACAGTTTGGGTAGGGCAGTAATTACCAGCTTCAGTGACTCGCATGGATAAGATCCACAGGCTTTTCCAGTGGCATCCAGACGTCACTTGTGGACATAGCGTTTTATTGGGACAAAGCACATTCGGCCCTGGAGCCCTTCTAGGAGAGCAGGGCCACAGCATGTTCCCACTGCCTTTAAGCGCTTGTGTGACAGTATCCCAAGTAAATACTCCCTTTCTGGGGCTTCTGTAGAGGTTTTCAGCAAAGACAACACCAAAACCCACCACCACTGCAACAGACCTCCCAGCCCTTTCAAGATGGTGGTTGGGGATCTGGCCGCCAACATCATCCAGGTCCTGAGGACCAACGCACTACTCAACCGCCTGTCCCGCTCACTGCTTTCAAACACCTTTAGCATGACTGCCACGGCATACGTCCATTCCTTTGGATGCAGGATAAGGTATCACTGCCACAGGAGGCAGAGTATCACATCGGACAGATGGGGTCTTAAAACTGAATGGATACACTCTACCCTTTCTATCCACCCATCCTCACATACCACAAACACGACAGCAACTTCAGCAGAACTACTCATCCATCCTACTTGGGGAAATCTGGGCTCTCTTGGACAGGGGAGCCATTGAGAAGGTCCCTGTGTCAATAATAAGAACTGGATGCTACTCCTGCTAACTTGCAGTGCTGAAAAAGGAGACCTTTGTCCTGATAACGTCTTCCTTAAAAAGGACAAGTTATAGATAAGAATGGCCCACGTCAGTCCTTCCTATATCCCAGCTCTGGATGGTGGCATTGGACAGGCAGCACAACTATTTTCACATTCCTCTTCTGCAGCCTCACAGGAGTTACCTGTGGTTCCAAGTGGGCCACAAGCATTTCAAGTTTTCAGTGCTCTTTTCGGCCTCACCAGTGCCCCTAGGTGTACACAAAAGGGATGCTGGTCGTCATAGCACATGTTTGTAGGCTGGGAATACCAGTATTCCCATACCTCAGTGACTGGCTGCTGAAGGCGAGCTTGCCTCAGTCAGTCATGGACCACCTCCAGATTACTGCAAACCTGCTCATATCTTTGAAGTTCTCAATCAACGTACTGAAGTCACACTGAACTCCATCACAGAGGTTCCCATTTATAGGAGCCATTCTGGATACAGCACAGCTTTGAGCCTTTCCTCCCCCCTCAGCGAGTCCAGGATATTTGGGTTATGGGACGCGATGTAAGTTTTTGAAAATTGTTTTTGATAGTGTGGAGTTTTAAAGGTTAGATGAGCAAGAGATTCTCACAATCACAAATGTTTCTGCTGGTTAAAGGTTGGAACGAATCCTCTCTGCCAGAAAGTACATATATGTGCAGTTTTTGCAAATTGCTTAGATTAGTTCTTTAATCTTCATTTTTCTAAGTTTAATGTTTGAGAAATGTGAAACCTGTCAATTTTCCTGATATTTGTTACTTGTATTGCAGGTTGTCTTTTCTGTGGGGGCTCTAGTAAATGCCTTTTGGCTGATGGAAGTTGGCAGATTAATATTTGGGTGAGTTGAAATCGTTTCTGTTTTTGGTGCTGTACCCAGTTGAGTGCCTGGATAACTGAAGATGTTGATTAGCTGTTTAAATAGTAGTGGTAAATACAGAGTTGGTAGTAGCACAACAAGATGTGAATGTTTGATGCTTTTGTGAAGGGTCTTTTAATTAGGAAGTTCTGGCAATGGGAAATAGTTATCTGCTATCTTTCATACCATGCAAGTTTGTTGGTTGGATTGCAAGGAAGCTGCCTCGTTTGGACGCTTGTATCTTCCTTTGTAAGTTTCTGTGAATTACTTGAAAAGCAGCCTCTGTTGTGAGTGCTTTAGTAAAGTTGTTCCATACACTTGCTAATGTGTTTATGTAGACTTGCTTAAACTGAGCTTGAGCTTGTAATAACTTGTCCAGACATGGCTACTTGCAGTTGAGTGATGTTAAGTGGAAGAGCGTGTATAATTGACAAAACCAATATTCAATTGGGTGTCAATATGTTGCATCTTTAAGCTGAACACACTATGCACATTGCGTGAGTATGTATGAGCTACTAGTCCTTTTTGCCTGGACAATGATGTGGTTTCGATGCACAGGGACCCTCCCAACCAGATCCCATGTGCCAGGGCTCCTTTCCTAAAACTGTACCACGATTGGCAACTTCAGTCCCCCTGGTAAGTCCCTAGTAAATGGTATCCTGGTACCTAGGGAATTGGGACTGAATAGGGTCCCGCATGGATGCCCCCACCAAGTCCATGCTGCCTGCATGCCTTGGTGCAGACAAAAACGACAAACTCTACATGGCACACTGCCTGTGTGCCATGTCAAAGCAGCACTGCCTAAATGTAAATGTAAATGTCAAGGTACTTATAGAGCGCACTGTCACCAGACGGCCACCTTGCGGTGTCGCCTTTGCGGTTTCCTGGCGCTGATACTCATACCGCTGTGGAACCCCTCCTGGCTTTCCCTGTGAAGTGTCCACTCCTGGGCACCCCCAGGGTGAAGCCAGGCATCCTTAGCGCTGTTGGGGCCAGTGTGGAGGCTAAGCAAGCTATTGCCCAGAGTTGCAGCGTGGGGCCCGTGATTAGAATAGGCACCGAGGCGAGAATAGACAGGTCCGAGGAAATTGAGCCCGAGCCCCGCCGAGGCGGGAATCGAACCCTGGTCCCTGGCCAGAACTCTGCTTCAGGGTCTGCCGCTCTAACCATTGAGCCACACTCCTCCGCCTAAGGTATAGGTACGTCACTTATAAGCCCTAAGGCAGGGTGCACTATATGTCAGGTGTGGGCATATCTGCAGGAGCAGATATGACCTTACGATATTTAAGTCTGTTCTTAATATTGTATGTGCCAGGGTAGCCATAGATAGTATATTGAATAGAAACTCGACCTCCTAAGTTCCCCAGAACCATTATGGCTTCACTGAACCCAGGAGGGTTTGGTACTAAATATCTCCTCTTAATAAACCCACAATTATGCCACTGTTGGATTTATTAAAGCATGTACTCAAGGGGCACCTCAAAGGTGTCCCCTGAAAACCTGGTGTCGTCTCCGACTGGGTTGACGCAGCTAGACACCACCAGACCTGTTTCTGGTGTTTCTGTCTCTGTGAAGCTGGATGCAAGTGGCAGCTTGCCGCTACGATTATTGTGTTGTGGCTGAGAGGGGCAGACTGCATGTCGATCTGCCCCCATGTGGCAGTGACCTGCCTGAAAGTCTGGCATAGTGCTGGGCTGTTGGAGCTGCATCGGCTTCTACTTTATGCAGTGTATGACTGTGAAAGGATTACCCTGAGGCCCAAAATATTTCGACACGCTCCGCAATAGGGCTTGGTATGGAGCGATAGGCACTCATTGGTTATATACAGAGCTACTGGTACTGGGAACTCTTCATGGCCTAAGGAGGGGCCAGGCATGTTCCATTTCCTTAAGGTGCTCCTGAAGCTCACTTTCTTATTCTCCGTCTTTTAGCCCACGTATAGTATTGGCAGTAATTGGTACCTCGAAGCTGAGATGGCTCTTTATTAGACTTTATGTATAAAGGTGCCCTCATATTGGTATGGTGTAATCGCGGTGGCAAATTGAAATGCCTAGCTGTGGCACTCTGAACAGGTGCTGCCACGTGTCTAATGCCTCCTGGATTTGGTGGATGTGGTGCCCCGTGCTGTTCTTGTTACTCTGGGTGAAGCTGGATAAAAAAATCAATCTAAGCTGCAGTTTGAACAACTAAATCGACAAGTGCATGTGAGGATGGCAAGGCGACATCTAAAACGGACCTTGACTCCCCTGACACTGCGGCAAATTCTGACAATGATGCAGCACAGTATGACCACAATCTATGGTAAGATTGATTCCGTTTCCTATAGAGTGGACAGAATGTCAAAACGTATTGATAAACTCTCAAAATGTCTTGATACGGTGGAGAGGAGGGTATCGGAGGCTGAAGATTTTCAGGCCACAACTGGTGGACATCTGAAACAGATGGAGAATCTCATATTGACCCTACAAATAAAGACTGAAGACTTGAAAGCCTGCTCATGGCAGAATAACCTCCGCACTGTAGGTCCACAGATACTGGCAATATGCTGTCCTTCGTTGAGAGACTTCTTACAGACTTATTGGGATGCAAAACCTTATCAGATATGTGTATAGTTGAGCATGCTCACTGCTCCATAGTTCCGTGGCCAGTGCTGGGGGCTAAGCCTCGTCCCATTATAGCACGTCTACCTAACTATAGGGACCGCGACACCGCGCTACGTCACACTAGAGAATTACAGACTCTCTGCTACGAGGGTGTGGAGCTATATTTCTTCCCTGATTTCACCCCACATGTGCAAGAGGCAAGGAGGCAGTTTTTACCTGCGAAAAAGCAGCTACAGGAACTTCCCATGGAATATGTGATGCTTTTACCCAGCACGACTAAGAGTAGCTGTTGATGGAAAGACTAAGATCTTTACTGTTCCCTAGGCCTTTCAACAATTTCGTAAGACCTGAAACTACTAGAGCTTGCACTGGATCGTCAGAACAGGCAGAGGAGGGTTAGGTGTTGTCCCACAAGCTCGATAAACCGGATTAATGATTTAGTAGGAGTAACTTTATTTGGTTAAAATAACCATTAAAGTATACACAAAACGAATAAAAACAGAGCACCAACAATCAATATACAAGGAGAATAGTACATAATACTCGTTTTAGAATGGACCTATGTGTACAAAAATGCAGCATCATCATAATACCCTTTAAAATTACACTCACAATATTCATTTAAAACATTTCTTATTGTTATATTCCTCCAGGCAATAAAATATTATAAAACTCAGAGGAAGAATGTGCTGTCAGTGAAGGATGAACAGATATCATCTTTGACTCTTCCTTAAACCTCACAGTATGTCATTATCAATAACAAATGCTTTTGGCACCATTTGAGGTGTTATTAATGCTTGCTCTTTTTAATTTTACCTTCTCACTTGGCTTTGTTAAGTATCGCTTAATTTTCTTATCTGCTTACAAGATAAAAATGATGAGGAGAGCACATCAATAATCTACTTAAAAAAAGATAAGTATTCTGATCTTTAAGGGGATTGATTAGATTTCACATATATAGGCCGCCATGGTTTTTGGTGGTGCCCGAAAAGGTAACCTCTGATGTGTATATGACTGAGACATCCTAAGGCACTAAAAAAATCTATCCAGAGCCAGAGTGTTTAGACTGAAGGACACCAGATCACATCTGTCGGAAATTAAGATTTTTACTTGAGTTCTTGTATTTTAAATGCTCCGTTTTTATGTCGCCTACCCATACGTTGTAACGTTTACTCTTTTTCATAGGATTGGTGGGGAGTCTTTAGCTGTGGCCCAGAACACCTATGCCGTCAGTTGGTTCAAAGGGAAAGAATTAAATCTTGTTTTTGGATTGCAACTGAGCATGGCCAGAGTTGTAAGTTAAGTTTGATGTCTACAATATTGAAGTTCAGATGTCTATTTTAAAGCCGATTTGTCACCATTTCCATTGTATTTTGTTTATCATTGCAAATTATTATTCCGTTGGATGTTCTTTCACAAGTTAGTAATTGATGCATGCCTTTTGTGTCTACCTGCATATATTTTTACATGGATTAATTGTTTGGCGTTCTAGAAAATAACTTTTTCTTTTGGCCCCTAGTTGGAAAATGAGATGAGAATGGAGGTAGTGTGGCACTAGGCCCCCAAAACTCTTTCCGTTTTGCCCCAAGATGTACATGCAATGGGTTGAGAAAAATTCACCCTGTCTTAATGTTTGAAAATGTAAAATTAACCAAATTTTATTTGCCTCCCTTTTACTAGAACAGTTCTGGTATTGTTCCTTTGGCGGTTAATGTGTTGTCACGCTATAGTCCTTCAGCAATTAGGTCATTTATCAAATATATTTAATTGGTAACATGCTGATTTTAGTTTAAGCATGACAGCCTACTAAATTGCTTTTTCCAAAGTTCTTTGGACCAATATAAAACAAAAATGGAAATATTGTTAGCACAGGATATAGCTAATTAATTCTTGTTTTTCTGTGACAGCAGTCACGGAATGCTTGGTTTTGATGGCTTTTCTGGAAAAATTAATTTTTTATCTTCTTTCCTTCTTTTGCAGGGGAGCACAGTGAACATGAATGTAATGGCCTTGGTTTACGAGCGTGTAGTGGCAATGGTGGGCTCCGTGGGACATACGACATTGGGAATCACACTCATGATTGGTTAGTTAATGCACCCCCTTCGTGCCTACCTATTTCTTGGGACATAGCTGATCTGATTGAGTGTATATCAGTGACATTTCTCTCATGAGCATTGATATTTAATGTTTCTAAAATAGAGTAAATGCATTAAAGCTAACCCAGTACAATGATACTCACTAGCCTGGTATGTAAAGGTTTCCTCTTGCTGTAAAGTAAACGTTCTTTCTTTTTTTCCTGCAGGTGCTGTAACATGCATCTTTTCTTTGACGTGTGCACTTGTTCTTGGTTACTTGGACAGGAGAGCTGAAAAATTACTTAACAAGGAGCAAGGAAAAACTGGTAAATTAATATATTTAAATTGTTAACACAAGGTAGATAATAAAGGCCTGATATATCAGGTTTTTCCTCATTTTGTGTCTTTGGGGACAATGTTTCAATACCAACATTAAAAACAGATTAGACAGTATGTTGTCTACGTAAACTGTCTTGTTGATATATCTCGTATAAATCCTGACTTATTGGGCTCCCACCACTCCATATAATCAATTGGCCAAGACCTTTACCAGGATATCAACTTCAAAGTTTAGTTGTGATATGGGCCAATGAGGCTAGTCCTTCAGGTGTCTCCTCTTCCTTATGGATTAATGTTAAACATTAGAAAGATGTGCTCAGCTATCTTGATAGAAAGTCATTTGTATATTTTAAGGGAAATCTGTTCACCCTGGGAGAGTTGTCTCCTTTACTCCTTTAAGCTGAGCAATCGCTACTTGTTTCTCCATCACTGGCAGGTCCATATCTAGTAAGTCTAAGTCCTCAGTGCTTAACCTGCAGGCTGGGAGTTTTGCCACGAATACCTTTCTTGTTCTCCACGTCCTCCACACTTGTCCTGTAGAGGGACTCAAACCATTGCCTCTAAGCTAACTTTAATCTACATTCTTCATTTACGACCTTCCTCTCAGTTGCTCGACCATGCAAGAAATTTGGTGTATAGCTAGCATTTGCTCTTGTGGAAGTAAGCCATGGATTTGTTCTGTAGCAGATTTTGGTATTTCTCTTATGTTTGCTATGTGTTTGTTTCATCCACGAGCCTAGGCTTTGGAGATACGCTCTCACCCAACTAAACAAGGTTTCATAATTATCGGTATCCTTCGTTAGTGGCTTCATTAACTCTCTGTCATGGAGTTCCATCAAGCCTTAAGCCACTTGGCGCATCCGCCGCCCTGGTGCTCAAAGTGGTATCCATGTGTGAGCGATCTGAGATGACTCTGGCCAAAATTTCCAAATCTTTGACCATACACCTGTGGGATGAATAAATAGTCCAACCTAGAGAATGACGTGCACCTGAGTAAAAAGTACTTCATGTGCTTCTCGCCAGAGGTCTTCCTAGTCTAGGGCAGAGGTCAACCCCTTTTGTTTTGTCAGGTTTATCTTGTGACAAACCCCCTGTCCCGGATGTCCTTTCAGTACTAGGTTTCATCTCTAAATTAAAATCTGCACCTACCACAAAGATGATTTCTGGCATCTGTAGCGGCACTGCACCTATCGTTTCCACAGTAGCCTGGAGTCTGGGCAGTATGTAAATCGATATAGCTGCTACCTGTTCTCCAGCTATGTGCATCAATCTATGTGTGCTGCCCCTGGAAAGGTGTTTACTTTTGATAATCTACTACTTTACCAGTGAAAATAAACAAGCACTCACCCCAAAGACCCACAGACCTCATATCCTCATGCAGCAAGTTCCAACTTGGCTGGCTTTCAAATACTTAAAATGCCTATCCGAGGAACTTCAAACTTGACCTCAATCCATGCTAGACGGTGGATTTTCACCCACTGGCAGTAAATAGAAAACTACCAGAAAAAGAGGTGGGGACCTTGTTTATTCTATCTTGTGCATCTTTTGTTATATAAGCTTTTAGTAGTGTTGCTATTTCATGTTCGTAAATTCTTGCATTGATCCCCATTACTCTCATTCTCAACGTTTGTGTTGAATTATCCATTATGTGATGCTTATATGTCTGTTCTTCCATGAGCTCTGTCTAGCAAGTGCTTCTCCTCAGAAAAGAATTGGGGAGGGGTTGAAGGCAGCGCACCACACAAGCCAGAGGCCTATCGCCTACCAGTGAGCCATTAAGCCTGGGGCCTCGAGGCCTGCCTAATCTCAGGCCTTCTACTAAAGCACACAAACACTCACTGCAGCTTGTCAAGTGCCTTGTGTGAGACCCCACTTCCATCTGCCCCATCTAGACCTCCTACTTAGGTCCCCAGTCTGTACATGATTCTCCCTCTATCATGACAGCAGATAAGGCTTCCTAGCTAAGGAGATCCCGGATTTGTCCATTACCTTATCCTTCCTTCTGGCACAGCAGGTGCTCTGTTTCCTGCATCAAAAGATGTTGCTTCCTGTTCCCTCTTTCAGCCAGGGCGCCGAGTTCATGAATACATAGTTCCTGCACTGGCAGAGGAGGGCCTTGTGTCTTACCTCCTAGACTGTGGTAGCTCCTGCTGCTCCGCTAATACATGGACACTCCCTGTCGCATCTTTGGACTTCCGACCCAGGCTTCTATCGCTGTCTCTTCTGCCCCTCATGGAGGTCTATAGACTTTAGGGCTGGGTCCAACCTCACCACATCTCAGCCCTTCTGTCCTACATCTATTTTTGTTGGTGCCCCTGATCTTAACTCCCGGCCTCACCATAGATGGTCTTTATGGCCATCTTTGTCAAACATATTTCTTAACACACAGGTGCTTAAAAGTGGTCCAAAAACCTGGCTCTGGGTCCGGATCAGGCAGGATATTGGATGCCCAGTTGGGAGTGCCCTTAGGTGTGACCATCTTGATGATCCATTAGCCATGCCCATAACAATATCACAGCCTTGGCACTGTTGTTGACTTGCTGTCACTGGCAAGTTGGATTCTTTTGGATTAATTTGAAAGTGTGATATAGCATGATTTTCATTTAAATTTAGTGCATCATAGTGCATTGAAGTTGGAAACCACAGGTGACTTGTTGCACCACACATAAAATAGGTTTACTGCATTGATGTAGTCTGTTAGAATAGTCCGTTATTGACAAATGCTTTGCCCTCTTTCTTCCTTCTGTTAAAGTTAATCTCGAGATTGGGGTGGGGGCCATGTGTAGACTTTATCTTTCTCACAATAGGTGGACAGCTGAACATCGTGACTTAGAGGATCTGTGATTGTTGTTCCCTGAATTATTGCTTGAAAAACATTAGCTTTGGCTGATTAGTGTTAAGGTATGATGTTTTTTTTTCTTACTTGTGCCACATTCAAGTGATTATGTGATCTTCATCTGACCCTTCTTGTGGTTCTCGAGTATTCCAGCACCTCAGTTTCATTCACTCCTGGATGAAATGTAAAGAGTTCCAGTTTATTATTAACATTTTTAGAATTTTAGCTCCACATATTACCCTTGTTTTTTACATGCTCTTTTAAACTACTCTTTTATTTGTTCAGGTTCTGTTGGATTTTATAACTGCGTAGCTACTCTGTTCCTGAATAAGCCTGTCCTTGATCCCTTGAAGTTGTTTAATTTCTGCCCAGTTTTTCATCTCCCCAATAGCCTCTTAGTCAGTAGAGATCTTTGTTTCTTCACATATTACTATACACCTAAATCTGCCAAGCGTAGCTCTCCAAAAACTCCAGCAGGTTTAAGTCCGAGCCACCTCATCTTTGGAGTGAGAAAGAAGAACCATGTATGCACCTTTAGATCACAACTTAACTTGTTAACTATAGAGCATCACAAAGAACTAAGCCCTCTAAGTGACTTGGGAAGGAACTTAAACAGAAGCTCCAAATTACTTATCTAGCTTCATCCAGTTCCACCAACCTGTCCTTCTTTACACTTTAACCCGGATAACAAAGTGCTCATTCTGAAGTGGTGCTGATCTACAATGTAGGCAGATCACTGAAAGTACCCTGGAGCAAAGCTATAGAATATCCTCCCCACGGACCTCAGACTGATCAAGGACCTCTTTGTCGAACCTAAAATGATTCCTTCTCAAGCAGCAAACTTCATTGATCTATTTAGCTTCTGGACAATTTAGCTGTGTCCTATACCGACCTCTCCTCTACATACATTATCCACCTCTAAAACATTTTGCCTCTCCTCGGCATTCTATTACTTTTCTTTCCTTCTGACACCTTTGGACCCTTTTGCCCAGACTACTCTCCCAACTTTCATTCGGTGATCATGTTACCATTTTGTTCCCACTCCTGACTCTCCCTTCATCACTTGCAGATTTTCTTATACGTGTATTGACAATTCTGATTTGAATCTTCCACAGTGGCATTTTATTTCCATGTCTGATGTACTGAATATTCATGATCACAACTGATTATATCTTTACATTCTTTTAATTATATGCTGTGACCCCCAGCACTTGCTGTACATAACAAATAAATAAAATAAACAAAATTACGGTTTGGTGAATCTCCTTTCCTCTGAGCTCCTTTCAAGCTAATTCTAGGCAAAATTGAGTTGGCGTTTGTGGCAGCAATGAATGGTCTCCTAATGATACTGTATAGCATCAGTGTTAGATTGTCAGTAATGTTAGACAGAGTTGATCATTATACACTACTGTTTGCTTGACTGCGTTCGGTATGAGGAGTCCGGTTCTGATAAGGTTTATATTTTTTGTATTTTCATCAAACTGCTCACATGCCATTTCACTTCAAAACCAGCCTGTTCACCTCCACGTATTGGCACGGAAGCGCAGTGTGATATCGTCCATGGCATCTCACAGTTTCCTAGTATATTTAGCATGAATGGGAAGTCTCTTGCATCCTTCCGATCCTATCCACTTTTTGAGAGACACAGATGGCATTCATGTTTTCTTTTTTTCTTTTTCTTATAAAACATTTTATTAAACAATCAACGGCATATCATCATTTAGGGCAATACATTACAAGTATATGCATGACAGACAAGGCAATACGATAATAGAGTGCACGCAGTGAAAAACTTTCAAGGGGGAAGCAGGTCCTCAAGCTCAATAGTTTGTGGGGGAGTGCAAATACCTCCACAATAGGAGTTCCACTGTGACCATATGCGGGTCCATTTTTTGGGGCAGCCCCGGGCTATAAACACTGTTTTTTCTCTGAACATACACCAGTCCATATTGTTCTCCCACATTTCCAGAGTAGGGGGGCTACTGCTCCCCAGGCCTGAGCAATGTTTCTCTTTGCCAGCATGAAGCCCAAAGTTGTCCATTGTGTTTGGTAAACGTTAAGATCAGTCGGCTCCCATATGTTTAGTAGGCATCTACGTGCCTCTGGCCGGATAGGGACAGTCAGGACAGTGCTCATCACATTGTTTACCTTCTTGTAGTACCTTTTGGATCCGTGTGCATTCCCACAGAATGTGCATGAATGTGCCAGAGAGGCCACATTTCCAGCCGCAGTCCCCTGTGTCGGCTCTCCCCATCATTACCAGCCGCGGGCCGGTCATATATACTCTATGTAGGATTTTAAGCTGGACTAGTTGTAATCGGGCCGGAATGGCCACCAGCCGGGGCGAGGAAACCGCTTCTTGCCAATCCTCATTTTCCATTTCTATCCCATCAGCTACCCATTTCTGCTTCAATGGTAAAAGAGGGTCGTCCATGTGGTTTATTAATTTATTATAAATTAATGAAATGGTCTTGTCGGGGACATGGCCATCTAGTATTCTGTCCTCTAACGGGGATGAGTCAGGAAGGGATGTGCCTCTAGAGATGAGGGAATGTAGTGCATGGCTAACATGATTGTATCGAAAGAGCTCGGTGTCAGCAAGTTCATATTGAGTCTGGGGGCAGCAAAGGGCTTTATTCCATCCCGTGTCCACAGATCTTTGATTTGTGATATGCCAATCAAGTCCTATTTATCAAATCCTTTCGAGGACCATAGTTGCCAAGTTGTGCTGAGTCCCATAGGGGGGTGGCCAATGTTAGTTTACCCTCCCACCCGAGGGATTTATTTGCTGCATTCCATACTTTAACGGAGTGTCCAGTGGGCTCTGTGAGTCTGGATCGAGTTGGTGCCGAGTTAAGGGATCGGTTATAGTTCCCCCCCGGGAAGGAGCCATTTATCCAACTGATATCCCGGGGTCTCCATATGTGCTATGGTTAATGGCTGCTAGGTGAGCTGCCCAGTAATACTTTTTAATGTCAGGCAGGCTGATGCCGCGGTCGTACAATTTTAACGTGAGCTTACTCAGGGCTATACATGGTGATCCGTTCCACAGCAGGTCTCTCTGAAGGCATTCAATTTCTTTAAAATATTGTGAGGGGACTGGATGAAGTGAATTCTGCAAAACATAAAGAAAACGGGGTAGGGACATCATTTTTAAAAGAGCCGCCTTGCCCAATAGGGAAAGGGGGAAGGGATTTCCAGCTGGCAATGTCTCGCTTTAGGCGGAGCAACGGGGGGGGAGTAGATTTTTTTCATATCGAAGTGCAGGATCTAGGGAGAGAAATATACCCAGGAATTTGAACCCAGTGGTGCTAATTTGGATGGGACAGTTGCGGGGTAGGACAGGGGGGCCTCCCCAAAGGGCATAAAGGTGGGATTTAGTCCAGTTAATCCTAAAGCCAGAGTACCTGCCGAACACGGCTAAGATGTCAAGAACTGCGATCAGGGATATTTTGGGCTCCGTTAAATAGAGTAGTATGTCGTCCGCATAGAGCGAAATGCGGTTTTCCCACTCAGGTGTCCACCGCATACCACGAACAACCAGGTTGTGGCGGATCCACGCCGCTAACGGCTCCACCGCCAATGCAAAGAGAAGGGGACATCCTTGACGGGTGCCTTAGCTCAGGACGAAGGAGTCCGATTCTTTGTTGTTCACCACGACTTGCGCCATTGGTTCCGAATATAGAAGACGGACCCATCGTATGAATTCCTGGCCAAACCCTAGCTTCCGGAGGACTGCAATGAGGTAGGGCCATTCGATAGTATCGAATGCCATAGTGGCATCTAGGGATACAAGGACAGCCGGCTCAAGGAGTGGGCCTGCTCTGCCGAGTACACCGTGGGCACGGCGCAGGTTTAATGCTGTATTTCTATGGGGTATGAAGCCAGACTGGTCCGGATGTACCAGTTCCGAAATTACTTTAATTAGACGGTTGGCTAGGACTTTAGCAAGAATTTTCGGTTCGTCATTGAGAAGGGAAATAGGCCTGTATGAGGCACAGTCTGTTTTGGACTTGCCTTCCTTGTGTATGGTCACTATGGTAGCTATACGTTGGTCGATGGGGAGCGCGCCCGTTTCTCTACTTTCTTCAAACATGTTTTTGAGATGAGGGGCCAGTTTATCAGGGCTGAGTTTGTATAATTCTATTGGGATGCCGTTTGGGCCAAGGGGATTTCCTGATTGCAGTGACCTGATCGCTTGTGCTATCTCATCTACAGTCAGAGGGCTGTCTAATAGGCGCTGATCTTCTAAGGAAAGAGTGTGGAGTTTACTATCCCGCAATAGTTCAGAAGATTCGTCCTCTGTGTAAGAGGCCACTGCGGTATATATTAATTCAAAATGCCTAGCAAAGCAGTCTGCTATCTCCTGAGGCTCAGTCAAGCTAACGTTGTTAACATCGTGTAGGAGCCGGACCAACCTGTTTGCCCATTTGCGTTTATTAAGCCAGGCTATTCGCTTCCCGGCTTTGTCCCCAAGATCATAGATCCTGCAGCGTTTTTCTCTCCCCATCGTTTTCGCTCTTTCTGTCAATAGTGCCTTCTATTCATCTTGTTTAAGTCGCAATAAGTGGGTTGAGTCGGGTGTGATCGTCGTTTCCATCTCCTTCTCAAAGCGATAGATCTCGTCCTCTACGCTTGCAATTTCTCTATGTCTTTCTTTCTTTTGTCCGGAGATCAGAGACAAAGCCTCTCCCCTGATCACTGTCTTAAATGCTTTCCATAGTGTCTGGGAGGAGTCCACCGTACCTAGGTTTTCAGCAAAATATGTATCTATTGTCTTAGTGAGTTCTTGACGGATTTTGGGGTTGCGAAAATGCCATGGGTTAATAGGGACTACTCTATCCACCCATAGTGGTGAATGGTCAGAAATGCCTCTAGCTAAATGCTTGATCTCATGGATAAGTGAAATTTGGGGGGGGCGGGAATCAAAATATAGTCTAATCTGGATAGGCTGCAAGGAGTCCCCGAGTGAAACGTGTGTTGTATACTGTCAGGGTGATAGGTGCGCCAGCCGTCCACTAGTCCCATGGCGTCAAAGTCTGGCAACCATCTATGTGAGGGCCCCAGTTCACGCGGCGGGTGACGATCTAGTGCACCCGACCCCACGGAATTGAAGTCTCCTCCTAGCAATAACACCCCCTCCGGTAGCGAGAGGAGAGTGGCACACAGGTCCTGGAATGTAGTAGTCTGGAGGCCAGGCGGAACATAGACTGAAACTAGTGTACAAATTCGCCCCTCCCAAGACCCAGTGATACCTACATTTCGGCCCCTGTCATCCGACCAAGTACAGTCCACATTGAGAGGAAAGGTGTTTTTCAACATTATACCCATGCCTCTTGAGCTTGTAGTGAACCTTGCATGTGCCATCAGCTTATACCCAGATCTACACAGTGCTTTACATGAGATCCCTATCAAGTGCGTTTCCTGAAGCAGGACAACATCTGGAGCTTGCTTCCTGATATATTGGATAACTATACTGCTTTTAACCTTATCCTCAAGCCCGTTGACATTCCAGGTCAAGACCCTGGCACTTTTATCCCACTGCGTATGCATCACAACTGTAAGCATCGTCCATAGCCTTGGTCATGCGAATCGTCGAATTTGCCGGAATAACAACTCTAACACAAATAACACATACCTTCCCTTCTATAAACAATTCAAATCTAAAAAACATTACACTCCCTTCCCCCCTCCCCCCTCTCCCTGCACCCCTGCTCGCTGGCCCTGCCCATCACAAACTGGCAGAGTGCCTGTCGCCCAAAACACTAATACTAGAAAATAACTAAAGGTAGTAAAGAGGAGGAAGGCCAACACTCCGTCCCTCCATCCCCAATCCCATGTTTCCACAGGCAAATTGTCCCCATAAGGTTGTAGAATGCTTTGCTGAACTGCTATAGTTCAACAAGAGCTTTTGTCCAACTGTGGGGTCCTAGAACCCCTGTACATGATCGTGTTTATGCAGGCCGCAGGTATATTCGCCAGTTCTCAGTCGTGTTCCTGTGACGCTTGATCTTTGTCCCATCTTTGCCTCCTGGGGCCACCGGCGGGACGACTGTCCAGCCAGTCAGAAGCCACCTCAGGATTGTCAAAAAACCATGCTCTCCCTTCAACCTCAACACGTAGACGAGCAGGAAACATCATGGCGTATTTAAGGCCCTTGTCTCTAAGTTTCTTCTGGACTGCTAGGAAGGTTCTGCGCTGCCTCTGCACCAGCTGTGTGAAGTCGGGAAAGAGGGTAGCATTCTCGTAGCGTAGGAGGGGTGCCACTCGGGCGTTGTGCAGGCTAGCGACCCAGTCTCTGAAGTTCAGGACCCGTGCAATCAGTGGGTGCAGTGGCGCTCCAGGCTTGGGTCGCCCACCCGGGACCCTGTGCGCACGTTCTATGGTAAAACATTTCCCCAGTCCCTTGGGCTTGAGGTGATTTAGGATAAGGTCTTCAACGAACAGGTCAGGAGCTGGTCCTTCTGAATTTTCAGGCACCCCCAAGATGCGGATGTTATTGCGTCTAGACCTCCCTTCGTAGTCGTCTAGTTTACGTTCGGCCGTCTCGCAGAAAGATTTGAGATCACTTACTTCTTGCTGGAGCTGTGACACGTCTGTCAGACTGGCCGTTTTGATATCCAGGGATTTTACTTTTTCATTTATTTTAGTAAGATCCGCCCGGATGAGGTTCACTTCTATGGATATAGTGTCCATTTTGTGTTCCAGAGATAATTTGACCCCTTCTATGGCAGCCATAACATCTTGCAGGGTCAGTTCCGGAGCGGGGCTCGCGGAGTCCTCCACCACTTTAAGGGCGTGATGGGGATCCGTCAGCGAGCCTTTGGGCAGAGTATAGCGGTCCAGTTTATTTGCTTGGACCTGCTTCAACCCCTTGGTCACCATGGGCTGGTTCTTATCTGTGTCTGTTTTGCTCGCCATTGGTCCTCCGGATCTCAGGGCACTCAGGTGATGCTTGGACAAGGCCCTTGCAGCAAGCGATTGAAGGGTCAGCGAATTCGGGGGGCCCTCCGTGCATAGAGTAGTCCAGTGGGGGCGGTCCGCTTGGCTGGGCGTGGGGAGCACAGGAGTCACGCCAGTGGTCAGCACTTATGTATGATAGTGGTGCCCCCAACTGTTCCCGGCCTTCCGAGAGAGCACTGTGTCATCACTGCTGCCAAAACCGCCCTGGTAGGCAAAATGCGGCGCAAATTCAACAAGCATTGGCATAGCCAATAGGTCTTGGTTTTGGCACCTTCTAAGTATTTAGTTATGCAGCACAATAGCCTTGGTGCAACCACATCAGCTGTTGCGTGGCTAAACACTTATAAGGTCCCAAAGGCGAGACCTATTGGCTATGCCAATGCTTGGTGTGGTTGTGTGTGTGATTGTGTGTGTGGTTGTGGTTGTGTGTGTGGTGGTTGTGTGTGGTGGTTGTGTGTGGTGGTTGTGTGTTGTGTGTGTGTGTGGCTGTTTGTGTGTGGCTGTTTGGGTGTTGCAGTTTGTGTGTGGTTGGGTGTGTGGTTGTACGTGTGGTTGTGTGGTTGTACATGGGGTTGGGTGTGTTGTGGGTGTGGTTGTGGGTGAGGGCGCAGTTGTGGTTGTGGGTGCGGTTGTGGGTGTGGATGTGTGGTTGTGTGTGGTTGTGTGTGTGAGTGGTTGTGTGTGTGGTTGTGTGTGTTTGAGTGGTTGTGTGTGTTTGAGTGGTTGTGTGAGTGAGTGGTTGTGTGTGTGGTTGTGTGTGTGGTTGTGTGTGTGGTTGTGTGTGTGGTTGAGTGTGTGTGTGGTTGAGTGTGTGTGTGTGTGGTTGAGTGTGTGTGAGTGGTTGTGTGGTTGTGTGGTTGGGTGTGTGTGTGTGGTGTTGTATTTGGGGTTGTGGGTGTGGTTGTGTGTGTGGGGGGGTTGTGTGTGGTTGTGTGTGTGGTTGTGGTTGGGTGTGTGTGTGGTGTGTGTGTGGTTTTGTGTGTTGTTGTGTGTGTGGGGTTGTGTGTGTGGGGTTGTGTGTGTGTGGGGTTGTGTGTGTGTGGGGTTGTGTGTGTGTGGGGTTGTGTGTGGGGTTGTGTGTGTGTGGGGTTGTGGTTGTGTGGGGTTGTGTGTGTGTGGGGTTGTGTGTGTGTGGTTGTGTGTGTGGGGGGGTTGTGTGTGTATGGGTGTGGTTGTATTTGTGTGTGGTTGGGTGTGTAGGGGGTTTGTGTGGGGGTGTGGGGGGGTTGTGTGTGTGTGGGGGGGTTGTGTGTGTGTGTGTGGGGTGGTGTGTGTGGTTGTACGTGGGGTTGTGTGTGGGGTTGTGTGTGGTTGTGGTTGTGTGTGTGTGTGGTTGTGTGTGTGACAGTAATACTAAAAGCATCTCAAAATAAAGGAACACAAACATCGAGTTTGTGGAAAGAGAAAGCACATTGTAAGTCAAATGGGCGCAGCAAAGCATTAACATATGTTCTTTGATGTTTGTTCTTTGAACGAGAACATCAAAGGGGCGCCGCGAAAGTGATCGTTGGTGAAAGTGATAGCGAGCACTGAATGAGCATGACTAGGTTTGCTAGCCTCTGCTCCTAAGCGCTCGCCCGCGAACATGCACTGTAGCTCTAGGCTGGCCATGGTAGCATTTTTTGAGCCCTCTCAAAAGTCTCGCCAGACCAGTGCATGAGCTGGGTCAGGTGAGACCTAAAAAGGATGCCAGGGGGAGGGGGGGGGGGGCACAGGGCAGGTGCCCACCGGCGAGAGGAAAAAAGGTCAACGCACCCACACCGAGTTCAAAACAGCTGCATCCCTGTATGTGCAGTGTCCCAGCCCCTTCTTAGTTCTGTAGTCTGGCTCCGATGGGTCCTGGTCCCACGTCGTCACTGTTGCGCGCTCGCATTTTAGGCTAGAAGGCAGACGGGGGCAGCGCGGAAAAGGAGGCCGCTCGGTCCCAGTTCCAGCCTCCCTCCGCAACCACTGCCACCGAGGTAAGAGGAAGAGGGAGAGGCTTGCTCCCACCTCACAGGCAGATCGTCAACGTGCCGGCAGCACTAGGCCGCAGCGTCGATCTCTGGTAATGCGCTGCTGTAGCAGTCTCTATGACGCTTGGCCTAGAAGGAGTGGGGGGATTCCCTCCTCCACTCCGGTCACGTTCAGTGCGCCGCCACAGGAGGCAAGATTATGCGGTATACGGGAGTTTCGCTCCTACCGGCGACTTCCAGTCCGGGCCGCCGACTTCACCCCTCGCTCCAGCCGCAGTGTCCTCACCTCAGTCCCCGGCTCGAGACTAGCGGACAGGCCCAAGCGAACGGAGCATGTATCTCCAGTCCCAGGTGACGTCGGGAGGTCGGAGTCTCGGCAAACGGCACCGCTCGCTCTCTGCTTAAGATCGTGGACCTTTAGGGGCAGGATTAATATCAGGATGGTGGGTCTAGGGGGACGGCAGTGGCGGAGCAGAGATCTCAGGCGGCCATCTTGGTCCGACGCTTGGCTCCTCCTCCCATGTTTTCTTTTTAAATAGCTATGAGTTGGTTAACTGGCTAAAAATAAACACAGACAAAATTGTGTTCTGGACTGTTTATGGCTCCAGCATCTGCGATTGAGATTTGCCTGTTCCCCGTGAAAGTTGTGAGGAACCTGGATATCAAAACCCAGTAATGCATCTCAGGCCGCTATGTCCCTCCCTTGACATTTCTCCGTACCTACTTGCTTTGAAGGCTTTCATTGGGTTAAGGTTTGATATTGCAACACTTTGTATGTGGGTTTGCCTTGTTCAGCTTCTGTGGTGGAAAATAGGCAGCTGAGCTTACACCTTATGTTAGATACTTGGACACTGCATGTTTTCACCTGTTGAGTTCTCTGCACTGGCTCGCGTTTGCAGCCAAGGTGATCCTTTAAGTGGAGCCCATTGTTTATGTTCAATATGGTCATAACCCTTCCTTTCTGAAGGGTAGCACTAGATTCAGCGATTTACCCCAAGTCAGTCCCTGCACTGCTCCACTGTTCTTCTGGTCATTCCCTCTTTCAGGCTATACAATAGATACATAAGTTAAGAAATATCTGCTAAGTAGCCAATGGGGGCCATTAAGTTTACAAGCAACAATCCTCCACATGCAATTATGTTCATTGCCTGCATATAATATTTTGGGAGTGGATGGGGCTCAAAGTGGGGCCTGTAAAAGGTCCCAGTTATCCGGACCTTGTACTAATATTCTCTATATAGTATTCTAGCCTAGCTCACAATAGCCTCCAGTTACTACAGCGAAAGAGTTTGTGGGCTAAGACAATTAATTACATGTGTACATTTGTTTCTGTCAATAAAAGAGAGGATGTGGCCTAATGACTAGAGCGGTCGCCATTGAAACTGGGGAACCGGGTTTGATTCTCGGCAGGGACACTCAACACCCTGTGATTCTGGCAAATCACTTGATCTCCCTGTGCCTAAAAAAATGAGTGTGTCCGCCTGTAACTCAACTGGTGCTCATGTAAAGTGCTCGAGTTTGCGCTATATATATTTTTCCCCAAGAAAAAAATATATATGTATACATGTGCTTTGAATTAATAATATTTATTTTGCCTTTTTCTTTGGATGAAGTTTGACCGTTCTGTGTATTTACAGGTGAAGTGATTAAACTTACTGATGTGAAAGACTTTTCCCTGTCACTGTGGCTGATCTTCCTGATCTGTGTGTTTTATTATGTGGCTGTGTTCCCCTTCATTGGGCTTGGAAAGTAAGTATAGTTCTTGTTTTATATTCTGTATGTCCAATCAAAATGCATTTCATTTCAGTCTTGGAGCAATAACACAAAGTAAAATAAATTCTGTTATAGTTTATAGTTCTGTGAAATGCACAGTAATACCCAGAAGAGAGTATTGTTGACTTCATTCTGCACTTATTCTCCAGTCTTCATTTTCCCCCCTCCATGTGCATATTTGGCATTTAGAGCAGGATGACGTGCAGCTCTCCCTTCCACCCAATCTGACCATTACTCACCAGGATCAGTTGTACACACAATATACTTCAGTTTATTAAAAGACTGCATAATCAGGCCAAAAGCTTACATTTGTCATTCAATAAATTGCGACCCCCCCCCCCCCCCAACATCTACCTTTGATGAGAAGTTGCATTCGTCCCTCTCACACTCAAGATCCCACTGACGAATTGCCTTGACAACCAATCTGCCGTCCTCCAGTCCAGGCGTAAATGGACACAACTAGCCCGCAATCCCAAGTTGGCTACTATTGCCCAGGCTCAGGTGCCTGCCCTAACAGGGAACACTGCAGTAGACTTGCGTCTCTTCCATACTTGGATGACTGCAGTTAGCAATGAACTTATCCCACAAGATGAACCCAACTAGAATGAGAAAAAATCAACCCATAAAGCCCCCTGATTTACGCCCACCCTTAAACACATCATCAATGTAAGCGACAAGAGCGTAAATGGAGAAGATGTTATGATGCGGGAGAGAAACAAACATTTAAAATAAGGAGAAAGCTTTACCACACACAGATCTAACTAGCCTAAAAGGAATAGTTCTCAAACAAAATACAGGAGGCTAATCTAGACCAAAAGATAATTTTCTCGGTTGTAAAGTCCTTCACCAATCCCAAAGCACTACAGAAAGAATTACCTCCTTCTCAGAGGCTATGTGATCAAATATCAATGCTCTTTGAAGAAAAGATCCTGAATATCCAAAAGGACTTCATTAGGGACCCTGTCCCTACTAAGTACGCCGCCTCGGAGCACGACTCTGACACTACTAAATACTCCATCTGCTCATTTGAACCAGTGTTACTGGAACAAACGCGTGAAGCAATTGTGTCATGCAAATCAGGTTCTCCCCTGGATGCCTGCCCTCCCACGATTCTCCACCAAATTGTAGACCCGGTTAACCCAATAATAAACCTGATTATTAACTCCTCCTTAAGCTCAGGTACAGTGCCAGATGATTGGAAGTTAGCGATAGTGAAACCTTTGAAAAAGAAGCCAAATATTGACCCATCTGTCCTCTCTAACCTTCGCCCCATATCACTGCTTCCCTTATTGGGGAAAATCACAGAAAAATGTGTTCATAAAGAACTAACTAAATTCATCGAGGCTGCCAACATCCTCCACCCTCAACAATCCGGTTTCCGCCCCAAGCACTCCACTGAGTCTGCACTCCTGGAAATCCCGGACACCCTAAAAATGATAGCTGACAGAGGCAGGAAGGCTGTGTTGATCCTACTCGACCTATCGGCTGCATTTGATACTATGTCACACAGTATTCTCCTGTCAAGACTCAAATCCAGTGGTATTTCTAACACTGCCTTGGAATGACTAAAATCCTTCCTTTCCGAGTGCAGGCAAGCTGTGTCCCTTGGAACTTTCCTATCTGTTGAGCGTACCATCACAACACGAGTGCCACAGGGCTCATTTCTAAGCCCACTGTTATTAACATTTACATGACCCCACTCATCTCGCTGATAGCATCATTCGTGATCGAAGTTACTTCCTATGCAGACAGTACCCAAATGATCTTATCCCTAGATCACAACTCCACGGACGCTGAACTCAACTTCAAAAGATGCCTAACCAAGGTCATCCAGTGGATGAAGGACAACCACCTCAGGTGCAACACCGATAAAACTGAGATCTTACCATTAGGAAAAGAGGTCTCATTCTTGCTGGGCAAGTGGTGGCCTGATACGGTGAAGGTTGCAAGAAACCTTGGAGCACAGTTTGACTCCGCCTTCACCTTCCAACCACGTGCAGTGACTATAGCAGGGACCTGCTTCAGCCTTATAAAATCCTTGAAATTTATTTTCGATTTACGTCCACTCGCTGCAAGGAAATCAGTAGCAGTCGCCCTGATCCTCTCACGACTAGACTACTGCAACAGCCTCCTAACAGGAGCCAATTAACAAACATTAAAAAGATTCCAAGTAGTCGAACATGCAGCGGCTCGGTTGGTATTAAAACTACCACAAAGGTCCTCCGCATCTGCAGCCCTAAAAACCCTTCACTGGCTCCCACTACATAAGAGAATACTCTTTAAGATTCTCCTAATCACCTTTAGAGCCTAACTCAAACTGGGGCCAGAATACCTCTCATCATGATTTACCCCCTACATTACAACCAGAACCCTCATGTTCTCGTCAGCCAACCTGCTCAAACCTCCCAGTTTTAGATGCAAAACAAAGGGAGGAAAAACAATGGCCTTATTAGGTACCAGAGCCTAAAACCGATTGCCAATGCATCTGAGAATGTTAAAATCTGGAACACAATATAGGAAAGCACTAAAGACCTGGATTTTCGGATCTTCAGATTAACTCTGTCTCTCTCTCATTTAAGAACATCAGGGTTTCCTCTTACCTCCATACCAGCGCTAGGATGCTCCTTTCGGAGTGGCAGTCAGCACTTTATAAATATCGCTTTTCATTTCATTTGCCAAGGCCCAGGTTGTAATCTTTTCCATCTGCTACTGAAGAAACTGTTACATTGTTTCATACTGTGCTTTAACCCAGTGATATTGTTTAAAGATCAACAAAGCAGATCTTTAAGCCAACATTTTTCACTGATTTATAATAACAATCAGGAATTGTTCTCTGCTGCTGAATGGTGATCAATCTCTTTATGTACTGTCTGTCTAAAGTCTGGTTTTCCATTGAGATTTCAAGTCTGTTTTCTGTTTGATATCTGGAAGTCTTAATTCATAATGCAGTTCTCACTGACACAACTTAAGAACATCCCCAATTTTGTACCCAATGGACCTAGAGCTATTTTGCTGGGGTATATCCTCGCATGTCACAGCTTCATGATGCTGTAGAGACATAATTTCTTTTAGCAAAATTTTCTTTCATAACCTGTGTGGAATCCCACAACACTCTGGGTCCTTCAGCATGATGCATCCAAAGAAATTTGTCACATTTTCACATATGTATGTGTGTATTCTTGATCTCTCAGTCCCTACCATAAGAACCTTGAATAGAGCAATAACGCCCTATATTTTCTTTTTAAATAAACCTCTCATTCATCAAATAAAGGATGGGTTTCAAGTTCATTTCATCAAATTTGCCGGTTTGTTTAACCAAAATACAAGTGAGGGAATCCAAATTAAAGTGACTTTGTTTCTAAGAACTCGATCTGGAACTTGTGTCTGGATTGTACCCACTGGACGAAGTGGAGACTGAAGTGTTTCATGTGATGTCAGAAGCTCAAGCGATCAGTTTTACTGTGACAGTCTGTCAGTTTTATTCTGACATTTTGTGATAGAATTGCAAAGATGAATTCCTCATTGCTTTCTTTCATTGAGGCTTTGAGAAACAGAACAGGTCAACCACAAACGTTCCACATGCATGCCATAAACCAACAACATGGTGCTAATAGCTTAATAACATGGCAATCATACCCTTATATAGTGGCCAATTGCATTGATGAAAGTCCTCTGCACGGTTTTGTGTAAGCTGTGCTGCTTTGCCTAAAGACATTTCTTGAGAATCTTGTGTTCTCGTTTACCCCCTCCAAGCGGCTGTTACTTCGAAAGTCATGTGAGTTCAAAGGAGAAGATTACCTTTAATTTGTTTTTGTTAGAGTTGTGCAAAACACACAGATCATACCCCTTTTAGGTAAGAGTGGTTCCTGCTTTCTTATCTCAGGTTCAATAATGACTGAAGGTGTACTTAAAGTTGAAGGCACACACACCGTTTTACCTTTACCCTCTTGTGGAGACCGTCTACTGCCGCTTCCCCTAATGGGCATAATGTCAGAATACATTTTTTACTGGCATCAGTACATATTTATTAAGCCAAGGTGTTTGATACCAAACACCATAGGTTTAGTAAAGCCATCATGTAGCTGGGGAACCCGTAATGACCAGTGCCCAGTACATATACTCAAGATGGCTCCCCTGTTCACTTGTATCATCTAGTAATTGGACTAGACAGCTTAGGGGTATTTCTGCTCATTCAGATATGCCCTCACGTGTACTGTAATGCACCCTGTCTTAGGACTACAAGGGCTGCTATATTGGTGACTTACATATATTATATGCAGTGACTTTTGCATGGCACACAGTGAGTGTGCCATGTTGTGCTTTTACTCATGGTTTGCACCATGACACGCAGTCACCAATGGCAGACTGCATGTTATTTGTGTGGGGTCCTTAGGGTGGCATAATACATGCTACAGCCCTTAGGGACACTCTTTGGTACCCATGCCCTAGGTACCAGTGGTACCACTTACTCAAGAGTTACAGGGGTGCCAAAGTTTGTGCCAATTGTGTTACAATTGGAACATTTTACCTTCTTTTAGGGAACGTGCACTGGCACGGTGGCCTGGCTAGCATGGGCCCGTGCTCATCAGTCGAAAAAATCAGTACCAGTGTCAAAAAGTGAGTGACCATGATGAAGAGGGGCACTGCCCTACAGATAACATATGTATTTATAGTTTTTTTTTTAATTCAAAGACATCTTTAAGGGGAAGGTGATACTAAATTTAGCAGATAATGCAACAGGAATGAAGCAGGTAGGCACATGATGCCTACAGTTTTCCAGGGTTGCTCAACCTATTCAGCATTGGGCTCAAAAACTCCATATACACTTACCAGCAGTACATTTCCCATGGATGGAAACATACTTCACAGTTCTCCTAAACAGAGACAATCATGGCATTCCAGATTGGAATATATAGTCTGGGGTATTACACCGGTATTTCCTTAAGAGTTCTACACCAAACGGAGATTTGTTTGGTACTATCAAAAGCAAAATATTTCAACATTGTGCAAAAACCTCTGTCTTCTGGGTCTATACTAAGAGGTTATGAAGTATGAGGAGAGTAATTGCATGTCTCATGTGAAATAGTCCTTCTATGGAGAAATATTTTGTGAGGTTCACTGACATGAAAAGGCTCAATCAAGTGGCAGTTGTAGCCAACGGAATGACTGTGGGCTTTGTCCATGACAGTTTTTTGGTTAGAGTTGAGTAATTGTATTCCAGACTGTGGAGCCTACAGTGAGAAGTTGGCCTGATGTATGATGTCACTAGTTCTAGTGTACACCTTATATCAGTCCAAACAACCCTTATGGTGATTGGTTGTAAAGTCAACCTTATAGACCAGCTATCCTAGTGGTAGCATGGACAAGAGCAGTCTTGGGCTAAACTCTGAATGGCATGTGAAGCCAGCTGTTATACCATATATAACCTTGAATACCAAATGAAAGGACACCACAACAGATATATATATATATATATATATATATATATATATATATATATATATATATATATATATATATATATATATATATATATAAAATAAAGTGTATTTATTCTAGTCAAACCCTCAGCACTCTTTGAGATTCGAGGTAAGTACAACACAGTCTTATTCAAGCATACATTAAGTAATACAGTTAGGCCCTAGGGGCCACACAAACCATATACTAGAGAAGTGGTATAAGGACCACTGTCACGGAAAGAGAATAGGCCTAGGCCTAGGGAATCGCTGGGGCTATACTACACTACCATCCGTTAGGAAGTGGGAGGCCCACGGGATTCAGGTGCAGAGTGGAAACACTCACGCGTAATGCGTAAAAGTCGATAGAATCACTAGCAGTTAGAAATAAGCAGTTTTAGGACACTTCTGGTATAGCTAGAAAGTCGAGACTCGGAAACTAGACCCTAGGATAGTCAATACCCTTGTGAGTACCGGAGTACCCAAGTTACCTAGCCCACGGGCTGCGGGTGCATAGGTGTGAACTTGCGTCGGGTTTCGTCGTGGACTTCTATGGATGCCTGAAGGAAAGTTGCTGACAGGCAGTCAGTGAAGAGTGTCCGGTGGATCCCAAGGCCGGGATCAAGAAGAAAGGATACCTGCAAGCAGAAGGGACAGAGTCTGGGTCACTAGCCAGTGACCATGTGGAACCAGGAAGGAACCAGGCGATGTCGTGAAGATTACAGGTGAAGAGGTGAAGCTTGTCGCAGCAGCCACAGGTACCAGGAGACGTCGAGGACGACCAGGACCAGGAGGCGAGCTGTCCCACGAAGGCTCTTGCTGTCGGCGGCGTCGAAGTCGAACTAGGACTCACCAAGCCTTGGCAAGCGGAACCCACGTTGAATGGAGGACTTGCTTTTGGTGCAGACCAGGAAGGCCTGGGTTGCTTCTCTTTTGCAGAGGAGCAGGAGCCAGTCTGGAGGAGCCAAACCAGCAGTGGAAATTCAAAGGTGTGTCGTCGCAAAGGCCGCTAGCCAACGGGCAAGCAACCGGACAGACGAGGCAAGCAGGAAAATGCAGAAGGGCCCCACGCAGGACTCATTGAGTGTGGGGGGCTGATCTTTGGTGCAGATGGTGCTTGGGGTTGGGGCTTCTCAATCCCCGGTGCACAACTTCGAGGGTGCCTCAGAAGCTGCGCTGGAAGATACTCGCCACTTTTCCCAGGTAGCCGGTCCCACGTCTCTCGTCGCCTCCACGGATCTCAGCTCGGCTGTGGATGTGGATCGGGGTCGGAGAAGTCTGGAAGTCAAGGCTCTGGTCGGGCTCTGCAGTCGGTCCCTCGTAGAACTTCAGCAAAGCAAAGGGTAAGTCTCTTGATGGTGCCTGTTTGCACAGGGTAGCCACTCCTTGGCCACAAGGGAGATTCTTCAGTCTTCTTCTTTCGTCGAATGTCGAAGGTCCAGAGTTTCTGTTCAAGTTGCAGGTTCAGGATAATCTAATCTCCTGGGGCCCAGCTACCACACTTGTACTAATCTGGGGGGCTGGGTTGCCTGCTAGGTCACGCCTTATGGGTGGGACCTGGGAGGGGGGTGGTTACACCCCCTTCCCTTTGTCCAGTTTCGCGCCAGGACTGGGGCTGGAGTGCCCCAGCACCGGTTTGAACTGGACTATGCATGGGACACCTTGTGTGCCCCAGGCATGTCTCATTCCTTTCAGCCCTCCCTGCCCCAATACACTAAAGTCTGTCTGGGGAGGTGCTAGCACCTCCCCAAGCAGGAAACCTATTATCCAAGCCTCCCTTGCCAGGATCACTCCCAGCAGCAGGAGGTCAGACTCGTGTCTGTGGCAGCAGCATCCATTTTGTGATGCTGAGGCTTTGGTTCGAGTTAAACAGCAAAGTAGGATTTTAACTCTCCCTCTAGAAGGGGGGAATAATATCCTCATCACCAGAAATGGTATGGGGGTATTATTCCAAAGGTTAGACACCTTACACGACATGTTTTGATAAAGCCAAACCATAGTTACCATAACCGTTTAAGATTATAAGGCACTTTAAGAGTATATGGTAGGCTATATCATAGAACAGCTATAAGGACATGGTTCCGAAAGCTGCAGACAGGCTCAGCTCATGCTACAGCACCATCTCACATGTTACCAAGCACTCTGCCTCCAGGATTGTTAAGGCCTGCCATAGGAGTGGCTGATATGTACACATGTGTCTATTTTAAGGGTAGATATAGGTGTTCGAGGCATGTGGGCTGCTCAATTCATATCTGTGCATAGATCGCCGCCTAGTGTTGGGTCCGGATGATTGCACATTGTTGTCCTGGAAGAGTCTTCGAAGTATCACGAGATAGGTGGCTCCTCCCATGGACTACAGTGCGCATGGGCATCCTCTCCATCCTCAGATTGTTTTTTTCCGCCATTGGATTCGGATGTGCTTATTTTAGCTCAAGTTAGGAAAACTTTATTTAAGGCCAAAAGCCTTTAGGTATCGTCGGTATTGTTTGCGTTCGGTATCGACAAATATTTAGACCTGTTCTCGGATTTATTCACACTTCTCGGACCTAGTTTCGGTCCGACCATCGATCGACGTTCGAGGATGGAATCGAGGACTCCCTTCAAGAGATGTCCTTTATGTCATGCGAAATATCCACACATCGACGTCCATCCGGTGTGTAACAAATGTTTATCACCGGATCATGATGAGTCAAGGTGTATGGCCTGCGCCCGGTTCCGGTCAAAGAAGACACTTCGGAATCGACTGGCGGCTAGATTGGAGGCCAAACAATCGGCGCCTAACCCGGTTAACATATTCAGCACCGAGGATGAGGAAGTCGAGAGCGTCGAAGAGATAGACTCGAGCCATGCTTCGGAGCCTGAATCCCATTCTGACGACGATGATGTGATCTTCGAGGACGAAGACGTCGTCGACGAGGTAGGAGACAAAGATGAGGCCCTTGGGGCCGAGGAAGATAGCTCGGGAGAGGAGCTAGGCCAATCCGTCGATACGGAGGCAGAAGGACACAGTCTTGCTAAGGCTCAGGTCGAGGGATCGCCTGCGGGCCTTACCCAAGATCAGTCGGCTCGTTCTACAGCCCCACCTGAAGGCCCGGCTTCGAACATTTCAAAAGAGCCAACGCTATAAAAAAAGACTGGATTCGGTTCAGTGAAAGCGAAACCAAAACCAGCACCGGTCAAATCGAAACCGAAAGTGCAACTGGTTCAAGTCGGATCGAAGGCTTCGAAGCCCTCCAATGCGTCGACACAGAAAAGGGACATCGGAACCGACCAAAGAAAGGAGGACTTCGGTACCGAGAAAACAAAAAAGGGCTTCGGCGCCGAGACACAGAAGAAGGCCCTCGGTCCCGAGAAGACGCAACGGCCTATGGCACCGAAGGTTGGGGCACCGACCACCAAGGTCACGGTGATCAATCTGACTACGTCACCACCGACGAGTGCGGCGACCGCCAAACTTTCGAATCAACCAGGCGTCGATCCCAAACTTCGGATCGAAAACACGAAGGCTGGGAGGAAACCGGAGACGGCGTCGAGGCCGGTCTCCAAAGAGCCTATCGCTTCCAAAGCACCGTCTGCATTCATGCTGCAACAGGTGTCGGAGTCCCTACAGCGCATCAGGGAACGGGCAACCCTCGAACCAAAAACGGGTCCCGAACCACACAAAGTCGCCAAAGCTCACTCGGCGCCGGCACCGATCAAGTTTGGATTGCCGCCACCGGGGACGCCGAAGATGTTCGAACTTAGGAGGAGTGTCGAACAACCACGGCCAGTGTCCACGGAAAGAACCGATGTCGAGGACTCGCAGGACCAGTTTATCGACGCCGACACTGGTAGGCTGTTGTTCCGCAAGCGGAGAATTGTTCCAGAGAAGGCTTTGGACTCCTACAAGATTCCACTAAAAAGGAAACTGGCATCAGGTTCGACGTCGGTGCTTGTAGAAACATTCCACACCTATCATCAGGAACCACCATCCTTTTCTCCTACACACTCAGAACATGATGCAGGAGAGGGCTATATTGGGGAGGATACCACTTATCCTGTCGATAATTACCCTGATGACCAACAGCAAAACCAATATCAAGCATGGGGAGACCCTACTGACCAAGGTGACCCACAAGATGCTCCTGACACTCATCTTTACAATATCAAACCATCTCCCACTGAAGATACTGCTGCTTTTAACGCCCTCATTGAAAGGGCAGCTGCCAATCACGGAGTGGAACTCCATTCTGACTCTGTGGAGGAGGATTTCTTAGTGGACACGTTCTCCACATCAGAAAGAACGGTCAAGACTCTACCAATGCTGAAAGGGGTTCTTAAACATGCTAAGGACATCTTTAAGGACACCACCAGGGCACGGGTATTGAACCCCAGAATAGAGAAAAAATACAAACCTGCACCCGGAGACCCCATATACATTAAAGGTCAATTGCCGTTGGACTCCATGGTAGTTTCTAATGCTCGCAAGAGAGCTAACTCGCAGACTACAGGTGATGCTCCTCCTCCAGACAAGGAGTCCAAAGTGCTAGAAACATCGGGCAAAAGGGTAGCAGCACAAGCAGCAAACATCTGGCGCATTGCCAACACTCAGGCACTCCTGGCCCGATACGACAGGTCACACTATGATACACTAGAAACACTGCTAGAACACCTACCAGATTAATACAAAGAAGGAGCGGAGCTCCTCATCAGAGAGGGACAACTCATTACAAATGCGTCCATCAAATGCGCACTGGATGCAGCTGACACTGCAGCAAGGGCAATCAACACTAGTGTGATGTTGAGGAGGCACGCATGGCTGAGAATATCAGGTTTCAAACCTGAGATTCAAAATAATATCTTGAATCAACCAGTCAACCCAGACTTTTTATTTGGCCCCGAGGTTGACACTACACTGGAAAAGATTAAAAAGGACACTGAAACTGCGAAATCTATGGGGCTCTACAGTCGCAGCAGTTTCGGAGTGGCTCCTTTCATCGCCCCGGGAATAGAGGAGCAGCTAGAGGTCAGGGGTCCCAGCAGCAGAACAGTAGAGGAGGTACCCAGAGTACCTATAATAAAAACAATAGGGGTGGATATCGTGGATCCAGCACCAAAGGCAGAGGACGAGGACACAACAACACCAGGTCCTCCGCCAATAACAAACAGTGACGTCTTGTCGCTGCCCCCCGCCCACATAACACCGGTCGGGGAGAGACTCCAACAGTTCCTGCCAGTCTGGAGATCCATCACCACAGACAGGTGGGTCAGAGAAATTGTCCAGTACGGTTATTGTCTGGAATTAACATCCAATCGACCCAACATACCACCAAGACACCGTCCTATGTCCGCAGAGCACTTAACATTATTGCAGCAAGAAGTACTAAGTATGCTGCAAAAAGGAGCCATAGAGCTTGTGCCTATGGAACAGCGGGGGTCAGGGGTGTACTCTCTGTACTTCTTAATCCCAAAAAAGGACGGGTCTTTACGACCTATACTAGACCTCCGCCCCCTCAACCAATACATTCTGTCAGAGCATTTTCATATGCTCACCCTCCAGCAGGTTCTGCCGTTACTCAGTCAGGGAGACTTCCTAGCAACACTAGATTTAAAGGATGCGTATTTCCACATATCCATACACCCATCACACAAAAAATATCTCAGGTTCACTCTTCAGGATCAGCATTATCAGTTCAAAGTACTCCCTTTCGGAGTAACAAGAGCGCCCAGAGTCTTTACCAAGTGCCTGGCGACAGTGGCCGCACACTTAAGGAGACAGCACATTCACGTCTTCCCTTACCTGGACGACTAGCTTGTTCAGGCAAAGTCAGCCCAGCAGTGTGCCAGCCACATATCCCACACCATTCACCTTCTTCACAGTCTGGGATTCTCACTGAATTATCCAAAGTCACATCTCCAACCCGCCCACGTACGGCAGTACCTGGGCGCGACTATAGACACTCTGGCTGCCAAAGCTCAGCCAAATTTAGCGAGAATCAACAGCATGCAACTGCTGATAAAAAAATTCAGACCACAACACTCCCTTCCAGCGCGAGTGTTCATGCAGTTGATAGGCATGATGGCCTCCTGCATCTTCATAGTCCCGCACGCGAGACTACATATGCGCCCGCTTCAGGAGTGCTTGGCACGTCAATGGAATCAGACTCAAGGACAGTTGAAAGACCTAGTGTTGGTGAGCGGTCGGGCATACAACTCTCTGCATTGGTGGAATCCACACAACCTTTGCAGGGCCGACCGTTTCAAGAGCCTGTTCCACAAATAATACTGACAGCGGACGCGTCTCTCCAGGGATGGGGAGCTCATGTACTCAATTACACAGTGCAGGGACTATGGACGACACAGCAACGGAAGATGCACATCAACCTTCTGGAACTGATGGCTATCTTCCTGGCAATGAAGGCATTCAAAGTACACTTGTGCAACAAAGTCGTGTTGATCCGAACGGACAACATGACTGCCATGTACTACATACAGAAACAGGGAGGAACACACTCTCCACAGTTGTCTCATCTGGCTCAGAGCATGTGGAAGTGGGCCATTCAGAGGAACATGTTCCTCATGGCGGAACACCTCCCGGGCAAGGACAACCAGATGGCGGATCTGCTCAGTAGACACAGCCACCAAATGCACGAATGGGAGCTACATCCATCAGTACTCCAACCGTACTTCCAGCAGTGGGGTGTGAGAAAGTGCCATCTTTCTTGCATGGTATGCCCCCACTTTTTGCTAAATTGCTGAATGTACTTCGATTGAGTGTACCCTGGGTTCCTGCCAATCAGGTGCCCAGGGCCTATGTTCCTTCCTTAAACCACACAAACTCCAAATTGGCAAACCCTAGCCACATGTCAGCCCCTAGTAAATGGTACCCTAGGTACCCAGGGCCTTGTGACCAGGGAAGGCCTCTAAGGGCTGCAGCACTCATTGTGCCACCCTCAGAGGCCCTGTACCCTTACACACACACTGCCCTTGCAGGCTGAGTGTCTGGGTGCAGGACAAAACAAAGAGTCGACATGGCACACATCACTGTGTACCATGCCCATCACCTACACTGCCAAGGCATATGTCAGCCACCCCTCTAGCTGGGTGCATTACGCCTATGGTGTGGGCACAGGAGCAGGAGCCCTGTGCCCCTACAGTACCCGGGTCCATTCCTGGGCACTGTAAGTGCAGTGCTGTCATTTAAGAGTACATGGTGCTGAGAGCTTGTCAAACACGAGCTCCACAGCACCATATTGGCAACACTGAAGCCTGGGAAGTTTGGTATCAAACTTCTCAGCACATTGAACCCACACTGATGCCAGTGTAGGATTTAATGTACTAAGCACCCCAGAGGGCATCTTAGAGATGCCCCCTTACAGCTAACTTACAATCCACGTCTGCTCTGAGGCTGCCCAGGCTGCCACACAGCAGACACGTTGCTGGACCCCTGGGTGGGAGAGCCCCTGCTCTCCCGGGCCTGCAACAATGCACATCCTGGGTGAGGTGAGAAATCTCCTTCCCCAGGATGAGCAAAGGGAAGCTTCAAAGGCATGCCGCCATTTGGAGTTTCCCCAGGCCACTGCAACCCCCCACTCTGGCGGGAAGCTTGGCCGGAAACCCCATACAAGAACAGGGGAGGTGCCAGCCTGCCCACCCCACCCCTCAGGTGGGGGAGGCGAGGTGAAGCACATCTCCGGGCTCTCGCCATCTTGAAGATGGGAGGCCCTACCCTATCAGGATTAGGCTACTGCCCCCCTCCCACAGGAGAGAGGCAGGATAGGGGGTGTACCCACCCCAGGACAAGGACCCATTGGTCCCTGGCCTTCACCTACATGTAACGCCCCTAAATCTAGTATTTAGGGGCACCCTGAACCTTCCTTCCTCAGATTCCAGATAGAAAACGACAAGAAGAGCAAGAAGAACAAAGACCTGCCCTGCAGCTGCTAAAAAGAGAAGAAGACACCAACTGCTTTGGCCCCAGCCCTACCGGCCTGTCGACTCTCGAACCTGCACCCGCGCGGCATCCCTCGTGGCCAGCAACCTCACCAACCCCGGAGGACCTGGCTACCTTTTAGCTCTAAGCCCCTGGGACTCCCACGAGTAGAGGCTCTACTCAAGAAACCTATTTGCTATCCCTGCACCAGCCCGGGACCGCGGACCCAACACACTCTGCACCAGCCAAGCCTGGCCAGTGCCGGAGTGGACAAAGACCCAGAGGACGACCCCACGGCGACTGTGACCCAGAGTCCGGCACCCAAGGACCCCCCTCGACATCCCGGAAGAAGCCTGCAGCCTCAGAACCAAGTGCCACCCCAGCCGCGATCAACCAGAGGGTAAGATTCCCGACGTCAAAAGGCACCCCTGCACCCGGCGCCCTGCGACCCCCTGTGCCCAATCCCGGGGTACCCACCTAACCTACAACTACCCAACTTACCTCTCGAAGTGGTGGTGGCACCTGAAACATCCTCGTCCCCGAGCCTGCAGCCTCTTTCCAAACCGGAACATTCCCATTGACTTCCATTGAGCGCCCTAAGGCTCAAAAGCACCCTGCACCCAGCCGCCCGAGTGGCCCTGGCAGTGCCCTCTCTACACTAACCTACTTCCCCACTTGCCCTGAGTAAGTGACCAGGAGCCCAGCTCCCACAGCCGCGTGGCTTGCCAGACAGCAGCCACCAACCAAGGCCCCCCTATCCCTCATAGGATAACATTGGGCCCAACTCTCTCTGCACCCGGCCGCCCTGAAACCGCTGAGGGTGAACCAACTGTACCTACCTGACACTGGGGGACCCCTGAGTCCATGCCCGGAATTTCAACACTACCAGTCGAGTACTTACCCTTAAACCGCTAACTTCATTTTCCTCATAGGGTAACATTGACTGGCTTTTTCTTCAAAAATCTTCTAAGTGTGAACTTTTCAAAACTGCAAAAATTCACCAAAAATCAGCCAAGTGACAAAAACGAATTTACTCACCTGCTCCTAGGTGAGCTCCCAGTGCTGGATCTTGGTGCCCAGCCCTGACTCTGAAAAGTGTTCACAACTATACTTACCTCTAACTCATTTTTCTCCCATAGGAAACCATTGTCTGCTTTTCTGTGAAATTTCTTCTAAGTGTCTATTTTTGCAAATTTGAAATATTCTTTTAAAATCGTACCATTTCTGCAAACGAAATTACTTACCTGCTTTTGATAAGGACCCCAGTCCTGGGTCTAGGCACCCAGTCCTGGATTACTAAAGTAACGATAAAGTACTCTACCTGCAATTTGAATTTCTTGCCATAGAGATCCATTGAATGTTTTCTGTGAAATATTTTCTAAGTGCTAACTTTTGAAATAGCTAAATATTATTTAAAAATCATTACAGTTATTAAGTCGACTTTCATCACTTGATTCTGAATACTGACCCCAGGCTGGTTCTAGGAGCCAGACCTGGAATTCCAAAAGTAATCTGAAAAGTAATTTATTACAAATAACCTGAATTTACCATTGAGCTCAATGCATTGTTATGTTTAGGAAATAGGATTGTTTATTGCAACCAACTGTGACTGTTTACACAAATTTATTGCTTAACACAAAAGTATTTATATTCAACCTCTCATTCTGAGAAAGTATATTTTTACCCCCTTTGTGGTTCTAAAAATAAAACAAGCATATATTTTATATATATAAACCATTGGCCTAGAGTTCAGTTATTGAGTGTGTGAAACCATTTGCTGACTGAGTGTGTACAATAAATGCTTTACACTGTCCTCTGGTACTGCCTTACTGCTCGACCAAGCTACCACTTTTGAGAGTAAGGTCATACCTAACTTTGACCTCTATCAGCCTCTGGGGGACTGTGGACTCTGTACACCCTGTACCTATTAGGGAACAGTATATACAGAGCCACTTTCTCACATGGGGTCATCCAGAGATAGACCTATTCGCCTCAAGGGAAAACACAAAATGCCAAAGCTTTGCCGCCAGGTTTCCGCATCCACAGTCGCAGGGCAATGCGATATGGATGAACTGGTCAGGCAGATTTGCGTGTGCTTTTCCCCCAGCGCCATTAATACCGCTAGTGGCACGCAAACTACGGCAATACTCAATGACACTTATCCTGGTTGCTCCAATGTGGGCACGCCAGCCATGGTACACCACATTGCTAGAACTGTCCGTGGTGCCGCCTCAAAGACTGCGGCTAACACCCAAACTTTTAACACAGAACCATGGCGAAATTCAGCACCCAGATCCGCAACAGCTGAACCTGGCGATCTGGCTTCTGAAGTCTTCGAGTTTGGCTACCTGAACCTGCCTCCAGAATGTATGAATATCATCAAGGAGGCCAGGAGACCCACGACCAGAGCTTGCTATGCGGCTAAATGGAAACGGTTTGTCATTTACTGTAAAAACAATGACATTAATCCACTGGATGCATCCATTCAGAACATCATCTGTTACCTGTTACACTTATACCGATGCAATCTGGCATACAACTCCATCCGTATACATCTAACCGCAATAGCGGCCTATCTTCAGAACAGGCAGCACCTCTCTTTATTCAAGGTGCCTGCCATCAAAGCCTTCTTAGAGGGACTCAAAAGAGTGATTCCTCCAACTCACCCACCGGCACCGGTGTGGAACCTGAATGTGGTCCTCACCAGATTGATGGGTCCACCTTTTGAACCTCTACATTCATGTGAGATTCAATTCCTCACCTGGAAAGTAGCCTTCTTAGTGGCAATCACTTCGTTGAGAAGAGTTAGTGAACTCCAGGCACTAACCATTCAAGAGCCATTCATACAGGTTCACGCAAACAGAGTTGTACTACGCACTAACCTCACTTTCATGCCTAAAGTGATATCGCAGTTCCACATGAATCAAACTATTGAACTGCCTGTTTTCTTTCCAAATCCAGAAAATGTCGCGGAGAGAATGCTCGGGTCTGCCTCGGGTTTCTTCAGTAGGGCGTTGATTTGGCGTGTTTCCAGCTCTCAGTGGATTGTGCCCATGGTCTTGATTGTGTCTTCGATGCTCACGTTGGCCCAGGTTGTCAGGGGGTCGTGGTCGGTGGGGTATGGTGGGTCCAGCGTGTTGGGGCCTGTTAGGGTCGTTCGGGGGTTGAAGCTGCCATGGATGTCGGCGATCTTGCGGTGGAAGAAGGTGGCGAGGGAGTCGCACAGGGCTTGCGAAGGCGGGATGTCGTTGGCGTTTGAGCTGGGGGTTGGAGAGTTCCTTCACGAAGTTGAAGAGCTCCTTGCTGTTGTGTGCGTTGTTGTCGAGGCGGTCTTTGAAGGAGGTCCTCTTGGCGGTCCTGATGAGGTGGTGGTGGTTGCGGATGGCGTCTTTGTGGGCTGCGCAGCTGCCCAGCGACTTCTCGCTGTGCCATATGTTCTCCAACTTCCGGCAGGTGCGCTTTGACGCTAGGAGTTCCGGGGTGACCCAGTTGGCTCTCTTGCTGGTGTCTTTGAGGGTTTGTTTTTTCAGCGGGGCTAAGGTGTTGGCGCAGTCGTCCATCCATCGTCTGAGTGTGCGCGCACCATTGTCTGGTTTGGAGGGGTTGGTCGGTAGGTTGAGTGCGAGGTTTGTCTGTAGTTGTACTTCGGTGATTTTGCCCCAGCAGCGACGGGGGAGCTGTAGGGTGCGATGATGTGCGACGAGTTTCCGGAAGGTGAAGTGGATGCAGTGGATGCAGTGGTGGTCGGTCCAGGTGGGTTCGGAGACGTGGCTGAAGGAGATGTGGGGGCTTGAGGAGAAGATGACGTCGAGCGTGTGTCCGGCGATGTGGGTCGGTGTCGTGACGAGCTGTTCCAGTCCGAGGTTGGCGAGGTTGTCTATCCGGGTGGAGGAGTTGCTGTCGTTGTTGTTCTTCAGATGGAAGTTCAGGTCTCCGAGGAGGATGTAGTCTGTGGAGGTCAGTGCGTGCGCGCTGATGAAGTCGGCGATGGCGTCGCAGAATTGTGGTCAGGGTCCAGGTGGTCTGTAGACGAGGGTGCCTCTTAGGTTGGTCTTGGGGTCCGTGTGGATCTGGAAGTGCATGTGTTCAGTGGTGCTGAGCGTGTCGTCGGGGTTTGTTGAGACCCTGATGGTCTTCTTGTGGACGATGGCGATTCCTCCTCCGACTCTGTTGGTGCGGTCTCTGCGGGCGATTTTGTATCCGTCGGGGAATGGCTATGGCGTTGTCTGGAGAGGAGGCTTCGTTCATCCAGGTCTCGGTCAGGAAGGCGACGTCTGGTGATGCTGTGTAGAGTAGGTCCCAGAGCTCGACGGCGTGTTTGCGTGCGGAGCGGGTGTTGATCAGGATGCATCGGAGCTGGTTGTGTTCTGTCGTGGCGGGTGTCTCGGCGTCTTTGATGCAGGAGAAGCTGCAGTTCCGGCAGGGGAAGGTACTGTGGGTGCGCTTCGGGGCGTCCCTGCAGCAGGTCCGTCCTGAGTTGAGAGCACTGAGGGTGCTGGCGTCGTATCGGAGGTGGTCTTCATGGCTGGTGCGGGGGCCAGGGGTTCTGGAACTGGGTGCATTCCAGGCGCGGACGGGCACAGATGGGCTTGCCTTAGGCGCGTGCCATTTAAGGGGAGGTGGGAAGGAGGAGCAGCTGGGAGGCGGGTGGCAGGGGGCAGCGAATGGGGCACAGAGGGGGGTGGGGCCGCAAGGGATGCAGCGGCGGGAACGGGAGCGGCGAGGGGGACGAGCATGCACAACGGGGGCACAGAAGGAGCAAAAGGGCACACGAGCACGGGGAACAAAGCAAAAATGGGCAGCGGGGCACAGAAGGAACAAAAGGGCACACGAGCACGGGGAACAGAAGGTAAAAATGGGCAGCGGGGCACAGAAGGAACAAAAGGGCACTCAAGAGCACAGGGAACAGCAGGCAAAAATTGACAGCGGGGCACAGAAGGAACAAAAGGGCACACAGAGCAGAAGAAAACGGCAATGGGGCAACAAGGGCACTCAAAGAAACATACAAACCTAAGGCCACCACTGGCCACCAGGGATGAGGCGCAGGTGGTAGCCTGCGGGTGGAGGAGGACCTTGACTTTGGCGGTGACAGCAGGAATGCAGGTGGAGCTGCAGCGGGGGGGGGGAGCGACCTACCTGGCAATTAACAGACTAACATGTTCACTTCTCTAATTCCATATTCCACTATACTAATTCACCACTAATCCTTTATGGGTTCCAGAGTAGCGTGCTACTCGCCAACAAAGCGTTTCAACACCTCATCAGGGTTCCAAGCGCTATATAAATGCAATCCTTTTTTACCCCTCCCCAACCCTTCTCAATCCAAATAACTGACCAACATATCCACCACTCAAATTACTTCATATTTCACTGTACTCATTTTCAACACTAATCCTTTATGGGTTCCGAAGTAGCCTGCTACTTGCCAGAAAAGCGTTTCAACACCCATCAGGGGTAACAGGCGCTATATGAATGCAAACCATTCTTTCCCTTTATAACCCTCCGCTATCCTTCTCACTCCAAATAACTGACTAATATCCACCACTCAAATTGCTTTCATATTTCACCATACTAATTCACCACTAATCCTTTATGGGTTCCGGAGTAGCGTGCTACTCGCCAAAAAAGCTCTTCAACACCCCATCAGGGGTTAGAAGCGCTATATAAATACAAACCTTCTTCCCTCTTCTATCCTTCCGAATCCAAATAACTGACCAACATATCCACCACTTAAAATTTACTTGCATGTTTCACTATACTAATTCAATACTAATCCTCTATGGGTCCCGGAGTAGCGTGCTACCCGCCGAAAAAGCGCTTTGACGCATCGTCAGGGGTAGTAAGCGCTATACAAATGCAATTACAATACAAAACAATACAATTCTTTGAAATAGCTCAGCCCCAAGCTATTAACCCCAGGTAGCAACAAACTACTGTTCACACATGGCCTCCAGTGAAGTACCCTTTGATGGATCCGAGCCTGCTATGGGTACATCAGCCCCATTTGTCTCCAATTCGGGAGCAGTGCATACACCTGTAAACATGCTTATTGCCAGAGCTCGTTTATTACCAGGGATGCTGGCACTAGTAACTTTTGGGGTGGTTTTTTCCCACCCAAACACCCTCTCTAGAGACTCTCACAAATGCAGTTTCATGTGTAGCTTGCACTTGTTAAATGCCTCTCGGAAATGCAAGCTACTGTTATTGTTGCTTCCTATATATCTTTATTAGCTTAAAAAAAGGATGACGTAGAAGAAACGCTCCACTTTCTACTTTCTGCAACCCCTGGTGCCAACATGAGGTAGGGACTTATCCTTTTTCTTATTTTTACCACTGTGGTGTCATCTGAGGTGATCACCAGCTCCTGCAAATGGCTACCAGATGATTTCCTGTTAAGAAACACACAAGTATCTCTCCTGCTTGTCTCCTGTAGTCCAAGACACTCCTTATTTGGTAGCCCTGATGCTTTCTCACTCCATCCCACCTTTTAGAACTATAGGGGTCCCTGCTAAGCCCTCTGTGACTAAGGCCTGTCCTCTTCTTCCCTCTTCTGTGACAGAGCCAATGCATTTGGACCATCCATCAACAACAGATAAAGCCACATCCTTCTGTTCATCCTTAGTTCTTGGGGGAGTATGGGGTCTTGCAGCTAGGCAGAGTCCGATTTTCAACCAACACCTGGAGCTGCAAATCTGTAACTGAGGATTATTTGTGGTTCTGCTCAGCTCGGGCGATGTTAATATTTCCTTGGGATGATGGACTGTTCCACTTCTGTTGGGTGAGTCGCATGATAGACTATAGGGTCCCCTCCTTGTATGAGTTAGTTGCCATCCTCCCTGCACCCTTTGAAGCATCTATGTAGGTTCTAGGTGTGGCACTGGAGACTGACTGCAGTACTCCTTATGTGCCATATTGTAGCAGGTGTGGAGTGGAGTCGGGTCAATATAAGAGGCAGTGGAGAGGCCGTTAGATGTTAACACAACAGATAACCTCCTTTCAACCAGTCTCCTGTGGCTCATATTCGGGGGCCAGGTTAACAGCACAGTGAGATTCAAAATCATTGTATGATCTTGATCTGTATATGGTATTACCACTAGATGGTTATACCATACTTAGACTCCAGGGGTTTCCTAAAAGTGTACAGGGCTCAATGTAAAACCCAAAGTACTCTATTAGTGGTAGTATGGGCGAGCAGCCTTAGTACCAACACAGAGGAGTGCAATACATTTATTGCACAACAGTGATCAATAATGGGCACTCGACTCAAGAAGGAGTTCCAGACCAATTTTAGGAATTTATAATTTGGTTGTACTTTATTTTATGAGCAAGATCTTCGCAATAAGGTAATGAAGATTTTAATTAAAAATACTTTTCACTTTGTAAAATAGACTCTTAGAAACTTTTCAGCACAGTTCAGTGTTATCCTATGGAGAAGAAAAAAATCGCTATTAAACGGGTAAGTAATGCACTTACAATACCAGTCTTAGGACCCAAGAGTAAGCCTGGGGCAAGGGTCAGGAGAGTACCAAAACTGCACCACCAGCGCACAGGGGCGGGCAGGTGCAGAGTACAAAATCAGAATTCAGCCCAGTGCTTTCCAATGGAGACTGGGGCACCTTGAGCCACACTGCTTGCAGGTAGGTAAATCGGTTGCAGGGGCAAAGCTTCGGGGATTAGCACCAGCCATAGCAGGGGGCACAAGGCAGCATCAAACAGACACCACCACCAGCGGCACAGGGGCGGCCAGGTGCAGGGTGCAATATCAGTGTTTGGCACCCAATGCTTTTCTATGGGGAACCTTCTTTCGGCAAACACGCTGTGTCATGGGGGCACTTAAATGCACAGGTGAGTCACTGAGACTTCTGCCATGGGCGTCGGGTGCAGAGTGGGCAGGAGACGTGGATCCGCCTGGATTCGGGTCCTTGGAGTATGTTTCTTCTTGGACAGGTCCGCTGTCCACAGTAGATTGGCAGCAGTCCTCCCAGGGTTTTTAGAGGCCGCTGGCTGCAAGACTGGTCACAGGTTTGCAGATGCCGGAGACCGGTCAGTAGGGCTGGGGCCAAGGCAGTCGTCATCTTCAGTCTTCTCTGCAGGGTTCTCTTCTTACTACTTAGGTCGTCGGAGAGCCAGTTTCCAGGTCTGGGGGAGCCACCTAAATACTAGATGTAGAGGCCAATGGGCACCTTAGCTGGGGTGACTAGACCCTCCATTATGCTACCCTCCTGTGGGGGCATAAACCTAACCCTGACTGGAGGGGTCGCCCCTTCTTCAAGATGGCGGGACTGAAAGATTTGCTTCACTTCGCTTCCCCCACCTTAGTGGTGGAGTTGGCAGAGGTGGGTACACCTCCTACTTTTCGTTTAGTTATCCAGCCGGTTTTCTGAGTGAGGTTGTAAACCAGGGGCTTCCATCTGCTGCTATCGGCATAGGCTGGGGTCTCATTACAAAGGCAGCAGGCCTTTAAGCTTCCCTCTTCAAGCTCTGGCCCATCCTGGGGGAGGAGGTGTGACCCCTCTGCCCAGGATGTCCATTGTTTCTGGTCCTAGAGAGCAGGGGGCTCTCTACCTAGAGGTCCAGAAACAAGTCTGTTGTTGGCTGGCTGCCTACAGCCTGTCAGAGACCACACCAGGGTTGATAGGTTTTCAGGGACACATGGTACAATACATCTCACACTGGCATCACTGTGGATTTATTGAAAGGAGTTGTTTGGTATCAACACTCCTGTATTCAGTGAAGCCATCATGGTACTGTGGAACTCGAGATGTCAAGTTTTCAGCCCATGTACTCTCTATGGCCTCTCCTGCACTTACAATATTAAGGAATGGACCCCAGTATTGTAAGAGCATATCTGCTCCTTCAGATATGCCCTCACCTATGATATAGTGCACCCTGCATTACGTCTTTGAGGCCTGCTAGAGGGGTGACTTACCACTGCCTTCAGGCAGTGCTGATTGGCATGGCACCCAGGCAGGGTGCCATGTCGACTTAGTTGTTTTCTCCCTCACAGGGTCATGCAAGCTGCTAGGGCAGGTACATGGCCCCAGTGAGGAGGGACCTACCTTGGCTCCCAGGCCCTAGGTACTCAGGGTACCATTACATAGGGTAGAAGTACCAATTTGGGAATTGTTTTTAGGGAAGAAGCACTGATATAGGGGACCTGGTTGGCAGGGACCCTGTGCACTACAATTGAAACCACATCAAAACCAGGCCAAAGGTAGGGGGGCTAACCATGAAAAATAGCCACTTTTTCACAATCATCCTTGGTCCAACATCACTTTGTGCATGGATACCTGTTAGAAATGGGGGTCTGTAGTTAGCAGAGGTAGGTACCTTTGTTCAAATAGGGACCCTTGCTTTTAGTCAGGGTTAGGGGATACACTTTTAAAATAACCCCTGCTCACCTACTTGGTAGCTTGGCACGAACAGACAGGCTTATCTCAGAGGCAGTGTGTACAGCATTTGTGAACACATACAGTAACACAGTGAAAACACTAGAAATGGACACCACACCAGTTTAGAAAAATAAGTATTCTTTATCTAAACAAGACCAAACGACAAAAATACACAAAACAGTATTAAAAATAAGGCTTTCAGGTGGTAGAAATAGTTCAGTTCAATGCAAGTTCTAAATGCGACACTCTTGTCACAAAGTACCTTAGATGCGTCACGCAAAACAAACAAAAGGGGCGCAGGGAAGGGGATGTGTCAGTTCCTTGCTTCGGGGGAGGTAATGCGTTGGTTCCTTACTGCAGCGCAGGGGAGGTGATGTGTCGGTTCCTTACCGGAGAGGAGGGGATTCGTCGGTTTCTTACTACGTTCTGGTTACGATGCGAAAAGATGGCACCTCAATGTGATGAGACGATCCAGTGCAATGCGACAAAATGGCGGCTTGATGCGATGCAACAGTCTTCTCGGTGTGGATGCGCCAAGTTTCTTCCTGGTTGCTCTTCGAGGCGTCGGAACCAAGTGTAGATGTGGCACGCTTCTTCCCCGTGCCTCGGTGATGCGCCGCTAATCGGTGCGGATGTGACACGCTTCTAATTGCGTCGATCTTTCAGCTCCCAGCGACAAACAGTCTCCAGAGCTCCCAAACAGCATCAGGCACCTCTTTGCAGGTTAGAATTCCCAGCAAGGAAATTCAGGGGAGCTGGTGGGGAAGTCTTTGTGTCCCTGAGACTTCAGAACTGGAGGCAAGCTCAGCTTCAAGCCCTTGGAGATATTTTCTTCAAGCAGGTGACAAAGCAAACTGCAAAGTCCTTCTTTTCCTTTCCTTGGCAGCGAGCAGCTACTGCAGGCCAACCCCAGACCGCAAACAGCACAGGGGCAGTATTCCTTCTTCAGCTTATCCGGCTCTTTTCAGCTTATCTCTTCTCCTTGGCAAAGGTTCCTCTTGATTTCCCAGAAGTGATCTAAAAGTCTGGGGTCTGGGCACCTCTTTTTATACACACAAATCCTTTGTTCTCTGAAGGCAGAGTCTGTACCCAGCCAAAAGCAGTTCTGTCCTCACCGTGCAGCTGCCTGGCAGGAGATGGAGACAGCATTGTTGAAGGCAGACCAGGTCCATTCAGGTGACAGGAAATCTCCTCCCCCTACTATAGCAGCAATCTCATTTTATAAGAGCTCTGATAATAGCATCTCGCATTATATCAGGGTTCATACTTTATAAGGGTTTGAATACTAGCAATTTCCTTATTTTGCCACCTTTCCGCAAATCTACATACTGGGGCTAAAGGTAGTGGTAAGCAATGGTTCCAAGGTTGGAATGCCTTTTAGAGTCTGTGCAAACCTACTAACTTGCACATTTAAGTGGTTTTCACCAGCTCTTCTCTAAACTTTTCCGACAGTTACAAAGGTTAGAAATGTACTACTGACAATGGCAGAAGGAAAATTTCTTCCTGGGCTGGGAAAAATGTGGTTGGAGGAAAAGTGCTTGTAAACGCTCAACAGATTTTCGCATGAGCAAAACTATGCAATTATTTTTGGTAGTGCTAAAATGCAGTTCACAAATATATTCTAGGAGTATGATTTCCTGGCCTTCATGTGAATACAAGAAAGCTGTGAATCTGCACCAATGCAAGAAAATATACCATGGGTGAACTTCCTTGACTTTCTTTAATAATTGGGTTCCTAATTAGGTCTCGTGTTTTTAAGAAGGACCTTTTGTTTTTATGAAAATTCTATCTATTGACTGGCTTCACCGTGAGTGTCAGCATTCTGCTCTTTTACAAGCAGCGTATCGGAACACATAGTAGTTTTGTTCAGTGCTAGGAAATACTGTGGCAATGTGTGCTTTGAGACCAAAAACTATTTTTCCAATAGTTGTTGTAATGGTTAGGACCCAGCAGCTCCAGCAACAATAAAGTTTTACATAACCAGTTCAAAACAAGACACGCTTTGATAAAACTACCTCCTGTGGTCAACAGATGAACTTGTTCATTATAGAGAAGGCCTTGAGGAAGTTTTTAGAATAAAAAATGGTACAAGGCTGCCATGGTTAAACCTTGTTCGTGATTGGTTTTATAAACTAGGACTAAAGCACTTCTGGGACAACCCTCAGGGACTGTCGATGGGCTAAACAAACTGACTTTTTGGGCTTTTAATCAAGATATTTCTTCCCACAGCTGAAAAATAATTATTTTATCTACAAGGTTTCTTTCAATAAAACCAAATGGGAAATTTGAGTCCTTTTTAGATGAGATACAACCACAGCTTGCTAAATCTCTTTATCTGAAATTCCGCTACGGTGTTCTACAGATAAATGCAAATACAGTAAAATGGGCACGTAGCGATGGGGATGTAAGTGACGGTTGTTGTGCTATTTGCCACCCAGGTGCAAAAGAGAATAAACTGCATGTGTTATTCTTCTGCCCAGCTTATATATATTCCAGGAAGAAGTGGATTAAACCTATTTGTCAGCTTTTGGGCATTAGATCCTGTTATGAAGCAGCAAGAATACTGCGATCAGATACGACACAAGCAGTAGTTTGTAGTGTGAGCAGATACCTCTTTGGGGTTGACTTAACAAGAAAGAGAATAGGACTGAAATTTTAGAAATTTGTAGGAACCTGTGTGTTTTATCTGAATTTATACTTGACCTTACAGCTTGCTGGTTCTGCATGAGAGGGACTATGCCCTATTATGTATTATTTGAGGTGTACGCCATGGAACCTTGTATATTTTTGGACAGAGCCATTGATTATTGTTAAAATGCGATCCTATTACTAAATGCATCTATTGACGGAATTTTATGTATATTTATTGATCTTTTTAAAATCGAAGAAAGGTCTAGTATTGGGACATTGATTCTCAACAAACGCGTATCTGTCGGGCGGGGTACCCTTTGAAAATTATATGATGTCTTTTATATGAATTGAATGTAATCTTTTATGGTTTTTTAAATCAAAATAAAGATAATTGACTGACTGATAAAACTAATAAGTTGACCACCAAAGTCAGACCTATTGGCGTTGCCAGTGCTTGCTTATTTTCATGTTTCCAATAATCTTGTTGAAACTGGTTACATTGATTTTCCATTATGAATATTGTTTGGAAAAACTAGCATGCATCCACACATTTTAATAAATGATGCTTCACATAAATGGTACCTAAGATTTCACAGTAGTTTAGCAAAAACGGAGATAAGGGTTTTAGAGGTGGCTTGAAATGGTTACTGTCTCAAGGAGGAGAGTTTCTACAGTGGGTACCTTTGTGATTTCTGCCGTAAAGAACATAGCATCTGCACACTTTCACATTGTTTTACTGTCTTCTGAGAAGCTTGCACTGTTAGCTGTTCCTGACTTTAGTACCTTCCACTGGTACCTTTTCCATGTATTCACCTGCTCTGCATGTGATTTCTTTCAAGCAGAAAAAAAACTGTCTTCCTGACTGCCTAGTGGTAAAAGTATCAGCAATTTGCTTTATGTAACGTTCAACCCAATTGCAAGGTGTAGCTGTTGTAGAGAATCCGAAGCTCCAGGAAGAGAAAACAAATACAACACAAAGGACAGACTCATGGGCCTCTGCAAAGATTTGGACCCTGAAAACAATACATATTATTGAAGTCAAGGAGCGGGAAGCCCCATCAATCTAACAATCCCAAACAGTAAGAGGAGGATTTCTTTAGACCAGTTTATCCTAGGGTCTCAACATTTTCGCTTTCCTGTGTCAACTGTTAAGGTGCGTATTTGTATACATTGCATATACACACATGCACGGTTTACCCATATTAGCTCCTCTAACTAGTCATCTCTGCCAGTACATTGTAGGTAACCATTCCATATTTTGCCTAGTACCAGCACACTATTAACCTAGCTCTTGAGGAAATGTGGCTCAAATATAATCGGCCAAGCGAGGGCACTGAACCTTCAACTTTGACTCACTTTCAGTTACCCTCATTGTGTGATCCTGGGCAAGTATTTTGTTTACTTGGTTCTCCGTTTCCTAATCTCCTAAAAATGGTGGTACTTGGATAAAGGTTTACCCCGTTACTAAACACTACCTCAAACAAGTGTATATTGCTAAACAGCACAGAGGCACTGGGTTTGACCAAAACTTTAATAGTGTTTGCAGGGGTGATGAAGAGTTTTCAAGGCTTAATTATTGCTGTAAATTAGATAAAGGTGCAGTATATTGGGAAACTCATGGTTGTTTTATGGGTGACTTCGACGGTATCTCCTTATTCAATGAGAACTGAGCTGACCCTCCTGTAGCCCCTTTGTAGGCCTCAAGTCACCTGTCCTATTACAGATATAATCTTGTGCCCTGGCACTTGAAGAGGTCATCCTTCATTTAGCACCCCATGTTTCCTTAAAGCCATTTTTGGTAGTTCACAGAAAAGCGTATAAATTCCCTCAGTTCAAAGACAAGGCTTTGGTAACATCAGGTAATTGAAATTAAGATTTACATTGAATGTCTTTCGTACACACATCACAGCAGAAGTCGGGGTGGACTGAGTCCCCTCACTACTCAGAGGGTACACGGTTGTGTTTTGCCCAAGGCAGAAGGAAGATCAGGTATGTCCCTTTTCCAACTGTATGAACACCCATGCAGTTACCTAGCATTTTAATTACTGTTTCCAATGGCAAACATATGCCTTTGTGTTAACTTGCAATGTGGCTCACAGTATTTTTGTGTCACTAGACCTCTTACCTTGCCTCCTGAGGAGCCTTGATGGGGTTGAACTGTCCACCACTGACACATTAATTTCTTAACAATGTTGGGAGTGTGGTGTTTTGCAGTTTTATGGTTTTACGAATTATAGCATAATTGAAATGGAGCACCTAACAATTTGCTCTTTACAAGATATACATGAAACACCTTGTTCGAGGCATATGAGCTGCAGATTGTACACTTAGCATAGGTCGCCATCTGGTGTTGGGCCCGGATGTTTGCAGTTTGTTTTTCTTCTTGGACAGTCTTTGGAAGTCACGAGTTTGGTGACTCCTCCTTCGGTCCGTACTGCGCATGGGCTTCGGCTCCATCCTCAGATTGTTTTTTTCCGCCATCGGGCTCGGATGTGATACTTCGTGCTCCGGCTTCGAACTTCTACGGTTCCAGCCTCGACGGAAAATCCTCGATTCTTCGAGTTCCTTCATCATCTTCATCTCTCGAAGCGGCACTTTTCTCCATCCCGTACATCGACACCGGCCTTCGGGCCCTCCGCGACTCCGGTCCCGGCCGATGGAAAGGACTCCGTTCAAAAAGTGCCCAAAATGTGGGTCTAAATTTCCCCACACCGACCTCCATCAGGTGTGTAACCTTTGCCTCTCTCCGGAACACGAGGCTAGAGACTGCCCCGCCTGCAAGTCTTTTCGATCGAAGAAGACCATCCGAGATCGAAGAGCTCGACGCACCATGGCGCACTCATCCTCGGCAGCTCCACCGGACATCTTCGGAGACGACGCCGAAGCTTCGGGGCAAACACACACCGAGCAGGAGGAAGACGTCGTCAGCGCTTCCGAGGCCGACGACTCCGACGTGGAGGACGTTACACCAGCGCAGCGGGCCGTGAGTACTATGCCCCCTCCCACCCCCGCGCCGAAAACCAAAGAGACTCAGGTTACTCCCTCGCCTGCCGGCCTGGGCAAAACCAAAACCAAAACTTCGATCACCCCACCTTCGGGCCCGGTGTCGAAGCACCCAAAGTCTCATGGCAGCTCGGGATCGAGCCAGCCGACACCCGGTGCCGAAAAACAGCATCCGGCACCGAAGACTGCAAAATCCAGCTCGACTCCGAAACCACCGGTGCCGAAGCCTGGACACTCGGTGCCGACCAAACACAAACACAAATCTGTCGGCGCCGACGCTCCGGCGCCGAAACATCATTCGACGCCGAAACACCCGGAGACCTCAAAAAAGCATGGCGCACAAAGACCATCGAAACCCCCGGTTCCGAAATCACCGGTGCCGACAGACGACTCGACACCGTTGGCTCTGTTTACACCAGACCCTTTACAAAAGACTTTGTCCAAAGATCCAAAGACTGGGCTTTTGACTTTAACTACCAAGAAAAGACGCCTTGATGCTCCGGCTCCTCCTCCTCCACCCAAAAGGAAGGACTCTGCTACTTCTCCCCTCAGAGTGCCCTCCCCACCACCGCCTCCCCTACCCACTCCACCTCCTCCACCGCCTCCACCTCACAGGTCTCCGCCACCTTTACCTCACTACGATCCGGCCCCATCCCCAGATCCGGATGATGGGGATCCGGACAATTACCCGGCGGACGCCCCAATGGATCCCACTCCACCAGGGACCCCAGATCCATGGGAGGATTACAATAACCCTGATATACCCAATGTACCTCAGGACGACCTATACCCATCAAGGCCGTCTCCTCCAGAGGACTCCTTAGGGTTTCATCATTTAGTGCAGAGAGCAGCACACTACCATGGGGTGGACATGCACAGTGAACCAGTAGAAGAAGACTTTCTACTGGATACATTTGATATACAAGACAAATCTACTTCCATTTTACCCATGCTTAAGGGTGTCACCAAGCACGCCACAGAGGTGTTCAAAGACCCTGTCACAGCCAGAGTACTGAACCCTAGAATAGAGAAGAAGTACAAGGCGGCACCCACAGACCCTGCTTACATCAAGGGCCCTGCTCCCCTAGATTCCCTAGTTGTCTCCACAGCTAGAAAGCGGTTTAACTCCCAATCCTCAGGAGATGCCCCACCGCCAGACAAAGAATCTAAACTTCTGGACGCGTCTGGTAAACGCACCGCCTCCCAAGCTGCAAACATGTGGCGCATTGCAAACACACAAGCACTGCTTGCGCGATATGATAGAGCACACTATGACGAACTAGAGGCTCTTATGCAGCACCTTCCAGAAAAATACAAGCACAAGGCTCATGACCTTATACAGGAGGGTAAACTAATCACAAACACCTCCATTAAGTGTGCCCTCGATGCAGCCGACACTGCTTCTAGGG